>NC_086383.1:34046170-34792707 GCF_036588685.1 Mytilus trossulus | reverse complement strand
GATCTAACATTGTTGGGTTCATCAACCCAACAATGTTATATATATCCGGATATGGTGTACTAAAGAAATATTGACACCGAATGTTTGTGGCACAACATCCTGTCCACAAGTTAACAATTTTTTTTCTGTGACGTATTAAATTTATAATAAGATCCATTTTGTTACAACCTGTGATCAATTTTATTTGGCAATCGCCAATGGCAGTCAGCAGGGTTAAAGAACATCAGTTGTTCGACCTGTTAGTCAAATGCGTTTTGTTTAAATATACTTTTTCACTCTTTTGGTCTTTTGGAAAATGTTGTTTGTGCTGTTTTTAGACCCTTCTACAACGAAATTTGTTTGACATGCACACGTATAAAAATTGCGGTTTTTATCCAACGCAGTCATAGGTTTGAACGTAGTTTTCAATTTAGACTCGTTTATATATATATATATATATATATAAGTACGTCTGAGTCAGTGACAACCCTACAACAGATGGATATGTATCCATCTGTTGTAGGGTTGTCACTGACTCAGACGTACTTATGAATATAATTATTTTCTGTGACTGTATCTTACATTAATTTGTAGGATCCTTTACTATAGATAATTTAGCTGATCTGTAACAATAACATCTTCATGCCTTATATATCATGTACTGTAGTACGCCGCTAGATTAAAACTGACGTGGAAAGGTAACATATGGCCACCGTTAGCACTTTTTTGAGAGCCCAGGTGGTCGTGTGGTCTAGCGGGACGGCTGCAGTGCAGGCGATTTGGTGTCACGATATCACAGTAGCATGGGTTCGAATCCCGGCGAGGGAAGAACCAAAAATTTGCGAAAGCAAATTTACAGATCTAACATTGTTGGGTTGATGTTTAGACGAGTTGTGTATATATATATATATAAACGAGTCTAAATTGAAAACTACGTTCAAACCTATGATTGCATTGGATAAAAACCGCAATTTTTATACGTGTGAATGTAAAACAAATTTCGTTGTAGAAGGGTCTAAAAACAGCACAAACAACATTTTCCAAAAGACCAAAAAAGTGAAAAAGTATATTTAAACAAAACGCATATATATATATAACAATGTTTACAAATTCCATTTTATCTTTATATTTATCCCTCTCTTTTTCCAAGAAACGATCGAATTTTACAAATATTTGTCTACATGTAAAAAGCCCCGGTCACAACAGATCATGTGATTTTTTGTCGTGGAAGATCTATAAAATAGTTGTCGTGGCACTGTCACCGTGCAAAATGACAAAAAAATATTGTGAGTGGTCACATCAGCTACGACATGTCCACGATGGTTTCACGATGGGTACACGACAGAAAAAAAAAATTGTAATTGTATTGTCGTGGGTTTGTGGCAAGTCGGTCGTGCGAAAGTCGTACGACAATCATGAGTTGTTTGGGGCTTTTTTTTTTTTTTTAGGTTTTCATGTCATTGGATGCGCGTGTTACTTTCGTGTAACTGTTGTGACACTTTTGTGACACTGTCGTACGACTGTCGCACAACCGTCGTGGGTCACTCTCGCGTTTGACTCCGAACTACTAGAATAGAAAGAAGGCCCGATTTATTGCGTATCATTTGCCATTTGCTTTCATTAATGGTTGGTGTAAATATAAGTTCGGTCCAAGTAAACGACGTTTTTCGTATAACAAGTAGTTTATTTTATAATTGTTCAGCGAATTTGAACTATAGTGTACTATACTGCCCAAACATCAGGCGCCGTTCGATCCATGGTCTAACCAACCACGTCGTGCGTGTCGCTGCTGGCTATTTATATACTGTTTACGGGTTCTAATCAACGCTAACAGGACCATATTTTGCTCTTGTTCGAGTCCGACAAGGCACCTATTCTGCAGGACAAAGCGTATTCGTTTTGTTAGAATATGCATTCTTTTTAAACGGCAGACGGTATGTTTTTTCAAACATTCATTCCCGCCTAATTGTATTCTTCTAAATTAAACGAAAATATGTTGCACGACGAATGTACCACAGTCGTACGACAGACAATCAATGGTGTGCGCGCGCATCGTACGACATTTGGCATTCGTGAGACAATCGTGCGACTGTTTCACGTGTGTCTTGCGACAGTCGTGAGATTGTCATACGACAGGCATACGATTTTTTTTTTTATCAAAATGGTTTATGTTGGTTCGTCCGACAATGTGTTTATCACACGACAGTCGCACAACTGTGGTTATGCGGGGTTCACACATTGCCGATTATTGCTCCCGTTTGAGATCAGACCACATTACGACACGAAATGTAAAAAAGTCGGATTAGTATCCTCAATTATCTGGAATGTCCTATCATTGTCTGAACGCAGTCTTTTTAGTTCGTAACAGGTTCCTACGGGTCGGGAAGGTTCCGAATAGTTCGGCAAAGCACCCCGACAGTTAGGTGCGTCCCGTAACATTCGGGGCAACTCAGCCGATTTTGTCTAGTCGGATTACTATCGTGGCTATGTCGTGACAGATTCTGCTGTATCGGATCGAATTCTGAACAATGTCTTGTGTATTCTGGACGGTGTCCTGTGGAACGGGAATGATCTGGAGTAATTTTTCATAGCTGTTTTTCTGCCGATTGAGTCCAGATTGCATCCAGATCTTGTCGATTGCGAACCGTTTTTTGCCGAAACCGTTCCGAAACAGTCCCGTTATTAAGACGAAATTCGTCAATGATACCCACGTCCGAGTCCCGACAATTACAGAATACAATACGACTGAGACCAGACAAAGCCGTTTGCAATGCGATATAGCGGATCACGATAGGATTACGTTCCGACAGTACCTGATCATCCCGAATATGCCGACAGTTTTCGAACGGATTACTTCCGTCAGTGTCGGTTCACTGTCTAGTAACTGTCTGATCTTTGTCGGATTACATTCGGTAGAGTCGGGACGCAGTCGTGACAGACTCGGTCGAATTTTACCTGGCGAAAAATACAAATCGGATTAGATGCTGATTCAGAACGGGATTATCGGGACTAATTCGCTTAGAAACGGTTGAATATCGACGCTTCCTGAACACTATCTGATTGTTGTCGTGATCAAATTTTTGTTTTTGCAAATTTTAATTTAAGTTTGAATTTCCATCCACGATTCACAGGATCTTGATCAGACTTTTATTTTTATTTAATCGAGAATGGTCCTGTCAAGGACGGTAGTAAAAATCGTGAATGTGTGACCCCAGCTTAAGACACTCTCACGACAGCCACAAGACAGTGACACGACAAAAAAATCTTAGAGCAAAAAAGGTACATGTCCAATTTTCGTCACACGACACACGACAGCCCACGATGCTCAAAATATATTGCGACTGTCGTACGACTATCACAGATGACCCGCGATTTGACCAAATTTCATGTTGTGGCACTGCATAGATGTGTCGTGGGCTCGTTGTCGTTTTTATACGCCCGTCAAAATTTTGACGGGACGTATTATGGTATACAAATGTCCGGTGTCTGTCCGTCCGTCCGGCGAAAACATGTCACACCGTAACTTGAAAACGACTTATCCAAATTTCATGAAACTTAATATAGTTGTTTGTTATGATGGTTAAATGATCTGTATACTTTTTGATGAAAATAAGATTTAAACTTTTTGAGTTACGGCACTTTGTAACTAAAACAGGGGTGTGTTTTTTCACATGTCGCACTGTATCTCAAAACGATTCTTGATTATGGCTTAAAACTTTAAACACTTTTTAGTTATATTAATCTCAATATCTGTATACTTTTTGGTGATGATTCAAAATTTCATTTTTGAGTTATTGAGTATTTTGTAAAAAAGGGGGAGGGGGGTTTTACATGTCGCGCCATATCTCAAAAACGATTGATGATTATTGCTTATAATTTTACACATGTCTTTGTTATATTAATCTAAAGATCTGTATATTTTTTGGTGATGATTCAAAATTTCATTTTTGAGTTATTAGTATTTTGTAAAAAAAAAAAAAAGGGGGAGGTTTTTTTTACATGTTGTGCCATTTCTCATAAACGATTTATGATTATTGCTTAAACTTTACACACTTCTTTGTTATATTAATCTAAAGATCTGCATACTTTTTTGTGATGATTCAAAATTTTATTTTGGTGATATTTAGTTTTTTGTAAAACAGGGGAGAGTTTTTTTACATGTCGCGCTGTATCACAAAAATAATTTATGATTATTGCTTAAAACTTTACACACTTCTTTGTTATATTAATCTAAAGCTCTGTATATACTTTTTGGTTTTGATTCAAAATTTTATTTTGGTGATATTTAGTTTTTTGTAAAAGTTTTTTGTAAAAAAAAACAGGGTGGGGAGTTTCACATGTCCCGCCGTGTCTCAAAAACAATATATGGTTATTGCTTAAAACTTTCTCAGAAACTATTTATGATTATTGCATAAAACTTCCACACAAGACGTCGGGCGTATCATGCGCTCATGGCGCAGCTGTTTATTATTTTACAGCACAAGAACATTTTATTTTTTCATTATAAATTTAGTTGATCTTAATTTTTCAAAAGAATATATTTGCAAAGGCTTATAGTTATCTTTTAGTTCTTTTTCATATTGTTTGAGAATTAATTCTCCCTTATTTATAAATATTTTTCTGTATTTTCTGTATGTCTATGGGAACATATTTTCTACATATGAGAACCATTAAATTGTTTGTGCTGAGCCAAGTAGACTAACAAAAACCGTCTGACTCTTATTAAAAGGGTTATTTTCATCACTTGGTATTGTTGCAGTATTTTCAGTAATTTCATTTTAGTAAAAATATATTTAAGCGATACTGGGCTATTTCTGCTCTGGCAGCTATATTGAGAGATTGTTAACTATTAGTAAGCCCTAATACATAATTGTAAAATTGTAAATGTTTCTTCTTAATTCACTTGGTTACTATCACTCATGTCTTTATTTTGTGCTCGTCTGTAATCAACTCTTATTATTTCTCATAATTTATAATGCTTCAAATCTATTTTCTTTCAGAATTATAACAATGCACATATCCATTGTTATCATGCTTTTTACACTGTCTTTTGTGAAATCTAAAGATTCGTGTCCAAAGGACGCCGAACTATTTAAATGTATTCAACATCAACTCAAACCACTAGAAGACACTGGTGTGAAATGTAACTGCAACAAAGAAGGTACATATACTTAATGTAAATAAGGGACGACATCAAAAGTTCAATGTACGATAAAAAAAAATAATTCACATATAGTGTTTTATTGACCCTCCACCCCCACCCCCACCCCCAACTTAATTTGGGAAAATTTGATTTGGTTGACCAATATGGATATAATATGTAAAATCGAGTTTGCCCCGGGATACACAAAACGCAGCGATTTTAACCCTTCCATCATACCCAAAACTACATGGGTTTGATTTTATCCTACATTAATCGGCTTTTGATGTCGTCCATGAAATGCAATGTGTATGTACACATCAATGGGACGCCAACCCAACGACAGAAATAATCAAACCTCATTAGGAGTCATCATTGGACATCATACAGTCGGCCAACATATGTGTACATTTTGTATGTCAATATCTAATTAGGCCGTGTTCACATTGACCTAAATTCGGTGTTGTGTTAGTGTAACTCACACGTAAACTAAACACAATTGCATTCCCATTGATAAAACTCAATGTTTACATGTAGTTTAAATCATGTTTTACCTACACACAGTCGATAGACAATGTAGGCCTTGTGTAGGTTAAGTGTACACAAAACTAGGCATTTAGGACATTAGTTTTATCGTGTATATATTTAAGGAGGAAACTATTTTTGAGTAAAATTGATTTTTTGATAATTATTAGTTGTCTAAATTTTACAGATTTTTTTTTGTTAAAAAAAATTAACGTACTTTATTAACCCCTAATCAAGACTCAAAGCAGCATCATTGCCGAACCCATTAGGCAGGCTGCAACCAATTGATTTTCGGGGGGTTATTATAGTTGAGTATAAAACATAAAGGCAAGGGGGTGGGGGTGGTGAGCTATGGATTTTGTTTTGGAAACAAAAAATGTTTCCAGTTTTTGGCCCTAAAAAAATTGTTTGTTTCACCCTCAGCTGCCATGCACTACTAGTATATATAATGCTAAAATTGATTTCGACTTATCATCAAAATTTGTCCTAAAAAAAGTCAATAGCTCACGCCCCCTCCCCCTCCACAAAAAATGAAGTAAATAGTTGCTGCCTAATTCATTTGAAAAGGTCTTCCCGAATCGACTTGACGTACACAGAAATATTCGCCATTGGTCTTTACTCAAAAAACGATTCACGCATAAATGCATGACTAAAAAAAGTGTGAGGTAAATGATATGTTTGTCTAGAATCTCAGATCCGTTAAATAACACGTAAAATAAATAAAAAAAACTTTACCCTATTCCTTTACCAAATACTCCTTGGAGAAGAAATAAATTTGAAACGAACAGAAAAGATAAAAATGTAGTGATCCCTAATATCGCAATCCTTTTTTTCGACTCGTTTTCTAATGCGTTATCGAGACATCTCTAGTATATTCAAGCTACTACAAATTATATGGCTTTCATAAAGTAGCAACCACTTAACTTTAAAAAAGGGGGAGGGTTATTTTTTTTTTATCTGAGTCAGAATTTTTTTCGCGCGTACGTTTTTATTCCTTTTTTTTTCGATGCTGGTGATCAAATACTTTTTTTCAATATTTAACACTATAATGTATGGGGAAACTCTTGATTCAGAATAAATTTTTTATCATCTGTATGACTTTTTTTTTTTTTTTTATCAATTTGGGGATCGGGATATTTCCATTCCCATCCCCCACCCCTCTTTTGAAGTCAAATGGTTGTTCCCTTACCACTAGAAAAATTTTCCAAAAATTTTGAATTCAGTTCTACGTAATGAACATTTAAATGACATATAGTTTACAAGTGGGAACAAATCTTATGTACAGGTAGCTAAACAAGGTGTATAGATGTGAACAAATGTAATGTGAAACCAGTGTACACTACACTAAACTAATTGTAAACATGTTTACTCTACATGGCGTTTGGTGTGAACACGGCCTTAATCTCCGCGTGATATAGTTGTGAATAATAATTATGGTAAACAGAAACTAAATCAAAGATCAAAATTAATTCTTTGAATATTATAGCTAAACACATAAAGTTATAACATAGGAATCACTGACTTGTTTTCTGGCATGGGAAAGGCACATTCACATGTAGAAAATTAATATGTCATCTTAATTGGCCCGATCACCACGACCCCCAAATCCGGGTTGGCTGGGGTATAGAAAAATGGTTATTCATACAATTCTCCTGTTCTAGCAGTAAAACCCTTGCTAAAGTACCCGCGTTCGTTTGGTTATGTGGTATGCATAAAGTTATAACCATGTCGGGCCAGAATGCGAACGTTAAATTCTATGCCACGTGAAAGGAGAAGATCACACTGTCTGTCCCATCCAACATACATTTTTTTTAAGTGAAAGTCTGAATTTTACGCCTGTTATATCGTCCGTCCTATTATTTGATCTTATAAGCAACTCAAATTTTAATTCGATTTTTCGAGCCACCACAGTTTTAAATTATATCATAACATCCTTACTAATAAATATAGTGGTTCAGCAATTCAACACATCTTGCATTTATATAATTTTATCGTACCGCGGCTAAATTATCACGCTGTAATTGGTTTAACGCCGTCACGTGGTGACCCCCTTTGAGACCGTAGGGGGTTAGTACATTTCATAGGGGGTTCGTGACGCGATAATGGTGACGTCATCTATTATAAATGGTGTAGTGTTTCTTTGATTATTTTTCAACAAAACGCAGCAGAAAAAGTCCAGCGTACGATAAATTCGTTATACGGTTAACTACTGACCCCCTACAGATTCATAGAGGGTGAATAAAATCCATAGGGGATTCGGCCTCCGGCTTAACCCCCTATGGATTTTACTAACCCTCTATGGATCCGTAGGGGGTCAGTAGCGAACCATATAACTTACAGTATGTGTTACTAGTACTGGAAGTTCAACTACTTGAATTAGAACATAAACGCATTCAATTTTTACTTGTTATTTCATTACAGACGAAACCAAAATAGGCTTCTTTGCTAGCCTATCGAGTACTCTTAAAAATGTTAAATGGCATGCGACTGTCAAATATGACAGGGTTATAACCAACAATGGTGGAGCATACGATCCTACAACTGGCAAGTTTACCGCACCTTCTGATGGCTTGTATTATTTTAGTTGGACTACACTTACAATGCCCAATAGGGCTTCTCTCACTGATCTGCAATTGAATAATGATAAGGGATTTATCATTGGAAATCATGGACGAGCATATGGTTTTAAGGATTATCTACCATCTACCCAAAGTGCAGTTGTTTCAATGATTAAGAGCGATACAGTCTACATAAAGAACTCTGGATCAGGTCTATACATTGAACGTCACTATTCAAGCTTCAGTGGTTTTAAGATCTAATTGGCATACATATTCGACAATCGAAAGTGTAAAATGTTATAAGTACCTAGGAATTACTTTTGTATCTAGTAGTAAATTTACACAGTGTAAAGATGAGCTATACAAGAAATCTATGAAAGCTTGTTTTGGATTACAACAATGCCTAGCATCATCAAATGTTAGTGTCTCAACTTTAATGCACCTTTATGACCATACAATTAAACCTATTTTAATGTAAGGCAGTGAAATATGGGGAATGTTTTCAACCACTTCAGGGGCATGTATGAAGAATAATGATAATATTTTAGAAAAGGTTTATTCAAAAGACATATCTGAAAAGTCGCACACAAAATTCATGAAATATATTCTTGGGGTTAACAGAAAAGCAAGTAATTTTGCTGTTATGTTTGAATTAGGAAGATTTCCTGTATATTTTTCGATTTTATTGGCAATGTTTAGATATGCTCATAGGTTAGAGAACACAAATGTTTTATAAAAGGATGCATATATTTGTAATAAAAAGTTACATGCAAACAATATCACTAAATGGTTTTCTAGTATTGACTATTTAATGAAAGAACTAGACTTACCAAACTTAAATGTAATTGTTGGCCGTTTGTGTACTATAGTTAAGGATAAATTATGTACAAGTTTTCATAATCATTGGAAAGAATTTAGAAAAAATACTGTTAAATAAGGAAGAGGTAAACTCTTTACCTGTTTTTCAATTAAACAATTTTTTTTGGTACAGAAAAATATCTGCAATTAAAAGAATTTAAAGATAGCACTGTGCAAGATCAGAATAAGTGCATACCACCTAAAAGTAGTGACAGATAGATATGCTGAAACCTAATATATATATATATATATATATACAACTCGTCTAAACATCAACCCAACAATGTTAGATCTGTAAATTTGCTTTCGCAAATTTTTGGTTCTTCCCTCGCCGGGATTCGAACCCATGCTACTGTGATATCGTGACACCAAATCGCCTGCACTGCAGCCGTCTCGCTAGACCACACGACCACCTGGGCTCTGTCCATATAGATAAATCATAAAGATTAGGTAAAAAAAAGCACCTTAGATAAAGTTGAAGACGAAGAACATTTTATACATGTATGTCAGTGTCCCCTTTATAACTCTTTAAGAAAAGAACTTTATGTTAATATTTCAATAGGTTGTAAAAATTTTGAAAAGTTAAGCACAAATGTCAAATTTAATTGGATTTTATTTAAGAAAACTTAGAGGTATTGATAAATATTGCTATTTATATTAATAAATGTTTGAAACTGAGAAAACTATATATTGTTTTATTTAAGACGTGGAGAATATTTGCCTGTTAATAATAGATATATTGTTCATGTGTTGTTATGCCTTTTTCATGTATATGGCTCTGATCTGGTTGTAGATTAACATCTAAAAAATATTTAAATTCATATTTATGATTTGTGTCAACATTATTGTAACAATTATATAAATCATTGTAATAAATTGCTTTGCTCTTCATGGGCCCTTTAATTGGAATAAAAATATCTTATCTTATCTTATCTTTTCTATTCTGACATTAAATATATATCTTTATTCTCAATAAACCATATACATGTAGGTATAGAGAAGAGAAGAAAATTATGTACAACATTGCAGTTGTTTGAAATTTTAAGAATAAACAAGTATAAATAAGCATGTGTTTTTACTATTTGAACTTTTCAATAGTTGGGAACTTTAAACTCAAAATCTTAAACAAGCTGTACTCTCAGTACTGAAGACATGATATATACAAAATTATAATATCTTTTAGTTTTGTTTAAACATATTTATTTATTGTGGATTGGGAAACAAGTTATTGCAACTTATATTTATTCCTCTCCACTGTGTCAGTGCTGCCTTGTAGGGGCACTAGCCTACTTTTTTTTTCAAAATTTACAGCGTTGCCTTTAACGTGCAAGAGATATGGCTCTCTCTTAACACGGTTTAGACATTTATCGTCCCCTACCGACGGTCTATCATCGTTTCTAAAGACCATACGAGCAAATAGTGTCGAAGGAGAGCCGAATATACAGTCCCTGAAATTTTATTCATGGAGCGGGGATCGAACCTGGACCTTCGTGTTAGTAGTCCGATGCACTAACCATTACACCACGGCTCTTCAGAGAGAATCGTTTAGAAAGGTATTGCCTTCCTTTTTTATCCATCAAAATCGTGGCATACGAACATTATTGTTAACTATGTCTAGTAATTCTGAGCAGGGACTTTCTATAGTTTAGTATATAGTATAGAAAGTCCCTGTTCTGTGTGGATACATATCAATAAATGAGACGTAGGGTATTGTCAAACATACAGCAACTGAATCACACAATTACTGGTCCACGTCCTCTTTGTGCTATCTTTAGATGTATTTCTATTTGTATTCATCTGATGAGTTAAGCTTTTTTTTAACTGATTTCAATAGTTTAGTTGTATTATTACATCACTGTCTAACGTTGACGCCTTCAAACATAATAAACCCACTATAATTTTTGTATGTGACTATCCAAAGTCGGCAACCTGGGCCCAGTTTCACGAAGCATATCTTAGTCCTAAGTGGGTTTCACAAAGTGGTCCTAAATAAGAACATCCCTTAAAGTTGGTCATAAAGTTAGGACAACGCGAGAGGTGTCTTATGATGGTCTTAGGACAGTTATACGTTAATTTATATAAATTACACTCATTGTTTATATTAATTTTGAAAAAAAATATCTTATCTTAATCTAATTATCTATTCCTCCTGTTCCTGCTTTTAACGTTATCTTTCTAGATCGACGGATTATCATGATTTGTCAACAATGAAAATTCGATGTATTGATATCAAGATTGTACGATTTTATCCCTTAACCTTTTATAACCAACTGTAGTGTCGAAATTGGAGATTAGTATGTCGTTCATTATCACTGAGCTAGTATATATTTGTTTAGGGGCCAGCTAAAGGACTCCGGGTGCGGGAATTTCTCGTTGCATTGAAGACCTGTTGGTGACCTTCTGCTGTTGTCTGCTCTATGGTCGGGTTGTTGTCTCTTTGGCATATTCCCCATTTCCATTCTGAATTTTATCTTATTTAACTGCCATTAAATTCTGCTCTGGAAAACCGTTTTACCGTTTCCGACTTCTACACCTATAGTTTATAATAAATTGATCAATTTCTGTTTTGGTGATTGCTTTACGTCCAGTAGCAAATATATACTTTATGGATATTAAGGAAAAATGAGGCAACATCGAATGTGCTTTATTGCAACATGTGTATTCAGTGGTTGTCGTTTGTTTATGTGTTACATGTATATTTGTTTTTCGTCCATTTTTTTTACATAAATAAGGCCGTTAGTTTTCTTGTTTGAATTGTTTTACATTGTCTTATCGGGGCCTTTTATAACTGACTAGGTGGTATGGGCTTTGCTCATTGTTGAAGGCCGTACGATGACCTATAGTTGTTTTATGTCTGTGTCATTCTGGTCTTTTGTGGATAGTTGTCTCATTGATTTCAACTTTACCACTTGGAACTCTTTTTTAACAGATTCCCTGTTAGCAGCAACTCTTTATTAGTACATCGTTTAATGGCCAATGTGTTTTGCTATTATTAGATGTCTTCTTTTTTTAGTCTTTGAAATATCAGGTTTTTTGTTCATTTTAAAAAACATTTGCTAATCAAATATAAATAAATACTAAAATAAAGACAGATTAGTTGTAGAACACTTACTTGAAGCCGAGATGAAACGATATTTAATTTTGTGTAGTTTAGGTAGCCAATACATAGTAGGGACCTTCAAATGATTTATGTTCAGAAGAAGCCTTAATCTTTGATGTGGTTGTGAAAAGTAAAATCACAAAAATACTGAACTCAGAGGAAAATCAATTTGGAAATGATATGCTTGTTAACTATAAGACTCTCTTAGTTTCCCTCAATCTTGTTAAAATATTGATCTCTGATTACGCTCTTTGCTACTATTAAATGTCTTCAACTTTTTTTTAGTCTTTGAAATATCAGTTTTTTTTTTTTCATTTTAAATAAATTTTCTAATCAAATATAAATAAACACTGAAATAAATCATGAAATATTTTTTTTTATTTCAACAATGTGATTTGATGCAGTGACCGCTATTTGAAATGTCCTACTCCAGGAGTACAATGATAAATCCCAGCCGCATGTCTAGGGTTCTGGTTCTGTAAACAGAAGAGAATAAGCATTACATAAATGTAAAAAGTTAAGTTCAAATTATTTTTGAATAACAACTTATATATTTGACCGATCGGTTAGTGACTGCCGCTTAACGATCAATAGAATATTTAATGTAAATTAAGGATGGACATATATCCAAATTAATATAAGTGAAGGTGTTGGGAACCACCTTAAGATCATGGCATGGAGGTGGTAACTTGAAGATGATAAACAATTTTACAGTTACCCGCATATACCCTTGTCGCAATTATATGATGGTTATGAGCATAAAATTAAAATTAATGAATTTTAGTTTACGGCCAGTTGCAAATATCACAAACTTGTTACAAAATCATGCTGATATGATAAAAATATGCATCTTGTTGTGTTCACGAAAGACACGATAAGTGAGCGTTTTAAAGTGCTAGTTCATGGAGTACTATTATAACGGTTCATTTCCGAGATATTTTCGTAAAACGAAAAAAAAATTGTAGAATATGATATAAACATGATATTTTTTAAAGTCAAAAGGTTCCTCGTGTGCCAATTAAATTTTACATTATTTGTTAAATTAAATTGTTGCAATATTAAGTTTCAGTATCTTACCTTTAACCAATAGTGTTGTTTTTCCGTTGGTATTTCCGGTGGCGTTGGTGATATCAAGAAGAAGGAGGAAACCAAACACTGTAAAGAAAAAAAAACAGAATATCTGAATGATGATATGAATATACGGCATTCTCAATTTAATGTCTTTGTTATAATATTGTTTCTGGTGTATAACTTGTTTCTGATCCTTTTAATAGATATAGGAAGATGTGGTGTGAGTGCCAATGAGACAACTCTCCATCCAAATAACAATTTAAAAAGTAAACCATTATAGGTTAAAGTACGGCCTTCAAGTTTATTTGATGAATATTTTATTGCCTTAAAACATAATAACAAAGAGAGTTGCCTCATGCCTAAAAAAAACTAAATGTGTGGTTCCAGTTACTCTACCTTCCCTTCTTTTAGTCTGAATTATAGCCTACCCTAAATATTTGTATGTCATTTTTCATTAAGCACTGTAAAACTCAATGTAAAAAAACAAACTCCTGCCTACCCTTACTTTTTTAGATGTCACAGTAACTCGAACCACACGTTCTATTTTGCCTCATTGACACTTATGCCACATGTTTTCATTTCTATATAATAATTGTATGCCAAAAAACAAAACAAAATACAAACATAATATAGCAATGACAATAGAGGGGTTTATCATTTCATTTACAATTTGTTTTTTAGGAAGAAACATAAAATTATAAAAATATATAAACTAACATCACCCGAATGTACGTTAAGCAAATCATCGATACCGTAAAAAAATTGAGGAACCAAAAGTGTAATTCGGGAATATATTTCTCATCAGCAGTGTTCGGAAGGGCAAAATGTGGAATATCTAAATGCATTTAAAGTTGAAAAGCATCGTTTACAATGATACCTTGATTGGCGAGGCTGTTTGAAAACTATGTTTCCGTGAAGAAAAGACTAAATTTGTCTTTTTTATGAAAATGATATTAAAAAATAAATCTTACGGTAGTTGAGGAGTTTTGCACTTTGTAATTGTGCAGTAGCTTGGTTTCCGTAATTATAAAGTCTGCTCTGTGCAGTGTATGCTCCGAGCTGTTGGTTATAGTACTGGTTATAACCTGCTCCATCTCCTCCCCACTGGGCACTTACAGTTACCAAGGCAACCAAACATGGCAAAACAATCAACAGTATAGACTTGTTCATCTTGACAAAATGACAATCCTTTGCTGCAAAGATAAATTAAATGTCTTTATGATATACACAGAGAGCGTGGTTGAGGGATGATTGAGACTTGTGATTGATAGGTTAATATGTTAAAAAAATACTTACAAGGAAACTATCGACATCGCTGTTACTTATCTTTTTCGTGTCTAGTTTTTACACAGTTAAATTTCAAGCTTTCTTTCAATCAAAAAAAATCAAATGAAAATGATGAATATGATATTACGATGTGACAAAAATAATTGCTGCAGTTACTTTTTCTGAACAACTAAAACAGTAATGTATTTAAAACCTTAATTTAGATTTGTTAAAGTGTTTTAATACATGTACCCTACCTGATCGAACAGAGAAGTGTGCGTTTACCATGTACACACGGGTATTTATACCATTGTACCTCCGCCATTTTTAGAACTTCAGTGTCGTCTGTCACCTATATTACAACAAATCGTCTGCAAAACATACAACATTACACTACACCGTCTACTATTTGTTTGATGAACTTCCGTTTTCATTGAAATACTTTAGTATATGTATTTTAAAGACATTTTTTTATTTTATTTGTTACACTTTTTCATTTTTAAATTTATTTTATAGAGTAATAAAACAAAAAAGTTACTTTTTTTCTCTCTTTAAAACATGAAATATTGTTTTGTGATTACTTGTTTTATGTAAAGTTTAAGAAGTTTTTTTTCAATATCAATGATACATCTCATACTGACATTTCAAAACTTAAGCACATATGATACACAGTTTTTATATCTACTGTTTGAATATGCACATACAATTTAAGCTCAAAGATGGCGGCAGGGGTAGGAGACATGAAATATTGTGTAGAGACTAAAAGTAATATAAAGAAGTTATAGGTGGTGTTATAACACAATGATAATAGTTATTTTGTGAGAAACATTGATTGAACTAATGATCCAACTATAATATGAAGAACTTTATCGGGTATGAATCATAATAAAAGAAAAACAACAGATACTCCTTCCCCAAACAAACCAAACAAGATGGCTGACCTGAACGACTCGGGTTCAAAACAGTACTCTTTACCTCCAACACTAATGCAAGCATGTACTAATCAATATTCAACACCGAACTTAAATGATACTCCGCTATCTAGTAATATTATTTCCTCATCTAGACAAATACTTTATGGAGCAGACAATGGCTATGCATTCACCCCATATCACTTACAAGCCCTACATACAACACCAGCTCAGATTGGACATCAGACACCGTCAGTGCCAATCCTTATGCACCCTATATCAATTCCACCTCATCCTGATTTATTAATGTTTATGCATGAAGTCAGAGAAAAATTACAAAAACTTGACATTTTGGAAGATATATTATCAAGACTAGTAGATATGGAAGAACATTGTAATAAGCTGGACAGTGAAATGTGTGGCATCAAAACTGATTTAAAAGCCCAAACATCAAATATTGTGTCATTAGACAAGGGTCTTGGTGGTCTACATTCAAAACTACAAGAAATAGAAACACAAAATATAACATTAACTGATGAAAATTATAAACTGCAGGAAAAAATCATTGATCAGCAAAAAAGGTCTATGAGAGACAATCTTATATTTAAAAGAATTTATGATGATCATGATCCAACAGAAAACACAGAAGAAACAGTAAAAGACTTTATTAAAACAGAACTGAGACTTGAAAGTAAAGATATAAATTTTCATGTTGTGCACAGGCTTAGGCCCAGACAGGACAGAGGTCCACGCAATATACTTGCAAAATTTGAAAGGAGGAAAGGCAGAAATAGAGTTTTGGAAGCAGCAAAAAAAGAACTTAAACAAAAACCCCAATATTATGTACATGAACAATTTCCATTAGAAATAATAGAAAGAAGGCGTGAACTTATACCAATTCTAAAAGATGCTCGTGAAAAGGGACATGAAGCAGTATTGGTAGAGGATAAATTGTTTATCAATAAAAGGCGTTTCGATCCACGTCAATGTGTGCCTCAGATAAACCCACAACATCAACAAGGACCCCGACAACAACCAACTGATCATCGACCTCAACAGCCACCATCTGACCAACACACTCCGATGTCTGTACCTGGGAACAACAACAGGACCATGCCGAAGAATCCTATAGAGTCTATACCACCACTGAACACCACAGGACACTAGGACATGCGTACAAGAGGACAAAGGAAACGAAACAATATTGTATTGAATCAAAATAAACACTTATCTGGACTGAATGTTTATTATCTTAAGATTGTCACAATAAAACAATGGTTGGATCATCGCAATGAGACAGTGAATGGATCATTACAATGAAACAATGGTTGGATCACCACATTGAGACAATGGTCGGATCATCACAATGAGACAAGGGTCTGGTCATCACAATAAAACAATGGATGATCACAATTAGACACTGGTCTGGTCATCACAATAAATCAATGGTCGGATCATCACTATGAGACTATGAGTGGTGTTATAACACAATGATAATAGTTATTTTGTGAGAAATATTGATCGAACTAATGATCCAACTATATTACCACTTGGAACTCTTTTTTAACAGATTCCTTGCTAGTAGAAACTCTTTGTTAGTATCTTGTTTAATGACCTATGTGATTCCTTGTTAGTAGAAACGCTTTGTTAGTATCTTGTTTTATGACCTATGTGATTCCTTGTTAGTAGAAACTCTTTGTTAGTATCTTGTTTGATGACCTATGTGATTCCTTGTTAGTAGAAACTCTTTGTTAGTATCTTGTTTAATGACCTATGTGATTCCTTGTTAGTAGAAACTCTTTGTTAGTATCTTGTTTAATGACCTATGTGATTCCTTGTTAGTAGAAACTCTTTGTTAGTATCTTGTTTAATGACCTATGTGATTCCTTGTTAGCAGAAACTCTTTGTTAGTATCTTGTTTAATGACCTATGTGTTTTGCTATTATTAAATGTCTTCAACTTTTTTTTAGTCTTTGAAATATCTTTTTTTTTTCATTTTAAATAAATTTTCTAATTAAATATAAATAAATACTAAAATAAAGACAGATTAGTTGTAGAACATTTACTTGAGGCCGAGATGAATCGATATTTAATTTTGTGTAGTTTAGGTAGCCAATACATAGTAGGGACCTTCAAATGATTTATGTTCAGAAGAAGCCTTAAGCTTTGATGTGGTTGTGATATGCTTGTTAACTATAAGACTCTCTTAGTTTCCCTCAATCTTGTTAAAATATTGATCTCTGATTACGCTCTTTGCTACTATTAAATGTCTTCAACTTTTTTTTTAGTTTTTTGAAATATCAGGGTTTTTTCATTTTAAATAAATTTTCTAATCAAATATAAATAAATACTAAAATAAAGTATCATGAAATATTTTTTTATTTCAACAATGTGATTTGATGCAGTGACCGCTATTTGAAATGTCCTACTCCAGGAGTACAATGATAAATCCCAGCCGCATGTCTAGGGTTCTGGTTCTGTAAACAGAAGAGAATAAGCATTACATAAATGTAAAAAGTTAAGTTCAAATTATTTTTGAATAACAACTTATATATTTGACCGATCCGTTAGTGACTGCCGCTTAACGATCAATAGAATATTTAATGTAAATTAAGGATGGACATATATCCAAATTAATATAAGTGAAGGTGTTGGGAACCACCTTAAGATCATGGCATGGACGTGGTAACTTGAAGATGATAAACAATTTTACAGTTACCCGCATATACCCTTGTCGCAATTATATGATGGTTATGAGCATAAAATTAAAATTAATGAATTTTAGTTTACGGCCAGTTGCAAATATCACAAACTTGTTACAAAAGCATGCTGATATGATAAAAATATGCATCTTGTTGTGTTCACGAAAGACACGATAAGTGAGCGTTTTAAAGTGCTAGTTCATGGAGTACTATTATAACGGTTCATTTCCGAGATATTTTCGTAAAACGAAAAAAAAATTGTAGAATATGATATAAACATGATATTTTTTAAAGTCAAAAGGTTCCTCGTGTGCCAATTAAATTTTATATTATTTGATAAATTAAATTGTTGCAATATTAAGTTTCAGTATCTTACCTTTAACCGAATAGTGTTGTTTGTCCGTTTGTATTTCCGGTGGCGTTGGTGATATCAAGAAGAAGGAGGAAACCAAATACTGTAAAGGAAAAAAAAACAATATCTGAATGATGATCTGAATAAACGGCATTCTTAATTTAATGGCTTTGTTATAATATTGTTTTTGTTGTATAACTTGTTTCTGATCCTATTAAGTTTATTTGATGAATATTTTATTGTCTTAAAACATAATAACAAAGAGAGTTGCCTCATGCCTAAAAAAACTAAATGTGTGGTTCCAGTTTCTCTACCTTCCCTACTTTTAGTCTTAATTATAGCCTACTCTAGGGATTTTTTGGCAATTTTTCATTAAGCACTGTAAAACTCAATGTAAAAAAACAAACTCCTGCCTACCCTTACTTTTTCAGATGTCACAGTAACTCGAACCACACATTCTATTTTGCCTCATTGACACTTATGCCACATGTTTTCATTTATTTATAATAATTTTATGCCAAAAAAACAAATTAAAAACAAGCATAATATAGCAATGACAATAGAGGGGTTTAGCATTTGATTTACAATTTGTTTTTTAGGAAGAAACATAAAATTATAAAAATATATAAACTAAACATACACCCGAATGTACGTTAAGTAAATGCAATCTTGTAAAGACATGCATTGATTATTGTATGTATTGTATGCAAAATGTCTCGATATCGTAAATAATTTGATGCACCAAATGTAATTAGAAAATTTATTTCTCATCAGCAGTGCTCGCTAAGACAAATGTGGAAAATCGAAATGCATTTAAAGTAGAAAAGCATCGTTTACAATGATACCTAGATTGGCGAGGCGGTTTAAAAACTATTTTTCCGTGCAGTATGACTAGATTTGTCTTTTTTATGAAAATGATATTAAAAAATAAATCTTACGGTAGTTGAGGAGTTTTGCACTTTGTAATTGTGCAGTAGCTTGGTTTCCGTAATTATAAAGTCTGCTCTGTGCAGTGTATGCTCCTAGCTGTTGGTTATAATACTGGTTGTAGCCTGCTCCTGCTCCTCCCCACTGGGCACTGACAGTAACCAAGGCAACCAAACATGGCAAAACAATCAACAGTATAGACTTGTTCATCTTGACAAAATGACAATCCTTTGCTGAAAATATAAATTAAATGTCTTTATGATATACACAGAGAGCGTGATTGAGGGATGATAGAGACTTGTGCTTGATAGGTTAATATGTTGAAAAAATACTTACAAGAAAACTATCGACATCGCTGTTAATTATCTTTTACGTGTCAATTTTTGCACAGTTTAATTTCAAGCTTTCTTTAAATCAAAAGAATACAAATGAAAATGATGAATATGATATTACGATGTGAAAAAAATAATTGATGCAGTTACTTTTTATGAACAACTAGAACAGTAATGTACTGTAAATTCAGAAATTAATGCGAGGTTTTTATTATTGCGATTAAAGCGACAGAGTTGTAAACGGAATAATTTAAACTTGCATTTTGAAATATTTTATATGAATTTAACATGATTTTTCTCAAAATCGTAAAAATGAAAATCGCATTTAAGTCTAAAATGACAAAATCGCAATAATAAAAGCACGCAATAATTTCTGAATTTACAGTATTTAAAACCTTAATTTTAGATTTATTAAAGTGTTTTAATACATGTACTCTACCTGATTGGACAGAGAAGTGTGCGAATATCATGTACATACGGGTATTTATACCATTGTACCGCCGCCATTTTTTAAGAACTTCCGTGTCGTCTGTCACCAATGTTACAACAAATCGTCTGCAAAACGTACAACATTACATTACACCGTCTGCATGATGAACTTCCGTTTTCGTTGAAATACTTTTAAAGATCACGGCATGTTAAAGACATTTTTTATTTTATTTATTATACTTTTTCACTTTTAAAATTATTTTATACAGTAATAAAACCGTATATTATAGAGTAATAAAACAAAAAAGTAACTTTTTTTCTCTTTAAAACATGAAATATTGTTTTGTGATTACTTGCTTTTTGTAAATTTAAAAAAAAATACTTCAATATCAATTATACATTCTTATAAGGGAGCTACCATTTGATTTTTAGGGGGGGGGGGGTCTAGGATGAAAAATTGTGTCCTGCATTTTTTTTAATCTGTAATCTCTGTCCTGCCTTTTTATTTTTCACTCTGTTCGGTCCTGCATTTTTTTTATCCTGACTTTTTTTATTACCTAAATTGTCGTCCTGACTTTTTTTTTGCATGTGACTTATCCTGCCTTTTATTTTTAACTCAAAACTCCTGTCCTGCCTATTTTTTTTCAAATTTCTTCCTAGTCCCCAGCCCCTCCCCCCCCCCCATAAAAATCAAATGGTAGCTCCCTAATGACATTTCAAAACTTTAAAGCAAATATGATAAACAGTTTTTATATCTACTTTTTGTTGCTTTTTGAATATACTGTAGCTTTGAACATACACATACAATTTAAGCTCTCTTAGATATTGGTTAATTGGTTCTTGTTAAACATTGAATGGGAAGTACCTTATGCATATTCAGGTTGAGTAGATATACTTATCTGTAGGACTAACATACATATATCACCTATACATTTATACCCCATTTCCCACAAGAGAAACAGCCAAAAAAAACCAACAACAACAAAAGAAAAAGCTGCTCGGGAGTCAGGTCTGCATTTCCTAACTTTGTAACTCTTTTTATTACGTTTATAAAAACTGCAACTGGCAAAGTTTAAAGTCCTTTGATATAATTTTATTTTACAGCAAATCTGGCGAAACATTGTGTGACGATTTTGATGATAGAATAGGTCAAGATCACTGACTTTAACCTTGCTACAGATATTTTTAATCCTGATTATATCTCACGATTTCTTGTTGTTAACTTGTGATGATGATAAGCTGTATATTTGAAATTAAATATATTATATAATTTGTATATTTCAAACTTTGTCTTATATGGGAAATTAAAAATTAAAATGCAAGTCTGAGGAATATGAATTTGAAAAATTTTTATACTCAGGCAGTTACTCTCAAATTTAGAATTAGTGATCATCCCCTAAAGGCTTTGAATTAGGGAGATACAGACGCACTTCAAAACTCCACCCCTGAACTTGCATGTCATATTAGAGTATAATAGCCACATTCTGTATGTATGTGCCTGTCCCAAGTCAGGAGCCTGTTATTCAGTGGATGTCGTTTGTTTTTTCGCTCATCTTTTTGTCGAGCCTTCGACTTTAGTCGAAAAAGCGAGACTAAGCGATCCTACATTCCGTCGGCGTCGTCGTCGGCGGCGTCCACAAATATTCACTCTGTGGTTAAAGTTTTTCAAAATTTAATAACTTTCTTAAACTATACTGGATTTCTACCAAACTTGGACAGAAGCTTGTTTATGATCATAAGATAGTATCCAGAAGTAAATTTTTCAAAAATAAAATTCCATTTTTTCTGTTTTTTACTTATAAATGGACTTAGTTTTTCTGCGGGGAAACATTACATTCACTCTGTGGTTAAAGTTTTTAAAATTTGAATTGCTTTGAAATTCTTAAACTATACTGGATTTTTACCAAACTTGGACAGAAGCTTGTTTATGATCATAAGATAGTATCCAGAAGTAAATTTTGTAAAAAAATAAATCCAGTTAACATAATATACAGTCTGCACTTTAAGTTGTTAAAACATTTATTCGATTCATAAACTATCCTGAAATGTATACCAAACTTGGACAGAAGCATCTAACAATCAAAAGATAATATCAGTAGGAATATTTTTATTGATTGTTTTCCTCATTTTTGTTGAGCCTGGGAGTTACAGCAAAAGTAGGCGAGACACTGGGTTCCGCGGAACCCTTACGAATTTTTTATATAGATAAGGCCGTTAGTGTTCTCGTTTGTATTGTTTTACATTTGTCATTTCGGGGCCTTTTATAGCTGATTATGCGGTTTTATGCTTTGTTCATTATTGAAAGTCGTACGGTGACCTACAGTTGTTAATTTCTGTTTCATTTTGTTTCTTGTAGAGAGTTGTTTCATTGGCAATCATACCACATCTTTTTATTTATATTTAGAACTTAGGGGGCCAGACCCATGCCATATTAGTTTATGATTGTTTATTTTTTATATTAATTTGTTACAGAATATCAAACTCTTCCTGGAATATGTTCTATTGTATTGTGTTGCATTCTACTGCATTTATTTGTATCATTGTTTGTTTGTATTGTTTGACCTTTATTTCTGTAATTTTCTCTCTTTCCTCTTTCGAGCTAAAGCGCAGTTGACCTGTTTTACACTTTATCAGCAGTTATACGCAGTGTTACAGGCATTTGTTCAATATCCAATAAGTTTTCATCACCAAACATGCGTAATTGTGCACACCTTTCTATGAGACAAGACAGGCTTACAAGTTGAACCTAACAGTAAATGCATACCTTGCAAATAGATGTTTAGAAAACAATTGACAGTCAGTCATAGAGAAACAGACCTCTGAACATCACGGAAATATAGCTGACTATGCGGTATGGGCTTTGTTCATTATTGAAGGCCGTACGGTGACCCATATTTGATTTATGTGTTATTTTGTTCCTTGTAGAGTTGTTTCATTGGTAATCTTTTTTTATTATTATATTGATGTTTTGGGAGGCGACTTTCCTGCTATGGAACTTGCACCCTCATTAATAATCATACCACATGTTCTTATTTATATACTCCTGAAAGGGCGGGAAATTTAGACTGCAACTGTCCGGGGCATGTTGGAAAAGGACGATATATTGTACGTGTAATGGGACAACTAAGGACCATCCAAGTAATAATCCAAAGGATACCTTAATATTCAGAGAGTCGACCACATTCCCTGAAAACGACATCAGATGTAAAGCCCCATTTAGAACGGACGTGACAGCGTATTTATACATCCATCTAATTCAAACGGCAACCTTTCATTGAGGTTTCAAATACGTTTTCTCGTATGGACAGCACTACGATAAAAACTTGATAATTTAAATTATTTCACGTATGATTGTATTGGCGTCTTAAAATTATCACTTGTGACCGAAATGGAATGTAAGCATGTTGTGAAAGTCTTTACAAAGAATTCGGTCCAATTTTGAGAGGCGGTCGTTAATAATAGGATATTCTGATAAAGAACGTGATGACCAGGTCACTTAGATCAAGGTTAAATAAGATAGTATTTATTCTACTGTGATTCAGTACTAACAGTGAAAATATTGATATTGACGTATACAGATATGTATTATTATTTGATCATAATTCTGAGTATTGTGAAATGCGATGCAGGTAAATATAATAGGTCATGAAATATTAGTTCCAAATGGAATAAATATGTTCTGGAATATTATTCCAACTGGAAAACAATGTTACACAAAAATTTCCTTACGGGATGTCGGGTAAGGAGCATTTTAATT
Source organism: Mytilus trossulus (assembly GCF_036588685.1). Lineage (NCBI taxonomy): Eukaryota > Metazoa > Mollusca > Bivalvia > Mytilida > Mytilidae > Mytilus > Mytilus trossulus. Next base: position 34,768,800 of record NC_086383.1, on the reverse strand, counting down.
CATCATTTGCCTTACTGCGGATTCATCATCATCCATTTCCGTTTATTTTGTTGCTACAGGAGAGCCACGAATTTAAATGTTCAACAAATTACAATTTTTTCTCAGGAATATATTTAGACTATTGCATGACCACTGAACCAAATATCCACGAACATTTGTATCCACGAACATGAATGAATCGACATTATTTAAAAAAAATATTCAAGAATCTGATCTTAGGAGCAAAAATAACATTAAAAACTTTGTTAGTATTTTGAATTATATTTTTTCTTTTGTTGCTAAAAAAGGAGAGCCACGAATTTAATGTTCAACAAATTACAATTTTTTCTCAAAAATATATTCAGACTTTTGCAAAACAACTAAATCAAATATCCACGAACATTTGTATCCACGAACATGAATGAATCGACAGTATTTAAAAACAAAAACTCAAGAATCTGTTCTTAGGAGCAAAAATAACATTAAAAACTTTGTTAGTATTTTGAATTATATTTTTTTTTATAAACAGGATACATAAATAAATAATGTCTCAAGGAGTTTTTGTTAAGCAAACCTTTTTTATCATCCTGGCAATTTTTTCATGCTTGCTATTATATGTTTTTTTCTCTCGATGCAAGACTCCCATTGGGTGAATATTTCTTTTTTGTTCGACATGCATGTACATGTGCACCTTTTTTCATAATTGTTTTCTAAACTCTTTCATATATAAAAGTTAATTATATGCGGAAATATAATTTTACTTGCAAATATTTAGTAAAGCGTGATGTTTCACATCAAGCTTTTTCATACCATAGGTGCGACAAGGTGTACTCACCTCTTCGGCATTTTTTTTAACGCAACTATGATTAGGTTGGGGTTATTGAATGTCTGTCTGAAACGGTTCTAGACTGGTTCCCGATCATAATATTCAGTATGTTACACATATACCAATACAACTTACAGCGTATGGCTATCAACTAATAAATGGAACGCAGAAACCGGGAACCAGGATATCAATGTTCGTACCCAAAAGGAAAATAAGGTCATGATATTGGTTGGATTTCAATTGTATAGGATGTTTGTAACCAATCACAACGCTTTGTTGTACACCGTTGAAAATATTTCCAAGAATCCATTATATTATGAAACGGCGAATTGCCATTTCCTGTCCCGTTTTCATAGATTGTGATAGAACAGAATGAGATTTATCAACTATACTTGCCATGAACACAACGAAATATGCCACATTAGCAGCAAAAATTACTTACTCTTTCGGTGCACCTCCCGTTGTTTTGTTATGGTTCATAATGCTTCGTTTTAAGTTTACAACTACTAATGTAGTATGTAATGTGTTTTTGACTTTAACTGTCTTTCTGTAACTTTGCCTTTCCTTTTCTTTTTCATTAATGTTCTTATATGAGAAATATTTTTTGGATCACTATTTATTCAAGTATGGTCCTTTTTTTTAAAGCTTTTTCTCAAGGTCAAGTCGTAGCAACAGTGACCTCACATCATATAGAAGAGGCTTCTGGGGTAGCTGCCAGTAGAACACATCCAGGAGTTTTATATACTCATAATGACCACGGAGATGGACCTAATATTTACGTCATAGACAGTGTGACAGGACACCGCATATCTACAATTACAGTAAATGGCGCCCACAATTCTGACTGGGAAGATATTGCGTATGGCCCATGTGATGCCGGATACTGTTTATACGTTGGTAATATCTCAAGTTCCGTTTGTCAGTTAAGTTATGAATTGAAAGTGAGGTTCTCTTTTCCCATCCATTACTTAAAATTGTATGCCTGCCTTGATTCTATACAATGATAGATTTACATATTAAAATATAAAAAAAAGCAATGGAGGTATGGCCTGCAAGTTACGAAATACTGAAATAGATTGATGAATTATTTTCGTATTTTTATATGTTTTTCCTAAATAACAAATATTCGGATCATCATTTTGATGAAAATAAATATTGTGATCAAACAGCTAGTATATGCAGATCACAAAAAAAACTGAGTTTTTATTTACAGTTTAAAGGTTAACCAAAATGAATAATTAATTGATCATTAATTATAATAATTATTTTATGAAACAGGTGATACGGGTGATGCTGGCGCCAAGAACATTATTTACATGATACGAGAACCAGCTTCTGTACAAAGCAACCAGCATGTGGACGTCTACAAACAATTACATTTCTCGTAAGTATCTGTTGTACATAGTGTGTAGCATTGTCGTAAGAACAGGTATCCGGCATTCATAGATGTCCTTCATCATGTCCACCGGAAAAGTCCGTCAAGAAACCGCACCTGAATTTTATGCGCCATTTGCTAGATAGAGGCGCCAGCTTGTATGAGTGTCTAAATGGTCTGTAAAAAGGGGTGATCATATTTTTGACAATTTTTCACTTTTTATTTATATTCCCCATAATATATTATATATTAGAAAAAAAGCAACCAATTTTTTTCTTTTCTTTAATTTCTTGCCTGTTTTCTTCATAGTTTGTTACATTTTCAGCAGCATTTGCCCTTAATTAACTTTTAATTAACTGACCCCGTCCTGATTCTCCTATATCCCTGCACCATTTTATGAAGCGTGGTGCAAGACAAAATAGAAATAAATTTTATTATGTTTTAACGTTTACTTAATATAACATTTCCCCTGATACTGTGCTGATAATTTTATTAATAGAATACAATTTGTCGAATATTTCGTGCAATACAGTATCATTTTGTTAAACCAGTCGCTAAAATTGAAAGAAAGCGATGATACATTTTTTTGTATCTTAAAAGTCACGTGTGACTTCACTTAAACCAACGTGTTTGATTAATATATATATATCAACGAACTAAAAAATACCGTATTTTAATAATTGTTTGTATATGGTCGAGTTATGAGAGTGACATATTTTATCCTCGTTGTTCTCCTGGAAGCGTTTTCTCCTCGAGTGCGGGTCGTGGATTAATATTGGTATTTGCTGCTTCGACGCTTAGACCGCGATAATAAGGAGTAAGAGCAAAGACTGATCGGCTCGTAGTCAGAACAATGTGCCCGGGTAAGGGAGCTACCATTTGATTTTTAGGGGGGAGGCTAGGATGAAATTTGAAAAAATAGGCAGGACAGGAGATTTGAGTAAAAAAAAAGGCAGGATGAGACACTTGCAAAAAAAAAGTCAGGATGAAAATTTAGGTAAAAAAAAGTCAGGATAAACTAAAAAAAAAAGGCAGGACCGAACAGTGTGAAAAATAAAAAGGCAGGACAGAGATTACAGCTAAAAAAATGCAGGACAACATTTTTCATCCTAGCCCCGCCCCCGCCCCCCATAAAAATCAAATGGTAGCTCCCTAAGGTGACATGTCTTCTTGCGGATTGTTACTTTATAAATTAGCACGCTGAAAATCCGGATCAGCTTGTCGGTCTACTACAAAGTAGAGTAAATTTTCATATTCAAAAAATGTTTGCGTCCTAAATTTGCATATTATCTTGCCGCTGGACGTTAGGGACGACATCAAAAGATCGATGTAGGATAAAAAAAACTTAAATCAAATAGTTTGGGGGTGGGGGGGTTAAAAGTGCTGCAAATTTTATCAATCCAAAATCGATTTTACATATATTCATATTGGTCAATCAATTTTTCCCAAATTAAGTTTAGAGAGGGGGTGTGGGGGTCAGTGAAAAAACTATGTGAATTAAGTTTTTTTTTATCCTACATTGAACTTTTGATGTCGTCCCTAATAAGCAGCCTTACATCTTCATCCTTTTATCTTTTATGATGACTAATAAATTTATTATGGGCACACAATATTTTAACCATATCGTTATTCTTACTAGATATTATTAAGGGATCAACTAGTTGATTTTTAAGAGGCACTGGATACATGGCAGTGGAAATATGAAACAATAATTCCAAGAGCAGCCAGAAAAATAAACAATTTGTGATTAATATTTTTCGTGGTATATTTCTATAACTATGTAATTAAATATTCTTTTAGTTTTGAAAGTGTCAAATCAGCCCATGAATTTTTTTTAGGCGATACAGGCTTTTTTTTTTTACGATATTGCAAAAAGTAAAATCACAAAAATACTGAACTCCAAGGAAAATTCAATCGGAAAGTCCCGAATCACATGGCAAAATCAAATGAAAAAACACATCAAAAACTACATACAATGTATTCCTGACTTGGTACAGGCATTTTCAAATGTAGAAAATGGTGGGTTGAACGATGTGTGAACAAAACAGACATAATAAATAAAATAGTCAAAATATGGGTACAGCAGTCATCACTGTGTTACAATTTCAAAAGAATTTTTTTTACCAAAAAACACAAAAGCATCTATCAAACATTGCTTCGCGTCGTATAATATATATATATATATATATACATTATCATGATAGTTGTTTCTTCTTTTTTTTAAAGGTGGTCAGAAATTGACTGTGAAACCTTGTTGGTTGACCCACGAGGTGAAATCTACATAATTTCAAAAGTTAAAAACCAGGCTGCTAAAGCGGCCCACGTCCCTTCAAGTGCTTGGAATAGTGGTACAACAGTCGCCTTGACAAACATTGTCTCTCTGTCCTTCCATACAGCCAATAATGACCCCACAGGCGGCGACATTTCGCCCAACGGTCAAGAATTGTTATTGGTTTCTCATCACAAAATGTTCTACTGGAACATTCCGAACGGTGATGTGCTTACCGCATTGCAATCCGATCCTATAGAAGTACCATACCACGATGAACCTCAAGGAGAGGCTGTATGTTGGGATGCTAAAGGTCAAGGTTATTTCACCCTTAGTGAGGGGAAAAATCAACCTTTATACTATTATGGTAGATCCTAATTATTGCATATGATGTTTACATATGATATTTTGGGCACAATGAACAAATGGCATCTGTATATAACTACTTTTATCAATATATTTGTGTCAATAAAAATTTCACATGAATTAGATGTTTTATTTGCTAGATTTATTACAGGCAATGGTTTTCAGCACTGATTGTTAAACTAACATTGTCCGGAGGACCTGTGTGAGCATTTTAAGTTCGTTGTCGTCCGTTTACCTTTACCAAGATAATTGATGAAACAATTCAGTCAAATTAAACTTAAAAGTAAAATCATAAAAATACTGAACTCCAAGGAAAATTCAAGACGGAAAGTCCTTAATCAAATCGCAAAATCAAATGATAAAACACATCAAACGAATAGACAACAACTGTCATATTCCTGACTTGGTACAGGCATTTTCAAATGTATAAAATGATGGATTGAACCTGGTTTAATAGCACTAAACCTCTCACTTGTATGACAGTCGTATCAAAGTCTATGATATTTACAACGATTTGTGAACAAAACAGTCTTAATAGGTAAAATAGTCACACGACGGGTACAGCAGTCATCATTATATCACAATCTCAAAACAAACAAATATTTAACTATAAGCACTTAAAGCATTTATTAAATTGAAAATCATAATAGATAGACAAGCTGATTCACAAACGTTATATACAACAAACATTGTCAGTTAGACAAGATCTACATAAAATCGTCAGTTCGCCCCTTATAAGAGTTATTGTTTTTTACTGACGATTTTATAAAAAAAAATGCGTTTTTATGCCCATCCTAGGGGCATTACGTTTTTCGGTCTGTGTGTCCGTTCGTTCATCCATTTGTCCGTCTGTCTGTCCCGCTTCAGGTTATAGTGTTTGGTCAAGGTAGTTTTTGATGTACTTAGCACCCATGTTCCTTATGATATAATCTTTCTAATTTTCAGTTTTGATCCCAATATCACGGTATACTGAACATATACGTCAAATTTTGCTAACATCGATTGTAGGTCATTTCTTGCATTTGACTTTTTTGATTATTACATTTACTGTTTAGTCTGTTTTAGCTAACCTGGCCCGAAGGGCCTAGTGAGCTTTTCTCATCACTTAATTGGCGTCCGTCGTCGTCACTCACTTTTACAAAAATCTTCTCCTCTGAAACTACTGGGCCAATTTAAAAAAAAAACCACCACAAACATCAGTGGGTTATCCAGTTTGAAAAATATGTCCTGTGACCAGGTCAACCAACCAAGATGGCCGCCATGGCTAAACATAGAAGATAGGGGTAAAATATAGATTTCGGCTTATATCTCTGAAACCAAAGCATTTAGAGCAGATGAATCAGAGAACCCGTTGTCGTTTACAAAAATCTTCTCCTCTAAAACTACTAAGACAAATTAAACCAAACGTGGCCACAATCATCATTGGAGTATCTAGTTTAAAATATGTGTCCGATGACCCTGCCCGCAAACATGGCTAAAAATAGTACAAAGGGTAAAATGAAGTTTTTGGCTCGTATCTCTGAAACCAAAGCATTTAGAGCAACTCTGCTGTGGATAAAATTGTTCATTAGATCAAGATCTATCTGCCCTGAAATTTTCAGACCAATCCGGCAACTTGTTGTTGTGTTGCTGCCCCTGAATTGGTAATTTTAAGAAAATTTTGCGGCTTTTGGTTATTATCTTGAATATTATTATAGATAGAGATAAACTGTAAACAGGAATAATGTTCAGCAAAGTACTGTAAGAGTTACAAATAAGTCAACATGACCAAAGTTGTCAATTGACCCCTTAAGCAGTTATTACCCTTTATAGTCAATATTTAACAATTTTCATACATTTTGTAATTTTTTGTAAATTTTTACGAAATATTTTCCACTGTCACTTCTGGGCTAAGTTCATTATAGATAAAGATAATTGTAAGCAGCAAGATTGTTCAGTAAAGTAATATCTACAGCACCAAAACACAGTTTTGTCATGAATCCATCTGTGTCCTTTGTTTAATATGCACATAGACCAAGGTGAGCGACACAGGCTCTTTATAGCCTCTAGTTTATAATATCGATTTGACGTGGCTCGGTACATTTTGTGTACTTATACATCCCTTCATTGTGTTGGTGTGCTATGGTAAATTTTTGTATTCTTGTCTTTTGTTTTTCCTAATGTGCTTTATCTATATTCTTTTATGTGGACATAGTTGTTTGTTTTTATAGTGATTTAGATTATACCACAAAGTTGACTGATGTACTCCTATTTTTGACATTTTAACTTATTATGTCTATTTGTTTTGTTCCCACTTTGTTGTCAATATAATGGAATTTGATGCGACTTTAATACAAGCAAGAGGTTTAGCTAGCTATTAAACTAGGTTTAATCCTCCCTTTTCTACATATGATCGGTACCAAGTCAGGAATATGACAGTTATTATCCATTCGTTTTATGTGTCAGAGCTTTTGATTGTTCCGTTTAATAACGGTGTGGTTCTTTGACGTTAACGGAGGTCAAAGTTGAAGTCCGTGAATATGAATAATTTTGATTTTGCCATTTGATTTGGGACTTTCCTTTTTGAATTTTCCTCGGAATTTACTTTTTATAATTCTTAAATCAAGAACATTTGCATTACAACATGGATGTCTGGAGAGTTCATTGTTCTTTTTTATAGTATAAAAATATTCTTAGCATCAATGAGGTGGGTTACAGAATAGAGAACAACGGGCTAAAAATATAAAGAAATTAAAAGACAAACTAAAGGACCAGAAGCATAAAGAATAAAGAATAATGGGATTCGGAAATATACAGAATAACGGACATAAATATAAAAAATAGAGAAAAATGATCTAAAAATTAAGAATTCAAAAATGACGGCCCCCTTCTTTTCCAATCCATATACTCATCAATGGGTTAAATATTGACAATTGTATCCGAATAATTCACAGCTGTGAAGTGTCCATGAGAGTTAATTTGTTTAATAGCATATCCTTAATGTCGGTCTTCTTTATTGTCCGGATATTTAAATAATCCATTTTGTACACAAATGCGAAAGAAAAAGCTCAGGGATACCAAAAAGCACCTACGAAAAAATGTAATCGAGATTTTGTATATAATAAATTAAACATTTGTATACCCTTTTCTTTGAAAAATTATAAAAATGTAAAGAAATTTTATTAAATTGAAACTATATTAAAACAAGAATGTGTCAAAAGTACAAGGATGCCCCACTCGCACTATCATTTTCCATGTTCAATGGACCGTGAAATTGGGTAAAAAATGATTTGGCATTAAAAATTCGAAAGATCATACCATAGTGAACATATGTACAAAGTTTCAAGTCGATTGAACTTCAACTTCATCAAAAACTACCTTAACCAAAAACTTTAACCTGAAACTCGCACTTTCATTTTCTATGTTCATTGGACCGTGAAATAGGGGTCAAAAGTCTAATTTGGCTTTCAAGTTAGAAAGATCATATCATAAGGAACATGTGCACTAAGTTTCAAGTTAATTGGACTTCAGCTTCATCAAAAACTACCTTGACCAAAAACTTTAACCTGAAACGGGACAGACGAACGAACGAACAGACGAACGAACAATCGAACGAACGAACGAACGAACGAACGAACGAACGAACGAACGAACGAACGAACGAACGAACGATTTAACAGACGCACAGACCAGAAAACATAAGGCCCCTCTACCTTCGTAGGTGGGGCATAAAAAATTGTAAAATGAAAAGACGGGTTTAGCGTGCAAAAGTGTTCATGGTATTACATGGAAAAAACTAGAGGGTTTCAAATATCTGACAAAACGATAATAACGAGAGAAGCAGACAATCATCCTTAACTATACAGCTAATAGTCAATTTTTTAAAGTGGAAATATATTGAAATCAGTTACATGTTTGCCAAATTTTGTCGGTGTTATAAAATTTCACGTGACCCGACAATTTAATCTTTACATTGAAAGAACAAATAACCTGGGATTCTCTACTCTTATAATTCTGTGTTTTTTTTTAACTGTATGCATGTATATTAATTATGGAAAAAAGGGGAATTTCAAAGTAAAATAAATATATTATACTCAGTCTGTTAAATATGTGCCCAGAAATTCAACTATCACGTTTATACCGCATTTTTAACATGTGTTCAATTTTGAAACCCTTTGAGTGGCTCTAATCTAAACTATTGTTCTACCACCGGGTACTAGCCAAAATAATCATTGAATTTCCCTTTTTCAATTGTATGATAAACTTATTGTGATAAAGTGGTACAAAAATGTAATTGATTCATTGATTTACATCATATAGTTTGTTTATTGAAACAGCTTTCACTTGGATAATGAAAAATAGTGATCAGTTTATCTTCGTGTACGTGCACATGCATAAAGTACAAATATGCATCAATAAAAAATATGATAGTTTTATTTCATACATTAGTGGACAAAAATACAAGGTAAAAATGCGAAAAAAATTGAAAAAGGTTTTGATTATTTTCCTAGTTTTAAACCTATTTTTGATATTAGGAAATATACTAATTGGATATGATTATAGAATATGTAATGCATGTGCAGAGCAGTCGATGATTGTTGACAATAGGGGTAAGTTTCCATTTTTCCCAAAAAGGGATCGGATTCTCTAGACTAAATAAACGAAAAATAAGACTGAGTCGGAAAATTCTAAATAATAATAATTAATATTGATCATGCAATATTGTCATGGGCCGGAAATTTTGGACTAAATACTAGTAAATGATGGGTAAAATGATTAATATTATACTAGTAATCTAAATGTTAAAATTTTGGAAAATAGCTTTACTGACTAATGATTTCTTAATACAAGAAGCAATTCAATTGAGATGAAAAATATTTATTTGTTTAGCTCTTCAATAATGAAGATAAATATGCTTTCTATCATGTTTGTACTTTGCAACACAGGGACTCGGTTAGCATTGTCTTTTAATATCCATGTTATTAAAAACTTTTTCGTCTTTCCTGTCTATTTGTATTAAATTTTTAACGTAATTACACCTTATGTAAGAATCCTGGGTTTTGATTGGTTGATAGCCAGTGTGTTTTTCACCAATTTACTTTTATCAAATGAATATCGTTCATTTTTAAACAGCGCCGGGGTATATGCAAAAAGGATATGCCTTTTTTACTCTCTCTGTCGTGGTATTTGCCAAAAAATACTCTATCCGACTGGACGCTTGTAACGACACGATCATTCAAGCGTTTTGTACGTTAACATTCGGTGTAATTAAACAGATATAGCATGGGTCCGTGTAACACTTATCAATTCAAAGTTTTAAAAAGTTTTGAAATTTTAGATTTTTGGAATTTTGATCAAAGTTTTAAAATATCAAAATTTCAAATTGTGTTAAAGTTTTGAAATTTTGAAATTTTAACCAAATTATTAAAATATCAAAACTCTAAATATCGTTTATAAATTTGATATTTTAGAAACTTGATCAAACTTTTAAAATACTAAACCTAACGTGCAATTTTGAATATTTCACTTTTTGAAAGTTTAATTTTTTAAATGTTTGCTTAAAATATCAAAAATATAAAGGGGCGACAAGAGGGGTACCTGTAATCACTGATGTAAACACGGCTCTGATAAGAACTATTCTTAGTTATAAATAAATAGCATGAAATATATCAAATCATTCTTAATAACAAAATAAATAATGAAAAGAAGAAGTCGGTTTTTTTTATGAAACATATTAGACATCACATGGGATAACAGTATCCTGAAATTTTAAGGTTGTGTATCTATCAAAAATAATTATAATTAAACCTTTTTAAACCGGAATCAACTACGTTGATTTAAATCTCTCATATAAGGTTTAGCGTTTGAGATCAAGATTTTTTTTTTTAAAGCTATTTTGTGTTCCCAGTGCCCAACATTTAGAAGTATCAGTGAAAATTGACCAACTCGAAGTAAACCATATAGTATTATTCGCCTTTTTGACGTTCCTGATGAAGGTAGATCCAGAAAAAGCGCTTCGGTCGCATACAACTTAAAACGTTTTCCTTTCTTGTTTATCGATTGCAAAAGCCATGATGATAATATATTGCCTTTTATGATTTATTTCAGTTCCAAGAAATGATACGGAAGGAATACTTAATATATAGCGTTGCAATGAAAGTTGTGCTAGGTGTGTTTCAGCTGGCCCCTAGACAAAAAATGTACTGGTTCAGTGATTATACACCTAATACTAAACTCCGAAATATAACAATGAACTAAAATCAAAACCATACAAGACTTTGAAGGACAGAGGCTCCTGGATTGGGACAGGCGCACAAATGCGGCGGGGTTTAACATGCTTCGTGAGATCACTACCCCTATACCTCTAGCTCCAATAAAGAATGAAAAACACACAGTAATACGAACAGTAAAACGCACTTAATAGGAAATACAAGTCCTATGTCAAAATAGGAAACAAACTAAGAAACTAATCAACATGACAATGATAATAAAATAACAAAGAACTACTATATATATAAGGTTACTATCATACGCCAGCTTCAGACCTCAACTTATAAACTAATTGAAAGGTTTTATATGTCATCATTATGCACACTCTCTCCCTGTTGCATTTATTGCTATTTTGTCCCGGAAGATTCATGAAATATTTCTCACTGGCAACAAAAAAAATCGATAATTTAAAATAGGTTGTTAACATACAAATTACGAAGAAACGTAAGATTCAACTTCCGAGGACAAAGTTTCCCTTATAGATGGATTTAAATATGTATTAACTTCACATTGGTCAAACACCTCTTTGTTTCGTTCTTATTTTTCTTGAATTTCAAATTTCAGTTTCAGCGTTCCGTAGGTGAATTCTTTACTTAAAATTCAGCGTTTTACATTGTACTGGTTTTTCGAGAGCAACATAAGTGTACGGCCAAAAATGGAAAAAATCCATCATGCAGCTGACAGTGTGGCTTCTCTTTGCACGCCCCATTCTGACTGGATGTATTTTTAGTTTGCTCAAAGTCGATTGTCGTACGATAACTTAAAAATACCCAAATAACAAAATGCAAATACGGAACAATAATATCCTTTAATACAAAAAAAACTATTCCTTTTGTTTACTATTATAAAACAGTGGTTGATTTAGAACCTTTAATGGAGCTACGTGTATGATAACCAGTCCAAACGTTGTCTTTAAGGGAGCAACCATGTAACTTTAAAAGTGGGGTGAGGTTGTTTTGTCGAAGCACTAACAATTTTTTTAAGTTTTTCATCGCTATTAATCAACTTGTCTGGTTCAAAATTTAACACTAAAAGGCATGGATAATTTTTCTTGTGTCCTCTGCTGGCACAGAATATTATATCATCAAATTAGGGATCAGAATATTTTAATGTACCATTATCGAAGCCCCTAGTGGTAATATTAAGGTAAAAAAACAGAAGATTACCATTTATCGCTGATAGAAACTTTTGAACACAATTTTCAACTTTCAAAATGCCGGCACCTACAACTGAATAGATGGGTGCTTAATGTAGTACAGCGACAAATATTACATAAACATGAATGCAAGTTGGGTGCTTAATGTAGTACAGCGGTAACTATTACATAAATATGAATGCTCGTGAAAATAATGTTTATGGTATACGTTTATATATGATATGAAAGGTTTCAACTTTTACAAAACCAGAGCTATAGTTTGGATTTAAAAGTTTACTTTATTTGCCTTTTTAACTTCATTTGGTTCGAGTGTCAATGATAAGTCTTTTGTAGACAAAACGCCAGTCTGGCGCAAAAACCTGCAAAATTTATATTCTGGTATCCATCTATGATGAGTTTTTTGTAGATACCTTGTAACAGTATCTTGGTTCCAATTTGCTGATATTGGATCTTAGTACCGTCTTAATTTCAGCGTAAATAAGATTATATTAAAAACCTCCCACACTGTGGACTAGCACAACCTTAATTAGGACACCATCATTCAGTATCATAAAACCAGCAGGAAAAATGGTCAATACCAGAGCCGTACGTCTGTTTTTTTAAATAGATTGTCTTCTTTTAAGAAATATTAATTTTGTCATCCAATTTTTCACCGCTTACTAATGTCCGTTTTATTTCATACATAAAATTTTAAGTATCAGTATGTTTTTAATTCATATTGTTTCGTTTCGTTCCACTTTTATTTCGTTTTGCTTTTTACAGGTATCCCTCTTATTGCCCCTTTTCTATTTTGATATTTTAAGCAAACATTTAAAAAATCAAACTTTCAAAAAGTGAAATAATCAAAATTGCGAGTTAGGTTTAGCATTTTAAAAATTTGATCAAATTTCTAAACTATCAAATTTATAAACGATATTTAGAATTTTGATATTTTAATAATTTGGTTAAAATTTCAAAATTTCAAAACTTTAACACAATTTGAAATTTTGATATTTTAAAACTTTGATCAAAATTCCAAAAATCTTAAATTTCAAAACTTTTTAAAACTTTGAATTGATAAGTGTTACACGGACCAGCATGTTCTTGAGGGATATTTGCGAAAAATACCAGTCTTGAGAATGAATTTCACTCGCCTTGCGGCTCGCGAAATTTAACATTCTCTCGACTGGTACCGGTATGTTTCGCCAATACCCCTCCTTAACATGATATATCTGTTCATTATTAACTTTGGCATGATTGGTATCAATGTTTATTTGTTTTCTATTAATATGCAGTTAACTACATGTATCCATATCCTGAAAAAAAAATGATTTTTTTCTTTTCTACGTTTTCATTTTTTTCCTAACTACTTAAAAGAATCCCCCTTTTTGAGTTTACCATTGATATCGGTATTTTTGATACTGTTTTCTCATATTTAATTTCTCTTTTCTTTTATATCTCAGATATTTCATTTCAAATTTTAGATCCAATGAAAGCTTCAAGTCATGTACATACATCTCAAGCCAATGCCTCATTAAGTGACAAGACAAATTCAACAAGGGAAACAACTGTAACCAATGCTGTTCCCGTAAGCACATCCCACAATTATGCTTCAAGTGCCAAGACAACAAGGGAAACAACTGTAACCAATGCTGTTCCCGTAAGCACATCCCACAATTATGCTTCAAGTGCCAAGACAACAAGGCAAACAGCTGTAACCAATGCTGTTCCCGTTAGCACATCCCACATTTATGCTTCAAGTGCCAAGACAACAAGGCAAACAACTGTAACCAATGCTGTTCCCGTAAGCACATCCCACAATTATGATTCAAGTGCCAAGACAACAAGGCAAACAACTGTTACCAATGCTGTTCCCGTAAGCACATCCCACATTTATGCTTCAAGTGCCAAGACAACAAGGGAAACAACTGTAACCAATGCTGTTCCCATAAGCACATCCCACAATTATGCTTCAAGTGCCAAGACAACAAGGCAAACAACTGTAACCAATGCTGTTCCCGTAAGCACATCCCACAATTATGCTTCAAGTGCAAAGACAACAAGGCAAACAACTGTAACCAATGCTGTTCCCGTAAGCACATCCCACAATTATGCTTCAAGTGCAAAGACAACAAGGCAAACAACTTTAACCAATGCTGTTCCCGTAAGCACATCCCACATTTATGCTTCAAGTGCCAAGACAACAAGGCAAACAACTGTAACCAATGCTGTTCCCGTAAGCACATCCCACAATTATGCTTCAAGTGCAAAGACAACAAGGCAAACACCTTTAACCAATGCTGTTCCCGTAAGCACATCTCACACTAATGCTCTAAGTGCCAATACATATTCAACAAGGGGAACAACTTTAACCAATGATGTTCCCGTAAGCACACCCCACACTAATGCTTTACGTGACAAGACATATTCAACAAGGGGAACAACTTTAACCAATGATGTTCCCGTAAGCACACACCACACTAATGCTTTACCTGACAATACATATTCAACAAGGGGGACAACTTTAACCAATGATGTGGCCGGAAGCACATCCCACACTAATGATGTTCATGACGAAAAAACAAAAATTCAGAATTCTTTTAGATGTCCGCTGGATAATTCTAATAACTGGAATTTCAACTGTACAGTACCATGCGCAGATATGCCTGATAAAACAAATATGTCGGATCGCGTGCAAGCTCATGTAAATTGCAAGACTGTAAAACCTAGTATGGAACTTATAAATGTTAAGCGAATGGACACTATTCAGGGTTTTCCAGAAGATTCAGAATGCCTCCAGACGTTTGTTATGGAGAATTGTCACGATGACAAACCGGTCCCGAACTTAGTTCATTACATGTGGTTTTCTAAACGAGAAATGAATTTTTATCATTTTGTTAGTTTTCTTAGTGCCAGTAGATTTTTGAAACCATGTCTTATTTTGGTACATGGAGACATTCTTCCATTCGGAACATATTGGGATTACCTATTGACATTGGTTTCTAATATACTGCATGTTCAAAGAAGTCCACCAGAGGAGGTATTCGGAAGGAACCTTACTTTTATTGAGCATAAATCTGATATTGCAAGAATACAGGCTTTGCAAAGTAAGTACAATCATGCTCGCACACACATATTTGCCGCATACCCTTTTCCTTCGGACTTTAGTGAATAGTAATCACATGCTCGCATACACATATTTGCCGCATACCCTTTTCCTTTAATCTTTTGTGTATAGAGTGAGTAGATGCTCGCATACACATATTTGCCGCATACCCTTTTCCTTTGTTCTTTGGTGGATAGTGATCAAATGCTAGAATACACCTATTTGACCCGGAAAAAACTTTACTTTTATTGAGCATAAAGCTGATATTGCAAGAATACAGGCCTTACAGAGTGAGTACATGCTCGCAAACACATATGTGCCTTAAAACCGTTTCCTTTGATCTTTGGGGAATAGAGTGAGTACATGCTCGCATACGTACACGTATTTGCCGCATAAAATTTTCCTTTGATTTTCGGTGGATAGAGTAAGGACATGCTAGCATACACATATTTACCTCATAACATTTTCCTTTGATCTTTGTTGGAAAGAGTGAGTACCTGCTCGCATACACATATCTGCCGCGTACCCTTTCCCATTGGTCTTTGGTGGATAGTGATCACATGCTAGCATACACATATTTGACTCGTACCTTTTTCTTTGATTTTTGGTGGATAGAGTGAGTACATGCTCGCATACACATATTTGCCGCATAACATTTTCATTTGGACTTTGGTGGATAGTGATCACATGCTAGCATACACATATTTGACTCATACCCTTTTCCATTGGTCTTTGATGGATAGAGTGAGTACATGCTTGCATATAATTATTTGCCACATACCCTTTTCCCTTGGTCTATGGTGGATAGTGATCACATGCTAGCATACACCTCTTTGACTCATTACCTTTTCCATTGGTCTTTGGTGGATAGTGATCACATGCTAGCATACACATATTTGACTCATACCTTTTTTCTTTGATTTTTGGTGGATAGAGTGAGTTCATGCTCGCATACACATATTTGCTGCATAACATTTTCATTTGGACTTTGGTGGATAGTGATCACATGCTAGCATACACATATTTGACTCATACCCTTTTCCATTGGTCTTTGATGGATAGAGTGAGTACATGCTTGCATATAATTATTTGCCACATACCCTTTTCCCTTGGTCTATGGTGGATAGTGATCACATGCTAGCATACACCTCTTTGACTCATTACCTTTTCCTTTGGTCTTTGGCGGATAGCGATCACATGCTAGCATACCCTATTTGACTCATACCGTTTTCATTTGGTCTTTGGTGGATAGAGTGAGTATATGATCGAATACACATATTTGCCGCTTAACCTTTTACTTTGAACTTTGGTGGATTCAGTGAGTACATGTTCGCATACTCTTTTTCTTTGGTGGAAAGTGATTACATCATACACCTATTTGACTCATACCCTTGTCCTTTGGTCTTTGGTGGATAGTGTGAGTTCATGCTAAAATACACCTAGTTGCCGCATTCCCTTTTCCTTTTTTTTGGTGGATAGTGTGATGATAGGTTCGTAAACAAATATTTACCGCATACCCTTAACCTTTGGTCTTTGGTGGATAGAATGAGTACATGCTAGCATACATCTATTTGTCTCATACATTTTTCTTTGGTCTTTGGTGGATAGAGTGAGTACATGCTAGCATACACCCATTTTGCCTTCTTATGCCCTTTTCCTTTGGTCTTTGGGGGATGGATAGAGTGATTATATGTTCGCACACAACTATTTGTCTCATACCCTTTTCCATTGGTCTCTAAGTGGATAAAGTGAGGACAGTCATGCTTAGATGGGCTTTGCTCATTATTGAAGGCCGTACGGGGACCTATAATTGTTAATTTCTGTGTGACAGTTGGTCTCTTGTGAAGAGTTGTCTCATTGGCAATTATACAACATCTTCATTTTTATATTTTTACTATTACTAACAAAATTCAGAATTAGCGAACACACTCTTTTAATAGAAAAGGGTAGACATCTCAAGATTGCTAGAGATCAGAGATACTGCAAATTCTGTAATGAGATAGAGGACGAAAAACACGTCTTTCTCAAATGCCCTAAATATAATAACTTTTACAGAAAAAAATATTTGGACTCCATGAAAATCAATTCTGAGGGGAAAGATATGGAACGCCATGACTGCCTTATGTTAATGATCAGCATTATATGCAGTGCTCACACCATTATATTAAGTGCTCACAACATTATATTAAGTGCTCACAACATTATATTAAGTGCTCACACCATTATATGCAGTGCTCACACCATTATATTAAGTGCTCACAACATTATATTAAGGGCTCACAACATTATATGCAGTGCTCACACCATTATATTAAGTGCTCACAACATTATATTAAGGGCTCACAACATTATATTAAGTGCTCACACCATTATATGCAGTGCTCACATCATTATATTAAGTGCTCACAACATTATATTAAGTGCTCACAACATTATATTAAGTGCTCACAACATTATATTATGTGCTCACAACATTATATTAAGTGCTCCCAACATTATATGCAGTGGTCAAAGCATTATATGAAGTGGTCAAAACATTATATGCAGTGGTCACAACATTATATGAAGTGATCACAACATTATATGAAGTGATCACAACATTATATGAAGTGCTCACAACATTATATGAAGTGCTCACAACATTATACGTTTTTTGTTGTATGATGAGATTGTTGTATGATGAGATTGATGTATGATGAGATCATTCGGTAAACATCGTTTTTTAGCGGAAATTACCGAATCCATAATTTGTAAATTACGGTAATGTATAGAACGCCACGACTGCCTTATGTTAATAATCAACATTATAATGCCCAGCAAACAAATTAAAACTGATTGAAATAAGTAAGGAAAAGATGAAACTAAGAAGTGAATGATTAAAGTAGTTCTGTTCGTCGTAAGAAATACGAATGGCAAAATGTAAGTGAAATAATAAAAAAGTTTATTTAATGAATATCGAAGGGAAAGGAGTAGGTCCGGTAAGGACCGATTTTGGCCTTAAATTTCAGGTTCATCTGACGAAAGATTTTGACCTCTTTTTAAACACTTAAGTGTCTATTTCAGTTTATGTGAAAGATTTTAACTGATTTAGTCATTCAAAAAGATCCGATTTAAGCTCAAATATGAAAAATCTACCAAATATGCCGAAAAATGTCACTTTTCAGATGGTTTTTGTCAAAAATGAAAGTGGCCGCATCCGTGTTCATCCTCAACCTTTATATATGTTATGTATTATCATAAAATACAACTTACATTTCAATATTAAGGATGAACACGAATGCGGCCACTTTCGTTTTACACGAAAGCCGTCTAAAATATAACTAAAATACTAGAATTATGAAGATTTCAGTAATTTAGCATGACTTAATGGTGCTAATACCCGATATATATGCATTGTATTGTCAAAAAAAGCCCATATTTATGAAGCAGAAGCATTCTACTATCCAG
The DNA here is from genome assembly GCF_036588685.1 of Mytilus trossulus. Lineage (NCBI taxonomy): Eukaryota > Metazoa > Mollusca > Bivalvia > Mytilida > Mytilidae > Mytilus > Mytilus trossulus. The sequence goes on along the minus strand of NC_086383.1, from coordinate 34,750,048 downwards.
TAAATAACTAAAAGTTTACATTTTAACAATTTTGTGAAACTGCTATATTTTGGGGCCAAAAAGGGGTCTTAATGGACCTACTCCTTTGTATGACATATTCCTCGAGTTCATTTCCTACTGAAGAACTTTAGCAAGGTGTCACTTTATAGTCCGTACTCAGTTTAAAAAAAAGCTTAAAGAATTACCTTTTAAATAAAACAGTCAGCTTTCTATAACACTTAAGCGTCATATTACGCTAGCTTATATATATGTCATGATTGAGTCATTTTTGGCATCCATTTTCAGAATTTGTCATTTCACATGAATAAGTATCTAACAGATATGGAAAATGCAGTTTAAAGCATTTCATTGTAGGTGTTTAACATAAGTTTAGGCAGTAACCACTTAATGTTTTTTTTTTGGGGGGGGGGGGGGGGGGGGGGGGGGGGGGGGTGCTATTGATTTTTCTGTTTTTCGCGACAAGTCGAAAATATTTTTTTTAATTCAATTTTAGCATTACATATATTGGCAGCTAGGGGTGAATCAACCAATTTTTTTTCTCAGAATCAAAAAACAAATTATTTTTTTCTCCAAAAACTGGAAACACACTTTTTTTTAAAAAAAAACCCATAAATTTTACCCTTTCAAGACCCAGTTTAACATTATTTTCATTTAAAGTTATCATCTCTTATGAAAACTGAGTTTGTGGGAATGAAAAACGTTTACTACGTATGTTCGTCAGTTTGCACGGTTAATATATATAAAAAAGTGGTATGCTTGATAATGAAACAACTTTCCACAAGAGACAAAATGACATCACAGAAATTAACAACTGAAACGGCCACAGTACGGCCTTCAACAATGAGCAAAGCCCATACTGCATAGTCATGCAGCTATAGAAGGCCCCGAAATGATAAACGTAAAACATTCCTAATTTATGTACAAACAAACGATCGAAAAACTAACATGTATATAACACATTAACAAACGACAACCACTGAAATAAAGGCAATCTCCTGACTTGGGACAGCCACATATACAGAATGTGCGGCGGGTTTTAACATGTTAGCGGGATACCAACCCTCCCTCTAACCTGGGACAGTGGCGTAACAGAACAACATAAGAACGAACTTTTAAAATCAGTTGTAAAAGGCTTAACTCATCAGATGGGTACAAATATAAATCTATCTACCAGAAAATAGAGTAGACGTGGGCGGGTACTTTTTTATCCCAACAACAAAAAGACACTATAAGTACTGATCTGAGAGTACTCGCAATTACTGACAACTAGTTCAAAGCCACTAACAACTAATAAAAAAAACATGCATCTAAGTTTTGCATTTAGGTAAAGATTGAAACAAACTGTGAGTAAAATAGAATGATTTACTATTATTGGATAGTAACGATTGTCCATGAAAAAGGAGTCATTTGCAATGCTCTTCAACTTTGTACTTGTTTGGATGTATAAATATTTTGATATGAGCGTCACTGATGAGTCTTATGTAGACGAAACGAGCATTTGGCGTACTAAATTATAATCCTGGTACCTTTGATAACTACTTGACCTAAATTAATTCTGGTTAAGGTACATTAAGATACAAAATATAATCAACTACAAGTCATAGAAGAATAATATCTTTTAGATCGCACTTCTTTGATAACAATGGACCTCGAAAAAAGATTCAAATTTGTGTTTAGGTCCAGTTGATAGCAACAACACAAAAAAGAGGAATGCTATTTGTTGCTGAGCACTTCTTTGATTTTATTTAAAGTCCACACAATTTATTTTGTAACGGAAGCACAAAAAAAAAGATACTCATTTTTATGTCAATATATAATTGTAATATAATTATATCTAGTATTGTTTTACTGTGAATTCTTCTCGTTGTTGTGATTGGCGTTCTAATTCTTCTCACATACAAGCTTGTCTATAGTCTGAGGATTTCTGTTATTTTTGCTACCAATTTTTTTCCATATCCCACGTTAGGATCAATCTAAAAGGTTGAAAATTTCATATCTGAATATTTTTTTCGTTATCTGGAAAGTTACTTTTGACGGCGGATCTTGATTGTTTCTGTGGGGCTTCTTTCTCATGGATAGGGATCACTAACGGGGAAACAAATGGAAAATTGTCGAAACTAATTTGACTTTATGTATAGCATAAAATCGAGAATGGAAATGGGGAATGTATCAGAGACAACAACCCGACTCCATAGAAAAAACAACGGCAGAAGGTCACCAACAGTTGTTCTTCAATGTAACGAGAAATTCCCGAACCCGGAGGCGTCCTTCAGCTGGCCCATAAACGAATATATATTATTTCAGTGATAATGAACGCCATACTAATTTCCAAATTGTACACAAGAAACTAAAATTAAAATAATATAAGAAAAACAAAGACCAGAGGCTCCTGACTTGGGACAGGCGCAAAAATGCGGCGTAGTCCGAATTATCTTCTTAAAAGAATTTAAATTCACAAACTAGTTATTTTGCACCAAACATTAATAACTGTTTAAATTTGTTTGCTGGACATTACCGTAATTTACAAATTATGGATTCGGTAATTTTACGCTAAAAATCGATGTTTACCGAATGATCTCATCATACACCAATCTCATCATACAACAATCTCATCATACAACAAAAAACGTATAATGTTGTGAGCACTTCATATAATGGTGTGAGCACTTAATATAATGTTGTGAGCCCTTAATATAATGTTGTGAGCACTTAATATAATGGTGTGAGCACTGCATATAATGGTGTGAACACTTAATATAATGTTGTGAGCACTTAATATAATGGTGTGAGCACTGCATATAATGGTGTGAGCACTTAATATAATGTTGTGAGCACTTACTATAATGGTGTGAGCACTGCATATAATGCTGATCATTAACATTAGGCAGTCATGGCGTTCCATAGAAAGATACTGCTAAAGATGACATGCTAAAACTTAAAATATTTCTAAACCCCACATCTCACAGTCAAACTAAAAATACAGTTTCCTTTCTAAGACAGTCATTAGAACTGAGGACGGGAGACCCAAAAACACTAATTTGAACTGCTATTTGAATATTGTATTGATTATTTTTGTATATATGTTATGTTTGTCACATATCATGTTTTTGATTTATATGGCAATAAAAGTATTTGATTTGATTTGATATAATAGGAATTAAATGTTACCTCCCTTACACTCATTTTTTGCTTCTTTGTTGCAGGGTTTGGAGGAATTTATATAGACACAGATGAGATTATACTTCGATCTCTGGATCCGCTACGGAAATACCCATTTACGCTGAGTCATGAAACTGACTGGAACTTAAGTAATGGTCTTATTCTTGCAGAGAAAAACGCAACTTTCCTAAATATTTGGTATTCCGAATATAAAAGTTATAATGGTGGCAAGTTACAATGGGGAGTTCATTCAACGATGGTGCCATACTGGTTATCGCAAAAGTACCCGGATTTAATTCATGTTGAAAATAAAACATTTGTCAGACCAAGTTGGGAAAATATCTATGTAATCTTTGATCACAATTTTAATTGGTCAGAAAACTATGGTTTACATTATTATATTCGATTTTATACACATACACACGATTTCAACGATATCAAATATTTAAATACCACGATAGGATCGACAGCCAGACACGTTTTGTATGGAACCAAAGATCTATGTGAAAAATAAATTTCTATTTTGATGTTGCTGTTGAAGAAGTACTACTATGTAGTATGATATATTGCAGTTGTTACTTCGTAAGACCATATTAAAATATATGTGTGGTTCAGGCTATCCTACCTACCCCACTTTTTTGTCTTAATAATAGCCTACCCTAAAGACTTTTTGTCACAAAATGTAACTAAAATGATAAGAATGCACATGCTGAAATGTCTCGCCTGCTTTACTTGACTAAATTTAATTTCATACAAAACACCAAATAAAGTTGGCCTATAGCATATACTAAGATACTGTAAGCCAAGGGGAAAGAGAAACGGACCTGATTGCAACAATTGAATATTGACTAAATCAATGAACCATGAAAATGTGGTCACGGTCTTACGAACTTACAATCATTCCTTACAACAAATATAGTTGACCAATGGATTAAAGTATTTGATAAATGGACAAAACCATGAAAACAAATATAAATAAATAAATTTGGTGTTTTTAATGTCTTCTGATTGGTTAAAATTATTAGTTTTATTTTCAATGTTGTCAATTTTGATGGCTACACGCCCACTCTGACGTTGAGTATTCATACGCCAACATGTGTGTACGCTTGTTATTGTTAATATAAATAATATAAAAAGTTCTTTGAGCCTTATTTTTGATAGACATTTATTTATAATGAATGGCAATGATTTATTTTTATTTTATTGAACCATAAAACTAATTTTTGACTCTTCACATTTTACATAATCCGCTTCGCGGATTATTCAATGTGAAGAGTCAAAAATTAATTTTATGGTTCAATAAAATCAAAATAAATAATAGCCATTCATTAAATATAAGAATAAGTGGTGTCAGTGCCAATGAGACAACTGTACTTCCAAGTCACAATTTGTAAAGTTAACTTTTACAGGTCGAAGTAAAGCCTTCAACACGGAGCCTTGGATCATGCCGAATAGGCGGCAAGCTATAAAGGGCATCAATAATGACTAGTGTAAAACCATACAAATGGGTAAAAAAAACGCTCTAACTCGGACTTGTGAGACACATCAACAAACGACAACCACGAAACAATCTATTCAATAACCATTCCATGATATCTACCAACTATAGTTTCCCTATGGGTTTTAGTATCTTAGGGAGCTACCATTTGATTTTTATGGGGGGGCTAGGATGAAAAATTTTGTCCTGCATTTTTTTTTAACTGTAATCTCTGTCCTGCCTTTTTATTTTTGACTCTTTTCGGTCCTGCCTTTTTTTTTTTTTAGTTTATCCTGACTTTTTTTACCTAAATTGTCGTCCTGACTTTTTTTTTTGCAAGTGTCTCATCCTGCCTTTTTTTTTTAATCAAAACTGCTGTCCTGCCTATTTTTTTCAAATTTCATCCTAGCCCCCCCCCCCCCCCCCCCCATAAAAATCAAATGGTAGCTCCCTTAGATATAGTAGCCAAAACAAACAAAAACTAAAAACATTGTTCAATGAATCATAAAAAAATGTCACGGTCATTTGAAATTGGTCGGGCAGACATATACTGCGTGTAAAACCTTACATTCATTCCATACACCAAATCTTATGAATACAGCTACAATATGTTGATTATAGTATCCGAAAAACAGACCAAACAACAAAAACCTAATATTGACAAATTAATCATTAAAATGAGATCAAATTCAAGTACCATGTATCATCTTTAATCATACAAAAGTACTGTAATCTTTACAATTTTACCATTAATGATTGGCTGATTTTATATTGCTTTTGTCTTGAACAGATGTTTAGTCTCAATATTTCAATATGTGTTGTATCTGATGGATACATACAACATATACAGGTTCCGACTGAACACGAATGCGGGCACTTTCATTTTAGACAAAACAACGTCAGAAAGGTAACGTCTTGTGGCATATTCAAAGATTTTTGATATTTGAGCTTGAATTTAGGATTTAATAACCAAAGAGTAAAATCAAGTTTTATGGTTTAGTGAATGGAAATATGGAGCACCTAACCAGATACCAGGTATGAAAACCCAAATTAGTCCTAAAAATGTAAAACAAATCTTTCATCAAATGTTCTTCAAATTTCAGGCCAACTTAAGCCATTAGCATGGACCGTCTTCTTTTTGTGGTTTTTCTCTTTTTTTTCAGAACAAAAGGCATATAAATTTAATTTCTATAATGTTATAAATAATTAAAATAATACACACCTAAGAATTTTGAAGAAAAAAAATTGTTATGTACATATTTTGTTACATTCATTTCTGTGTACCTTCACCCATGTTCTCAATATTTTGGCTCATGACACTGACCGGAAGGATTATAAAGTTTGAAAATTGTATTACCAAAAAAATAAAATATGAAGCCACCAATATTACAATAAGTTTGTGTACGAGTGGTTGAAAAGAATTTTCAAACGCTTGATAAAGCACACGCATGAGATACATGTATATAAATTTAAAGTATTTTGCGAAACGTCATACGAAATTTTCTAAATTCGAATAAATCTGTATGCCTTGGTTTATGTTCATTGTCATTCTTATACTTATAGACCTATTCCATGCTTATCTATATTATTCTACATGCAGACACTAAAGAAGGCCTATATCATGAGGTCATTAAGGAGTAACAGACTTTCTCGGTCAATAAAGTATTGAAAGTTCCGTTTATGGTATACTGAATGGAAAACATGGAGCACCTTAACAGATATCTTCTGCTCGTTATATGTGTATGTCATAGCACGCAAGGTAATTGAAAAAGTAAACAACAATATATGTATCATTTACTAAATATTCTTTACAACATTTTCGAGAAAACAGTTTAAAATGTTAAAAAGTGCAAAGTTGAAGAGCACAGAAAGCCAAAAATTCCGAAAGGTTTTGCCAAATACAGCTACGGTAATCTATATACACATGTATTCGTAACCAATTTCAAGTTTTTTTTTATATTCCCGGTTGATCCGGATGAATATGCAGGTTCTTTTCCACATGTGGAACCGACTATAAGCCTATCTAATGAACATTTAGGCATAATACAAAGATTTTACCACACAAGTTTAATTGTTAAGTGTTAAGCAAATTAAGCAAATCAGTTATCGGAAACACAAAATATTTACTTATAAATAGGTGCTACTAAGCTTTGACCTTTCCAGTTTCACAGGTTTGTATTAAATCGAAGTGGTGTTAACACGACTTCTTTCGTCAAATAGTATTAATAAAGCTAAAAATTGACACAACATTCGGGCTAAATTATTATCATTTATATCTAAAAAAAAAAAGAAGGAAAAAATAGTATGATAAAGCTGTTTTATGAAAAAACAAAAAATGTATGTATTTTCAATAATATTTTATAATATTAATACAAGGTAACTTATACAACATATACATGTTTCTAGGTATTGGTGTTTTCAGAAATGGTACTGCCGTAGCGGTCATTAATTCGAATCAAATTGATCAAACATCTGGAATATGTCCCGGCGGTTCACATCCCGGATATTTGTACACCCACAACGATCATGGGGATGGTAGCCACATCTACGTTCTGGACTCGAAGACCGGGCACAGAATATCAACCATTACAATAAGAGGGGCCCACAATGCAGACTGGGAGGATATTGCATGTGGACCTTGTCCAGGAGGAGGACATTGTATCTATATTGGTAAGTTTGTGCCAGTTTAATATTGGTATAAGCCAAATTATATAAAATTGAGAATGGAAATGGGGAATGTGTCAAAGAGACAACAACCCGACCATAGAACAGACAACAGCAGAAGCCACGGTTACCAATAGGTCTTCAATGCAGTGAGAAACTCCCGCACCCGGAGGCGTCCTTCAGCTGGCCCCTAAACAAAAATCTACACTAGTTCAGTGATAATGGACGTCATACTAAACTCCGATTTATACACAAGAAACTAAAATTAAAAATTATAATTTAGAATAGGCTCTTAAGAGCAAGTGCATGTCCATCACCTGGAGCATTGTGCATGTTTAACAATGACCACTCTAAAACTGTATTTAACTAATGTATGGAGTCGTCTGACCATTTCAACTTATGTTGACGTATTTGGTCTTTTCTTTCTTCATCTGCAATAGTTTTCGCCAGCAATGCAAACATGGATAAAACATAAACATCATCATTATAGGGCAATTATTCATGTAAATAGTCGACCTTAGCCTAACATCCTGACCCAATCTCATACATCGTCGATAGTGAGCCAGGATCGCAGACTAGAGTTGACCTGGGACTGTTATACTGTCAATATATTAAGTCTCATAGCTATATATAGTCGACAGACTATTCAAGCGGTTTGGTCTATTTCTTGCTAATCAGAGTTTTTTGTTTTTTTATATATTTTGTATAGCTATCTTCTATCATTAGTTATTTTTGTTTGATATCAAAACGCAAAAATGCAGTAAAATTGTCATTTCATAGGAATATTAAACTCAATAATTGTGACGATGTTAAGGGAAGCAGTCATGGATGTTGCAATTAACTAGGAAATTAAATATAATTTTGGAATGCCACGTGATTTTAACCTGCCAATCGAAACTACTGATTCTAATAAAATGAAATATACGTGTACAATAGAATAATAATTATTTAGTCTATATTCAATATTTTCCATTTTAATGAACTTCCCTCAGGCTTATTGATTAGTGCTTAACACCATTTTCAGCACTCTTAGGTTTATCATTGTGACCAGTTTTTATTAACGAAGGAAGCTAGAGTACTAGAAGAGAACACAGACCTGTAAAACTGGCAATCTTAGTCAATTAATTTGATTTGATTTTCTGTGTTTTAACGCCACTTTTGAGCTGTTTCATGGCGGCCAGTTCTTATTGGTGGAGGAAGCCGGAGTGCCCCCAGAAAACCACCAACATTTAAGATAGGAAAACGGACAATCCTAGTCAATTAAGATCAAAGTCGAACACACCTTGCCAACTGACAATCATAGTCAATTAAGATCACAGTCGAACACACCTTGTCAACTGGCTATCATAGTCAATTAAGATCACAGTCGAACACACCTTGCCAACTGACAATCATAGTCAATTAAGATCACAGTCGAACACACATTGTCAACTGGCTATCATAGTCAATTAAGATCACAGTCGAACACACCTTGCCAACTGACAATCATAGTCAATTAAGATCACAGTCGAACACACATTGTCAACTGGCTATCATAGTCAATTAAGATCACAGTCGAACACACATTGCCAACTGGCAATCATAGTCAATTAAGATCACACCTTGACAACTGACAATCCAAGTCAATTAAGATCATAGTCGAACACACCTTGCCAACTGGCATTCATAGTCAATTAAGATCACACTCGGACACACCTTGACAACTGACAATCATAGTCAATTAAGATCACAGTCGAACACACATTGCCAACTGGCAATCAGTCAATTAAGATCACACTCGAACACACCTTGACAACTGACAATCCTAGTCAATTAAGATCATAGTCGAACACACCTTGCCACAAACGGATTTGCACTAACCTCAGTGTTAACAGGCTAGTGAACAATGTAGATCAACAAATTGAACCATTCAGCCATAGTGAATAGATATCTTTCTTTTGCTGATGTTTATATGTTACTTATTCTCAGTATGGTCACATAAAATATAAACAAGAGGCTCTCAAGACCCTGAATCACTCACCCTTAGTGTTTTGCTTAAATATTTCATCAATGTTTATTTTAATAGTGGCTATGTTTATTGACATACAAGAAAATTAAATATAAAATTTAAACAAGATACTCTGAAACTCATTCAGCAGTTTCAAAGGAGAAGATGTTTTTTAAAGTAAGCAAACTAAATGAACAAATTGTGAAAAAATGATTTTAAAAGGCAATAACTTCTGAAGGGGACAATTGACAATTTTGTTCATATGAACTTATTTGTAGATCTTACTTTGCTGAACATTTTTGCTGTTTACAGTTTATCTATATCATTAATAATATTCAAGATAATAGCCAAAAATCTGCAAAATTTACTTAAAATTGCCAACTATGTGGCAGCAATCCAACTATGGGTTGTTAGATTCATCTGAAAATTTCAAAGCTGACAGAGCTTGGCCTATTAAACATTTTTACCCTACATCAGATTAGCTCTAAATGCTTTGTTTTTGAGATATAAGCAAACAATTGCATTTTACCCCTAAATTCTATTTTTAGCCATGGCATCCTCTTTTTAATAAGAAACAGAAAATAAAACACAACTTTATTCTAGATACCCTTAGGATCATTCAGCTTAAGTTTGGTTGACATTGGTTCAATAGTTACAGAGAAGATTTTTTAAAGTAAGAAAACATTCTAAACATTTTTTGTAAAGTTGTCCTTAAAGGGCAAAAACTCCTTAAGGGGTAAATTGACAATTTTGTTAATATGAACTTATTTGTAGATCTTACCTTGCTGAACATATTTGCTTTTTCACATTTTATCTTTATCATTAATAATATTCAAGATAATAAACCAAAACTGCAATCTTTCCTAAAAAATTACCAATTTAGTGGCAGCAACCCCACAAAGGGTTATCAGATTCAACTGAAAATTTCAGGGCTGACAGAATTTTACCTAATGAACACTTTAATTCCATGTCAGATTTGCTCTAAATACTTTGGCAGTAAATAAATCACAAACTTTATTCTAGATACTCTAAGGATCATTTAGATTAAGTTTGATTGGAATTGGTTCAGTAGTTTTAAAGAAGATGATGTTTGAAATAGTTTACACCAGACATGATGACGGAAGACGACGACTTACGACTACAGATGATGATGTATTTCAAGTGATGGCAAAAGCTCACAGTTCCTTCAGAGCGGTGAGCTAAAAATGAACTTTAAAGCATATGCAAAGCAAAGATAAAAATGTTCTTAATCAATATTTTTAATCATATCAAACTATTATTACTACATTTTGCAGATGGAACGAGTCTGACTGTGAAACTCTCTTGGTAGATCCAAAGGGTGAAATATACCTAAGCTTCAGGAATAGAAGTACACCCTAAAATCACACATGTGCCGTTAACTGGATGGAATAGCCATGCAACCATAGTTTTAAAAGATCTCGTTAACCTCAATATACCATTAACCGGCATGGATCCGACTGGTGGGGATATATCGCCTAATGGAAAAGAAGCATTAATAATTACCCATAATGCCATGTACCACTTTGAGATACCAGATGGCATGGTTGTCTTAGCTCTTTCTGCATCTAATCCAATTAATGTTCCATATATCCAGGAACCAAAAGGTGAAGCTGTATCTTGTGATAAGCATGGCAACGGTTACTTCACTCTAGGTGAAGGTCATGATCAAACATTATATTACTACGGACGCAACACTGACATTGTTGGTTAAACATTTTCAATAAAATTGAGAAAGGAAATGGGGAATGTGTCAAAGCGACAACAACCCGACCATATAGCAGACAACAACCGAAGGCCACAAATGGGTTTTCAATGTAGCGAGAATTCCCGCTCCCGTAGGTGTCCTTCAGCTGGCCCCTAAAAAATATGTATATATAAGTACAGTGATAATGGACGTCAGACTTAACTCTGAATTATACACAAGAAACTAAAATTAATATTAATACAAGACTAACAAAGGCCAGATGCTCCTGACTTTGGACAGGCGCAAAATTGCGGGGGGGTTGAACATGTTTATGAGATATCAACCCTCCCCCCTTTACCTCTAGTCAATGTAGAAAAAGTAAACGCATAACAATACGCACATTAAAATTCAGTTCAAGAGAAGTCCGAGTCCGATGTTAAAAGATGTAACAAAAGAAAATAAATAAAATGACAATAATACATAAATAACAACAGACTACTAGCAGTTAACTGACATGCCAGCTTTAGACCTCAATTAAACTGATTGAAAGATTATGTCTTCATCATATGAATGTCTTTTTTAATAAGCTTGTATTTCAAACTGCTTTATTTTCGTATTTTATGTAGCTATTACTACTATTGTTTAATAGATTTCATTCTACTCTTCTTTTTATTAGCCGCAACTCGTTATGTTGGGTTACGCTACCAAAAGAATATCACTTATTGCACTACCAAGAATACATTTTGTTAAAAATGTTTACTTGTATAGTTTCCTATTGCTAGCCTTTGTCCTGCTTCTAGTAGACTATTTATATTTATTAATGAAATGCACATTTATACCCCTGGGGGTTGAAGGCATATACAAACAATACAATACAATATACACAATAGAAAAATTAACATATTAAACATCATATATAAAGTGGTAAAACAGTAATATTTATGCTGGCGTTGTGTCCACTCCCCTCAGTGCAAATGACTTTTTAATGAACGGAACAGTAAGCTGCATAATATCAAATGAAGATAGAATTAATTGTAATCTATCTGTTTCAGACAAATTTAAGTATTCTGGACATATATTATTTATATCTTTTTCAAGCTGATTACGTAAAGATTTATTAATTTTACATTTTAAGAAAAAGTGGGTTTCATCTTCAACCGCATTTATATTACAATGTTTACATATTCTATTTTCTCTTTGAATTCTTTTATATCTACCCCTCTCTATTTCCAAGAAATGGTCACTTACTCGCATTTTACATAATAATTTTCTATTTTCAAAACTATTTTTAGAAATGTATTTGTCTATTTCATATTTTGTTTTTATTTTACTGTACAAGAATATTTTACTGGTTTCATTAGTTAATCTTAATTTTTCAAAGAAAATATTTTCAAAGCTATCTTTAAGTTCTTTTTTAATATTTTTTGAGAATGAACTCTTCTCTTGTTTATAGTTTATATCCTGAATTTTATTTATGTCTAATTTATTTACATTGGCTATATTTTCTACATATGAAAACCATGAAAATATACCATCAGTGCTAAGCCATTTAGATAAACAAAAAGCATCATATAATAAAGGGTTATTTTCATCACTAGAAATTCTTGCTAAGTACTTCAATGATTGTACTTTAATAAAGACATCTATGGGATACTGAGCTAGTTCTGCTCTTGCAGCTATATTGACAGATTGTTTACTAAGCCCAAGTATATATTTGCAAAATTTTAAATGTGTCTTCTCCACTTGGCTACTATCAATCATTGCTAAAATATCAAATTTACTCATGTCTTTAATTTGAGCTCGTCTTTCAGCTCTTATTATTTTTTCATAAAAATCCATATACCAAATTTCAGAGTTATACATAAGAATAGGTTTAACTAGTGATTCGAACAATTTTTTGTATACTTTTATAGACACATTTTCTACAGGAGAAAGACACTTAAAAATAGAAAACAAAACTTTAGTACCTTTCTTAGCCAATTCAGTGTGTGATGAAGTCAATTTCCCAGATGCTTCAATTATATTTCCAAGATATTTATATTTTAAAACTTTTTCTAGTTTGTCACCATTTAAGTAAAAATCATATTTATTATTTAAATCGTTTTTCTGTTGAAAGACCATTATTTTAGTTTTTTGTTTATTTATTGTGAGCTGCCACATATTACAATAAGAATTTAGTTTATTTATAGAGTTCTGTAAACCTTCAGGAGTTTCAGATAATAACAAAATGTCATCTGCAATCATAAGGCAGTTCATTGACATATTTTGCAGAGTCACTGGTTTACAACTTTCATCAAATATTTCTGGTAGATCATTGATATAAACATTAAATAAGTTTGGACTCATATTATCCCCTTGTTTCACTCCTCTATCAATAGAGACATATTCAGATATATTCTCCTTTAATTTCACTGAAGCTTCAGTATTCTTATACATATTTTTTATCAAATTGTAAAATTTTACACCAATTTTCTCATTTTTTGTTATTTTGTACAAAAGACCTTACCTCCACACTGAATCGAATGCCTTTTTTAGGTCTACAAAACAACCATAAATCTTTTTCTTTTTATAATTTATATATTTATTAAACAGAGTCTTTACAATAAAGACACCATCTGAAGTCCTACTATTCTTCTTAAAGCCTAGTTGATGGTGACATATATTATTTTCAAATAAAGTAAGTAATCTACAATTTATAACCATATTAAATAATTTACTTAGACAGCTCATCAGAGAAATTCCTCTGTAGTTTGAAGGATCAAGATGATCCCCACTTTTAAATAATGGAATTATAAATGATTTATTCCAATTTTCAGGATATAGAGAGGTAGATAATATAAGGTTAAGTATTAAGCTATGGCTGTTAACATTACAGAACTACTATGATTTATAATTTCATAACATATTTTATCTGGTCCACAACTTTTCCCACTTTTTATAGTATTGACAAATTTTATAGATTTACTTTTTGCACCTTACCATTATTATATGCCTTTACATATTAAACGATTTTAACACAATATGAAGGTTTATCTTACCTCCTATACATTTCCAGGAATATGATTGGTTAAAAGCGTCCGCGTGCAAACCGTGTATATTTGATATTAGGTTAGTAGGGATGCCGGGTTTATCTCATACACGGTTATTAGTGGAGTTACGTCCCTTTATATTCCATATAAGGTAATATAGGGGCGGGGCTTATTTTATACACGGTTACTTGTGGTGTTATGTCCCTTTATAAAAACAAAACGGTACTGAGAAAAAAATCTTAAAAGTTTCAACAGACGAAGAAATTGATGATTTAGATTGAAATAAATTCTTAAAATACATGTAAACCTTACCAGATTTTATTGTTGGCATCTGTATTTGTAGGATTAATGGAAGTATTTTCTTAATGCTAACAGTATTGAAGACTTGCTCATTTTCAGAATCACTAGTCTTAATTTCACACGTTCAGATAGTCGGTAAGATAAATTCGTTACATAGTGTGCTAGTGACCTAATACGGTATATATATTCGCTCTCACCCCATATGGAATTTACTGACCCCATATATATATATACCGTATTAGGTCTCGTGCACACTATGTAACTAATATTGTGATACCACCACCTAAAATATGTTTTAGCTACTTGTATTAGAAAAACACAGGTTGATTAAAGGCAGACAGTGAATTTCAACAATGTTGATGTTTGGGAAATCATATAAGGACTGACACTCAGTTACAGTTAGTTATAATTAGCAAAGAAAGGCTCAATAATAACAGACCTATTGGATTTATAATCCAGTCGTATTGCCCCAGATACGCCCTTCGACTATAAACGTCAAATTGAAAGTAGTGATGCTTGAGGCCCAAATATTTAAAATCTAAAACCAAATGCTAACATTAAAGAGCTGAAGAAAGGACATACAGTATAGGCAAATTCGGAGAAGGGTTCCGAGCTTAAGACGAGAGAGATATTTTTCTTTATTCTGAGGATTTCCAAAGTTTTATAGCAGAAATTTTCAAACAGAAATATCCGTATTTTCATGCCAGAATCAAATAACTTGCTACTGGGCTGGGGCTAACAATCCAACAGCAGTGCTACCAACCCAGTGGTAATACCAGAATATCAGATTCTCATTGTTATAGTGTACCTTTTGCTACACAAGATTATTATTGAACATTTTAATGGCATCTTTAAATATTAATCACGATTGTTTTATAGTAGAACAATCATCTAGCATATCGTTATCGTAGTGATTTTCCTGGTCCTGATTTATTTTACGTTTTTCATTTATGTACGTTCGTACAATTTGCTGTTCCAGTGATCCATATTAAAAGGGAGAGGGTTACTCAGATGCAGAAAAGTAAGTTTACCAACACTTTCTTAAGTTTGCGTGTCTATTTAAAGTCAGATCACATCGGAGCGGTTTTCTTTTGTCAAATCTGCTTTCCTTTCCGAAGCATTGAGATAACTCCCGGTTTTTGTTGATGTTCATGTTGCTCAGTTTTTAGCTTTCTATCTTGTGTTTTGTGTACAGTTGTTTGTCCTTTGGTCTCTTTTTTATTGGCATGGGTTGTTTGGTTTATTTTCGACTTCTGAGTTTGAATGTCCCTTTGGTATCTGTTGCCTCTCTTTTATATATTCTGAGATTTTTTGGGGATATGGTTCTAATGGCAGTTTGTTGATGGTCTAGATAAATCTCTTTTAAGGGCATACGATACAGTTTTGATCTTGTTCTTACAAGTTCGTGAAAAATGCATGCAGGCTATTTTTTACTTGATTAAATCAAATATTTAATAAAAAATATACCTCCATGTGCTTATTTTTGAGTGAAATGAGGTCGAAATTTTGTATATTTGCTCAAAATTCAGATTTGTGGCCGTAATTTCTTTTTCGAAAGAAAGACATAACTTTTTTGTTATAAAAGATAAACACTTTAAACATTTTATTTGGTTAAATAATCGGTAATTTCTGAATTTTATAAGTATCCTAAAAAATTATGCATTTTTTATTTAGAAATAACTCATATTTATCAAATGTTCATGAATTGAGAAAAATACGTCATTTTTTGCTGCATGTTTACATTGTATCAAAATTAAAAAAAATCCTCTATTTACAGTTTTATAAAATTTGGGTCACATAATCTCCCTGCAAAATAAAACAAATTGCTGTTTTGAAAAATAGGGGTTCGTGAACTCGTTTTCAAATTAAAACAGTTTGAATGATAAAAATCAGTCGAAAAATGCATCTTTTCCCGATATGTCAAAGTTTGACGTCGCGTAAAATAACATTTTACGTTAGCAACGTCATTACCTGCCCTGTAACTGTATCGTATGCAGCTGACTAAAGTTCTCGTCAATTTATTTCCCTGAGCAACAATTTCCCCGGGAAACAATTTCCACGGGAAACAATGTAATTTTAAAACCACCGTTAGCCGATGGAAAACCATACGCACAAAATAGTGCACCGTATTTCTATTTTCGCAGACACTGTATACTGATTACATTACGTAACACAAATCACAGATAATTCTTAGATAATGTTTAAATTTTAAGAAAAGGGGTCATATTCATTTTTCATAGATTGATTAATTATTTTCTTAATGATTTTAGTAGATAGTAGGGTAAACATTGTTTATGTCAAACAAGTTTGCATTCACTAGTGATCACTAGTTAGTCATTCTGTCCGTCAGGACAATTTTCCAAACAATTTATCCTCATGTTTGAATATATTTATTAGATATTTGGTATATATTATGAACATTTGGTAATACTATCAGGGGGGGAGGGGTATGGGTGGAAAACATTTCATTCTTTTTTATGTATTTGGCAGGGGAAACACAGATTTTTTTCGTGTTTCCAGATTTTTCTAGTAATTATTTTTTTAACTACTTGTTAATTTATAATGATGTCGCCTAGTATTGGTTTCTCTGCTTCTGAAAGATTTCATTTTCATGTTTTTAAGGACACATTTAATTCTAATCATTTTTCGTGTTTCCAGGAGGAACACTTTTTCTTTGTTTCCAGAGGAAACATTTTTTTACGGTTTTTTCAGGGACAAACTATTATTGTGTGTTTCCAGGGGAAACATTTTTGTTAGTATTCAGGAGAAACAATTTTTGTTTGTGTTCCAGGGGAATTTTTTTTTGTATCCCAGGGGAAACACTTTTTGTCGGTGTTTCCAGGGGAAACAATTTTTGTTTGTATTCAGGGGAAACAATTTTTTTTTTCCATTTTTGTCTTGTAAGAATGTTTTTACTACTTAGGAAAGATTCCATTTTCATGTTTCCATTGGACATTAAATTATATGTTTTTTCGTGTTTCCAGGAGGAACATGTTTTGATGTTTCCAGGGGAAACATTCAGTTTTTGGGTCTCCAAGGGAAACATTTTATTTGTTTCGAGCGATGTTTAGTAATTATTGTTTAACTACATGTTAATTTAAAAAATGGTAGTAAAATAATGCTGATATTACTTTTATTGTTATTAAAAAATCTAAGAAATTGCAAAAAATACACAAGAAAGCATTTTAAAAAACAAATAATTGTGGACAACCGAAGCGCTATCCGAAAAGCGTACCAATCAATGGATAAAACACAGATCAGTTTTGGTTTAGTGCCGTTATTTTAAAAATTTCCCTTGAAACTTTAAAAATATGCTTCCCCTGTAAGAGAAACCAATACTTGGCGACAGAATTATTAATTGACATGTGGTTAAACAATAATTACTAAACAACGCTGGACACATATATATAAAAAAATGTTTCCCTTGGAAACACAAAAAAAAGCTTCCCCTGGAAACAATAAAATAAAATGTTATGTTTCCCTTAGAAACACAAAAAAAAAATGCTTCTCCTGGAAGCACCCAAAATAATAAGAATTGAATGTGTCCCTTGGAAACATGAAATAAAATCTTTCCTAAGTAGTAAAAAAAAATATTACTAGACAAAAATGGAAACATTAAAAATATGTTGCCCGAGGAAACACAAAAATATGTTTCCTGTGGAAACACAAAAATAAAAGTTTCCCCTGGAAACATAAAATAAAGTTTCCCCTTGAAACATAAAATAAAGTTTCCCCTTGAAACACCAACAAAAAAAGTTTCCCTGGAAACACCAACAAAAAAGGTTTCCCCTGGAAACACAAAAAATTGCTCCTCCTGGAAAACAAGAAAAATAATTAAAATTAAATGTGTCTCATGAGAACATGAAAATGATATCTTTCCTTAGAGAAACCAATACTAGGCGACATAATTTTAAATTAACAAGTAGTTAAAAAAATAAAAACTAGACATCTCTGGAAAAACCCTAAAAAAAATAGTGTTCCTCCTGCAAACACATAAAAAAAAGAATGAAATGTGTTCCTTGAGAACATGAAAACTGTCTAAGATAAACCCATACAAGGAGGGGGCGAAAATGACAAGTAGATTACATTTTTTTTTAGAAAAACCTGGAAGCATAACAAAAAGTTTCCCCTGGATACAAAAAAAAATGTTTCCACTGGAAACAAAAAAAAATGACCCCCCCCTAGTAATTTTATGAAATGTTCATAGTTTATACCAAATATCTAATAAATATATTCAAACATGAGGATACAATGTTTGGAAAATTGTCCTGACGGACAAAATGACAAACTAGTGATCATAAAATGAATATGACCCCTTTTCTTAAAATCTAAACATTATAAATAAATTATCTGTGATTTGTGTTACGTAATGTAATCAGTATACAGTGTCTACGAAAATAGAAGTACGGTGCACTATTTTGTGCGTATGGTTTTCCATCGGCTACCGGGGTTTTTAAAAATTACATTGTTTCCCCGGGGAAATTGTTTCTCAGGGAAATAAATTGACGAGAACTTTAGTCAGCAGCGTATCGTATGTCCTTAAGCTTCTAGACACGGGTCGAATAAGAAATTGACACACTATATACATTTCGGCAGTTTGACAACATGAATATGCAAGAGAAAATATATTAACTCTAATTAATTGCGTTCAAACGAGTGAAATGATATTGGATATTTCATGGTTCCTTTAGCAAATAAATTGCAGCTGTAAAATCACTATGATGTAATAAAACATGACATATTAAATAGTTAATCAAAATATTTTTTGTGTACAGGCAGTCTTACTCAAAAAGACACAAAATCAAAAGACTAAGTATCAAGTGTACAGTTTAATTCACAAATTCAACCGAATATAAAGCATTTGTTTCTACACAGAGATCAATGACGCAGAAAACAAATAGTTTGTGGATTGAAAGTTTGCTCCATCCGGTCATTTAATAAAGCAATATGCACTGTGATGCACAAAGGAGTAGGTCCTGTAAGGGCCGATTTTGGCCTCAAATTTTAGGTTCGTCAAACAAAAGATTTTTAACACTATTATAACACTTAAGTGTCTATTTCAGGTGATTCAATTAGTTTTTCTGAAAGATTTTAACCGATTTAGTCATTAAAAACGCTCCAATTCAAGCTTAAATATGAAATATCTATCAAACCTATCAAATCTGCCAAAAATGTCACTTTTCAGATGTTTTTTGTCAAAAATGAAAGTGGTCGCATCTGTGTTCATCCTCAACCTTAATATATTTTATGTATTATTATCAACTACAACTAACATTTCAATTTAATGAATGAACACGAGTGCGGCAACTTTCATTTACGACGAAAACCGTCTAAAATTTAACTAAAATGATCAAATTGAGATTTCAGTAATTTAGCATGACTTAATGATGCTAGTACCCGATGTATGTGCATTGTTTTGTCAAAAACAGCCCATATTAATGTAGCAGAAGCATTCTACTTTCCAAAAAATAACTAAAAGTTTACATTTTAACAATTTTGGAAAACTGCTATATTTTGGGGCCAAAAAGGGGTCTTACTGGACTTGCTCCTTCACAATTGTGAAAAGACACTCATAATGACAAAATAAAGAGTTTGATCAATATTCAAAATAAAATTTCAAGCTATTAGAATCAATCTTTACTTAATGAATTAAGATAAAAAAAAAAAAAAAAAAAAAAAAAAGCAATGTAAATTGGGCTCTGTAGATGTACATCATTCTATATTTTTTTTACAATTCAATAAAGCAGGTTGTGTTGTGTGAAAGACAGTAGAAATTAAACATGTTTTATTTACAAAAAGACAAACATACCACATTTTTAGCTCACCTGGCCCACAGGGCCAAGTGAGCTTTTTTCTTCACTTGGCGTCCGTCGTCCGTAAACTTTTACAAAAATCTTCTTCTCTGAAACAACTTGTCCTAATTTAACCATGATAGCCACAATCATCATTGGGGTATCTAGTTTAAAAATTGTGTCCGTAGACCCGGCATACCAACCAAGATGACCGCCACGGTTAAAATAGAACATAGGGGGTAAATACAGTTTTTGGCTAATAACTCAAAAACCAAATCTGACAGGGCAAAAGTGTAAATCAGGTCAAGATCTACCTGCCCTGAAATTTTCAGATGAATCAGAAAACCCGTTGTTAGGTTGCCGCCCCTGAATAGGACATTTTAAGGAAATTTTGCTGTTTTTGGTTACTATCTTGAATATTATTATAGATAGAGATAGACTGTCAACAGCAAAATTGTTCAGCAAAGTAAGATCTACAAAATATTTAACATTACCAAAATGGTCAATTGACCTCCTAAGGAGTTATTGCCCTTTAAAGTCATTTTTTAACAATTTTTCGTAAATCTTAGTAATCTTTTAGAAAAATCTTCTCCTCTGAAACTACTTGGACAAATTAAACTAAACTTGGCCACAATCATCATTGGGGTATTGAGTTTAAAAATTGTGTCCGGTGACCCGGCATACCAACCAAGATGACCGCCACGGCTAAAAATAGAACATAGGGATAAAATGCAGTTTTTGGCTAATAACTCAAAACCCAAAGCAAAAAGAGCAAAAATTGTTTATCAGGTCAAGATCTATCTGTCCTGAAATTTTCAGATGAATCAGACAACCCGTTGTTAGGTTACTGCCCCTGAATTGGTAATTTTAAGGAAACTTTGCTGTTTCTGGTTATTATCTCGAATATTGCAATAGATCAGAAATAAACTGTAAACAGCAATAATGTACAGCAAAGAAAGACCAAAAAATAGTCAACATGAGCAAAATGGTCAATTGACCCCCGAGGAAGTTATTGCCCTTTTTAGTCAATTTTTAACAATTTTCATAAAATTTGTAAATTTTCACTAACATTTATCACTGAATCTATTGGGCCAAGTTCATTAAAGATGGAGATAATTGTAAGCAGCAAGAATGATCAGTAAAGTAAGATCTACAAACACATCACCATCACCAAAACCCATTTTCTTCATGACTCCATCTGTGTCCTTTGTTTAATATTCACATAGACCAAGGTGAGCGACACAGGCACTTTGTAGCCTCTAGTTATGTGATACAACTGTTCAGATTAGGGTTAAGGATGGGCCCTGTTAAAACGTTTAAACCTGTTGCATTTGTATGCACCTTTTCAGGAGCCTGTTGTTCAGTGGTTGTAGTTTTTTGGTGTGGTTCATAAGTGTTTCTCATGTCTCGTTTTTTTATAAAAATTAGACCGTTGGTTTTCCTATTTTAATTGTTTTACACTAGTCTCTTTTGGGCCCTTTATATCTTGCTGTTTATTATTATAGATAGAGATAAACTGTCAACAGCAAAATTGTTCAGCAAAGTAAGATCTATAAAATATTCAACATTACCAAAATGGTCAATTGACCCCCTAAGGAGTTATTGCCCTTTAAAGTCAATTTTTAACAATTTTTCGTAAATTTTAGTAATCTTTTAGAAAAAATCTTCTCCTCTGAAACTGCTTGGACAAATCAAACTAAACTTGGCCACAATCATCATTGGGGTATTGAGTTTAAAAATTGTGTCCGGTGACCCGGCATACCAACCAAGATGACCGCCACGGCTAAAAATAGAACATAGGGATAAAATGCAGTTTTTTGGCTAATAACTCAAAACCTAAAGCAAAAAGAGCAAATCTGACAGGTGTAAATTGTTTATCAGGTCAAGATCTATCTGTCCTGAAATTTTCAGATGAATCAGACAACCCGTTGTTAGGTTACTGAACCTGAATTGGTAATTTTAAGGAAACTTTGCTGTTTCTGGTTATTATCTCGAATATTACAGGAGTTATTGCCCTTTTTAGTCAATTTTTAACAATTTTCATAAAATTTGTAAATTTTCACTAACATTTTCCACTGAATCTATTGGGCCAAGTTCTTTAAAGATAGAGATAATTGTAAGCAGCTCTTTGTAGCCTCTAGTTATGTGATACAACTGTTCAGATTAGGGGAAAGGATGGGCCCTGTTAAAACGTTTAAACCTGTTGCATTTGTATGCACCTTTTCAGGAGCCTGTTGTTCAGTGGTTGTAGTCTTTTGGTGTGGTTCATAAGTGTTTCTCATGTCTCGTTTTTTTTTATATAAATTAGACCGTTGCTTTTCCTATTTGAATTGTTTTACACTAGTCTCTTTTGGGCCCTTTATAGCTTGCTGTTAGGTGTGAGCCAAAGCTCCGTGTTGAAGGCCGTTCTTTGATCTATAATTATTTACTTTTCAAACATTGTGTAAAAGAGGGACGAAAGATACCAAAGGGACAGTCAAACTCATAAATCTAAAACAAACTGACAACGCCATGGCTAAAAATGAAAAAGAAAAACAGAAAAACAATAGTACACATGACACAACATGGAAACTAAAGAATAAACGACACGAACCCCACCAAAAACTAGGGGTGATCTCAGGTGCTCTGGAAGGGTAAGCAGATCCTGCTCCACATGTAATCAGATCCTGTTCCACATGTAAACATGGATGGATAGTTATCTCATAGGCACTCATACCACATCTTCTTATTTATATTCCACATTAGCTGTTTGTTGACGTGAAGGTTGGTTGAAAGGAAACCGATTTATTAAAGGTCTTGCTCATAATACACGGAATAGAAGTTCCTTCATTATATAAGTTCCAAATGGAAACAATATTCTGGAATATTATTTCCACTGGAATAACTATTACTAACAGTAAATGTTCCTAACGGAATAAATGGTATAGACTATTTCTATAATGAATATAAAAAAGAAGATGTGGTATGATTGCCAATGAGACAACTATCCACTAAAGACCAAAATGACACATACATTAACAACTATAGGTCACCGTACGGCCTTCAACAATGAGCAAAATCCATACCGCATAGTCAGCTATAAAAGGCCCCGATAAGACAATTTGAAAGTAAAACAATTCAAACGAGAAAACTAACGACCTTATTTATGTATAAAAATGAACGAAAAACAAATATGTAACACATAAACAAACGACAACCACTGAATTTACAGGCTCCTGAATTGGGACAGGCACATACATAAATAATGTGACATTGTTTATAATAAAGTTTCCATTGGAACTTATGTTAGGTGGAACAAATATATGTTGACAGATCAACTCTTGCAAACTAATACGCATAACGGGACTCATTTGGCCTCGAAATGAAAATAAATGTAATTTTAAATTAAAAACCAATTGTTCAGAGAACAATTGAACTCTCAACAATTGAAGGTCTTTCCACCAAAAACCATGTATTTTGATATGAAAGTAGTAAAATTCGGTTTAAAATGTAATTTCCAACGTCAAATGATAGCTTATTGAACGCTGATTCCAAAAAAATATGGTTTCTATGAAATATTTTTGATAAATAAGGGAGATCATTCGTTACTTCCGGTTTGAAAAATGTTTCTTCTGGTATTATTTGAAAGTTTACTTGACACTGATTTCAAAATATCTCGTTTTATATACTTTTATATTAATAGCATACAAGAAATAGCTACTTCCGGTTTACACAAGGCCACTTCTGGTTGGCTTTTCTAAGTTACATTTAATGGCTTGAAACCTAATGCAAAAAGTCCCATGGCTTTATCATGTATACATATGAGGTAAAAGCAAAGGTCAAAATCTAGAACACCAATTTAAGCTATGACCTTGAGCTCAATTTCAAGGTCATAAACCAAGGACTTCAAATCAAAAGACCATAGGTCAATATCATATTTGGTTCATGAGTAATATCACCATATGTATATTTTTAAATAAAAGAGGGGCAAATTCGGAGTAAGAGTACACTTTAAACCAATATGTATGTGTTAAGACATGTCGCAACTAACAATTAAGTTAAAATATGTTGTCAATATCTTATATCGTGTTTGGAAAGAAGTGGAAATAAGCCAAAATTCAAATTAAGAAATGATCTTGACCTTTGACCTCGACCCTATTTTTTTTTATTTTAACCAAGGAACTCAAATCTAAAGAGCCTAGGATCTATCACTTATGGATTACCAATTACAATTACATTTGACTTATTTCGAATACAGAAGGGGAAATAACTCTCATATGGAGTTTCCGGACCGTTTCGGTCAACAATTAATTTTAAGATCCTGAGGATATAACAAGCATATTGGTGAAATAATTTTATCGTTATCTTTAACGGTTACCAATAGCAAGAAGATTTGTACACCAGAAAAACAGTGTTTGGGGAGATCACTCTTACAATAAAAAGTGTTCGGCTCAACAGGGTCAGTTTCAAAATCATAATAACTGTTCGATATCATACGCTAAAAATCTAAGCGACATCTTGTATAACAGAAAAGCACTGTCAGAAAAGGTGGCGGAAGAAGAAAATGATAATAATTAAAAACCAATTGTTCAGGGAACAATTGAAGGACTTTTCACCAAAAACTATGATTTAATATGAAAATTGTAAAATTAGGTTTAAAATGTCATTTCAATCGTTAAATGATAGCTTATTGTACGCTGATTATAAAAATATATGGTTGCTATAAAATATTTTTCAAATAAGGGAGATAATTTGTTACTTCCAGTTTGAAAAATGTTACTTCCGATATCATTTGAAGACCATGAGATCAATTTCAAGGTAATAAACCAAGGACCTCAAATCAAAAAAGCATAGGTCTAAACTGTTTTTGGTTAATGAGTTACATCACCATACGCATATTTTTAAATACAAGAGTGGAGAAAACTCCATTTTACGTTCAACATACCCTTCTAATCAAAATTTATGTGTTACGACATGGCGCAACTAACAATTTTAAAAGGGCAACTAATGAATTTCAAAAGCGCATTTACTGTTCGATATCATATACCAAATATCTAAGCGACATATTGTGAAACAAATATTTATTGCAAGAACAAAATTAGGTGGAAGAAAAAATAAATAATCAGAAGTAAAACAATAGGTCTTTCCACAGAAAAGTGGAAAGACCTTATTAAATACATGTATATATATATATATATATACAACTCGTCTAAACATCAACCCAACAATGTTAGATCAACATTGTTGGGTTGATGTTTAGACGAGTTGTATATACATTATGTACACAGCCATGTATCACCATCATTGATGGCGATCCGATGGATACATCTGTTGTAGGGTTGTCACTGACTCAGACGTACTTATGAATATATATATATATATATATATACTAGCAGTCCTTAAAATTCAATATCTTTTATTGATGTATGTATGGCGGATGAAAAAAAAATTAAAAACCAATGGTTCAGAGAACAATTGATGGTCTTCCCACCAAAAACAAATATGAAAGTTGTGAAATTAAGTTAAAAATGTCATTTCAATCGTAAAATGATAGCTTATAGTATGCTGATGCCAAAAATTTATGATTTCTATACTTTTTTTTCAATAAGGGAGATGATTTGTTACTTCCGGTTTGACAAATGTTACTTCCGATAATATTTAAATATTTACTTGACCCTGATTCCAAAAATATCTGGTTCTGTATACTTTTATATTAATTTAATTTAAAGTACCAAAAATAACTAATTCCGGTTAACACAAGGTCACTTCCGGATGTTTTTTTCAAGGTTAAATGGTTTGATACCTTTTGCCAAAAGTGTCATGGCTTTATCATGTATACATGTGAGGTAAAAGCAAAGGTCAAAATCTAGAACGTCAAATTAGGCAAATTTGAAAAAACAACCGGAAGTGACCTTGTGTAAGCGGGAAGTAGCTATTTTGATACTTTATTAATATAAAAGTATATAAAACCAGATATTTTTGTAATCAGTGTCAATTAAATATTTAAATATTATCGGAAGTAACATTTTTCAACCCGGAAGTAACAAATCATCTTCTTTATTTAAAACAAAAAGTAAAGAAACCATATATTTTTGGAATCAGCGTACAATAAGCTATCATTTAACGATTGAAATGACATTTTAAACTTAATTTTACAACTTTTACAACACATATGTTTTTGGTGGAAAGACCTTCAATTGTTCTCTGAACAATTGGTTTGTTATTATTATTAGCATGTGGAAATCTTTGTTTATTATAGCCTTCTCTTAAAGATATGTTTTGGTAATACATCTGTAAGATATATTACATGCTTGGTAGAATGAGAAGATTGTACGTAAATATCGATGGAATTATCGTTGAAATGCCTCTTATTGAAGACTATGGTGTAAGCTACAAAAGCTTCGTGAGGTTAACACACTGGAAATAAAAAAGACGCTCTCTTTATTTTATTAATACCAAAAAGGACGTATATAACAACCTTTAAAAAAAAATAAGCAGATATGGTATGATTGCCAATGTTACAACTATCCACGAACGTTCAAATGAAGTGGATGTAAGGAATTACAGGCAATTGTACGGCCTTCTTCAATGAGAAAACCCCATAATGATACCATATAATCGGCTATAAAAGGAACCGACATAAAAAAAAATTAATGTAAAATTCAATTGAGAAAACTAACGGCCTAATTTATATCAAAACAATTTACGAAAAACAAATATAACAGACATGAACGAACGACAACCACTTAACTACAGGCACCTGACTTTGGACAATCACTTAACAGTGGCGGGGTTACTTTAGTAAACATATATAGCGCTCAACCCTGCCACTAACATGAAACAAGGATGTTAAAGCAGTGTCTGTTTTGAAGAAAGCTGATAATTCTTAAAACCTATTTACTGAATTTTGGTAATGTCATTTCAGGTATTGATTTTTCTTTTGCATCATATTTCAATAATAAATTTTCTATATCAATATGACCATTCTCACGAGCTATATGGAGCGATGTGAAATTATTATTATCAGCCTGATTAACTAACGCATGGCTTAATAGTAAAAGTTCCACTATTTTAAGATGTCCCTCCTGACAAGCCAGTTTAAGTGGAGCAGATCCGTTAGCTGTTCTTCGATTTACGTCTACATCGTATTTAAGTAGTGATTTCACTATATGAGTGTGACCCTCATGACAAGCTATATGTAGAGGTGTCCACAGATTATCTCCAATCTGATTAATTGATGCATGGCATGCGAGAAGTTTTTCCACTATATCTTTGTGCCCTTTATTGCAGGATATATGAAGTGGTGCCCAATGTTCGTAATTAGCAGTATTCACGGAAGCATTATTTAATAGTAAAACTGATACTACGTCTTCATAACCACTCTGACAACTAATATACAGAGGGCTACACCCCCGTTTGTTAGTTTGATTAACTACTGCATCGTATTTTAGCAATAATACAACAACATCTGTATGGCCGTTTTCACAGGCAAGATATAAGGGCGTAATTCCATCAGTGTTAGGGTGATCAACTGAAACATGCTGTTTTAAGAGGAGTTCCGATATATCTTTGCTTCCTATATAGCTAGCTGTACTAAGACAATTCCACCCGTTTATGTCCTTTTTATCAACAAGCACAGCATCAATGTTTAGTAAATATTTTACTATACGAGTATAATCATTAGAGCATGCTATATGAAGTGGTGTTCTTAGTTTCTTATTGACTTGATTAACTGGTGATTTATGATGAAGTAAAAGTTTCACTATATCCTGGTGTCCATATTCACAAGCTAAATGCAAAGGAGTATCTCCATCTTTGTTGGCCTTATAAACTGACGCACAATGGTCGAGTAAAAGTGTAGCAATATTTTCATGACCATTTATACAGGCCATACCAAGAGGTGTCCATCCATCAATGTCAGCATCATTAACTGATGCAGAGTTTGCTAATAAAAGTTTAACAATGTTTTGATGGCCATTTGCGCATGCCATTTTTAGAGGAGCCATTTTACCTTTCTGTCGTTGATTAACAGGTGCCTTATGTGTCAATAAAAGTTTAGTAAGTTCTATATTGCCTATATGGCATGCTAGCGCCAGTGGAGTCCAACCATATTCGTCTATCTTCTTAACGGCAGATTTGTGCTCTAACAGTAGGTCCGCTATTTTCGTATGTCCTTCACGACAAGCCAAATGGAGTGCTGATACTTGTTTTTTGCATACTTGATTGATTTCGGCACCCTTTTCAAGCAATTTTTCAGCTACATTTCTATGTCCCTTATAGCAAGCCAAATGTAAGGCTGTTACTTTTTGATGGTCTGCTCGGTTTACTAAAGCTCGGTGATTCAATAACAGATTTGTAACACCGGAATGTCCTTTGTAACATGCATAATGCATTGGAGTCCTACCAATATTATCCAGTGCGTCTACAGGAATATGTCCACTTGTTAAAAGATAAAAACAGAAGTTTTCGTAACCTAATGACGAGCAGACATGTAGAGCTGTATGGCCGGAGTCGCAGCAACTTTTAAACGTGAGCCTTGTACTTTTACTTTCCATGAATTTGATGAAAGATTCACGATAAAAAATTGTTTGTGTTTGACAGTTCCCGAAAACTTCCCAGTTCTGTCCTTCTTCAATCAAACGTACAAGGCGTTGAAAATAAATGGCTTCATCTTCCTTATCTATTAGGATGTTATATTCGCTCAATTTAATGTTTAATGACGCAAATTGAATCCTATCTTTAATAAACTTGCTGCTACCATATAATAATATACATTTCGTAAAAAATGGCCCAACATTGAACGATACAATATCGTATAATTTGTCATGGATTAGTGAAAAATGAGTATCCATGTCTTTCACATATTTATAGGTTTCACTTAGTATTGTCATACCTAACAATAGTGCATGCTTTGAGAAGGGTACAGTGCTTTTCGATTCATCCCATAAGCATCTAATAATATGATCATTATGTGTGTTATCAAGTTTGAATATATTCTTATCAACATAGTTATCAAATATTACAAGTGAACCTAATGCTAAGAACGATACGTTTGGCTTTGCTTTCATTCGATTGATTTCTGTTTTAATAATAGAGTCGGGGGTTTGGAAATAAATATTCGGTTTATGTCTTTTACTATCAAATGTATAACAGAGTAGAGGGAAAAAAGGATACATATTGATTATGTCGTCACTTAATTCATCTAACAAGTCATCTGAAATATAGCTCTGTGCAATGAGTTTTAAATCTTTCAAAGAATATTTCAATTCTTTCGACATCAAATTACATTGAACTAATGAGATTCCCAATTTGCAGTTTTGGTTTGCTTCAAAGATATTACTCCTGCAAGTCATCAAAATCTTAACATCGGGCCTCTTAATAAGATATTGAATCAAGTCATTTTCAAATCTTTCCCACTGATTTACCCCATTCTCATCTAGCGAGTACTTCCCTACAACATCGTCAAATAAAAAGATCTGTTTTGAACTACCCCTTCTGTAATCAATGATACTTGTTGGGTATGAAACTGGTAAAACATCAAACCCTTGTGTTGTTTCTAGATGAAAAGCTACATAATATGCTATTATTGACTTTCCAATGCCAGGGAGACCTGTAATAATAACACATTGTTCTTGTTGAACTGTTTCCAAAACTGTTTTAACACAATCAGTTACTTTGAAAGTTTTCATTCTATTCTTCCATGTTTCTTTAATTGAAGAAAAAAAATCTGAAAAATTAAAAAAAAATAAATATGACGGTAAGAAATAAGATATCAATCTGAATTGTTTTCAAAATGTTAAATCATCTACTTATATGACAGTATCTACAATATTCAATGCTAGTTGTGTTTAAACCGCTTTAACAGTGTCTATTTTATTTCTCAGCAAAGCAGCTTTAAGAGAAAATAGAGAATATCAGTTTTATCAATATTTAAAGGTTCTAAAAATTCAATGATTTAAGTCTTTAATATCCAAGAAACCTTCGAAATATATTAAACGGTAATTTGTTTGAACAATTTCGAAAAAATTTGTTTGAACAATTTCGAAAATAAAATATAAGTCTCCATTCAAGTAAAACAAATCCTGCCTGCAATGGAGATTATATTTCATTTTTACTGTATCTTAACGATTCATTTGATATGTTTTAAAACTTTGTGTAACCAGCGAAAGGGTGCTGTCAATCAAAAGACAAATTCGTTGATGGAATCGAAGTATCTTTGAATTCCAAATCGTCACTACTGCAGGATGAAAAGATGACTTGTAACATTGGTCTTTTTTCGTCTCGCATATTTCTGAAATTCTATGAAATGTGGTATTTTCTTGTTTTTTGACAAGGGAACTTATAATACGATGAGACCATTCTTTCCATATTTCATATTTCATGTTTTAGTATATGTAAGATTTTTAAAAACTGATTGTCAAATAATTTAATGTCAAAATATAATCTAAAATTTAAAAGACAAAAATAAAGCAGAGACTTATCATTGTTCCTGCCTTTTTGAAAAAAAAACTGAGGTTGGCCACCACTTTAATTCAACTGTATATTTGAAGTTGTTCCAAAACCTTTTAAAAACTATCTACGACTGTTTTATCATTTTATTGACTGGCCGTAAGCTACAATAATATTTCACAAAACCTTCAAAAGAATTAATTTGAATGAGGTGAACAAACACTTTCTATGCTGTACATTACACAATTGTTCATTAACCTTACCGTATTGGTCTTTAGATATTACATCAAGTTTCTTTTTTTCAATTTCACTTATGTCCATTGCATGTTGCTTGTCCATTTGCTCCAGCCTACGTGCGTAAAACTGTTCTAAATGTTCTATTTTTTTAGCTTGCTCTTCCGTCGTTCTGGTTATATCCTCAATTTGTGAGAAAGACCTCTTTAGCTCTACCATTATATGTTTGTTGGATTGGTCGAGCTTTGCTACTCTGAGATTTTGACATTCTTGAACTAGAACTGAACCTCCCAATCTTCCAATGGCCTGGAGTATATAACAATGCATAACAGTATTATCTGATGAACCGCTTACAGTATCAGTTTTCAATAGAAATTTAGAAGTTGTACAGAAAAAACTGTGCTTTGCTTCGTACGTAAAAAAATGTTTCGATGAAATGTTATAGATTGTTAGAGCAATTAAAAAATCAGAACATATTCATGGATTATCGTGTGTTTTATCTAAATGAGGGTGTAGATGGGGGTTTACGGAATAGTGAATAATGGGCAAAAAGTGTAAGGAATAAAGAAACCTGGACAAAAAGATAAAGAATAGAGAATAATGAGCAAACAGTATAACGAATAGAGAAAAAAAGGGAATAAAAAATAACAGAAATGACTGACCCTCATCTAGACCCTCCTTTTTAGTCCCGACTCACATCTTTAATCCCGCCACGGTATGTGCCTGTCCAAAGCCTGTAGCCTGTAATTCTGTTGTTGTCATTGCTTGACATCTTTCATATTAATTTTTCGTACTCTCTTATTAGCTTAGACCAGACTATTAGTTTTCTTCTAACTTTTTCGCATTCAGCTCATATCCCGGGGTCTTTTTTTACTTTAAAATAAATAGTGGTTTTGCTCATTTTGTAGGTGACCTGGTGTTGTTTACATCCTTGACATTTGACCTTTAGAGGATCATTGTCTCATTGAAATATAGTATATATACCAATACACATAATTAACAGCGCCTGGTGATGTTTGATAGCCTGACCGGTTTCGGTCCTAAAAGGACCTTCATCAGAGGCAGAATGATGGATTAATGTTTGCACCCTATTTATATAGATATGGTAACCGGCGGTTGAGTTCACCGGCAGTTCAGATTTAACTGGCAGTTCAGAGTTGACCGGCGGTTCAGATTAAACCGGCGGTTGGTTTAACCGGCGGTTGAGTTAACCAGCGGTTGAGATTTAACCGGCGGTTCAGAGCTTTTTATGCTTTTACATTTTTCTCACTGATACACATAGTTAATATGGCTTCTCCTAACGAAAGCTCCATTTGGAGCTAATGTGTTTAGAGTCTACTTATGTCAGTACACCTTTCCTATTTTGCCTGATAATTGTCTCACTGCTTAATTCAAATAGCCTTGTAGTCAGCACTTCTGTGTCGAAATGAATTATCATTGATTTGGTAATTAAAGATTAACTATTTAGAAAATTTTGAATTTTTCGAAAAAGTAAGGATTTTCTACACCAGGAATATGTTACCGTAGCTATTTTCTGCAAAACCTTTCGAAGTTTTGTGTCCTCAATGCCTTTTGATTTCTTGCTTTATTTGGCTTTTTCCCTTTTTTATTCGAGCATCACTGATGAGTCTTTTGTAGACGAAACACGCGTCTGGCGTACATTTTTTTAATCGTGGTATCTATGATGATGATAAAATTGAGAATGGAAACGGGAAAGTGTTAAAGATACAACAACCCGACCAAAGAGCAAATAACAGCCTAAGGCCACCAATGTGTTTTCAGCAGAGCGAATAAATCCAGAACCCGGAGGCGGACATCAGCTTGCTCCTATAAAAAAAATTGTAAGTTTGTTTAGGAGGACATTGAGACTGCAACATGCCTTTTTTGCGGACGGAAGATGGGTGTCTAAAATGATATATTTACCTCTGATATTTCTGACCACTGGTTCACAAAATCTGCATTTGATATTCTATTCTGGTCAATATGTGCCATTATGTTTCGGTAATGTTTGATCCTGGCCAAATCAGCTCCTTCGCTTTTATCTGCAGGTGCTGGTAACTTGTCATACCCTGTGCCAGGTTGTTTAACTTTGGAAAAGTTACGGAGAAGGCACACCATTAATGTCAAGTCTAGATCTTCAGAAACTGGGTTGTTTCCTTGAAGAGTATGTTAGAAAACATTTGTGGTCAATAACGTGTTCTTAAAACATAACATTAAAATACAACTTGTTCTTTAAATAAACGTATGTGTTACGTATGTGAGTTTTAAATATTAGGAAGGTCGATATTATTTGATGAACTATTACAATCTGCATTAATGTTGGAAAATATTGTCCTTGCAATGGATCGTATTATTGAAGCATGTAACATTTGTATTTAAGTCTATATAGATAAAACTACGAGCTATTGTATACATCCTTCAAAATGTTTCTGCATAAATAATATTCCATGATGATTTTCAATCATGCTCGTACACACTTTATTATTAAAACTGCTGAGTTTAATAGCCAACAAATTCTATGTTGATGTCTGTAAAATTGCAATTATATCGTTTATCTTTATTTTGGGACATCTTTACACAAATTTTCTCACTATACCATTAATAATACCTAATACATTACAATAATTAAAGTATTTAGTTTCAAAACATATAGAAACATAACATATTGATATATACTTGTTTTAGTTTAAAACATGTTTATTTATCATAAATGACTAAAAAAAACTGTGTTGGACGAACAAACAGACAAGGTCAATGCAATACAGCCAACCCCTACATCGCCTCTACTATTTGGAATATAAAATTTGACTTACCATTCAATATTGTCCATTGCGATTTGTTAATTATTCTGTTGTACTTCAATGAATCGAATTCAGCTGAATGATTATTAACGAATCTGCTAAGAGGAGGCGGCAATTCTCTGTCAAATAGCACACGTATGGCTCTTGGTGCAACCCCTGTAAGCAGCATGGAATAACGCACAAAATTCTCTTCCTCTGGAGATACGGTAGTCATGATCTATAACAATTTATAAATTTAATTGTAATAATCATAGACTACTCTTTTTGGCTGTACTATTTGGGTTTTAGTTTAGATGTTCACAAATCATTAATGCATTTCGCTTCAAATAATAACTAGTTCTAACGTGATAATTCATCTTTCTAATTGCCAATTTCCCATTTCTCGTCAGTAAGTTACTTTTGGTCATATTAGATGGCGTTCATATATTTTAATTGAACTGTTACGAGCTTTCAAATAACAGTTAAAGGATTTAATTTGCGGAGGAAATGATATACTAGTATTTATTTTTGTTTAATAAATGTTGATTTTTTCGAAACACTTAAGTTTTTTTCCCCCGAGACATAGATTGCCTTCGTCGTATATGACACAATCTTTCGGTAATTCTGATTTTAAAGCTCTCTAACCTCGTATTTGATATGGCCTTCTAAATGTTCTGATTTCAGTGCCCCTGACTAATCCTAAATAGAAACAATAATGTGTCGCCAGTACACTGATGTCCCGTCCGCACTATCATTTTCTTTGTTCAGTGGACCATGAAAATGGGAAGAAATCTCTCATTTAGCATTTAAATAAGAAATGTAATATCATAGGGAACATGTTTCCAAAGTTTGAAGTTGATTGGACTTCGATTTCATCATGAACTACCTCGACCAAAAACTTTAACCTGAAGCGGGACAGACGGGAGGACGGACGAACAGTCGAACGAGCAGACCGCAGGAGGCACAGACTAGAAAACATAATGCCCATAAATGGGACATAAAGAAGACACGTGTGTACAATAACATATTGTATCTTTGATGATATTTTCATAGGCATGAACAATAATAACATTTCGTTAAAAACATGAAATTCACTTATTCATTGAAAAACTATTTATTATAATATGAGTACTTGCTCTTTAGACTTATACTTGTATTATACGAACACACGTGCAAGAATGTACATATTACAGACTTAATATATAATGCGTGTTTTTTACCTTGTCAAACAGTTTTAAGTCGAATTCAATCCCTCAGTGCTTGGCTTAAAACCCCTAGCAGATACCAAATCGTACCATCAACCCCGTTGTTTTACATGTTTAGACAAGAAAAGATCCCTTAAACCCAAGAATGGATACCTCTCAGATTTAATATAAGCCAATCGGTACCCAAAAGAAATGGCTTTTGATACCCTTAAAAAGAACACAATCCAGCACCTACTTTTTAGGTAATAAATGGAATGTTCAATTATACTAACGGGAGTTGTTGCATCATAGTTCCGTGTTCTTTGGTTAACAATTGTTTCATTTGCATTCATTTCTAATCATCTTATTTCTATATATTTTTTTTATCTTATTCAATTGTTGCGCTATACATCACAAGAGTATAAAAGGAAACTTCAGACTAGAAGAATTTGGAATGCAAATCATGCAGTTGAGAAGTGAAATGGCAACGAAAAGCAGCAAGGCATGCCCTGAAAGAGCTAAAATACCAGTACAACCAGTTTTCGGACAGTAGCAAATGGCAACACCCGTAGGACAACTAAGACAGTTTCAACAAGGTGATTCAAGTGTTATAGATGTTGTGATTTTTTTTAATTTTTCTTATAAAAGCAGCTTATCTACATCATTGATTATGGTTTTTTTCAAATCAAATTAAAGAAATATTTCGGCTGTTCTTCGTCGTGCAATGCAAGCCCATTCAGCTATTTTCGTTGAGCAATCAAGTGTCATTAATGAACTAAAACTAGGGCTATCTATTTGACTAACTCAAGATTACATATGTTTTGCAGACAATTCAGAATTCGAACAAATTACGATGATAAGTTATGAATCTCTTTTGTGCATTGTGTAAACGACTGAATTGGAACACAATTAATAGGAACAGCATTTATGTTGTGTCTAGACTTAACAATCAATAAATAATATATATAGGTTAAAATTCTAGGAGACAGACTGAATGAATAATTAAGCAAATATATGTAGTAACGCCTTCAAGAATGAGACGTTAAAATAATTGCAGTCTTTGTGTAGTCTACATAAAATTGAGAATGGAAATGGGGAATGTGTCAAAGAGACAACAACTCGACCAAATAAAAAACAACAGCAGAAGGTAGTAGTGGGGGAAGTGGGCATTCTGGCGACCTTTTACTAATGTTAACCCTATGGGGAAAAGGTAGCCTCCTAAGAGGTAGCCTCCCGATGTGAGGCTAATTTTTATGACGTCAATTTAAGTTTTATGACACTAATTAATTAAATTAATGACTTTGGAAGATAAGGTCATTATTAAGTGTTACTAATTACGGCTAATTAATTGGCGTCATTGAATAAGTATAAATATATATTTTCTTTTTATTTGATGAAAATTCCCAGTCTATAAATAAATACACAGGAAAACCCCACCTTAGTATTAACAGATCATTATTGTATTATATGGCTCTAGCTGGTATTACATACTATTTAATCACCTACGGCTATTTATCTCTGATAACATGATTATTAAATCAATATTGAATGCGTGTTTAAACTTGTCTATTATTGTACGTAGTGACCTTTAACATGTTGATACTTGTCAATAAATCCGCCATTTTGAAAAATCGCGTCTGTCTTTTTAAATCATTAAATCGTTATATTATTGACACTTATTAGAATAATATATCTTAATATTAATGGTGTGATTTTATTTTTTTTTTAAGTATTAAAATTTATAATATACTTGCTAAATCACTGAAAGCGTTCGTTAACTTGTCTGTGTCATAATCAAGTTAAGACTTGTCAATAATCCGATTTAAATGTAGTTGCCATGTTGAAAATATTATAAACATTGTCGCGTTATGCAGTCTTTTGAAATAAGTAAATCAAAATATTAATTGAATTGAATAGTATAATTCGTACAAAGATGACATTTATCCAGTAGTTAATTTTAATGAGTTTGATGATACATACTGTTACATAAATACGTCTTTTGTTTAATATCCAACTACCATCCCTCCGTTATAATCATATATTTTAATATATAGTATAAATTGAAAACTAATTTTATTATTTCCTCGATCATATTCACTTTTCAACTGAAATCCTTTTACTATAAAATGCCAGACTGATAAACAAGACACTTCAACAGTTTCTGTTGACCCCAATAACCTGGTGTGATTAAGTACATGGGTGAATGACCATTAACGTAAACATGTCAAGTAAATCTTATCAGATAATGATTATTTCAACCTTCTTTTTTTTTTTTTTTTTTTTTAGGCTGTACTAAAGCAATATTCATTTTTGATAAACTTATTCATTAATAAATACTTTTATTTTAAATTATTATTTATTACACATGTTACATCAGGACCAGACTTCAGAAAATATAAATTTGCCTTGATAGCAAAGAAAAATACGTCTGATCGCTCTAACAGGTAAATTAGACTGAACTGATTATCGATCGAAAAAATTTGCCGGATTTGAAATTAACCAATCAGATTACGTAAATTACGGAATTTCCACAATTTATGAAATTTCTGCTATATAAACGCTGTGAATTGCGGGGATAGCACATTCTTATCGACGACACTCTAAAGGTGAAATCAACTTAACATTAGCAGTATCTTAAGAATTTAAAGGTTTGGTATGGCTAATAATTTGTTTATTTTAAACAATTTCTAATGTTTGATAGTAAAGGATTATATGATATAAATTTAAGTTTTCTTTATTATTTTGTTTTTTAAATTTCAAACTTATTTTACGAATAACAAATTAATGGACTAGACATATGCTACTATCAAAATAATGGGGGGGGGGGAAGTGGGGGGTTGTATTTTAAATTTTAGTTCTCGAAAGTTTGAAGTAGTCTCCTGCACTGGTAAGGTGTACTGACTTAGGGCAGTGTCATTTAGCTAACAATGGAGAGGAAGTGTCATGTGGCATGCCCCGCTATAGTCAGGAAGACCTCTCCGACCAAAACCTTTGCAGTCTTGCTTAACTGCGAGAGCAGCTCTGTTTCCAGTGATTGAAATGTTGACGGGCGGTGACTACTTTGGCGAGAGCCTTAATCAAACATTCTTGAATATCAATCAGATCGTTATTCATATCAGTATCAAGACTGGGAACCCATACGGTCGGTAGACTGAGGAGTCGTTTTTCCGACCCGTGGGCGAGTACCAGTGGCGATAGGCTCCTTTGATGTGAATAATAACTGGTTGTCCGTATCATATTATAAGGAATAATAAAAATAAAATGAAAATGTCTATATTGAATACACTTTCACTTTTCAGGTTAAAAAGATGGAACCAGCATCGAAAAGAAAAAAGATTGCAAAATCTCCAATAAAATGTGGTGTATGCGGAAAATCGTTTTCCCATAAAGAGAGTTTGATGCGCCATAAGAGATCGGTTTATACTGGAATGAAATGGCATTGCGCCACCTGCAATATGGTATTTTCAAGAAAAGACAACTTCCAACGTCATAAGCGAAACCATGATAAACAAACAGTCCAAAAGGGTGGTGGTGTTACTACGACTAGTACAGAAACAAATGAAAAGACGGATCCATGCAACTTCAAAGCGCTCAATGGAACGGTTGAAACACATTCGATTGAAGCGAAAGGATTGAATAAATTTGATCCAATGTCATTCCTGAAAAGTCAGTACGATGATGTTAAAGATATCATTAAGAGTAAAATTAAAGAAAGAGGTGGATTGAAGTGGTATTTATCCATGAAGGTTAAAATGAGCAGGCGAAAGGTAGATAATATAGAAACAGCAGAGCCACATTTCCGTGGAAAATGCCAGACCAGTTTAAAATTGGAGGATATAGATGAAGGATTGAAGGAGTCTATAAAAAAGATGTATACGTCATTCATTGAATACCAGAGACAAGGGAGTAATTGGACGTTGGACAAAGTAGTAGATCTTACCATACACATGGCACGTTACAGACCCTTAAAAGGCTCAAGTTATATTCCCCTTCCAATCAAACTTAGATCTAAACATGCAATAGTCAATGTGAAAAACAAAGATAGCAAATGTTTCATGTGGTCGATTTTGGCAGCAATGTACCCAGCGAAACGTGACGGAGAGCGAGTTTGGAAGTACAAGGAACACACTTTAGGCTTAAACTTTGAAAACATCTTGTTTCCTGTGAAATTAACAGACATACCAAAGTTCGAAATGCAGAATGAAATATCTATCAATGTGTTTGGGTTTAACAAAGGCGAGATATTCCCGATACACATTTCAAAACATCAGTATGCACAACATGTTAATCTACTCATGATTTCGGACAACAAAAAATCACATTATTGCTGGATAAAAGATCTTAATCGGTTATTAGGTGACCAGCACACACATCACGGACGACATTTTTACTGTCCATACTGCTTGCATGGATTTACCAAAAAAAGAATATTAAACAACCACCTACCATACTGTCAAACCCACAGACCACAGAAAATTGAACTCCCAACTGAGGACAATAAGTGGTTACATTACAAAGATATTCGGAAACAGCTCAAGGTACCATATATCATATATGCAGATTTTGAGTGTCTTCAAGAACCAATTTTGGATAGCAACAAATGTGATCAGAAGACGAAAAAGACAACAAAACATGTACCGTGTGGCTTTGCTTACAAAGTGGTGGGTCTGACACCTGAAATGTCAAATGAACCAGTAGTATATCGGGGTGCAGATGCTGCCTATAAATTTGTGGAGTGTATGGTACAAGAACAAGAAGAAATAGAACAGAAATTTAAGCATTGCGAACCCATGATCATGACTGGGAGTGATTGGCAGTCATTTAAGAAGGCAACTCATTGCCACATATGTAAAAAGGAACTGACAGAGAAAAGAGTTAGAGATCATTGTCATGTGACCGGAAAATTTAGAGGGGCGGCTCATAACGACTGTAACATCAATTATAAGTTTACGGGTCGAATTCCAGTTGTGTTTCATAACCTTAGAGGATACGATAGCCATTTGATAATGCAAGCTATTGGAAAAGTTGAAGGGAAAAAGCTGAATTGCATTGCTAATAATATGGAAAAGTATATATCTTTTTCATTGGGATGTATGGATTTTATAGACTCGCTCCAGTTCATGTCTTCATCTTTACAAAAACTTGTAGAAAACCTTGCCAAGGAAGGTTCTAGTAAATATAGGCACATGACAAGCCACTTTGGAGAAGAAAAAATACACCTACTTCTGCGTAAACAAGTATACCCATACGAGTACTTTGATTCCGAGGCAAAGTTTGTGGAAACTCAACTACCACCGATTGAATCTTTTTACAGTACATTATCGGGAGAAGGTATAACCACGCTGGACTATGCACATGCACAACACGTATGGCAATTGTTTAACATACAGAATCTCGGACAATACCACGATCTATACGTACTATCAGATGTTCTTGCATTAGCCGACGTCTTTGAAAATTTCAGGGAGATCTGTCTCAACTACTATGGACTGGATGCAGCACATTTTTATACATCACCCGGTTTAGCCTGGCAAGCTGCCTTGAAAATGACAGGAGTCAAGTTGGAATTACTCACTGACATAGACATGCATTTGTTTATAGAAAAGGGATTAAGAGGTGGAATATCAATGATATCCCATCGCCATGCCAAAGCTAACAATAGACATGTACCAAGCTACGATCCAAATCAATCCATTAATCACGTGATGTACCTAGATGCCAACAACTTATACGGATGGGCCATGTCACAAGCACTTCCAGTTGAAGGTTTCAGATGGATCAACGATTCTGAAATTGAGAACCTAAACATATGTGACATTGCAGACGACAGTGAAAATGGTTATATATTAGAAGTTGACTTGGAATATCCAAGAGAGCTACACGACGACCACAACGAATATCCACTTGCTCCAGAAAAATTGAAGGTCACAAATGATATGTTATCACCCTATGCGAAAAATCTATTGGACGATTTGAGCTTAAAAGGTACCTCAACAGAAAAATTGATACCAAATTTACATCCAAAGCAAAAATACGTGGTACATTACAGAAATCTAAAACTCTACTTATCACTTGGAATGAAACTAACAAAGATCCATAAAGTCATGACATTTGAACAACGACCCTGGCTAAAGACGTATATTGATTTCAACACAGAGAAGAGAAAGCTTGCAACAAATGAGTTCGAAAGGGATTTTTTCAAACTCATGAATAATGCAGTTTTTGGAAAGACGATGGAAAATTTAAGGAAGAGAACAGATATAAAACTTTTGAATGACCAATCAAAGGCCAGAAAATTAATCAGCAAACCAACATTTCATGCCTTCAAAATATTCAACGACAACTTGGTGGCTGTTCACATGCTGAAACAACGATTATACTTAAACAGACCTATCTACGTGGGATTCACTATACTCGATTTGTCAAAGACACTAATGTACGATTTTCATTATAATTACATAAAGGATAAATACGGATCTAGAGCAACACTCTTGTTTACGGACACTGACTCGCTATGCTACAACATCAACACTGATGATATATATCAAGATATGATGGAGGACAAACACTTATTTGATACGTCAGAGTATAACCCTGAACATCGTCTTTATAACACTTTGAATAAAAAGGTATTAGGAAAGATGAAAGACGAAACACATGGTATTCCCATACAGGAATTTGTTGGTCTCAAGTCAAAGATGTACTCATTGATATATGAAGAGAATAAAAAACTATGCGAGAAGAAGACAGCGAAGGGTATAAAGAAGAGTGTAATCAAACATGACACAAGACACGAACATTATAAACAAAGTTTATTCAACAAAGAAATCCACATGTCTACCATGACACAGATCCGTTCATACGACCATACGTTATATAATATATCAATCAACAAACTGGGCTTATCCCCTTATGATGATAAAAGATACTTACTAGATGATGGGATACAGAGTCTGGCCTATGGACATTGGAGAATATAATAAGGATGACAATCGATATGTTAATTACTCTACGTCTATCATTCGAAGGAAGTGGACGTGTTTTAAGAACTCTCAAAGATGTCGAATACTTGTCCAGATTGTGGTTCAGAATTTTCGAGAAAAGATGTCATGTTGAGACATCAAAGAAACAAACACAGAATCAGTCAACCATATCCGCAAATCAATGATGCATATCCGCCGCCGCCGCCGCCGCCACCACCACCACCACCACCACAACCACCGCCGCCGCCGCCAAAGAATGTGATACTACATCATCCGTTCACTATGATGCTGGCTGGACCTACTGGTTCAGGTAAGACGTTTTGGATGAAAACATTATTGGAGAGAGCACGGACTATGATTAAACCATCACCAGAGAGAATAATATGGTGTTATAAAAGATGGCAGCCATTATTTAGTGAAATGCAACAGACTATCAAAAATATTTTGTTCGTTCAAGGTTTACCTGAAAATTTGAATGATGACTCATTCATAGACTCTAGATTTCCAAGTTTAATCATCCTAGACGATTTAATGAGAGACGTCACTAACAGTAAGGATGTGTGTGAACTTTTTGTGGAGGGTAGCCATCACAGGAACCTTAGCGTAGCTTGTATAATGCAAAATGCATTCTCGAAAGGAAAGGAGAGTCGAACCATGAGCATCAATAGTCAGTATATAGTATTATTCAAAAACCCACGTGATCAAGTTGGGCCAGCCATATTTGCGAGACAGATGTATCCTAATAACCCGAAGAAATTCATGAATAAATACAAAGAGGGGACACAACAACCATATGGGAGTCTTTTCATTGATCTGAAACAGAATACGCCGGAAGACGACAGACTAAAACTTAATATATTTGAAAGCAAGAACATGGTTGGTGAGGGTGATTCTAAAGAGTACATTAGCAGAAAGGAACTAGAACCACATCAGTTTGAAGAATCATTTCAAAGTGAGCAGACGTATTTACCAGACGATAAAGAAATCATGCCGTCATGTGATGATTGCGGTGTAGTCTTTGTAAGCGTTCCTGATTTAGCTAGACATATGAATAAGTGGTGCCCGGAAAATAATGATTTAAAAAGAAAAAGGGAAATTGAGGATGAAGACATACCTTCAAAGAAGTCTCGTGTAAACGAAATTGATATAGAAGGTGGAGAAAATATGGCTTTTATAAAATTAGCTGAACTTGCCAGAGAGGCAAATACAGATATATGGGAAGAAAAAGTTGATAAATACATGGATGGTGACATGAATGAAGACCACGCCATAAGTAAGGCCAATCGCAAATTAAAAGACGATGATATGGGCCAATTTTTGTCCAGATATAGCAGTTTAGTTGAGTATTTACTACAGTTACAAAATGGTAAACTGCATGGCAAAGTCATGCAAATGATAACAGAATTAGTTAACGATGGTATGGACACCGTAAAAGCCATTAAAGTAGCTATCAGGAAATATAAACCTATGTTGGAAAGCTATCTAGATGAAGCTATTGAAAACGAAACAAATTATAATGGTTCTGAAAGTGAAAATAGCACTGATGGCGATGAAGAGGAAGAGGAGTATGAGGAGGATGAAGACGAAGAAAGTTCAACTATATAAATACGGCAACGTTGTACTCTGTATATCATTCTATATTCGTCATTCCATGTGAAAAGATGGCCTCTTGGGAAAAGTACTTGAGAAATATTTATTACAATCCA
Source organism: Mytilus trossulus (assembly GCF_036588685.1). NCBI lineage: Eukaryota > Metazoa > Mollusca > Bivalvia > Mytilida > Mytilidae > Mytilus > Mytilus trossulus. Next base: position 34,706,620 of record NC_086383.1, on the reverse strand, counting down.
GCTAACCCAGCGAGTTTTGCAGGGCCTGATAAACTTTACAGATTTGTTCGAACAGATGGGAAATTCGTTCTCAGTAAATATAAAATTCGAAAATGGTTACAACGACAGGAACCATACAGTTTACAAAGACCATTAAAAAGGTCGTTTAAGCGGAATAGAGTTATCGTTATTGGAATAGACGACCAATTGGGATATCGATTTGATGGACATGTCTAAATTTTCGAAATTTAATAGTGGATTCAATTTCATATTGGTGGTTATTGACATATTCTCCAAATATGTATGGCTAAGACCTCTAAAGAATAAGAAAGGCGAATCCGTGGCGACTGCTTTGAAAAACGTTTTATCAGAAGGAAGATCACCAAACAGAAACAGATAAAGGACAAGAATTCAGATCAAGATTAGTAGAATCTCTCCTAAAACAGAAAAATGTTCAACATTTATTTGCACAAAATACAGAAATCAAAGCTAATTACGTTGAAAGGGTTATCAAGACTATTAAATCAAAAATCATGAGATTTATCACCAGTAAGCAGTCATATGATTATGTGGATTACTTACAGAATTTTGCTAACAGCTACAATAAGACCTTCCATAGAACGATTGGCATGGCACCAGATAAAGTCACCACATCTAAAGAGACCAACCTTTGGTGGAAAATGTATTGGCCGAAAAGATTACAACCTAAGAGAGAGAAAGTACGAAAACCTTTCCGTTTCAAAATCGGTGATAAAGTTCGGATTACATACATGAGAAATCCTTTTACCCGGGAATACGATGAGAAATGGAGCGGAGAGATATTTAAAATATCTCAAAGAATATTACGTGGTGGACTCCCAGTTTATCGACTTATTGATTTTCAAGACGACGAAATTTCAGGAACCTTCTACCAGTCAGAGGTGCAAAAAGTGGATGTTCGGGAAGACGATATGTGGAAAGTTGAAAAAATCCTCAAAACGAAAGGCAAAGGACCCAACAAGCAACATTATGTGAAATGGTTACACTGGCCAAAGAAATTCAATTCTTGGATTAAAGCTCGCGATTTATCTGATATTTGAGAGAGTTGACTTTGAAAGACTAACTTCAAGTCTCGACAGTTTACACCCCTGCACGAAAGATAGCATACTGTTGGCCCTTTCGTGAGGTTATAGATACTGTTGAGTTGTAGACAATTCTTTAATCCTTTTATCTCGATGTATAAAATAGTTATATGCTTTTGTTATATTGTAAAGACATCATGCGGATGGCTCTCCGACCCATGTTTGTCTGAATTGACGGAGATATTAAATATTGTACATACCATTGTTCTTATTATTACTAGTGTGGTACCAAGAAGCAGAAACTTAAAAAAAAAAATTAAAAAAAAAAATAGGGATACAATCACTAAATAAAAAAAAGGGGGGGGGGGGTCAAAATCTTAAATCAATGCAGACAAGCACACACACACACACACACACACACACATATACCTGAAAAATGATAAGCATCTACATACATTATTCAATGAAAACAATTAATGTTGGAATACCTAAAAATGACGTCATAAAAATTAGCCTCACATCGGGAGGCTACCTCTTAGGAGGCTACCTTTTCCCCATAGGGTTAACATTAGTAAAAGGTCGCCAGAATGCCCACTTCCCCCACTACTACTCCCCCACTACTATGTAGCGAGAAATTCCCGCACCCGGAGGTGTCCTTCAGCTGGCCCCTAAACAAATATATACTAGTTCAGTGATAATGAAAGCCATACTATTATACATTTCCAAATTGTACACAAGAAACTAAAATTAAAATGATACAAGACTAATAAAGGCCAGAGGCTCCTGACTTGGGACAGGCGCAAACATGCGGCGGGGTTAAACATGTTTGTGAGATCTCAACCCTTCCCCTATACCTCTAACCAATGTAGAAATGCATTTTAGCAGAATGTTATTTGAACAGAAAAATTCATTAAAACCTTTCTGGGCAGGGTTAATTCTTGTTTTTGCTGATCTTTTTGCATTTTGCTAATAAAGATACCAATTGTTCTGTACTTTAAAAAATAATTTTTTAACTTAATTAATCCAGGATTAACAAAGGAGTAGGTTCGGTAAGACCCCTTTTGGCCCCAAAATATAGCAGTTTTACAAAATTGTGAAAATGTAATCCTTTAGCTATTTATTGGAAAGTAGAATGCTTCTGCTACAAAAATATGGGCTGTTTTTGACAATACAATGGCCATATATCGGGTACTAACATCATTAAGTCAAGCTAAATTACTGAAATCGCAACAATTTTAGCATTTCAGTTAAATTTTAGATGGTTTCCGTCTTAAACGAAAGTGGCCGCATTCGTGTTCATTCATAATATTGAAATGTAAGTTGTATTTGATGATAATACATAACATATATAAAGGCTGAGGATGAACACGGATGCGGCCACTTTCATTTTTGACAAAAAAACATCTGAAAAGTTAAGTTTTTTGGCATATGTGATAGATTATTCATCTTTAATCTTGAATCGGGGCGTTTTTAAGAACTAAATCAGTGAAAATTTTTCACATAAACTTATTGAATCAATTGAAGTAGACACTTAGTATTTAAAAAGTGTCCAAAATCTTTCGTTAAATGAACCTGACATTTGAGGCCAATAGTTATCAAAAGTACCAGGATTATAATTTTATACGCCAGACGCAAAATCGGCCCTTACAGGACCTACTCCTTTGGGTAAACAGCTTGTTCCAACATTTTAGGTTTGCGATTATAATCCTTGTTGGTGGACTGTTATTTCCCGTAGGTGTCACAAATTTAGTACCCAGTTATTTGGTATTGGCATGAAATAGAAATATTGTTTTATAAAAACAATTCTGTAATAAAATTGGAAAATTGGGAAAGCATTTATAATCAAGAACTGTATCTCTTGATGAATAGCTCTGTTTTCTTGCACGAGTTTAGATTTACTTGTGTTCCTTTTTGGTTACGTCAGCTCTTCAATGTTTGCATTATGTTTTGATATTACAAATAATTCGTGCTTGAACATCAAGTGCTGTAAATTTGGTACCATGAATGTTATTGTAAATTCAGATATTACTGCGTACATTTATTAATGCGTCATTTTCGACTGAAATACTTTTTTTTTATTTTACCGATTTTGAGAAAAATCCCATGTAATTCATATCAAATATTTTAAAGTGCGAGTGTAAATTATTGCGTTTTCAAGTTTCTCGCATTTTTCACAATACTAAAAACCTCGCAATAATTTCTGAATTTATAGTATTAAGTTGTTATTAGATTCGTCTGATGACAAACCAAAAGAGATGGACAATTCAAGAAATATGAATAAACAGAAATTTAAAAGTTTATTTTTATAAAATAAAATATGAAATAGAGAGCTTTCCTTGTTAAACGCTAATATTCAGAAGATGTTCAACGTCCAATACTTTATATAGTATATAGTGATGATACTACTCATATGACTTAAACTGACATTTGTATAAATCTAATTGGATATTACCATCTATCAGGATAACGCAAACGATAGACGAAATAGATTACATCTAGGATTGATACCTGACGCGGTTGTAATTTTTGATTTGTTTACATTTAACTTTTTCACGAAACTTTACAAAAATTCAATTCTTTATTAATTTAAGCGTTATTTGATAAATGTATTTTGTAAACCTTACAAACTTATATATTTGTAAACATTGATTCGATAACACTTAACAATACAGAACTCGGAAATAAGTGTAGATGGATTTATAAATACATTGCTGTCTATCTGGACACTGCTGTTGACATAATTTCCGCTCTAACAAATGACACATTGCAAGTCATTTATTATTGCGTTAAAGTCATAAGAAACCTCAAATCAAAAAAAAATAATGCATATGTTTTTTATAACTCAATGGATAGTTTTCATTATAAAACTTATGTACATATACTTTTTTCTGAAGAAAATTCTTTAATTTATTCATATTTAGAAGAAGTTTACTTGATTTTAATTGCTTGCTTCCAGCAACCAATTCCCCCGACATATTTTCCGTATGCAAAGTGACCTCAGTGTGACCCATCTCGTAAAAATCCGGTGATCACAATACGCATGAATGTCCTTAAAATAAACTATTATCTGAATTCACATGGTGAACACGTGCTCTCTTTCCATGCTTTTTTGTTTATTTTTTGTCGATTGTTGACAAACAGGTGACCATCGTTAAACTTCGGCTTCAAAACACGAACTTTAATTACCTGCCATATTTTCACAACAACACTGACCGATTGAAAAAAAAATTGACGATTATACGAAATTTACATGAAAAAAATGATAAATTCGTGCACAGAAGACTAAGTTTATGATGTTTGTATGCATTGGTTCAAGAATGGGAAGAACATAATTTTTCACCGGTCACTCGTTTCTTATGACTTTAAGTGGTCTTTATTGTAAAGTTAACACATGACATTGGTAAAATATCTTTGTTCTGTACTATAAATACGATAACCTGTCCATTACCTACCTCATATATACTTCACAGTTTAAAAAGTCGCTTACCTTTAGGGCGGACCCTGGATTTTAAAAGATGGTGCAACTCCATAAAAAAATAAAATACCACCGATGTGGCGAGACTAAAAACAAATCTTGACGATTTGTGATAAAAGTTATTTGTTTTCCAATCAAAAGCTGGGACATAAAATATTTTATAATAGTACAATAAAAATCTTGAATAAGTGTTCCAAAGACAAACATGGTGATATCTTTTTTTAAATTTCTGCCAAAAAGGAAAATATTATAGAATATCCAAATAAATAAAATCTGATTTGCAATAGTTTTGTACTCAGTTGATTTTTTTATGAATTTTAAGATATGTATACCTTTCTAGGGACTTTTTTGTGATCGAATTTAATGATGATCATAGTTTTAATTAAAAGTGTGTAATAAAGGGGGGAGTTTAAGCTTCAGATGGATCAGACTTTGTTTGGGGAGGAATGGGGTTAGAGATGGAACAAAATAAACATTTTATTTAGCAGTTTACTTAGTATTCTAAATTTAGGTGCATCTCTCCTCGTTTCATCTTCCTCTAAGCATATTATTGAGGGAAAGAAAGGCAATTAATCCCTTCTTTATTAACCTTTCGGTTTTGATTTTTCTATTAAACACAGATTTAAAAAGCACATCAAACTTACCTTAAACTGTTGATGAAGGTTATACGTTAATAAGACAGCAATCAATCAATCGACAATACAACCTAAAAAAGTTTTTTGAAGAAGATTCAATACCACAAAAGGAAGGTTGGGATTGATTTTGGGGATGATGCTTTCAACCGTTTAGCAATAAGGGCCAAAATAAGGTATCAATTATTCAGAAAAATCTCTGAGGTCGGATATCTCAAACAAGCATGCTTCTAGATTCAGGATAATAATGTAATGTGTAAGAATTTTGGTTGCTCTGAAATTGTATCACAATTTATAATAACACAATTAGAAGGTTGGGATTCATTTTAAAAAGGGGAAGTGTAAACTGCAGATGAATCAGACTTTGTCAGGGGTATAATGGTTGTAGAGATTGAAAAAATTAAATTTGTGAAATATATAATATTAATACATATTGTATCTTCTCTTATTTCAAAAGAATAATACCATTTGCAAATTTAATGATTTTTATTCGATCAATTATATGATGACACGGAAACAGAATGTAACAAACATCTGATTAAAAGTCTTCTTAAAAGGTATTGAAAAAATAATTCTTTTAAAAAAATACCATCGAGTGTCATTAGTGTGGCGAGACCAAAATTTTGACGATTTGTGATTAAAATTATATGGTTTTCAATCAAAGAGTAGGAGATTGAATATTTTATATTATAATGTACAATGAAAATCATGAATAAGTGTTTCACAGTAAAACCAGATGATATTTATTCATTGTTATTTTAAAAAATTCTTCCAAAAAAGAAAGTATTATAGAATATTCAAATAAATAAAATCTGATTTGCAATTGTTTTGTACTCCATGGCTTTAATGAAGATTGTTCAGATATGTCTGCCTCTTTATGGTATTTTGGGGGATCGAATGGGATGAGGATCATCTTTAAGTTCGTAATAAAAAAGGGTAAGTCTAAGCTGCAGATGAATCAGACTTTGTCAGGGGAGGAATGGTTGTAGAGATTGAAATTTTTTTTTTTTAGCAATTTACTTAATATTCTAATTTCAGGTGCATCTCTCCTCGGTTCATCTTTCTCTAGTTAGGAAAAGAAAGAAATGAATCTATACTTGATAAACCTTTCAGCTTTGATTTTTTTAACACTGATTTAAAAAGGACACTAAACTGAACTAAAACTGTAGATGCAGGTTAAAGTCAATAAGACAGCAATAAATTGACAAAACAAACTAATGACATCTAGAGGTCAACATATAGTATAGTTTTCAACAAAAGATTATGTGTCTTCGATATTTCCATTTTTCAAAAAAAAATCTTCAAAAATGTATCAATTTAGGAAGAAGCCTAAACATAGATAAAAATAATCATTTAAAACTTACCGACGTTTAACTACATTTAGGTGTTTTTCCTTTCTTTACCGTAAAATAATCTTTCCTAGGAGCAGTTGATTGCGGAATATTTCCCTCATATTTCCAAAACGTTCATGTAAATTGAATATGTCATGTGTTATTAAAACAGATATTGGCAAATCAAATCGGTATATATATAGTATAATTATCACAGTCGTCTGCACAGTTTCATGGTTTTAATACAACTGATAAACTAATACAAGTTACACACATGATCGATAAGACGCGATTCTATAACGGTCTGCATCTGTTAAAGTAATTAAGTTCTGTAGTGATCTTAGATAAACAATTTCAATACATTACATCTCTCCCTTTCTAGATTTAATCTTTATCAGTCAGTAGAATAATAAAATGAAATAAAATTAATGAATTACTTAAGACATCATACGATACGCAGAAAATTAAAACTTATTCACTTGATCATAAATACTTAGCGTGATGCCAAGTTAAATGTGAGCTCAGGATTATTATGCCTGTCTGTTCACTAGCTACACATTTCTTTACATAACGTTACTTCACATAATCATTTAAGTACGCCGGTGTTTTATTTATTCTTCCTGACGTCCTTGGTTGTCATGTTGTGTTGCTGGTTCTTCTACTTTTTTCTCATTATTTACAATTGTCGGTGGTATTTCAACTTGCTTATAAAACGAAGAATTTCGAGTGATCGTGTGTCCATCATCTCTTTTAGCTGTTAACATTGTACCATTCCTTTCAACTATTTTGTATGGATTAGAGTTATATGGAGCTGACAGTTTGTTTTGTTTGTCTTGCTTGACCAATACAGTGTCACCTATTTGTAAATTTGACGGTTCGGCATTTCTCCTTGTATCTGCATAGTCCTTCTATTTTATCCTTTTTCCTCTGATCAATTTCTCGAATTTCTTTGTCGTCATATTTTGGTGTTAAAGTTGGTAATTTGGTTTTGATATTTCTACCAAAAAAAAAAAGTTTTGCTGGTGAAACTTTCGTTGTTGCGTGTTTTGTCGTTCTATAATTACGGAGGAATGTAAACATTTGATGTTGCGTGTGTGCTGCTCTGATTAATTTCCCAATGCTACGCATAAATCGCTCGCACTCTGCATTGCTCTGAGGCCATAATGGTGTTATTTTTCTATGCGTAAATCCCATCCTCGTCGCCATTATAATATTAGAGTGCGAGCAATTTATGCGTAGCATTGGGAAATTAATCAGAGCAGCACACACGCAACATCAGAAAATTCGTCAATTATGTGGGCATTCAAGATTTTTTTCAACCGCTAGCTCAACATGGGACATTTTTTCTCTATTAAAGGTTCTGAAAAAAAAACCCGCAGAATGTGGGAATTTGTCATTGCATCAAAATATCAAGAATAATAAAACTAACCTTACTAGTATATTTTTTTTTAATTTGTGAAATATTTAATATACATTTTGTGTCTTCTCTTATTTCAAAGAATAATAAACATTGCAAAATTAATTATCTTTATTTGATCAATTATATCATGTATATGATGACACGGAAACAGGATTTAACAAACATCTGATTTAAAATCACGAGTCTTATTAAGGTATGGGAAAACATTAACTTTTTGAGGATTCCTTTCCGGCGTGATTTGTACAATATAATTATAAACTATTTAATCGGATTTTATGTCGCACGACCGTGAACAACAACGAATAAACAAAAAGAATAGCAGGTGCTACATGTATATGTGTTTTTCAAAGATTTAGTAATGTACCAAAAAGTGAAAATAGTTTAAATGAAAAAAAGAAATCAAATATATGTATACATAAATTTCGTGCGCCAAACGCGCTTTTCTGAATTTTAAATTTTGTTTTAGATCTTGTATTAATGATTTTTTTTCTTTGCATGTCCCTAGCGGGGCTCCGTATCTATCTCTTAAAATTTTCAATATTATTGGTAGAATTATAAAATAGTAATTCGTCGTGGACTTGTACATTTCAAATCCTCTGCGATCGTTTGCGGTATTTTCTTGAGAAAACCTCTTTTCCATCATCAAACAGAAGTAGAAACTGCTTGAAAATGATTCTAGAACGCTTCATGATTGTTAAAAAAGTTTAATTCACTTTTTTGAAACTTGCGATGTTAAGGTGGTACAGTAGTATCCCAGCGGGCACATTACGTTGTTTCAACGTTGAAAAATTGTTCAATTTTGGTTGAGTTCGTCATCAACGTTGATTCAACGTTATTATTTTCAACGTCAAATATTCAACCACAATTCAATGTTGATTCAACGTCTTAATTTCAACAGAAAGGTTATGTTGATTCAACGTCTTATTTTCAATGTTGAAATTTCAACAGAACGTTGATGTTGATTCAATGTCTTATTTTTCAACGGAAATAATAATTTTAAACATTTCCCGCTCTTAAAACTTTGCTACTCGGATTATCACGGAAATGCTTCCGAAAGTTCGCGCATGTCGATATTTTTGTTATCATTCATTTAAGGTCATCAGGCATGGTCACATTTGTTCATCTTGTCTCACTAGGAAAATTCAGAAGAAACCAAGAAACTTTGAGGTAAAGATAAATTTCATGCAATTATTTGCAGAGAATAGATATTTCACTAAATATATTTTTCACACTGATCAAGAAATGTGAAAATAGCACAAACATTATAAAGAAACTAATTATCAACCTTCTCAACGTTGTGTCAACTATGAGTTTTCAACGTTCAATTAACGTTGATATCTAAATGTTGATGCAACGTTGTATTTTCAACGTTGAAATGACCTTTCATTTTCAATCTATTATTCAACGTTTCAGCATGACGTTGATGTGCCCGCTGGGATTTGCTTTCCACAATTTAGGTTGACTACTTAGGTGAATTTATCTTATCAGTGTGATGGGACAAAAAATACAGTATCAACTGAACATACTTTCCCAAACTGAGTGATGAATCAGGTGAAGAAAAAAATGAAATAATTTTACATACAGATGAAAATGAATTTTTGAGAATTTTTGAGAGTTTTGTATTTACTGCACCATAAAAGACCTAAAAGTGCTAGTGGCCTTAGGTTTTTAAAAATAGCAAAAAAAGCAAACGGTCATGATACATATTCAAATTCATTTCTGAATATTAAAATGAATGTACTTCAGATTTAATAACTGTGAATGTAGAATTTTTTGCAGTGTTAGAAAGTGGTGAAAATTCTAAAAAGGCTATCATTACCCCTTATGGGCGAGGAAATACTACCGTGTCACCTTAAACAGGAAGTTTAAAAAGCACGTGTAAAAGAAGAAATTAACCGGTGAGAGTCGAAATCCGTTCATGACAGATATCACTATAATGCGACTTTGAAAGTAAAACAGTTCCATCCTTTTGTAAAACAGTCTTTAAAATACCTATCACATGTTTGAAGGGTCTCAAGTTTATACAAACCATATAAGTCGGTATAAAACACCAAAACGGAATGAACAATAACCGATTACGTTTTGTAGTTTACAAATTCTAAGCTGGTTTACGGTTGTCTGTTTTTACTATGTTTGTATCGTTTCAATCTAGCAGATACCAGTTTATTTCAAATGCATTGAAAAGAAACGAAAAATTTGTAATGAAAGGTTTAGTTTTTTTATTTATCAGTTTTAATTTGATATTAAATAGAAATAACTTATTAATATGGATGAGTAAAAATTATTAGTTTGAAAAATGACGAGAGCGCCCTCTACAATATCAATAATAAAGATGGCGGAACGTAAACAAACCATATCGCCGCGAAATTGAAACGTGTTCTCTTATTTCTTGCTTATTGTACTCTTTAGTCCGCATCCCCTCTGGAAGGTCCAATTTTGGAGAATCAAACTGCGGACTATACAAGCCTTTCTATGGACGGGTCAACATTTGTGTTGTAAATAAAATAAAGTATGTGAACTGGTTCCCGTCCGACTACAACACTTTGTTCGAGTGTAGTGAAATACAAGCAGCTAGCTAGATACCAGCTAGTTTGTGAAATAGTAAATATGAAACCGAGTGTGGTAGGTGGAGGCAATAATCGACTTCCTGTTGTTCTGGTCAATGGTATCGGCACAATGCCGCTGACGCGTCATTTTCCCCAAAAAATGGTTAACATTTCTTTCAACTTGAAGGTAGTAATTCCTGCAAGGGGTCAGATGATGATGAATCATCCATCTATTATAGCTTTCAATGAAATAGCCGTAAACTTTTATAATTAGACAAAATGCCATTCCAGGAGCAAAAGGTTCAAAATGAATGATCTCTATTGACCAAAAATTAGTTTGAAGGTAGACATTAATCTGCTGATCTAGCTTTTATACCGTTAGTAATGCTGTAACTGCTTTCCTTTTTAGATATAAGCAAAAAACCCTATCATATGTTGTAGTTAACGAAGGCCATGTTTGTTGATGGATTACATTTCTGGATGTAATTCTTAAACTAGCTCAATACCAGAAGGTAGTTCGTTAAAATTGGTCACAAAGTTTCAGAGAAGATAATATTTTCTATAAGTTATTGTCCTTTTGTGACAGTTTATTGTTGATAATCACATCATTGTTCACTTTTAATTTATTTATTGAAAATGTATTAAGCTATTTACAAGTTGTTAGTGCCTGCTCTTCTTCTAAAAGGTTATATACTAGTAGTATCTTCACCTTGTTGACAAATACCTAGTTTTCTGGCACGTTAAAACACAGCTCCAATGTAGGTATATTACACTGCATTAAATATGCAAAAGGACATTGAACAGTCATCCACCATCATCAATATACAACAGTAAGATTCAATCACTGAACCTAAAGTGTGGCCTACTTGAAGGTCAAAAGCCCCCTGTATCAATGACATGAACACTATATATACAAGTCTGCAGACGACATAGAGTTGACTTAAAACTTGATAACTTGAACATTTGATGAGGTAACCAATTCCGTATTAGTAATCAATGCATCTGTGAATTAGATCAAAATTGTTTGACCTCTGCTTGCTGGAAATGTTTTCATGCGTTCTCAAAATATGCAAAGTAACATAAGCATTATTAGGTTGACTTGCATCATTTAGCTAATCTGAGCATTCAGCAGACTGAAGCAGAACTTTGCATAGTGGCTGATGCATGCAAAGCAGGTGATGGCAACACTGTTGGTGCACTTAGTCACGCTACTTATGGAGTTTAAGTGATTCCCTTAGGTTTTGATTCATGGTTACCTTGATTTTTTTCTTGATAAATTATTATATGCCAGTTTACGGGACAAAGTATGGTAAATTGTTGTCCTTCAGTCTGTCTGTCTTCAACATGTTTGATAATAATTAAAAAATGCTGTAACTAATTTGTATGAAACTTTGGTGAATTGTTTATATCTATTGACATAAGCTGTTTTTTTTTTTTTTTATAAATTATCAAATGACATTGAGTAGTAATTGAACTTTATTGGTTTAAAAAGCGATGGGGTAACTACTGTTACCTTAAGGTGGTATAGGAGTCTAAAATAAAAATTATAGAATTTGATCATTCTTTGCCAAAATTCAGTATCTATTGATACTTGTTCAAAAATATTATAAAAATGATAGGTCACCGCGCATTTCTCAAGCTACAGGTGGTGACAAAATGACACATTTTTATGGATTATACAGAATAAACACTATTTTGTGAATAGAAACTAAACAAAATGATAGAATTGTAAAATAAATTAGGAAAAGATAGCTCTCAGACAATGCTTTGACAAAAGAGAAAAATGCAGTTTTAGAGTTACCTCGCCTTAAAATGCAAATTTGAAGATATTTAAAAACAACCAAAAATAATAAACATTTGTAAAAATGTTAGTATTTATAATTTATATTCTTATAATTCAGTTCTTTTAAATGAAAATTCACATGAAATATCTACATTCCTGCATCAAATTTTGCTAATTTGATAGAAACTATGGACCCTAGATTCTCTATTTTTTACAATCCAAGATGGCGAAAGACACCCATACCACCTGAAATCATCAGATTGTAAAGACTTAAGAATTGCTTCGAGACAGTGGTGATGAAGATACTTGTATCTTTATAACACAACCAAACATGGCCTTGTATGGCGAAACCCATACTGTACGCCTTGGGGAATCTGTTTTACTGTCTGATTTAATTTCTGAATGGCAATCTTGAATGTGATGCTCCTAGTTAGGAATGTACTTTGCATGTTAAAATCTCTGCCCTTTCTATAGGGGGCATGTATGAATTAAAACATTTCTGTCGGTATCCATCATACCTTCATTTCAAATAGCAGTAGAAATTCCTGTCCTTTATCTGGGTTAATCTTGTTGCAAAACTTAGCAATTATAACTATTGTCAAGTTGTTCTCGTTTTCCAATATGTATGAAATATTTCCTGGTGAACACACACAAACTACAGTCAGTCAGTATAAAATACATTCTTTTTCTTGGTTTCATATAACACACTTCTGTTTGGAATCTAGATTTTTTTTTAATTTGTTTGTAAGTTTTGTTCTATTGTTCTATTGTAAGAACAATTTGTCCTTCTGCCATCATAACAAGAAAAATCATAAAGTTACTATCTGAAATACAGAGTGAGTACATACTTATCATAAAAAGAACTAATTAAGGTAACACGATACCGAAATACGTTACGCCACGAGTTATCGTTCCTGACGTTATCGAATAACGTTCAGACATTCAAGCCAATGCATCAGGTTTTGCAATCACAAAGTGATAAAATTATAAAAAAAATATTGGGTATTAATGTGACATTATTAATGGTAACTTTTTCTGGATACTTGATAGAGTAAAGGAAAATAGTTCCGATTATTGTACGGAGTTTGACTAATGTCCTGACAACCTGACAAAGAAATGAAAATGCAAAATACTTTTTTTTATTATTGGAAGGATGAACTTGAAATTTGGAACCAAGCAAGATGAGAACTTATATTTAATAAATAAAAGGAAAAAAATGGAAAACATATTCATAAGCGTTAGAAAACTTGACCTTTACCAAATTGACTTTGAAACTTCTTATGTCCTAACAGCTATGAACCAGCCATTTTTTTTATTATTGACTGGATAGACTTTAAATTCGATACCTGTAAATTGACTACTACCATAGGCTAATGACATGACTTTGTTGACTGATCATTCAAGATAATTGACCACTAACCTAGGCAAGTGACATGACTTTGACCACAGCTGGTGATTCCTGATAATTGGGCACTACCCTAGGCTAGTAGTGATATGACTGTAACTTGTGATTCCTGAATAATGGGCACTACCCTAGGTTAGTGACAAGACTTTGTTACCTAATCATTTCAGATAATTGACTACCCTAGACCATTATTGATTTAGATAACTGGTGATTCCTTATAATTGACCACTACCCTAGGCTTATGATATAACTGATGTCTGATGACCCCTAGCCTGGGCTAATTATATGATTTTTAAGGCTCATATGATCACCTGAATTTGTGTACCTTCAATTGCAGCTGTCTTAAACTATTACCAATCCCTCCAGTATCTTTTCCTATAGATGAAAATAATCAACCTGTCCAGTCACTCAAAAGTGTTGTAGTCCATTGTAAATAAATACACAACACATAACAAGTAACTGGAAAGGTACAGCAGTTGCTGAAACAAGAAATGCAGAAAAATAAATACATGTACTCCTTGCACTTTACCTTTTTGTTTTAACATGGTTAAGTGGACTAGTGAAATTAATATATTTAACATATAATAGATTGATTTTTTTTTTTAATTGTCAGAATTCACTTACTCCTAGTTTTTACTTAAAACTAAAACAAAAAGTGATCAGCTTACTTTGAACAAAACATATCATTTGTAAATTTTCCTTTTAAGAGCATGTATATAAGTATATTTAAATTATTAATAAAGATACTTCCTGTCTTCACAGGTGTCAGAGGGTTTTCACTCTTTGTGTTTATCAGATTTAAAGAAAAAAACCCACATCAGAACAATAAAAGAATTTGAGTAGGCAGCTAAATATACATATGGATCCTTACATACAAAAATAAATGTACAATAAATGTATATGAATGGGGTGTCAGACTGTGTGGTTTACACCGGCCAGATGTCTGTATACATACATGTACATGTACCAAAGCATGTTACTGTGCACAAGATGAAACAAGCACACTAGCCCCCAACCCCTTTGGCCATATGTTTATGTTGGGATCATAAGTGGTAGTAGTCTAGATAATTATGACAAAAAAGCCTTTATAGACATCATACTTATTGGTCTAATCAGTAACTGAGTTAGGCTAAGGCTAAGGTTTAGTTTTAGATTAGTTTGTTCTGAGACAAAGATACAAGTGTAAACTATATGTGTCTCTAAAACAGATTTAGGGGAACAGGTTGGTTTGCCCCCCCTTTTTCTAGTGAGGAAAATTTGGTGGTCTATAAAGGGAATCATCCTGGCATGACTGTAGCATAGGGACTGGACTACAGATCAGACATATAGCCAATAAATCTTCTACATAAGGGGAACTGGGTTTTTTTTTCAAATGGAGTGTGGACGATTGACCAGGACTGGAGCACCCCCCCCCCTTTCCGCATAGTTACTGTCGCTGGTGTAATATAGCTCTTCTGTATATTTTCATATTAACAAAAAGAGTAGACCTCGGCCTCGGAATGCATAGTCATATTTCGTTGTTTGAAACTCCCCCCTTTTTTAAATCGTCTTTTGAATGCCAATACTATTGCTGTCTCTGTACAATATCTAAGCTAATTCAGTATTCAAATCGCTTATTATCTAATTTTCATATCGTCTTTGTTCCAGTGATATATGCCCATCATCTTAGGAGCTTCTGAACATTTTTTTGATTAGTTTACCGCTTAGAGTTCTTTCAGATAATTATCGCGCCATGACGTGATCTCGTATCTCGCGTTGCTTTATAATTCTCATGAATATTCATACTACCCTAGGTTGGTGCTACGTAGAGCTAACCGAGAGGACCAGCCTAAGTCTTATAACAAGTATCCATTTTCTCGTAGTGGATTCCCAACGAATTTTTGTGGGAACTTTGAACGACAATTTGACAATGTTTACGGAAGTTTTAAGTTGACTTATGTCACTATCCTTACAAGTGAACATCTCAAATAATAAATAAAATGTCTTACCTTATCATATGTTGGATTTATATCCTTTTTTTTAACAACTTTTCAAACTGTCCACCCTTATTTCAAATTGTCAAGCGGATCAAGTACGAGAAGTTCCGCAGGTCCTTCCGAATGTTAATCAGTTGTACATATTTCAGAATATTCATTGGAAAACGAATTTTGTTTTGACTTCAAGATGATTATAAACAGAGACATATAATTGTATTATATGTCTCTGTTATAAATGATGAAATGATTTAATTCATTTAATTTCCTCATCAATAGAAAAGGAAGCTTACCATCAAATCTTTCTTAACTCTTAATAGGCGACCATTTAGTATTCATAAAAAGTAAATGATGGTTGTATAAATGAATGCTAACAGGAATTACACGGTGAAAATTTCTACAAAGAGTTATTAAAGAAAAAAAACTGTGTAATGAAAATAATGGTCAAAGCTGGAAATGGTGACTATTATTACATACACGAATAAGGTGGTTGGCTTTCTTGATTTACATTCTTTACAGATTTTTTTTCATGTTGGAGATTTGCCATTACAGCGGTTTTTTTTTTTTCATCTCGTGGCCATGTGGTATAAACTGCTTACATCAACTTCATTTAAACTCTTGTTAATGTAACATTATTTTGTCTCATCGGCTTCAATACCACATATCCTTGCAATTTTGATTAGGGCTAATTGCATAATGCTTGTAGAGTAAAGCTTTGGTCGGCTTGCTTGCTTTGTTTGTATAAACTTCTACCTAAGCTTTGTAAAAAAGATTCACATATTAATACAATATATATGTATATGACGGCTGCAGTGCAGGCGATTTGGTGTCACGATATCACAGTAGCATGGGTTCGAATCCCGGCGAGGGAAGAACCAAAATTTGCGAAAGCAAATTTACAGATCTAACATTGTTGGGTTGATGTTTAGACGAGTTGTATATACATTATGTACACAGCCATGTATCACCATCATTGATGGCGATCCGATGGATACATCTGTTGTAGAGTTGTCACTGACTCAGACGTACTTATGTATATCTAGTTATACATTTAATACATAGCTCACCGGTAATAAGCAGTCTGGGGTCAAATCTAAATAAATAAACTGTAAAATGTGATTCTATAAGTATTGTGTAACATGTTAAAAAGTGATTCAAATGATATGAATATTACACAAATTACGCAAACCAATAATTTTATAAATTTGAATTTATGCATTACAATATCTTTCATGTTTCTTGTGCTGTTAATCTGGCGGCCACTTTTCCCTTTCTTTTTCTTATTTATAATTTTAAACGACTTCATGTACTATTTCCAAAAAACTTATTTTCTTCTTGTCATATTCAAACAATAATAAAACTTAAAGCCATTCAATAAGACATCACACAAAAAAAAAAACAAAGGTAAAATTGCGAGATCAATATACATGGATGAAAAGTTTAAATATCAAATGTCCAAAATCAGTGTTGTCCTATTATATTGGCAATAAGCTGACAGATGCGCTAGGGATGGATTCAGTTTTATTTTATCATCATGAATGATAACTTTACTTTGTCGCTTAAAGCCACCGGCAAATATATAAGCGATATCATAAACTGCACCAGCATTTGTATCAGATGTTAAATTGTAAATGCATTGACCGTAGACAACTTCATAGAAGATAAATCAGATACAAAGAAAGACCGAAGGATGCGATTTTCAGCACTGTCGGTGTCCTTCTTGTAATTGCATTCTTTCTTGAACTTTCTTCTCTAACAACTTGCTATTATTCTTTGTAACAACTCGATTTTTGCAATACAAATATTGCCTCGCCAGCTATTATTTATTTCTATTGATACATACAAGAAAACATTTGGTCATAATGAGAATTGGCTCGCTCACTGTTGTATGAACTCGTATTTTATGGATCATCGCTTCGCCCGCTCTTACAACTCGCAATTGATTTATGTTCATTCTTAACAGCTTGGACAAGATAACTGGCTTGCTAACTCCGTTGTATAACTCGTACCGTATAACTCATATTTTGAAGGACATGTATGGCCCGCTATCACAACTTGAAATTAATATCTTGTGATGCTTAACAACTTACTAAAGAACATTTGGTGAAGGCTCATGCACCTCTGTTTTATGAAGCTGTACTTGGTAAATCATGTATTGCCACGCTCGCTCTCACATTGGTGCACTCTCATGGAACATTGCAACTTCATACCGTTAGCAGCTAGCAGATTTCATGAACATTTCAACTCGTATTTCGAAAGAAATTCATCGCATCGCCCGTTCTATTGACTAGAGAACATTTATTTTGTGAATTTGGCTCGCACGCCTCCGTTACATGAACTCATATTTTCAAAGACATTTATAACCTCGCCCGCTCTCACAACTCGCCCAGGATTTCTGTTGGTGCTCAATTAACAACTTGGAGTAGAGAACTTTTTCTGAAGTCCAACACTTATCAAGTCAAGTATCAGGTAAAATAAATGTGTGTCTATAGATATAGGAAGATGTGGTGCGATTGCCAATGAGACAACTCTCCATCCAAAAAAACAATTTAAAAAGTAAACCATTATAGGTCAATGTACGGCCTTCAACACGGAGCCTTGGCTCACATCGAACACCGAACTGTCTGTATTATATTACGTTTAAATGTAATAACATATTTTTAGAAATAACTCCGTATATATTACATAAGACTACAATAGTTCGAATACTTTCTATATACTCAACTCAACTCAAAATCTGTATATAGAATAGAACAGAAAAGAATATTTCATTTTAAAAAAAACAGGGTCTATAAAGAGCATATAAATCAAGACCAACCAGTAATGGTGCGAGCTACTGATGATACCCACGCCGTTAAACAGAAAGTTGTTGAGTCTGAAATTGCATCACACGATAAAGCCGACTTCAATAAACTCTGAAACCAAATTTAAGAAATCCTTATAATGTTGTTTATGAAAAAGATGCAACGAAAATATTCACGGGACGGACGGACGAACTAACAGACAGACGGACGGTCAGACAGAGGTATCATGCTTGGGTCACCATTAAGACATTACAATACTTATATATGTATTAGTTATCTTTATTTCACCATAAGCCTCAGTCACGATCGGAGCCAAAATAAAATAGGAAAAAATAGAACTAACACATTGATATCAAACAACAGTCAGTATCAAGACATGTACGACATGCATAACTCAAATGAACCAACAATAAAATCATCATTTTCCCATAGTAGTAAAGTTTTCTTGTGTTAACATCGAAGATTAATGAGTCATGTTTATCTAACTTTATCTTACTTTTTAAAGTTCTGACAAGTGCTAGAAATTAATATTCTGAAAGAGTTCATGAATTATTATGAAGGGAGCATTCGATTGAAAAATGACGCCCATCCTCAACTTTATCAGCTGAACAATACGTTTTTTTGAGTATCTGGCATTTTCAATTCCTTATGTAAAGGGGTCTTAATTAACATTTGAACTACCTTTCTGAAAATCCATTATATCTAAATATTGTTCTTCTTGAAACAATCTTTAAATGGAAAATAAGTGTCAAATATGCCACAAAACACATAATGTACTAAGTTTTTACATTTAGATAATTTAACAAAGACACAAGCGTGACAAGAATGTCACACATTGTCTGATAATTTTTGCTAGTTGTTATTGGCTTTTATACTGCACTCGTTCTAATTAAGCATTCACATTGCGTTGACTGTATGTTTCTTTGTCGTATACATTCACTGATCCAATATCACTTTTCCTCATAGATATTTAAAAAGAAGTTGCCGAAATGTTCATGTCCGTCATATTTGTTTTTCTTAATAAGTTTTGTTGTGAATCATAAGTCCTGCACCTCCCCCAACCATTATAAATAAGGCATATTTTTCTAGATTTTAAAATAAGCTCGGGATATAAAATTAGTACAAGTATCCCTACACATATATTAAGTGTCATCTCTCAGACTATGTCTGATCTATCGCTATTGGAAGTGACTTGTAGTTGTCTCCGTATTTCGTGGATTTACTTTCCCGAACAATGGAACATGATACCGTATTTATATTTGGAATTGCTAATCTTTTCTGAGCACAAATTTCGTCCTATTTGTCATCTTATTTTTTAGGATCTGGGTATGTATTTGATTCTGTTTTTTTTTCTCATTTTGCCTGATGCCACATCAGTCCCTTTTTTCTACGTAATTATCAATTTAAATAAAACTCGGATGAATGACACAAGGGATAGCAAGTCTTGCGTCCAAAGAGGGCTGGTAGAGTAATCCAACTATGACATATTTATTAATGTGGTGAAACTCCACTCCCCTGATACGTGAAAGGGAGAAACCGAAGATATAGTGAAAGGTAGATCAAGACACACAAAAAAACAAGAGAACTAGAAGAGCACAGACTGACAGTTGACACACAAACGACGAAATATGAACAAATAAAATATTATACACAGACACGTAAAACGAAAGAGGGTATAAGTTTAGGACTGAGCAGTTGCAATTAGCATGTGTATCAACTCCAATATTATGAGACAAATATCCAGCATGGAAAGAACAATAGAAATCAAAACAGACAACCCCAAATATTAAAGAGAACAAAGTTGGTCTTTTTAATGAAAATTAACCAATACATACAAGACAGATGCATTGTCGGAATAATGGGCTGTCGGAGTAATGGATTGTCGTAATAGTGGGCTGTCGGAGTATTGGGCTGTCGGAATAGCGGGTTGTCGGAGTAATGGGCTGTCGGAATAATAGGCTGTCGGAGTAATGGGCTGTCGGAATAATGGTTGTCGGACTAATGGGATGTCACCCAAATTCTAAGGGTTTCAATCAATTTTGAAGCCATTTATCTCAAAAACAAGGATGGTGACATATGATTTTCTATACATGCATGAAATCAGTTTGTAAATCTGAATATTATGTTAGTTTTTTGTTGTTCTCCGTATATAAGAACATAGCCATCCATTGGAAAATCTAAAAAGGTTAGCCGAAAAACAGGAATTCCCCTATATACCTAAGTAAATTTGTTGCCCAAATCGACGTTTTCCAGTGAAAATACCAAGAAAACAAAAAATGGTGACCCCCATTTTTTATTACATATTTCGATGTAACTCGGTGCAGAGAACGCGTATACCAAAAAGTTTGGAAATCGGGAGATATGCCATTCAGTATCGTGTTACCTTAAAGACATACAAACTTTCCCAGTTGGTATTTGAAGAATAAATTTAATTTTACCAATCCATTAGTTTATATTGTTTTTGCAAGATATTTTGTTTTTGGTCATATGTATCTCAATGATATCCTTTGATTTAATAAATTACCCGAAACTGAATAAGCAATTTGTTGATTTCAGTCACTTGACATAATGACTAGATATTTATAGTCATTTATTGAAGAGCTTGCAAAATTTATTTTGCAGAAGCGAGACATAGTGATCCTAGATTCCGTCAGTGGCGTCAACATTTAGGTTCAGTCTGTGTTTAAAAGTTTTTTAATAGACCTCAATAACTTTGTCAAACATACATGGAATTTTATGAAATTGGGACAGAAGCTTCTTTTTTTAATACCAAATCACAGTATCCAGAGCAATATTTATTTTGAAAATATTTATTTTCAATTTTCCATATTTTACTAATAAATGGACTTAGTTTTTTTTACAGTTAACTTCAGATCTTGTCTGAGGTTAAAGTTTTTAAGTCATCAATAACTTTGTCAAAGCTTCTTGGAAATTTATAAAATTTGGACAGAAGCTTGTTTATGATTAAGATACATGTAAAGTATCCAGAGCTGAATTTTAGAAATATTTTATTTTCATTTTCCATATTTTACTGATAAATGGACTTAGTTGTTTTTACAGTTAACAAGTAGATACAGTCTGGGGTTAAAGTTTGTTACACATCAATTACTTTGTCAACCCTTCATAGAGTTTTATGAAACTTTGGCAGTAGCTTTTAAATGGTTAAGGGATAATGTCTGAACTAAACCTTTGAAAATATTTTTTTTTTCATTTTTAATATTTTTCTGATAGATGGGCTTCATTTTTACAGTTCACATTTAAAGACAGTCTGGGATAAAAAAAAACAAACAAAAAACAACTACATAATAAATTTGTAAACCTTCCTGAAACTTGTATCTTCTAGACCAAAAAAAAAAGCATCTAAAGAAAAAGTTGATTTTTTTTTTTAATTTCTGAATTTTACTGATAAATGGACTCACTTTTTAGGTCAATATTACACTATAACACTGACCACAGCAATCGCAGGCGTGACACAGGGTTCCACGGAACCTCTTATGAATTTTATAATGCCTCTGAAGGGTAGGCAATTTATAAATTGCCTAAAAATTCTGTCATTTTACAAAATGTCAAAATTTAGAAAATGTGTGTACATATATATACAATATTTACTCTATAGATTAAGGTGTGCCTGCCCATTTGATAGGGGCCAAATAATCTTAACCTCTTTATAATGGATTATTGATCATCATTGAATAGTCTTATTACATCAGTTTCTGATTTCCTGTATGTAAATAAACTCATCATAGGTACCAGGATAAAAGTTTTGTATGCCAGAGGTGCATTTTGTGTACAAAAATCTCATCAGTGACCCTGGAATAAATAAAGTTAAAAAGGTCAAATAAAGTACAAAGTAAAGCATTAGGGAACAAAAATTCAGAAAGGTATTGCCAAATACAGCTTTGGTAATCAATTCCTGGTTTGAAAAACCTTAATATTTAAAAAATTCAAAGTGTAGTAAACAGTTTTGAATTATGACCATTTCAATGATACCTCATGTCAACATAGAAGTGCTGACTCCTGGGCTGGTGATACATTGATGAGTTTTATTTAGTTATTAAAATTAACGTGAGTTGAGAAGGTACTTGTGGGTGTGCTGATTGTTAAACCCCATGTTTTTCAAACATCAAGTGTTTTATCAGAAAATGTATAGTGGTAAAAACAAGTGAATCTAATGATACCCCCCTTTCCCCCACACACTTAAAGCATAAGGTAAACAGGAAGCTGTTGAGTGATGAATTTGAAAAGGCATTACACAGTATAGCTGACGCATAAAAACAATGAAACCAAATTTCAGGAATTCTTGTAATGTAGTTCCTGAGAAATATGCAACGAAAAATATTTATGGGATGTACGGATGGATGGATGGAAGGACAGACAAAGGTATACCCAATCTTTTTTTAAAGCAGGGTTATAAAAACAAACAAAAAACAAGAAAAAAACTTCAAAACACAAAATACATACTTTCCAGCTTTTTTTTTTACTTTGGATACATAAAATTGTGTACAAACATGTGACACCACCATGTGTATGGCCTGTGTATATATGCATCCCGATATCTTGTGTCAGATAAAATTTGTATCAGGCAAGACAAAAAGTTCATATCATAAAATATCATTTTTCAATTGAAGGAAAATTGATAAATGAAAAACAAATTTTTCTTAAAGTACTGGCAAGTTATTCTAATTAGTCTCCGGACTGATCAGACAAAACTTCACTGTTTATGAATCTGTATCCTTCTCAAATCACCTTCTTTCTCATCAAGATCAGTTTTTGACAACATGTTCTGTAGAGGTAATTAAAGCAAAGGCCAAACTTTCCACTGTAAAAAATATAACAATATTTGTTGTAAAATATGTTAGTGGTAAAATTTGTCTGATATATATGCTAATATTTTTAAAGTTAGATATAAAATTATATCATATTCCAATCTGCTAAATAGAAACAAAATTACTTCTCTTTGAAGAATTTGAATTACATGTTTATTCAGAGAGATTTTTTTTAATGTTATTCTTAAAATGTATACTTTTATTATGTTGTATGTTTTATAGTTTATGTGTGTATAGTCTCTCATAACTCTTTTTAGAGTGGCTCTTGTTTTATATGTGAAGTTGTAATATTTTGTAAATGAGGTGAGACTCAGATAAACTATTGTCTTGTCTTGTCTGTCTATTAAAATTATTAATAAAGGGCTGCACTTTAGCGCATGATACGCCCGTTGCTCTTTTAACTTGTTTTTTATGCTTTAAATGAATTTATATGATCAACTAGAAATAGTGTGAGCCCTGTCAAATACCCCCCCCCCCCAAAATAATAAATAAAAATGCACAAAAAAATTGGCACTATTAAGGTCAATAGATATAAACAATTTATCAAAGTAGCATAAAATTTTGTGAAAGTGTTAGTTATTTTCCCAAAATTGGAAAATCCCCCCTTTTTTAAGAATAAAAATTCATAACACGGAAATGTAAAATCTGAAATTTATAAAAATTAAAAGGGAGCTTACATCAATAGATATAAACAATTCACTTCAGTTTCATGGAAATTGGTGAAAGTGTTTTTGAGTTATTGTCTGAAGTGTGGACGACGGACCCCCTTTTTTATGAATAAAGCCCCATAAATCCAAAACTTAAAATCTGAAATTAAAAAAAACCAAAAGGGAGCTTACGTCAATAGATATAAACAATTCACTTAAGTTTCATGGAAATTGGTGAAAGTGTTTTAGAGTTATTGTCCGAAGTGTGGACGACGGACCCCCTTTTTTATGAATAAAGCCCCATAAATCCAAAACTTAAAATCTGAAATTAAAAAAAAACAAAAGGGAGCTTACGTCAATAGATATAAACAATTCACTTAAGTTTCATGGAAATTGGTGAAAGTGTTTTTGAGTTATTGTCCGAAGTGTGGACGACGGACCCCCTTTTTTATGAATAAAGCCCCATAAATCCAAAACTTAAAATCTGAAATTAAAAACAAAACAAAAGGGAGCTTACGTAAATAGATATAAACAATTCACTTAATTTTCATGGAAATTGGTGAAAGTGTTTTTGAGTTATTGTCCGAAGTGTGGACGACGGACCCCCTTTTTTATGAATAAAGCCCCATAAATTCAAAACTTAAAATCTGAAATAAAAAAAAAAACGAAAGGGAGCTTAAATTTAAAAGCCTTGGTTGAATGGTTCATAAGTTATTGCATGATTTGCAGCCACAAGTCATCTACCCCAGATGCCATTTTGTTAGTTTGCTTCTTTGGGTTGCTGTCTAGTTAATGTATGCCCACATCTCCTTTAAACATATAGTAAGTGTTAAGTTTGACTATCTGTTATGGAAATATCACTGATTTTAATTTTCACTTAAAAATGTAAATGTATTTAACAGGTCGAGAACTCTAGATTTTCTGACGTCAGAATATATTTGCATAGTAATTTCAAAAAACACAAGGCCAATATGGCCTTGAAAAACTGACCAATCGACTCAATGAACTACAATGCATTGTGGGCTACTACGAGTAAACTACTACTTAAAACATGTGGAATTAGTGGGAAAACAGTCAACTAATATATTGTGACTCTCATTACCAATGTTTTTATTCTGCAAATATATTTAATGTAAAATATATAACGTAATCTTCAATTTGCATGCTCAGATTAAAAATATATTGTTTACTGGCTTCATGATTCGACTTTCTTTTCCGCCTTGCAAAAGTAGTTGAACCGGTTTTGTGCATTGTTATGAATTGAACCTGCATTAATTTCAAGACATGAAACAGTGAAATATCCAATGAAGTGACCACTGCCCAGTAAGAAAATCATTTGAGCTCTTTTAAACCGATATAATGTCATTCTAAAATCATTTCTGCCTAGAAAAACACGAAACTTTCATAATTGAAACACTTCTTTCTGTACTGAATGTGTAATTTTTTTTTATCAGGACCTGAACTAAAAGTAAGAACATCATAATATTCAGTATGCTAAAAATAAGTGTTATGAAAGCGGCAGGGGTGGATCCAGCCATTTTAAAAGGGGGTCCTAACCCTGGACAACTTGAGGGGAGGGGTTCAAACTACAGGTCCCAATCCAAATGCACTGATCGTTCAAAAAAGGGGGGTCCATCCCCCCGGAACCCCCGCCCTCCTGGAGCGGGTACGATATATAGCTCAATACATTTTTTTATAGTTTCATCCATAGTATCCGTTTATTGCTAATTTTATCACAAAAAATACATCAGAGGTTTTTTTATCGTTCGGCTGCTGTCATGTTGACATATGTAAAATATCTCCAATATTAAAAGTCTCTGGATGATAGTGGGTGCCATATTACCTATTATTTCTTTTCTAAAACGTGCTTTGTATATAGAAATAAGAAGATGAGGTATGAGTGCCTAATGAGACATCTTTCTAACAAAGACATAATTCAGTAAAGTAAGCAGTCATAGGTTCAATGCTGAAAAGTAAGCTATAAATGACCCAAAAATTACTTGTGTAAAACAATCCACAAAAAAACCCAAAAAACAACAAAAAAAACGGCCCAATTAAATATATAAAAGGAGAAGAAATCTATCCCATCAAAAAAAAAAATATATTGTATAGGAGCCTGTATTTCAGTTGTTGTCGTTTGTTTATGTGTTACATATTTGTTTTTCGTTCATTTTTTTAAATTTAATTAAGGCCGTTAGTTTTCTCGTTTGAATTGTTTTACATTGTCATATCGGGGCCTTTTATAGCTGACTATGCGGTATGGGCTTTTCTAATTGTTGACGGCCGTACGGTGATCTATAAATGTTAACTTCTTTGTCATTTTGGTCTCTTGTGGACAACGGTCTCATTGGCAATCATGCCACATTTTCTTTTTTTATTATAGATCCAACGCTGCAATTTTCACAAAACATATCAAATTTCATCCTTGTCGCACATACATATGGATAACAGCTTATTTCCTAATGCATGTAGAGCAAAACTTTGGTTAGCTTGCTTGATTTGTTTGTATATTGTACAAAATATAAAATATTCAAGTTAAACTATGCCTATATATATATATTGTTTAAAAATGTCAATCTTATTTCAAAGCTTGTATAAACAACTATACAAACAAAGCAAGCAAGCCAACCAAAGTTTTACTTTGCAGGTATACGAAATCAGCTGTAATGATATATTCAGTTTGGCAAATATCCAAGCCTGTTAAAAAACCAACAAACTGAAATTACACTTGCTGACTTCACTACCTTCAAAACAAGAGAACAGTTTTGAAGTCCCATATACTGAAATGTGACAAAAATAAATACTTATAGATTTTGTTAACACTGCCATGTATGTAAATATTTCTTCGCCTTTTTTACGAACACAAAATTCAAGGATGACACATTTGCCTTTAATTATCTATACGAAAATTGCTGTACTCGTGAATATCAGCACCGCCTGTTATCGACGGCTTACTTTACACTAATAAGTTTGTCTCATGGGTAATTGTGTTTTTTCGCTGTTGTTTTGTTGCTGTCTGGTTAACAAATACATGAAATCTCTGTGCCATCGTCAAACATGTTAATGGCTATATATAGGGTAATTCAAACCCTGTTTTCTTCGCATAGAAACAACTCTTCATTAATCTGAGCATGGAAGTAATACTTTATATCACGAACTATAAATGAGGATACACAAAATGAAAAACTAACCGAAATTGTGAATCCCGCATTGCACGAAAAAATGTGTTGTATTTCAGTAAATAACACGTGTTCTTGGTTGATTGTAAACACATAGTAGTCTATCATGCAATTGTGACTCATTTAGTGGATTTGTTAAAAACCTAGGTAAAAATAAATTGTGTCACATGTAAATAAACAATTACATGTGCGAGAACATAAGTATGCTAATTTATGCATTCCCATATAAGGTAGTGGTCCCGACCGGTTTAATGAATAATTATAAACTGTTGACACAGATATATGTCTCGCCTATTTGTTATTTTGATAATGCAAATGTGGAAATTAAAATAGCAATACTTTTAACATGTAAGTTATGCAAATATTCGATGAACCATGATTGAAGGTACAGGGCTAAACAATTCCCATGGAAATAAAATGTGCCAATGCATATACAACTGCATACCAAATTCACTGACCTACCACTAATGGTTCACCTCAACCTAGACCTAATCACAAACTAATACATAAATGACGCTGACACAGACGCTGGAAATGCAGACCTATGTCTCGCTTTTTGACTCCATCAAGGTGAGACAAAGACTGTAAAGCCATTCTGATAAGCATGATAATTTAAGGCCAAAAATAAATAATTGTTTGTTTCCCCAAACCCGACCCTATCAAGTCAGGTGAGGGTAGGTAGGTAGGTAAATTATTTTATTTTTTTGGTAATTTATTTTTTTGTACTTGTAAATAGGAAATTACAAACCATCATGTATAGGGGTGTATTTTAAATTCTAGGGTGTATTAAGCTATCAGTTTCCTCATGTCAGATTTATTAAATAAAACTCGATGTATAATTTGAAATATTTTATTTAATTGGGTTTCTTTTGGGTGGTAATTTTCCAATAATGACACAGTCTGTGTTGCCCCCACAGCTGCACAGAAGGCATATATATGGGGCTGTGCCACAATAGAGTCATAATACGTGAATTCAACATGTGTTCGTCAGTCTATCTGTAGGTGCACATTCAACACGCCTTCAACAGCATCACCTGAAATAAAGAACAACAGAGATCTTTAATAAATAAAAACAATAATATCCTAGAGTACTTTGTATATACATATATTGGGAATTTTCAATGAAGAAAATGTCTTAAATACTGAGCCTTCTGTTTATAATATTAAGCAGTATAATCTGTCAGAAATCTGTCCAAGTTCAACGTCAGAGTGTACTAGTAGAATGAAGTTTATACCGTTCATTGAAGTATGCAATTTTCCACTGAAAAAGGATTTGAACATTGAACCCATATCAAACACTGAATAACTCAATGGAACATGCATATAAAATATAGTCAACTAAGAGTGTATGTTAGATGTGGAAATTTCATTCAATGTTGGGTAACAAAATCATGCTATGCAAGATCATGTTATTATATATTAAAAATGATAAGAAAATCTTTTGGGAATACTGA
This sequence comes from Mytilus trossulus, assembly GCF_036588685.1. Taxonomy (NCBI): domain Eukaryota; kingdom Metazoa; phylum Mollusca; class Bivalvia; order Mytilida; family Mytilidae; genus Mytilus; species Mytilus trossulus. The sequence continues at coordinate 34,678,105 of NC_086383.1, read as the reverse complement.
AAAGGCATTCCTTCAGGTGTGATAACAGATCAACAACTTGGTTAGCAGTCTGTCAAATGCTCTGGATTCTCGAACAGCTACCATTGTGGCAGCCTTCTATTTAGAGAAGTATGCATGGGCTGTCTGCTTTAACAAGACTAGTGTGGAGTGATCTGCTTTTATTAGGGACCAAATGATTAATTTAAATCAATTGCTTTCAGGCCTCGGGTTAAATTAGTAAGGGCATAAGGAAATCATTAGGGAATTTAGGTAAAGGGTTTGAAAATTTGCAAGAAAAAGAATGCAAACAAAGGTGGGGAGACTCTCCTTATCCTAAAAAAGTCTACCTTTGCTTGCAAGAAATAGATGTTGGGACGGTCACTTTAATATTATGCATACCTGTTAACTTGTTAAAAGCTTCTTCTTTTCCCTTAGAAAGTTTGTTGACAGCTTGACTGGCTCCCATCATTTTGTCAAAGGTGTTGACAACATTTGAGGAGGAGGCTTCTTTTTCTTTAGAAGTCCCATCAATATTAATGTTAATTCAAAATTTCAAAAACTTAAATATGTATAGGAAGATGTGGTATGAGTGCCAATGAGGCAACTCTCTATCCAAATAACAATTTATAAAGGTAAACAATTATAGGTCAAGGTACGGCCTTCAACACGGAACCTTGGCTCACACCTAGCAAGCTATATATATAAAGGCTTGTATAAAAAGTAAAGACACAAAAATACTGAACTCCGAGGATAAATTCAAAAAGGAAAATCCAAAAACAAAAGTCCAAACACATCAAACGAATGTTGAATTGTTGAATAAAGGGCCCCAAAATTACAAGTGTAAAACCATTCAAAGGAGAAAACCAACGGTCTAATCTATTTAAAAAACGATAAACGAGAAACATGTAAAAAATACATAAACAAAAAGTCTTTATTAAAGTCTAACTAGTGCCAGTGTCATGTCATCATCGTAGTGTGGACTATTAAATATTTCTGTAGAACCACTTTTTTAGAACACGGATCGTCGGATGTGTTTTTTGTCACGAGCATCCTCCTCCTCTTCAGTCAATTTTAAATCGGCTATCACGTCCTCACATATGTCTCCGAACATTTCCAAAATCGAAAATTTGGGCAATACATTTGTAACCAAGTCTTTCTTAAAGTTTCCAGCCGAATAAACGGCAACAAAAACTGACAGAACGGCGTCCATGTAAATGTATGAACAGTCTAGAGAATAAGGTCTGAATATCGTAAAGACCCGAGACCACGTGGAAGAAGAAAGCCAAATCGCGTCATCAAGGCGTTTTCAACAATGCCGATTTTAAAGGCGATTTGAAGAACAGCGTCTCCTTCTTATGTCTTATGTTTTGATTTTTCCATTTCATAGGAGCACCGCACCACCACATGAATTTGGATAAAAAAATATTCTTCACAAAATCGGCAATAAAATTATTCCGGTCGCGGCGATTTTTCCGGGTCGGCCGGGATTGGGGAAACAAACAATATTTTATTTTAGGCCCAATAACACACAAGTTATTAAAAACAATTCACCTGACCCTTTTCTGACCTGAAAAGTTAAATTGGTGTACTTACAATGTGGAAAAGATCCTCTCTTAATAACATTATTCAGGAATGAAGATAAAAACTGTATACATCTTGAGAACTCTGTTTCCATCACAACAATGGTTTTTACGCTAAAATATGAGACTTAGAATAAACTAACAGTTATTTGTTTCATTACAGATTGATACAAAAGCATGACAAGTGAGCAAACTATATTCTAATACTGCATACTGTGGATTTATAATAATTTATTGGACACCAATTTTCATTGTTTTCATGGGTATAGGTGAAACATGAATCTACAAATCTATGAATTAAAAATTATTTATAGGCTTGCATGCACTTTGTCATACCATGAAAATAAATATCTACTAAATTGCAAGTTTTCCTCAACCCACAAAAATTGATCCCCATGAAAATAAATATTTATCAGGTTATTTTGTATCAGTTTTTGTTCATGGTTAAAGTCTTATTATGGGCATGTTAAGTCTTCTAGGTGTGTTGTATTACCTTACGTTTAGGTGGACAGTGTAATTTTTGTGAATGGGTAAAATTTATGATTGGTAAAAAAATGTCCATCAAGAACACAGTGAAATCATTCCCCTGCAAAAATTACCCAATATACAGTGTTTTGTAAAAACAAACTATACACTGTTCATATTCATTTATTGTGAGGTTAAAAGTTATATATATATATGATTAGAAAGAAAGTTTCAGTTTCAAATTATATTATTTCATAGCAACCCAATACATTTACATTATATATGTCAATTGGAATTTAATAGCATATTTTCAGATTTAAAAGTATACTCGATCATTCAAATCAAATCAACATAATCAAAGAGCTGAATTGCTCTGAGGGGAAAGACGGCCCTTGTTTCTATTTCTTTTTTTTTTTGGGGGGGGGGGGGGGGGGGGGGGTTCTTTTGATAGTCTTCATATAAAGAATGAAAAAAAAGAACAGCTAGAACATGTGGAAGGTTGACACTATTGGAATCAATTGTTGTTTAATGTAATTTCGTTTCTTTAGTTTAGGATTCAATTTAGACCAATGGAAGAGATCTGCATCTTCTAAAACTAAACATTCAATTAAAGTTGATAGTTAATTATCTAAAATTAGATAGTTGAATTCTGTCATTTAACAACAACTACAATTATTTTTGAAATCTTAATAGTGTACGACTGAACTGCAGGCTAGGGCCATTTTCCATTTTTTGTGACAGTACTCTTAAGATTTTATAATTTTTTTCTTAAGAAAGTAAGGACTGAAAAATCTATTCAGTTTTAAATTTCCATTGATAAAGTTCCCAGTTACATCTCTCATCACAGGGATACAGGTTCTAATAAAAATAACAATATGATTGATGTTAACTGTGTGAAGCTTGTTTCCAAATCCTACATTTTGAAATATTTGTAAAATTTCATGAATAAATAGGTTTAAACTACAAAATGCAACATTTGTAATTTTTTTTGTAACAATTACAATGATTATGTTGGTACACAAAATTTAGTTTTAATGGAAGACTACTTATCATATACTAAATGTCACATTTTAAGTGTTTTTTTAGTGGATAATTAGCTCATAAATTGAGGTGCTCCTGAATTGGAGGAAGATTCTCAAAACAGAGTTTTACAGAAAAAAATGGAAAAGATCGTTTCTCTCCCTGATCTCATGTAGCCCCTCGGACTTCCTGTTTACTTTGAAAGTTGTTGACTTACAAATTAAAGTATTGCATGTTGATGTTTGAATCATCTACAGCAAACATCATTATGTTCAAATTTAACAAATACTTTTTTTTAATAAGTGCACAATCTTTGAGAATGATTTAAATAACCAGTGAAGGATATCCCTGCTGATGCGAAGTGTGGCATTCCAACAATGACGTCACTATAAAATATAATATAGGTTGGATATATTTAGAATATCTTGTCATACTGATTTTTCCGGATTGTAAAAGAAACGTAAATAGTGTAAAGGAGAGCTCAATATACGATAATTTCGAGAGAAACAGAAGGGAAATGTGTAAAAAAGTGTTAAAGGTTCATGTGGACCCTATGGCTAAAATGGCCGTATTTTCACCTCAAAATTTACTCCGAGTACAGAAAAACCTGCGCATCTGTAAAAAATTTCAGGCATAGCATGCCCTAGATAAATGAATTTTAAGTATGTTTAATGTTTTAGAATAATAAAAACTTACCAGGATTTTGCTGTGCACTTTTTTTCATTCCTCCACAAGGTGCAAAAATAAACTAAGTTGGGAAACAGGTTTGAAAACTTCCCCACAGGTAAAAATTAAAGTGAGCATTTTTAATTGACATGGATATATATTAGATGGACAATAGTTACCTGACAATAATTGGTTATTTAAACTGTGTACCTGAGTGGACCATATCAAGGTAAACTCAATAGTTTGTTAATTTTATTATCTTCTGCAGAGACGAAAAAAAGTGTACGGCAAAATCCAGTTAAGTTATGAATTTTCTAAATCATACAATGCATTTAAATTCTATTTATCTAGGGCATGCTATGCCTTAAAACTTTTCCAGATGCCCAGGTTTGCCTGTACTCAGAGAAAATTTTGAGGTGAAAATAGGGCCATTTTAGCCATAGGGTCCACATGAACCTTAAAGTCAATTTATTCATTTGTGTCTCCCCATCTCATCATTCTCAGTAAGATTTGTTGGGGGGTTTTCCACACTATAAAAACAAAATGAATGATGTGAGGGAATGTCACTCTGGTCAACCCCATTGGGGATTGACGGCTTGAAGCCGTCTTCCCCAAAAAACCTTTAAATATGACCCACCTGAGGATATATTTTAGGGCTATTCCATTTGTTGGCGGGTAGGAAGTGAAGTTTAATTATTGATTGTAGGTCATGGGTCCTTTTTTTGGGATGGGTCATACAGTCTATAACCATTATGCAAAATTATCTAAAAAAGGGTTCTTGATTTTACAGATATTTTGAAAGTCCCTTCCAACCTCCCACAAACATTTTAATGGAAAAGCCCTTAAGATATTTTCCAACTTGCAAATATCAAGAATTTATTGATAAGCCCTAAGTGACATCTATCAATCATCTCACCTGACTTCCTGTATGCCTTGATCCCATCTTGATTGGAATGTAAGAATAAGGTTCAACACCCTCATTACTGCTTCTTTTAAGAAGGCCACTTTTTTATGCAGCAAACATCTTTCATGTATTTTATTTACAAATTTAGTATGGACGGAAATAATCTGATCTAAATCTGTAGCTTTCTGTAGCTCCTCTTTAAATTCTAATCCAGTGCTATGTAAAATCTAAAAAATAAATTATAATGCTCTCTTTAATTCTATATCTATGGTTTTCAAAAATATATATCTAAACCATGATAATGGGCAATGGAACTCTGTTATCCTGCCTCTGTAAAAAAAAACTTAGTACATTTATCAGTTAAATACAGAACATTATCGTTCAAGATGCTATCATTTGATTCTGAGAAATACCTGTCTAATTTTTGAGAGAAAAAAAATCACAAAGTTTTGACATACATACTGGATAAATTACTCTCAACTTGGAACCATTTAGTCAATCATCTTCATTATGAATGCTGTGTGCCTGGCTAAGAAGCAGATTTAAAAAAAAAATTTACTTCAATGTTAGAGTACTGTAAATTCAGAAATTATTGTGAGGTTTATTTATATGCAATTGTGCAACTGGGTGAGTATGAGAATAATAAGAACTCACATTCTGATATCAGATACATATATCTTGAAATCCCAATAACCAATTTTACATTTTTGTCCATTCTTCAAAAATGGAATAACAAATGCATGCAATAACAGTATTTCTTATCCAATCAAAAGTATCATTTCTGTACTTATTATTAAAACTGAAAAGTAAAATACATGTTTCCAATAAAATACTTACCCTGGTCATTATATAATTATGTAAACTATTGACAAAGTGTAGGAGCCTCATTCTGAGAACCTGCATACGATGGATTCTTGCTGGCTGTGATAAACCATCATTCATTGATATTGTAATATCATCTGTAGAAATGCTATGTAAAATGTTATCTTTTTCTAAATCTGTAATTAGAAAAGTTATGAATGGATGCATTTCAAATTTAATTTTTCTTCTAAATAAGTCATATATGTATATGGTTTGTATTTTTTTTTTATTCTATGACGCTTTGGAGATTAAGCTAGTGACTTCAGGATCCAGAGTGCCAAATAGGATATTGCTGCTACTCAATAAAATTTTGGAATTTTTTCTTTATTTTATATGAAATTTTGCTACCATCTACCCTATTTTATAATCTTTTCTTTTAAATCCCAGACATAAAGTTACCAGCAATACTGTGGCTTCATTATTATTAATTGGATACCAATTTTAATACAGATTTGAGTAAATTACAAATTAAATTCATACAAAGTTCAATTTTTATTGGCACATATACAGAATTTGGTTGAACAATGAAACCAAATATATATCCCAAAAAAACAAATACAATCAACATTATTAGAAATCTGTGTTAAATACAAAATATATACCTCATTCTGTTGAATAATTTTAATCAAAATATGTTTTTTTTTCATGACATATCTGTATCATAACAATAGAGAAAAGAGATACAAAATACATGTGCTTTTAATGTCCAATTTTTGATGGATTATGTTCAAAATCAAGCAGGTTAAAAAAAGTAAAAAAAAAAATCATCAAAATGAGTTACAATATCAAGAAAACTCACCAAAAAATCTAAGTTCATCTAAGCAATATTTTGCCCTCTTAATTTGTAAGAGAAAACAGAAGATTTCGTTGTATACTTGTTGACATTGTGAGTTGATGACCACATTTACTGGCCAAGAAACTTTGAACTGGAGCTTTACACAATCTGTTATATTTATAGGGTTTATTTCTTTGTTAGGATTTAATGATTCCACAGTTATGTCTAGTCTGAAAAAAATAAAAAGAGCATTTTACTTCACATTGTAGCAAGTCAATCAAATAAAATTTAATCTTTAATTTTACCAATTATATTTACTGTAAGCAAATCAACAGATATATAAATACATTTGAAATTTTGTACAGTTTTAATTTACAGTTTTCTAACTTATTTTTTGTGGATACTTTATTTCATGTTTAGGTTTTTTCATGACTACCTCATATAATTTTTTCCCTTAAAGATTTTGTAATTTTCAAAGCTGTATTGTTACAATGAAAGACCCAAATTTAACACATACTGTTATTTCTCAACTCACAAACATACTAAATATCTATTGGTTCTTCTTGTTCTTTTTGTGGTTTAGTGACCCTTTTTTTAAACTGTTTGTTTCTCCACCTTTTTTGGTTCTTGACCCAATGTCATATATTTGTATAAAATTGAGAATGGAAATGGGGAATGTGTCAAAGGGACAACAACCCGACCATAGAAAAAAAACAACAGCAGAAGGTCACCAACAGGTCTTCAATGTAGCAAGAAATTCCCGCACCTGGAGGCGTCCTTAAGCTGGCCCCTAAACAAATATATACTAGTTCAGTGATAATGAACGCCATACTAATTTCCAAATTGTACACAAGAAACTAAAATTAAAATGATACAAGACTAACAAAGGCCAGAGGCTCCTGACTTGGGACAGGCGCAAAAATGTGGCGGGGTAAACATGTTTGTGAGATCTCAACCCTCCCCCTATACCTCTACCCAATGTAGAAAAGTATGCTTATATATCATCAAAATACAAATATATATGTCCATAGTTCCGCAATTTTTGTTGACTTTAACCTCTCACAATTTATGTCATTTCGACAATCCAACCTTTCTCTGCTCTTATTCCAAAATTAATGCATGCTTTGTCAATAGGCAAGCACATACCAATTTTAAAGAGTTTGGTTTTATCAAGCATGGAAATGAACACGACTTCCTACACTGTAGGAGAGAAAATACCACATCACAACGTTAACGCAGATAGTAAATTTTGAATAAAAAATTTATATTATCTCTCATGCAAACCTATTTATTTCTTCTGGAAATCTGGCTTGCAGAGCTTCATGTAAACATAAATTTAATACAGAAGCATCTCTCCAATGTTCATTTAGGCGTATCTACAAAATAATCAAAGTGAACATTAAGATTAAGATTAAGTTTTATTGAAAACAAGAATGTGTCATTAGTACACAGATGCCCCATTCGAATTATCAATTTCAAATTTCAGTTGACTGTGAAATTGGGGTAAAACTCTAATTTGGCATTTAAATTAGAAAGATCCTATCATAGGGAACAAGTGTACCAAGTTACAAGTTGATTGGACTTCAACTTCATCATAAACTGCCATGAAAAAAAATTATAACCTGAAACAGGACAGATAGACTGACAGATAGACCAAAAAACATAATGCCCTTAGGTGGGGCATAAAAAAAACACAAATAAATTGAATATAATTCTTCAATGAGGAAATAAACATATGTTATATATTCTAACATGATTTCCCTCAAACACTTCGAGTACACACCCATGATCAAATATGAATATATTGTTTGGGCTGTTCCAATCGATACTCCCACATCATATGCTTTTTTTATGAATGAGCTACCCAACATCACAGAACGATGATGTCAGAATATAAACATTTTATGGGAAAATACATGCTTGTGAAACCAATAATCATCACAACAAGGAAATGTAAAAAATCGATGGTAAAATGTGTTATGTAAGCCATTTTTTGTATACATATATAAGACATATAAGAACAATTATCATTTAGATTCATCCAAACCTATCTAAATATGTTATAGTAAATAGTTTAAACATGTCACTTATTCAGTTTGCTCCGTTCTTTTACATCAATTTAATAATATGTTCATTTATGAGAAGGACAAATAATGCCTATACCTAGAGCACTTCGATCCAAAAGAAATGCTGTATTTGTCCTATTATAATTGAAAAATTCATGGGGGCTTAAATATATCATGATTTTACCACAGGTTGTCCCTTTATGCCGATATTTTACCTCTCCCAATCGTTCAGGGTAAAATGTTGGAAATAAAGGGCCAACCCGTGGTAAAATCACGATATATTCAAGCCCCCATAAATTATTTCTTAATAAGTTTACACCTCTTGATGACTTTTACCTTTTTGGTTTGTTGGGTTGCTATCTCAATGATCGTATCCTAATGATAGGAAGTAGATGACAAATGAATTGTTGACTATGTGTATTTCAATTTTTTGACAAATCGTTTTATGGTGACAAAAAGTCTGCAGCATGCTCCATGATGCTTATCATTCTTTTATCATATAGCTTAAACCCTTTCAACGCTACACAAAAAAATAGAAAAATGGTTGCTGCTGCTGCATTTTTTGTGTGTTCATTCATTAGAACAGTATATTCCATTTCAGACTGCTGTATCTTTTTTATTATAAGAGATACAGAGAAAGTTATTGCATGAAAAATGCTCAGGAGAGTATGAACTGTAATGTTAGGCAGTTATTTCAGTAAAATTTTTATCAGGTTACCTGCATTTTCAGGTAATTAACAGGTAAAAGGTGTAATTTATTACATTTGTGTTGAATTTTGAATAAAAACTACTTTTAGTCTTCATCAATTTTGTTGTTTTATCTGCCATATAATAAAGAAGACATCAATTGCTCGATTTCGTAGCGCATTGCACCATACACAATGGATTATGTAATCGTGGCACAAATCAGTGGCTCCGTTCTCAAAAATTCAGTCAACCTCCGTTTTCCCCCCTTTTTCTACGTCTCGTAATGATCGATCAAATCATATTTCCCACACGAATTGAATGTAATGAACACGTTGAGGTAACAAGAAACCTTTTAACTAATCCTCGTTGTAAGTTTCCCCATAGAAATGCTGAAATATTTCCATATTTACAGCTTCGTTTCCGATTTCCGCCATTTGCATTTGTCAAAATATTTGTTTTTATTTTCCTTCAATTATCCTTCTACTGCATGATTTTACAATAAAAATTGCCGGGATTTCAAGCGCAAATGAGACCTTGTATATCCTCGATTCATACAAGGAAAAATTAGAGAGGATCCGAATGAAAACCGAATGGTTTAACAGTCCTTACGAAAAATCCGTTGTTATCGCGGCATATGCCGCGAATAGCAGTGGCGGACGGCGTATGTCATCGCGGCATATGCCGTGTATAGCGTTGAAAGGGTTAATAAACAAATAATTCCACTTAACATTAAAGGAGAAGTATTAATTTCGGCCTAAAATTAAAGTACATCTGATGAACAATTTTTGACATTTTTTTAACACTTAAGTATCTATTTCATTTGATTCAATAGACAACTTTCGAGTTCATCTGTCACTGGAAAAAACTCGTCAATTAGGCGCGCCTTTGTGAGGTCATTTACCAGATAGAGGGGGTTGCCTGTATCCCTGCACTATCAACGTTCATCAAGCGTCTTAGTGATCATCATTGTGCAGGATAAACTAGAAATAATTTATGTTTTGTAAGTACTTAATAACAATTCCCTAATGACAGCAGTGCTAATTGTCAACTTTGAGAATTTAGTTTGCCGAATAAATCCTGCAATATAGTATTATTATTTTCCAACCACTTGCTCAACATTGGAATGGAAGTGACGATGCCCATAAACGCACAAATGATGTTCACTAAAACCAGAGTTTTTGACGGAAATTCATCGAACTCGAAAGTTGTATATTGCATATTGGTTTTTGTAAAAAAAAAATTTGACTGACTTGGTCATCAAAAACTCTCCAATTCAAACTTAAATATGAAAAATCTATCAAATATTGGGTTGCTGTCTCATCTGAATTAACCCCCAATTTTTTTGTATTGATATATACATTTACTCACCATATCAAATATTTGAGTATAGAAGTCAAACATAGTATCCCCTGCCTCCATCAGAAAGAAATGCTGTAATAAAGATGCATACAAGTTATGTTTGCTGCCTATCACATTTTTTCATTTATTGTTTTGTACATAAGACAGACAGCTTGTTTTGCTGTTTAAATTGTTTGACATTTTGTCATATCTGTGTCTAATACTTTATGACATGGAATTTGATCATTAGGTCTCAGATGGATAGCTGTCTCACTGGCTATCGTATCACATCTTCTAATTTTTTAAATTATTTTCTCCTCATTTTCTTTTCTGATATTTGCTTTTGTACTTTATTGCAGTACTGACATGACTGGTGGTTTTTGTTGTCTGTCTGGCGGATCCAGGGGGGGGGGGGTTCCGGGGGTTGGAACCCCCCCTTTTTGGGCCGATCAATGCATTTGAATGGGGACATATAGTAGGAACCCCCCCTTTGTCCTGGGTTGGGAACCCCCCTTTTTAAAATGGCTGGATCTGCTCCTGTGTCTTGTATATGTTTTACTATTTCTACTCTTACAAAGGACAATAGACAGAAATATTAAGATAATGATATAACATTACCCTCATTGTAGCGAGATATTCCATAAGATGATATTCTTCTTTCAGGATCTGTACAAGTTTAGAACAGACATGTACATATTTGTGTTTGATGTGAGGATATAAACACTTCTGTAGTAACTGATCTATTGGCTGTAATCCATCTCTTACTAAAGAGACTGTTAACCTGAAAAATTAAAAATTGGAATTCTCATTTCCATTGGCTAAGGTCAACAATTGCAGGGCATCAATTTTGTAATTGATGCCCTGAAATTTTGTGTGCACGCATGATGTGTCGTGACAGACTTTACATGTATGATTCATCTTGTTTTCTTTCAGTTGTATTTGATTAAAGACAGTCTTTGAATTTAAAGATTTGGTGGCATATATTTTTTAGTTGATGGTCACCAACATCCTTTTACTGGCTCTACGAGCTATAGGCCAGTAAAGCTAATTTGAAACAATCAATTCCAAAATAGACCTCCACAAATCGTTTGGTTTTTGGATCAACCTATTTTCTTCAAAAGCAAAAAAAAAATCATTTTCTCCTATGTTCTATTTTAGCCATAAAAGCTATGTTTCTTGACATACAAGGAAATAAAATATAAAATTTATACTCGATACTATGAAACTCATTTAGCCTAAGTTTGGCTGAAATTGATACAGCAGTTTCAAAGGAGAAGATTTTTTTAAGTAAGTCAACATGATGAACAAATTGTGAAAAAAGTCTTTAAAGGGCAATAACTCCTTAAGGCGTCAATTGACAACTTTGGTCAGATAGACTTATTTGTAGATCTTACATTGCTGAACATTATTGCTCACTTTACAGCAGGGTTTCCCCTGGGTCAATTATTTTTTTCGCCACCTCTTTCGCCAAAACAATATATTTTTCGCCACTTTATTATTTTTTTCGCCAAGTTACACAAATACATTTTTCTTTTAAAATTTAACTCCCCCCCCTAAATAAGAAGTGATTTTTAAAACAAAACGAGGCATCTTATCACTTTGAATTGATCCCTCGTGTAAGGTGTAGTCATTACATTGAAGGGTTACTCTCATGTTAACCTTTTGAATAGATTTTCTACATAACGACAGTTTTCTTTTCTAGACCATCGTAAATAAGTAAAACTATATGCTTGAAACACGTGTGTAACTGAAACGACTTTGAAGTACCCACTCAAATCAATGATCTATATGAAAGTTAAATGATAAAGTTTTAAATCGGAGACTTTTCTTGCTTTTGGACATTTTTCGTCTTAACAAAAAATTTTCTTTTCTGGACTATCATTAAAAGAAGGAGAGGAAGCGTAAAAAATTTGCTTCAAACACGTGCTTCGCAAAGTGGTTAATAAATCCCCTTTGTGACACATGACAGAAGCCATTTAACTATATCATTTTGTCATATCATATAATTATTAACACCTTTATTAATTAGTCCTTTGATGTCGATAGCTATGAATGCAATCAGCTGATTATTGATTTTCTGTCAAAATCTTAACGAGTTTAAGGTAAATTCCGAGTATTGTCTGATCGGTAAAGTCCGAGAAACCCGAAAAAAGTAAATAAACAAGATGGCTGAAAATAAATCGTTATATATATTTCTTTCGCCAAATTCTTTCGCCAATGACGAATTTTAATCGCCACAATTATTATTTTTTCGCAAATTGCGAAAATGGCGACCGCCAGCGGAAACCCTGCTTTACAGTTTATCTCTATCTATAATAATATTCAAGATAATAACCAAAAACAGCAAAATTTCCTTAAGATTATCAATTCAGGGGCAGTAACCCAACAACAGGTTGTCTGATTCATCTGAAAATTTCAGGGCAGATAAATCTTGACCTGATAAACAATGTAACCCCATGTCAGATTTGCTCTAAATGCTTTGGTTTTTGAGTTATAAGCCAAAAACTGCATTTGACCCCTATGTTCTATTTTTAGCAATGGCGACCATGTTTGTTGATAGATCAAAACTTCGGATACAATTTATAAACTAGATACCCTAAGGAACATTCAGTTAAAGTTTGGAAGTATTTGGCCAAGTAGTTTCAGAGGAGAAGATTTTTGTAAAAGATTACTAAGATTTACGAAAAATGGTAAAAAATTGACTATAAAGGGCAATAACTCCTAAAGGGGTCAACTGACCATTTCGGTCATGTTGACTTATTTGTAAATCTTGCTTTGCTGAACATTATTTCTATTTACAATTTATCTCTATCTATAATAATATTCAAGATAATATCCAAAAACAGCAAAATTTCCTTAAAATTATCAATTCAGGGGCAGCAACCTAACAACAGGTTGTCTGATTCATCTGAAAATTTCAGGGCAGATAGATCTTGACCTGATTAACAATATAACCCCATGTCCGATTTGCTCTAAATGCTTTGGTTTTTGAGTTATAAGCCAAAAACTGCATTTGACCCCTATGTTCTATTTTTAGTAATGGCGACCTTGTTTGTTGATAGATCAAAACTTTGGATACAATTTATAAACTAGATACCCTAAGGAACATTCAGTTAAAGTTTGGAAGTATTTGGCCCAGTAGTTTCAGAGGAGAAGATTTTTGTAAAAGATAACTAAGATTTACGAAAAATGGTTAAAAATTGACTATAAAGGGCAATAACTCCAAAAGGGGTCAACTGACCATTTCGGTCATGTTGACTTATTTGTAAATCTTACTTTGCTGAGCATTATTGCTGTTTACAGTTTATCTCTATCTATAATAATATTCAAGATAATAACCAAAAACAGCAAAATTTCCTTAAAATTACCAATTCAGGGGCAGCAACCCAACAACGGGTTGTCTGATTCATCTGAAAATTTCAGGGCAGATAGATCTTGACCTGATAAACAATATTACCCCATGTCAGATTTGCTCTAAATGCTTTTGGTTTTAGAGTTATAAGCCAAAAACTGCATTTGACCCCTATGTTCTATTTTTAGCAATGGCGACCATGTTTGTTGATAAATCAAAACCTCGGATACAATTTATAAACTAGATACCCTAAGGAACATTCAGTTGAAGTTTGGAAGTATTTGGCCCAGTATTTTCAGAGGAGAAGATTCTTGAAATAGTTTACGACGACAGACTACGACAACAGACGACGACGACAGACGACGACGGACGCCAAGTGATGGCATAAGCTCACTTGGCCCTTCGGGCCAGGTGAGCTAAAAACTTTATTAACCAATTATATAAGAAAATGGTGGGTAAAAACCCCAATTTATGAATTCTTATCTGGAGCTCTGACTAAGTTTCAAGTTGATTGGACTTCAACTTCATCAAAAACTACCTTGACCAAAAACTTTAACCTGAAGCGGGACAGACGGACGAACAGACAGATGAACGGACGCACAGACCAGAAAACATAATGCCACTCTACTATCGTAGGTGGGGCATAAAAATTGCCTCCCATGAAGATTGGGGAATAAACAAACATTGATATTTAAGATGTGTGTCTTACAACAAATGGAAGTTTTTAACAACCTTGACTGGCTATACAGCCCTTGCACGGTCGGTATTTTGTGTCTTAGGAACATCTTCAATGTGTATTTTGATTGGTTTTAAAATTTTGATTGTGCTCATAATATCATAAATATAAGTGTATTACTCACCAATCATTATATGAGGTATCTCCCAAAGAACTTCTCTGCAAGTTATTCACACAGGCTGAAAATATGGCTTCAAAATTTATTCTTAGCAATGGATCATAAATGCCTTTGATTTTCATCTGCTGTTCTATGTGGGGTGAAAACAGAGTATATGATTGAGTTGTCTTTTCCTGTTGGAAATCTTTTGTATTGTTTTTTGTACCTAACATATCTTGGAGTGAGTCCAGGAACATTGTGTACAATGGAGTGGCTTTGTATGCTAAAATAGAAGATAAAAGTCAATGAAGGCTAAAATAAATGTGGTTCTAGAGTTGTCATAGTTTTTAAGTTTTGCACTTAGAAAATGGTTTAGAAAACTATTCAGTTTTGTTATTAAGATAACATTTCAAAGCTTTCAATTTCAAGATATACATATTATCCTCAGATATTGAAGGAAAGTTACATCAAGAGGTCAGACAGACCTCATCTTTACTTTTCAAACTATTTGATAGGCAAGGGGTGATAACTCTACCAATAATCCTTATTTTATGCCAATTAATAATTTCATGTATCAATTTTCTATTTCATACTTAATAGTAGATAATCATGACATTAATCATTTATTCAAATTGCCTGCTATCTACATGTAGCTCTTGAGAGCCCATCTTTTACTCTATCTATCAATTGTTGTATGCGACTCTAATATATATACAGATACATGCACTCACTTATGTCCCCTTTATGTCCAACAACTTCTGCTAATTTTCCTAAATCCTGTAGGAGTTCCATGGATTTTCCAGCTAAAATAATCTCTACCAAGACAGGCTGTAAAAATTGTGGTGCCCAGTGGCTAAAGAATTCTGTAAATAAAAAAAGTAAATGTACTCTGTGCAATAAGCATAAACAGTTCTAGTTTGTTTTGTTATATATTTCAAGCTTAGAATAAGAGAATAAATGCATGGAAGTTAATACTCAAAAGGCATATAAAGAAATACAGTTTTCAGGATTGTTTTATTGTTGTTTATCAATACTTCCATCACTATTCTGGTATTTGGTGGTGAAAGCTGGAGTGCCTGGAGAGAACCACCAACCTTAAGCTTTGATGGCAAAAGGGCCTGGAGAGAACCACCAACCTTAAGCTTTGATGGCAAAAGGGCCTGGAGAGAACCACCAACCTTAAGCTTTGATGGCAAAAGGGCCTGGAGAGAACCACCAACCTTAAGCTTTGATGGCAAAAGGGCCTGGAGAGAACCACCAACCTTAAGCTTTGATGGCAAAAGGGACAATCCTAGTCAATTTAGGTTCAAGTCAAGCACACCAGTTAGGTGTGGTATAAGAAATCACAACCAATGTTGACAGGCAAGTGTTACAGCTATTGCACTAGCTTAGACCACTCGGCAACAGAGACCTTGATATCAAAAACATGACATTTAATGAACTAGCTTTCATCTAATTATAAGCTGTGCAATATTACAAGTTATAACAAGTTGTCTTGCCCTGTGAATAAGTTCTCAATCGTCAAAATAACAGTTGGAGTTTGTTGCCGATATGTGATAATTGACTTAAGTACATGCTAGATCAATATAAATACTTACCAGAAAATGTAGATGTGTCATCCAATGTATCTGTCTGGTCCTGAATCTTACTCTTTGATGGGTCATCTTCAGGAACATGTATGGTAAAAGCTATTTCCCAAAATTTCTCATCAAGGGATTTTACACTTTCATTTCTAAAAGATATTATAAAGATGTACAATTTTAGCTAACCAAGCTATCTGGCATATTTTTTTTTACTATAAAAATTAACAAGATAGTAAACATGTAAAGTTGGACTGTGTAGATTTTTGTGCTTTACATTTACCACATAATCAAAATGATTAAGAGATCTACATGATCTAGAAAGGCAACAAAAGGTGACTTTATCCCACTACATACTGTTCATACACCATATCAGGCTATCTGTAGTCCGGTAAGGTTCATGATTCTTTTTTTATCCTGATATGTTAGGTTATTCCAATATCTGTATTATCAATTCTCAGAAAGAGATTTTCAGGGCAAACATGTTTCTAAATCATTTTTCTTTTAATTGTTGAACTGTTGGATTTTTTTTTTGCAAACCAACACATAGGGTTTTTATATTCTATGTGTCATATTATAGTTTCAGTCCCCAAATCTGTATAAACCAAATTTTTTTTTTTTTTTTAAATTGTATAGACTTCTACTTGGTATGTGTTTTGCTCTTGGTTGAAGGTTGCAGGGTGATCTATTGATGTTTACATCCATGTCTTTTGGTCTTTGGTGCAATCATGATATACCTTCTGACAATAAACTCCAGTCGTGGATCACACAATACACCATTGGTTATCCAATTATCTATTATATCTATATATGGTTTAGTGGTCTGTATCCAGAGAGGCAGTAACAGATCAACCTGAAAAATACAAAAAATCAGAAATGTTTGCGATGTTTTCATCATTTAAAAAATTCCTACAGGTTTAAGTTTTGTAATAATAAATTTTGACGGAACTTTTTGTTTGTAGGACCTACTGAAATTGTCAAAATTAATGTCTTTTAAATCTTTCTAAATCACAATTTATGTGACAGACAAACTTCTGTTCTAAAGTTAACCATGTTATTACCCGTAGTTTGGAGCAGTAATATAATAACAAGTCATGTAGTAGTTGAACAAACCAACCATGACCCTCATGAGTTGTCAGGGTTGTTAAACATCTTTAAAGTTGCAAGTCATGGCCATGAGGTTAAATATCTAACAGAATAATGTATTGAATTTCTTATCAAATTGTATGGTAAAGGCTGTGATAGAAAAAGAGATCCCACTACATGCATTTTGAAATAGATCTTACTGTTGTTATGGTATTGTCTTTGCAGTATAACAACAATAGGATCTTAGGATCTCAACATTTACAATTAACAAAGTCAATATTAGACTTGGGGTAGCTTGTAAGAGCATCCTGTATATTTCTTCTAGGTTTTATCCCTTATCTCAACTTACAACATCCTTTGAGAATTCTCCCAAAGCATCAAATTCTGTAATGGCTTCATATAAAACACTGATCAGATGTGATGATTTCTGGTAGTTGCTAGGCAACCATTCTGCTTCCTTTATACCCTTTACATACACAGAATACAAGATGTCTAGTTTGTGTAACCATGGTTTCAGTGTAGCATGAAGGGACGATAATGTTATTGTTTCCTCTGAAAAACAAAAAAATACATAAAGTTTAGGTTTATTTCATTTTCAAAAAGTTACAATATACTTCAAATAAATTGATGATAAGAAAAAAAGATAGTATTTTATTTTATTATCATTATTACATTGATCATCACCTCATTCAGGAGCTCAATGCATAGACCTCATAGCTGATAATGTCAGATTTAAAAAAAAAACATAAATTCTATAAATTAAAATACCTCATGAACCATTAAACCAGGCAATTTTAACGATCATGAAGCGTTCTAAAATCATTTACAAAAGTTTCAGCTTTTGTTTGATGATGGAAAACAGGTTTTTCCAAGAAAATACTGCAAACGACTGCACACGATTTGAAATTACTGGAGTTTCATTAGACCTTTTCTAACAGTTACAAAAAGTTTTTTTACCTGAAATTACTTGGGCAAAAGGGGTTGCAGACTATGTACGTACCAGTGCTAACTATACAAGCCTGAAAATGGTACTTCAATGATAAATTTCAGGAAATGTTCACGTGTAATATGTTTAGAAAGTTTCAAATATCTACAATACAAACCTTGCTTCACTATTATTTTTTCTATTCTAGTTATCTCTTTTTTGAATGAATCCAAAAAACCCAAGGCAACAGCACTTTGGAAAGACTGATATGTTTGACTAATTATGTTATCATCACTGTTGGCATGGTAACTACATGATGTCACTTCCTGTTCAAATTGCTCAAGTTTCTGAATGTATCCTCCATACTTTGTTAAATCATAAAGAACACTGTCTACCATTTTCTGTAGAATAAAAGCAAAATATACTTGATGATTGGTTATATATGGCTTTATAGAAGTTTTTCTGTAATGTTCAAGGCATACATGTACATAAAATGATAAAATTGAGAATGGAAATGGAGAATGTGTCAAAGAGACAACAACCTGACCAAAATGCTGATAACAGCTGAAGGCCACTAATGGGTCTTCAATGCAGTGAGAATTCCCACACCCGGAGGCCTGATAGACCCTAGCATTGCTGAATCTACCTATTTGCATTCATAAAAGTAAAGCTGTCTTCAATCTAAATTAACACTATTTATCATGTATGACAAAGCCAAAAGTAAGAAGCACAAGAGTGCACACACTGAAATGTCTAGCCTTCTTTACTAATCCTTGATACTATCTTGATAGACCTAAATATAAAGCTTTATTTCAACTGTCACATAAACTCAACATTAACCAAGAAAATGAAACATTGATCAATGACCCATGAAAATGAGGTCAAGGTCAGATGAACCATGCCAGGCAGACATGTACAGCTAACAATTCTTCAATACAACAAATATAGTTGACTTATTGCTTATAAATAAAGAAAAACAGACCAAAACACCAACACTTAAAACTTAGCAATGGACCGTGAAAATGAGGTCAAGGTCAAATAATACCTGTGCAACCCCCATATAGATCATAAAATATTTCCATACACCAAATATAGTTGACCTAATGCATAAAGTATTAGAAAAATAGACCAAAGACAAAAAAACTTAACTTTGACCACCTTTGGTTACCATGAAAATGAAGTCAAGGTCAGATGACACCTGTCAGCTAGACATGTACACCCTACAATCATTTCATACACCAATTATAGTAGACCTATTGCCTATAGTATAAGAAAAACAGACCAAAACCAAAAAACTTAACTTTGACCACTGAACCATGAAAATGAGGTCAAGGTCAGATGACACCTGCCAGTTGGACATGTACACCTTACAGTCCTTCCATACACCGAATATACTAGACCTATTGCTTATAGTATCTGAGAACTGGACTTGACCACGAAAACTTAACCTTGTTCACTGATCCATGAAATGAGGACGAGGTCAAGTGAAAAATGTCTGACAGGCATAAGGACCTTGCAAGGTACGCACATACCAAATATAGTTATCCAATTATTTATAATAAGAGAGAATTTAACATTACAAAAAATCTTATCTTTTTTTTCAAGTAGTCACTGAACCATGAAAGTGAGGTCAAGGACATTGGACATGTGACTGATGGAAAGTTCCTAACATGAGGCATCTATATACAAAGTATGAAGCATCCAGGTCTTCTACCTTCTAAAATATAAAGCTTTTAAGAAGTGAGCTAACACCGCCGCCGCCGCCGCAGCCGTAGCCGCCGCCGGATCACTATCCCTATGTCGAGCTTTCTGCAACAAAAGTTGCAGGCTTGACAAAAATTATCACAAATAAAATTGGGTGAAATAAAATAAGGATTAATAATAGAACTCCCCACAACCAACTTCAGTCAACCTCCCATAAATATTTCTTTTATAAGTTCGGTACAAGCTTAATGAATTGTATAAATCATATTTGTGTTTTGATTGATGATAAATAAATATGGTCACAAAAATAACTAATTTGGCACACGATTATTCCATTCACACTTAAGCATGTAAACATAACCCAATTTACTACAGTACTGTTGATTCATTTATTTACGTGGATACCAAATTTCGTTTCAAGAAACTTGAATGCTTTTGGACATTTAATTTCATAGTTTTGTCAAAGTCTGCATATATACAGGCCTTAGAAAATATGTCATGTGTTAAACATTGTTGTGGTTTACCTGTACCAACGAAATCCATGAAAATTTGTAGCCAGCAATTAATGAAGAATCCTTAGTAATGTGCTTACCTCTGTTAAATGTGATAGTACTATACTATCTCTAATTAGGAACTTTTCTCCAGTGTACACAAATATAAATGAATCTTTCACTCCAAACAACATCCTGGAAAATAAACAACTACAAAGTATAGGCTCTCTAAAGGACAAAAGAGTATGAATGTAAATACAAAAACAATGTAACAAAGAGCCTATACAGGTTGCACTTTGTAAATACAGCTGTTTCTCAAAACAAGTCTTTTAGGGAGATCTTGAATATTCATAGATAATTAACTTTGTTTACATACTGGTTCCCAGTTATACTCTCTGTGTTCCATCTCACAGAGACATAACTTGGGGATGTTACCAGTAAATACACATGTGCATATTGTTTACATTGAAATCTGTGGTAACCTTTCATTTGAGGTAGGGGTAGTTAAGAAAATGAGTGTTAGTTTAAACTCTGAGAAGTTCAGGTCATATAAACGTTGAAAATATGCTGCACAGTCCTATATTTTGATCTTTGAAAAAAATTGTGGTGCATATGAACTTTCAATTCTAGGATAAGATTTTTTAACAAACTTCATAGTAAAAGTGGTACAGTTTACGCCGTAAAAGGAGTTCCTATGGGAAATTGCATCAATTTTGTCAATATTTACAGAAATGCAACCTACGGCACATTTTTTAAAGTTTTGATATAAACTAAACTCTTCTGTTGTTGTATAAGATTGTAAAGCAACATTTATTAAACTTGTTTATGATGAGATTTAAAAAAAAATGGAATAAGCTATACCATGTATACTGGAATGTCTAATGTTTTCTTTTTGCACTACTAATGAGTGACGAGAACACCAATCATGCATTTACACAACAACCGGAGTGGATTTTGCTTTTTCCACCTGCCCACACGTGCCCACTCTAGCTATAATCTCTTTTTTTGTAAAAATATTGATTACAAATGCTTATCTGCTTTTTCAAGTGATTGTACTTGCAAGTCATTAGATTAAATAAAAGAAAGGTAGAAGTTTTGCCCACCCAATGCCCACTCCTATGGTTGGCCGGTGGACAAAGCAAAATCCACCCGAGCTGTAGTGTAATCTGAAATAACAGAATCTAAATCACTCTACACATCAGCCATTGAAATGATGTTTTGGCATGTTAAACAGTCTGCAACAATATGGCTGACTATGCAGCATGAGCTTTGCTCATTGTTGAAGGCCGTATGATGACTTATTTAGTTGTTTATTTCTGTGTCATTTGGTCTCTTGTGAAGAGTTGTCTCATTGGCAATCAAACCACATCTTCTTTTTTATATGCACCAAAATCTTTTCCAACTACTTGTCTGAAAACACATATTCAAACCTTTTCCTGATGTGTCTTAACAAAGTTTTGCCAAATTTTACCAGTCTGTTTAAAGATGTATTATGAAATTGGACTTCTGACTTGCGGTGCAGGCTGAATTTTTGTAAGAAGCTTAACACAGAACATTTCCATAAATTATAAGGACTCCTCTATACCATGTCTACTATTCGTATATTTTTCTGTTATAAGTACACAACACTCATATGTTTACATGCATTATAATTTACCATAAGACTTCTCTAATCAGCATGGTTTCTGTGATTAATACATGGCCTGGCTCACCATACAGGGGATTACTGGCTTGTTTGTAAGCTTCCCTGAAAATAAAAACAATAAATCAATGTATATAATGTATTGGTACAATTTAATGGTGTTGATTGTAACCACTATCTAGTAAAACAAATTAAAAACTTCACATGAAACTTGTCATTTTAATCCATTAATGGTGGGAGTTGGCATTTGTCATTTCTGACCCATGGGCATTTAATAGCTACTCAATATGGCATTGTTGAAGGCTTTATACCTACAGTAATTTCTTATTTTTATACAGAGTTGGGAAAAACTTCTGTCCCTGTGGACCTTTTGAAGTACAACTGTTATTTAGTTTTATTCATAAGCCATGAAGTTGATTATACAAAACTATGACAAAACAAGTTAAGTTTTTGTATCTAAATTTTTTTGAAATCAGAGATTGAATTTGAGGGGACAGGAATGGAATGCCAAATCTACATGTGAGTGAATGTATATTAAAAATTTATATATGTCTACAAAATAAACTTATTAAAAATGAGTCAAAAGAAATTAAAGATATGTCCTTTAAATTGTTAATTAAAGCATGTTTCAAATACAAGTTCTTATAGCAAGATACAATATTTGATCTTAACAATAGAAATATATGATTCAAATATCAATTTAGTCCTTTCCTATTTCAAGAAAACTAACCAATCACGTGTCAGATTACAGGAGTCATGACCTTCTGACCCCTCCTCAGTACAGCCATGACCTCTCCAATACTGTACAACCAGATTTTTCTGTAACCAAGCAAGTCCAGTATCTGATGGTTGTACATCTTCTATCTCATAAAATGTTGTGCTGTCTGCTGCTGCTATAGTTGACAAGGTCACATCTTGTTGGGTCACATGACCTGAAAAATCTCCAGAATCTTGATCTTTTGTGCTCTTTTTGTCTTGTTCATCTTCATCTTCTGTTAATGTTTCTTCTTCTGAATCTGACTAAATAACAAGAAATGTGTGTTTATAAATAAAGTATGATCTTGAAGAATTTGTTTTGTTTTGTAAATATTTTGTTTATTTTTAGGGTTTCTGTTTGGCTCTTTGAGATGTTCATGTTTAATTTTTGTAAATTAGCATGAGTCAACTTCCACATACAGATTCATGCCATCAAGACAAGTTTGTGGTAATACACATTGTATAAGTTTTATAGAATTTGGAAGAGTCAAACTAAAGGTAGAGAACAAAAACCAAATTCAGCAAGTTTTATGTTCATAAAGGGGCTTAATTCATGAACAGCAAAAGTGATGCCACAAAATTTTTAAATTGATTTTTGTTTTGTGGTATTTTAAGCATTGTGTATAAGTTTTATAGCATTTGGTTGAAGCAAACTCAAGTTTGAAAACGGAAACCAAATTCAGCATTTTTTATGTTTATAAAGGTGCTCAGCTCATAAACAGTAAAGATGATGCCATAATTTCAAACTTGATCTGTGTTTCGTGGTAATAACCATTGTTTATATGTTTCATAACATTTGGTAGAGGCAAACTAAGGTTAGAGAATGTAAACTATTTCTGGGGATGTTCAGGATGGATGTAACTGATAGGCCAAACAAGGGTAAAACTTATATACTTATAACCCCTCAAATATATATTTATTATTTATTTGTTTTAATTTCCTAAGCCTTTAACATACCTCCAAGTCATCATACACCTGTAATGGCCTGTATTCACCATCCAGTAGAAATGCTGTCCAATCAAAATCATCCTCTGGTTCTAATCAGAAACAAAAAGGTTTTATAATGATTGCATAAAGTATATCACTATTTTGGTTTTAAAATTGGCCCTGAATTTATACCTTGATATGTATTATCAAGTGAAAATAATAAACAGCTGCTAAAACAGATGATAATACTTCTGTCATCTTGTGTGTGAAGTTTTATGCAATAATAGTAAAAGTTTTTGAGTTACAGCGCAACCTGTTAAAAAACCCTCCCCCTTTTTGTTTTACAAAAAACTCAATAACTCTAAAATAAAAATTTTGAAACATCACCAAAAAGTATACAGATCTTTAGATTAATATAACTAAGAAGTGTGTAAAGTTTTAGCAATAATCATAAATCAATTTTGAGAATTGGCCAACATGTGAAAAAAACACACCTCTGTTTTAGTAACAAAGTCCTGAAAAAAAGTTTTAATCTTAATTTCACCAAAAAGTACACAGATCGTTTGTCATCAATGCCAAATGACCTAGGTCAACTGCTGTAACTTATTACATGTAATAAAATTAAAAAAAATTGATTGGTGTATAATCACTTCAATAAAACATTGCATTCTGTGTTTTCGTCTCTAAACAGCTATTTGTTTGGTTATAACAATTGACACACAAATATCAGTATTTTGCACAAATCAATTATTGGTGAAACATCTGGAATACATGGAATATATTTCATTATAGAACACTTAATATTTTGCATTTTGCTGGACTGGTTAATTTATGCTTGAATCCATTTATATGAGATACAACAATTCTTGAGAATCAAATTATTTACACTCATTTATAAGAAACAACAGAAATACTTTTTAACTTCATCTCAGAAGAATGTAATAGTCGGGAAAAACTAAAATTGTATTTGTATTTTTGTCTCCTTGAATGGCATTTAAGTATCTTTTTTACGTTAGTTTATTTATCTAAGTTGTCATCCTTTCAAAGGTGGGTGTCCTGGTTAGGAAATTTTGCAGGTCTTCATAGTAACTAGTTACTAGACCTACCTTCAGTTTGTAGAACTAAGTCAGATCCGTCATAACTGCAATGTGTTGGAGATTCAGCTAGATGTAGCAGTAAACTCAGTAAGCCATAGTGGGTATCTGTCTGAAAATTGTCAAATATTTGACAGTATACTAGAGACATGTAGTTTATTTCATAGTCCACAATCATGACAATGTTTCACTGATGATAATAAAAATACTTAACCCTTTCACCGATTGCTGCCCAGACCTGGCTACTATTACTCAAGTTGGAGATGTTCTTGTTTGTAGTTATTTGTGTATTTGTTTCATTGACTAACACCATGTTCACATTTTTATTCATCATCATGTTTTGATATTTTTTTCTTCATCAAATATTCAAATTTTCAAATTTTCGGCATTATCTTGGTGAAATTCTCAAAATTCTGCTCTTTGACCAGTAATCATAATTTTTTAACCCAAAACGGCAAAATTTTGAAAATTTTTACGAGTCTGTACAAATTCCTCACACTGAATGATGCTGATGTCCATTCCAAGTGTTTTGTACATAAAACGACATTCAATGTCAAAAAAGTATACTATGTTGGCTTCAATTCTTCCATATATTCTTTAAAAAAAATGTTCCCTCATTTCAAATTCTAGTAAATTCCTTAAATTTCCTCTGATTTTGACATGGTTTTCAATAAACGGAAGCGCCATGTTTACACTTTCATCTGGGTATTCATCAAAGAAAGATAACTCATGTTTGCACTGTTTTGAGCGGGAAATATAAAAGAGGTATTCCGATCCCGGTAAAACAGGACTCATCGGCGAAAGGGTTAATACAAATTATCTATTTCTTTTTTTGTGCAAATAAGTAGAAAAGAAATATGTAATCATTTAGAAATATCATTTATTGTCAAATTACCATTTCATTTCATTTCCTGTCTCCTTTTACCCTTTACATTTAAAAGACTTGTAGAAATATATGACTCTCGTCAAAAGACATTGTTTCATTAGATACATTTGTAAATATTGATTTTTAACTTGATTACAATTCTAGAAAATCAGAGCATTTTCAGTATCAAATTAACTTGCAGGATTCACTACTAAATAATAACATTAGATGGATGTTTCATCATAACACTTTATTCTGATTGGCTAACTACACATCACATGTTATTCCTAAAGCAATTGCATCACTCAATGAAACTTTTCATTCATGAAAACATGTGGTCCCACAATAAAGTGCACAGGTGAATTAAATAAAACAATTATAAAAATCGTGTTTTCATGATCATAGCTAAAAAATGTAATTATAAGTATTGAATTCTTCTTTTTAAGAATTGAATGTTTTTTTTTGTAACTTCATAGTGGTGTAAAAGCGTTGACCAAAGTACATTTTATATGAAGCGCGGAAGCGCTTTTACTATTAATGTGCGCATGGTCAACGCTTTTACAACCCTTTGAAGTTACAAAAAAAAAACCATTCAATTCTTAAAATAACTACAATAACAATATATACATGTACCTTTCCTTCTTTTTTTCCTTCAAACACTGGAGTTTCTAAAAATTCATCTGTTAATGTCTTAAGTGTGTTTGCTTTCCTCTGTTCAGAATGAATCGTACACTTGTCTATAACACTACAAAAAAAATCATAGTTACAACATGTAACTGAAAATATATTTTACTAGAAGTATGATATTTTGGATATAAGGCACTTCTTTCATGACTTTGAAAGATAATTTTTGCACCTGTTCCAAGTCAGGAGCCTCTGGCCTTTGAAGGTCTTGTATGTTTTTTAATTTTAGTTCTTCATGTGCTTTTAAGTTTAGGATGGCGTCCATTTTCACTGAACAGAATCAGAACTAGTACACATTTGTATCTAGGGGCCAGCTGTAGTCCACCTCTGAGAATGGGATTGTCTTGCTGCGTTGAAGGTCCATTGGTGGCCTTCAGCTGTTTTCTGTTTTTTGGTCAGGTTGTTGTCTTTTTTTAAATATTCCCCATGTCCATTCTCAATTTTATTTTGTAAGTGTTTTCTGGATGCCCAGGTTGTTTTTTTTTTATTTACTTTTAGCATGCATGGACAACATTGTTGATTGAAAACATTGAATAATTTTGTTTAGTCTGTGATTGACGATATGGATGTTATATTGAGCCATAGTTCTATCAGCCAAATACATTATAAGGCCACGGTTTTTTATTTTGTTGGTTTACGGATCCGCCGACCCGATTTTGCCGACTTTCAGAATAAAAATAAAATTGACTTTTCATGTTTTTTTTTATTCCCGCCGACCCTTATCAATGAAATATCCCTAAAAACATAATTAAAAGTTTCTTTTTTTATAAAATGAAATGCATTAATCATTAACAAAGTTGATAACACTTTCTGTTGTGAAAAATAAAACTTCCAATTTACGTTTCTAAAAATAGACAGATCAATTATAACTGACCTTGAAATGTCTTTTGCGCAAATAATTTTGCGGAACGAAACCTGTGTTGAAAACCTATTACAAAATAAGTTCGTTTCCCTTATTTGTCATCAGTCCGTAAGATGCATCATCTCAGAGAAATAGACCTGTCCAAATGTTGACAGGTGGAAAACACAATTAAAGAACTGAATATTTACCATTCTTATGAAATTTTCTTGTTTCATAAATATCAATCATTGAAAAAAAACGGATTGCAGGACAACTGATAAACCCGATATTGTTGTTTTTCCAGTGGACGAGTCTATTACGTTTTTCGACACGTGTGTTTAAACTTATTTTTGTACGACGTTTTTACATATTTTTTTTTATTAGTTTTTGTGATTGAAGATCATTATATTTATTTACCAATTTTTCTGGAATTGATTGAGAGCTACGCTAATCTGTTTTTCTTGTTTGTTAAATGACGATTTAATTTCGTCTTTGTCCGTGCAACCCCCCTTTTTTACAGGAAGTAATTAAACGATGTCATACGATGTTCATGATCACTGATTAATAATATTTCATTGAACTAAATGCTAAAAAATGATGACAAAACAGCAAATAAGACAAACATTTTGTTAGTAAGGTGAAATATATATTTATTTTGCATATTTTTCCGTTCTGAAAGATTTTTTTTTTCTTTTTTTTTCCGACCGACCGACCCGACTTTTTTAGGGGAAAAATCCGTAAACCAACAAATAAAAAAACCGTGGCCTAACATTAAGGAAGAGAGAAACTTATTCAATCAAATTATGAAATCTATTGTGTTTATCTTTAATCAGTCACTGTCAGTTGGCAACATTCATTGTTAACCTAGTATCAACAGGTCTACCTTATCATACAATGTATACTGTAAATTAAGAAATTATTGTGTGCATTTATTATTGTGATTTTGACATTTAAGACTAAATTACAATTATGTTAATTTTTGAGATATTGAGAAAAGTCCTGTTAAGGAGGCTCGCGGGGATAAGATTTTCAGAAAAAAATCAAACATTTATTTTTCTTTACAAATTTTATTAATTACCTTTAGTAGTTGTTACTTTATCTTATGGTACAAGAATTTTTCAAAAACATCAATACATATTGGCCCTAGGTGACTTTTAAAATTTAGATATCATTGAAAAAGCTCCAAATTATCTCCCTTTGGTGTAAAAATGCCATTTTTTTGGATAAAAAATTAAATATCTTTTTTAACTCATCGGTGACCTGTATTTTTTATTGTTGTTTTCGAAAAGACATTACATAAACTGAATAATAGTATAATCTAACCAATTTCTGTAATTTTGTTCTTTTTTTATTTCGATATTACCAATATTTCTCCTATTAGTTCAACAGAAAAAAAGGACATTAACAAAAATGTATGCTTTTTTCGAAGGCAAATTGTGAGCGTAAATGCACGGTGACCCCAATTTTTTAATTCATTTTTCTATTAGGTATAAGATAAAGTTAATTTATAGAAAAATATAGAGAAATCCTATATTAAATAAAAAAATTGATTTAGACCCGCGAGCCCCCTTAAATTGAAATAATTTCAAAATGAGAGTACAAATTCTTGCTAAATTTATAATCCTGTTGCATCTTTGCAGTAATTTCTGAATTTACAGTACTGTAAATCCTAAATCCAGAAATTATTGCAAGGTTTTCAATTGTGATTATCCCAGTAATAAGAACTTGTATTCTGATATCTTATCCAGATAGATCAGATATCAGCATGCATAGACTATGCAGGTTTCCCTGAAATCTCAATAATTAATGTAGAATATTCATGATATTGTTTATTTTTCAAAAATCACAAAAATTAATATATGGACGTACATTTTTGTAAGTTGACAATAATTTCTGAATTAACAGTACCTTCATACCAAATAACAATGTACCTACAAATTCATGTGCTTTATTTAAGGTCTGTCTATAGTGACCATATAAAACTAAGTACTTATAAAATATAATTACCCTTTTAATGATTGGGTGACTTTGTGGCTGTCAACACTGAGAAATCTGTGATATTTAATATTAGAATCAGCAAACTGAAAACAGATCTTAAAATTATCTTCTTCCTCCTGAAAAAAAAGATAGCAAATCACGTTATAATCATGATATATTTGAGAAGTTCTGATAAATAATCAGTTGACATGGTTGATTGCTGTTTCAATTTTTCTCAATATTTTTCTATATTTAAACATTTTTCACAGAGACCCATGATTTCTGCATTTTTTACCTTCACTTTCAAATGGACGTCAAGTTACGAGAGAGTTCGTGGCCTCGAGACTCAATTATGCAAATATTTATATTTTGTTACCTTCGGTATAGAAAAAGTAAAATCACAAAAATACTGAACTTAGGGGAAAATCAATTCGGAAGGTCCATAATCACATGGCAAAATCATATAACAAAACGCATCAAAAACGAATGGACAAGATCTGTCATATTCCTGACTTGGTACAGGCATTTTCAAATGTAGAAAATGGTGGATTAAACCTGGTTTTGTAGCGCTAACCCTCTCACTTTAATGACAGTTTCATCAAATTCCGTTTATTTACATTGATGCGTTAAACAAAATATTCAAAACATGGGTACATCAGTCATCATCGTATAACAATTTCAAAAGGAACAATTTAACAGAACACAAACACATCTACTATCTACAAATACATTAATTGATTTAAGTGTCTGACGTCAGAAATTTTTATACGTCACATAACTTTGTCGTTTAATGAATCACAAACAATTTTAAAATTTTAAATAGGCAATGTTAGCATGCAGTTTTAGGAGATCGATGTTCAACATTTAGAAGCAACCATGTTTTTTCACCTCCTTCACAGGAGTTCGGTAACAAGCATTTAGTTCCGACCATGATAACAATCGGAAGCTCTCGGACATTTAGGTAACTTGCATCGTAAATGAACGAGGTGTTACTGTACATTATGGTCATTTGCATTGTATCTCATGGTCACTGATAATCTTTGAAAATGAAAGGCAAATTGCGGAAATCATTGGTATCTGTGAAAAATGTTAAAATATAGAAAAAAAAAGGTTTGGCAGGTAGGTGAAACTTACATAAAGGAAGAAATAAATGAAAAATGAAGAGATTGAAGCCTGCTTTATATAATTCCAAGGCCCTCAGTCAGCTCCAGAAGCGACAAAGCAGTGCATCTATTTTGAGTGGGCAAATATCCACTTTTTGATATGGGACATGCTCAGACGCCCTATGGCCCCAGCTTGTCTGGCAAAACAGCTGTCAAAGTCAGAGTAATCTCGACTAGGCTATCAGTATCAAGCTGTTGTATGGTTGTGGCCAAACAGCCAAAGTGACTAGAATTCCCACATTTGACAAATCATACCATATTTATTTAAGATATAAATTGTAGTTTGGAAACAGTTAAGTGGTCGAAACAAGTTTCTTTACCGTTTTTAGTATAGCCATAGAGAATAAATATGGTATTTTTTTAGCAAGACAGTCAGTGTCGTGAAAATGTTTTGTTTATCTTAGAAACAGGTCGTTGTGGCCTACTGTACTTATGATCTATTTAATGCATCGTACATCGTTTTATCTGGTTTAACTAAGCTACTTAAAAACATACACTAAATCCTGAAAAAAGTGTGATTAAATTTTTGATATCAGGTTCAAAATTGTTTTTCCACCGCGCCATTCCATCGGGAGTTCTCTACTGTCTTTATAAAATCCAAGTAATTCCGAAAAAGATACAGACAGAAACACCAAAATAAATGTACAAAGAGATAAGACAACAACGTACAAATATGATAACACAAACAACAGAAACAGTGCATGGACATATTTTGTTTCATATCATTTGAATTATTTTCAATATTATCGGTATTAAACTTGATTATCGACACATGAAAGTTTGTCGATAACGTAGCTAATTTTGACGGTAAAGAAACATCAATTCTATCACTTCTCTGTTACGGGCTGTAGATCTTGAATTCTTCTTACGAATGATTTTGTACAAAAGCATACAGCCAAACTTTTCAAGATTGAAAGTATAAACGATGATATTTAACGAAAAAAATAACAAAACATAAAACAATTTGATAACGTATATTATGATATACTTTTTTTACCATTGTCGGATATGAGGGGAGATGAGAGTGTATTCTTCTCCATTTGATTGCAATATTTTTTTAATGTCATGTTTTCCCCTCGATAATTCATACATGTCTAGAAATAAGAATATGTAACCTAGCTTCGCTCGGCGCTATATCTAAAATTAATCTTTAATTGCCCCATCTCCTAAAACCTGTAAACGACTTAAAAAAAGGTTGGCGATAATTATAATGTCTCAACATTATAACTGATGACCAAAATATTTCAAAAAATTTCAGCACATTAATAAACTCATCATATACTCTAGGATTCAAAATTTATGTTTACGCCTGACGCGCGTTTAGTCTACAAAAGACTAATCAGTGATGATCGAATCAAAAATTGTTAAAAGGCTAAATAAAGTAAGAAGTTGAAGAGAATTTAGGACCAAACATTCCTTAAAGTTTTGCCAAATACATCTAGGGTAATCTATATAGTTATCAAAAGTACCAGGATTATAATTTTATACGCCAGACGCGCGTTTCGTCTGCATAAGACTCATCAGTGACGCGCAGATCAAAATAGTTAAAAAGCCAAATAAATGCAAAGTCGAAGAGCATTGAGGATCCAAAATTCCAAAAAGTTGTGCCAAATATGGCTAAGGTAATCTACTCCTGGGGTAAGAAAATCCTTAGTTTTTCGAAAAATTCAAAGTTTTGTAAATAGAAAATTTATAAAAATTACCATATAATTGATATTCATGTCAACACCGACAGCAATCTATACCTGAGGTAGAAAAGCCTTAGTATTAAAAAAATCAAATGTATGTTAACAGTTAATTTATAATTATGAATATATCAATAATTTGATGTGTTTTTTTGTTTCTTTGTTATAAAAATAATTACATCTAGTAAGATATAATATCGCTCATCTTGAGCTACAACACAAATAAACGCGATCAACAGTGGGTTTTTTATGGACTAAAGATTTGAAAACTAAATAACCTATATTCTAACAAAGCGTAAACTATAACTGATAATTTACTTACATTTACAAGATTGACAGTAATGAGCAAACATAATAAACATTTTACAAGGACAGCAGAAGTTGTTTTGATTGCTGTCATAATGACTTCTATCTAAAATAAACAAGGTTTCATTCAAATAATGTAATTGTCACTAGTTAATTAAATAAAAGTCGGTCAGATCGATCATACACATTTTTAAATAACTTGAATTTTTTTTTGTTAAGATATAAAAACAGTATACATACAAGCCCTTATGAAATTTTAGTCAAAGGTAGAAACAAACATTAAATTAAACATTGTAGACTAAAGATTGTTATTAACAATTGAAAACATAAATATTATACAATATTTGTCAAACAATTGGAGAAATGTTGTTCATACAAAACAGAAAGAGGAAAAGATACTACAAGGAAAATGACAACTAAAGATCTTAGAGAAGATATAATACATATGCAAATAATTGAAATAGACGAATAGACAAATAATGTATGTTGTAAAACCCTTTGACCAGGGCAATTCTAAAGTATTCGTCGCAATATTGATCTAATACATAATTTGAACGTTGTTTTTCTCCTGACAAAAAGATAAAAAGACCGTTGCCTAGAAAAAAGCTTTAATTGGATTATGATAAATACAGCACAGCAGATTAATAAAAAAAACAGCAACACGAATTCCTTTAGACAATCGGACTGATTTAAGATGTTTCAGAACTGTAAGCAATCTCTTAGCTACGCATTGGCCAGTACAGTAAAAATTTGTGATAAAACTCATTAACCACTCCAGGTTTATGATTTATAACGCAAGACGCGCTTTTTTTTAAACCCGAGTTTTTTTCTAATGTTGTAAGGATGGGTATTAACATGAGGACCAATATCTGCCATTCCTGTCAGACCACCTGAGATTAAACCAAGTTTTGATTGGGTTCGGGTTGCGCAGTCTTTAGCTTTCTATGTTGCATTTTTGAACAGTTGTTTTTCTTTATTTTTTTTCGTTTGCCATGGTATTTTCAGTTTCTTCATTGCTAATTTGAATGACTATTGATATATTTTGCTTCTCTCATATCAGCGAGTGAAAGACAAAGCTATTGTGTTCACAACCTAGATATTCAATAATGGTCTACCAAACAACGATTGATTACGAAAGCATATGTTTGTCAGATGTTAAGGTCTTTAAAATTGAATGAAAATTTTCAAAAGATCTAGATAAAAGTGGTAGAAAATATACAAATGTACACATCGGTACCATAGATAATCATTATATAATAGGATGACTGAAAAATCGGAATAATCGAGATTTATATATTGCAGTACCGCTGCATGTGGACTGGCACTTCCAAGAAATTATAGCAAACGAGAAAAATCAGTCCTTCTGTATGGACATGATTTGTCTGCAAATCTTCTGTAGATAATAATAGTTATCAAAGGTACCAGGAATATAATTAAGAACGCCAGACGCGGGTTACGTCTACATAAGACTTATCAGTGACGCTCTTATCAAAATATTTATAAAGCCAAACAGGTACAAAGTTTAATAGAATTGAGGATCCAAAATCCCATAATTATGAAACTATGACTAAAATTGAGAAAGGAAATGGTGAATATGTCAAAGCGACAACCATCCGACCATAGAGCAAACAACAGCCGAAGGCAACCAATGGGTCTTCAATGTAGCGAGAATTCCCGCACCCGTAGGAGTCCTTCAGCTGGCCCCTAAAATATGCATAATAGTACAGTGATAATGGACGTCATACTAAACTCCGAATTATACACAAGAAACTAAAATTTAAAAATCATACAAGACTAACAAAGGCCAGAGGCTCCTGACTTGGGACAGGCGCAAAATTGCGGCAGGGTAAAACATGTTTATGAGATCTCAACCCTCCCCCTATACCTCTAGCCAATGTAGAAAAGTAAAAGAATAACAATACGCACATTAAAATTCAGTTCAAGAGAAGTCCGAGTCCGATGTCAAAAGATGTAACAAAAGAAAATAAATAAAATGACAATAATACATAAATATCAACAGACTACTAGCAGTTAACTGACATGCCAGCTCCAGACCTCAATTAAACTGATTGAAAGATTATGTCTTCATCATATGAATATCATGTACAATCCCTCCCGTTAGGGGTTTAGTATCATACTATCATAAAATATATGAGAAGAACATAACCCGTGTCATGCCAACAACTGTTTTTTTTTAGAAATAAATGTGTTTAGTTCCGACGCAAAGACCCTATCAGTGAATCAATGTTAAAGCC
The DNA here is from genome assembly GCF_036588685.1 of Mytilus trossulus. Classification (NCBI taxonomy): domain Eukaryota; kingdom Metazoa; phylum Mollusca; class Bivalvia; order Mytilida; family Mytilidae; genus Mytilus; species Mytilus trossulus. The sequence continues at coordinate 34,643,598 of NC_086383.1, read as the reverse complement.
AAAATATGCAATCTTTAATGACCTGACAACAGTATCGTAACTATATCCCCTTTTAATAAGTCTATTTAAAGGTTTTGTTAGTTTTTGAGGAGAATACTGACATTTTTGTGCTTTATAAAGAATATTTCCATAAAATTTTGGATATGAAATACCTGAACGTATAAGATGTCTGCATGTTGAGTTATATTTACGAATTATTTCCTTATACCGGTGATAAAATTTAGTAAATGTTTTTACAAGTTTGTGATATCGAAAACCCTGGTGTAATAATTTTTCAGTAATACATAAATTTCTCTCGCTAAAATCTAATACGTTGTTACATACACGAGCGAATCGTACAAGTTGAGATATATAAACACCATAATATGCAAACATATCTACCAAAATTTTGAACATTTTGATTAATGTTTTTCGTTTACTGATTTATTGGACATCATTGTGTGTATAATTTAGTAAAATTTCTTAATGTCTTTTCAATGATTTTTTTTCGTTCAATTTCTTTTCATCCGTAAAAATTCCATTGTTTTAATATCTAGTGCCTAACTGATAATGATAATAATTTCAAAGAAAAACAACGGTCTTCTTATTGTTTAAATGTAACAGAACATTTTGTTACTGTACCTGTATCGCTTTTGAATTAATTTGAAATATGACATTTTTTGTCTAGTTAATATATTTTATTTCATTAGCAAACACGTTGTAGCATATCTTTGACTTAATTATGAGGTAATAACATTGTATACAAATGATGTGAACTTACTGTGTGTTTAAAAAAATAAAGAGCAATTAATTTTTTGAGTGAAATTATGTTCTGCATATCAGGCAGGGTTATTTGCAAAAAGTATTGAAACATTTAATCACGCCAAAGCCTCGCCGTCTCCGCATTGCCTTAAATTCAATGCTGATTGTTAATAAGTGACTTACCTTAATTTGTTAACGTTAATTCTTTAAACAGTTTAAGGATGCATGTACGAGCTCACCAAAAGATACAGGTGAATGATTGTTTGAATAAATTTCTTATTTCTTAAATACCATGGTTTTCAGTTCATTGATTTTTTAATCGCCAAAAACAAACTTCCATTTTATTTATATTTAGCAAAACTAATAATAGTTCTTACGGAAAAGATTGATCGACTTCAGAAAAAAAATGATTCCATTATATTAGCTTGCGCGTGCGTTAGTATTGAACAGTTTGTTCTGATAATCTATGTTTATAATATTAGAAATACAAAACATGCATGTGATACGGTCGATAATCATCATTAACCTATATTTAAATTTTATAAATCTAACAAAGACTGGTGTGTATGCATAGGTATGTAAATTAAAGTTCCAGATCTGGCTAAACGCTACAATGAAGAAAAATATTACATAGTGTTTTATCTTCGTGTGAACCAATTTATGGACTCGAAATTCATTTTAGATTGTCTCGTAAACAAATCCAGCATTTTTCATAATTAATTAACATGATATGTTGTAAAATTCAAAAATACCTTTTGGATTTAACAGCAATACTAAGTAAACCATGTTGTTTGCTTGAATAAGTATCTGAAAGTATGCAATTATGCTCAAATATTGTGCCTAAACGTATGACATACCATATATATTGATTTTGATATAGTTTTAAAAATATCTATTCCCTTATGAAAAAATAAATTATTGCACTTTAAGCATTGTGCATGTTGTGTGGCTTTGTAACGATTTATGTGATCTGAAATATTTTTCTATTGCACGAATGAAACAGTTTCTGAAATAATTTTCCTCGTTTATGATAGACGTTCAACAGGTTAATGTATTCAATGTAAAAAATGAGAATTTTCGCATGCCAATTTAATTTACAAAATGAATCAGTGATCAGATCGACAGGTCGACAGTTTGCCTTATCGAAACAAACGGTCCTTAAGTACACCGTCTAGTTTAACTATAACTCAAATTGAAAATAATTGATTGGCAATTCGGTTTAACTTATTTAAAATCCTCTTTTTATTGTTAATGGCCAAATCATCTAATGATTTCAGCAAACTAATTTATAAAGGTAAACAGGATAGGGTGGATATGTACCGGAACAAATATCGCATGAAGCACAAAAAAATATTAATCTCAATCCGACATAAAAGGAATCAAGTTTTGATGTTTTTTTCACACTGAAATCCCCCTCCCAAAAATATAGTTATTTTTATATTGCTTTTTAAGATTATATTTATTAGTGAAATGGAAATTAGCATATTCCGATAAAATGGCAACGATCTTCTATACAGCCTTTTCTACGATGTTTATATTTCGTTATTTTAGATTTTTTATCTTTTGTATCCATTTCTGTATTTGGTGCAAGATCGAGGTAAATATAGAAATAAGAAGATATGGCATGATTGATAATGAGACAATTCTGCACCAGAGACTAAATGACAACGAAGTTACGGTACGGCCTTCAACATTGACAAAACCCCTATTACATAGTCACTATTTAAAGACACATGAAAAACAGTTCATAGGAGAAAGAACTAACAGTCTGAATAATATACAACAAATGAACGAAAAACAATTATAATATACAGCAAACAACTGAATTACAAGATCCTTAATTGTAACAGCCATTAAGAGAATGTTGCGAGGTAGGCATGTTTGAAGGCGCTGATACTTTCCATACCTTAGCAATGCAAAAATTTAGGTATCGACATATTGTAGAGTCATGTTTTTGTGTATTTGTATAGCAATACTATTTAGTTTGGTATTTACTTACTGATATCACATTTTTTATCTTAATAAAACACAATATTCAAATGTATACTTATAGTTTTGAATTTGTAACCTTTTAGAAAAAGTTTCTTTAAAGGATCGGTGAATATACCCGGATCGACAATGAAGAAAAGCGAGTTTTTTGTGCCTATCATTTATTATTCAAATTTGAAACTGTAAATCATGTCAACTAAATTTAAAAAATCGAAATTATGTAGATGTAAAAATTAAAAATATTTAAATGTGTAGTCAAACTATAAGATTTGACTAAGAATAAGTATAGTTATTCATCTTTAATTGAGACACATATACCCCATATGCTGGTGTCACTGGGATGTTGCTACACAGAAATGGAAAGTTGACTATAGAAAGTACGTTGATTTTGTTGAACGAGGAATATACTGCTTTCTCAAAAGTTGCTAAGACAGGGCTATGCATCAATCAAATTAAGGTCATCACTTAAAAAATATTAAGGTCGCCATCATGAGCTGATTAGCCATTATGACAAAAGTGTGTCAGAAACCATATCTGATATTCTTCCTCAGTCATAATAACCCTCCATCATTACCGAATTGAACAAAGAAATAAAACGTTGGGTGCCTTATACGGTGCAGAAAATGCTCACCCTTCCGAAGCACCTGATTTCACTCCCGGTTTTTAGTGGAGATCGTGTTGTTTCTTAATTATTATTTACAACTGTTGCTGTAAATGTCCTTTGGTTTTGTGAGTCTTTTACTTTAAATTTACATTTTATTCTGTAGTTGAATATGATTTTACAAAGCGAATGTAAAGTATTTAAAAATCCATGTACTATTAAAACTCCGGTATATTTTTAAACGTCTAATACTTTTGACACCAGGTTTTTTAACTATGGTAGTGTATATCTAACTAAATCAAGTTGCTTGTCAGGAACGTTTAAAATATTTTGGTTTTTGGCTAATAAAAAATGTTGTTTAATGTGAAAGAACAAATGAAACAAGTATGAAAAAATCAAATGTAACAAAACTTTTTTATTCTGTTTTTATCTCTTTCCCTTAAATGCTTCTTTAATACCTTGTAAGTTATCCCAAAACCTGTTATCTGATAAAAGAAAGTTAAACAAATAAATGCCTGTGTTTAAATATTGAACCAGTTAATGACGAGAACTTCGTTTATTATTTTGCTTTAGTTAAATTAAAATCCCAAGACAAATGAAAAAAATGCTTCATAAATTTTTTGGTATATCAAAATTACCATTTTAGTGATTGCCGTTAATTCCTCAAGTATGAGCATTATGTCATATATTACTTTAAGTTTAATCATTTACAAAATTTGGGATTGAAACTAGAGAAGGGACTTGAAAATATATAAAGTTTTGAAATTCATTCATGTGGAAAAATTTGGTGGCATTACAAATGAGTGCCTATAGGTCAAATCAACCTAATTAAACAAGCTATTTCAAAATATCATTATAATATTTGTTTACTAGTTATTAAAATCCGTCACACTTGGTAGCACACCATGATAAGAATAAACAAGTTTTGTTTTTTTCTTTCACTTTTTTAATACTATTTTCTGTGAACATTAGTATCACTAAAAGATGTTAATCTCAAAAATGGAACTTATATCGAAAATATGAAGCGGTTAATATGAAGGTCTTTTTAAATTCCGCGGAAAATTTACCATTTGAAAGGGTAGAGATAACGGTCAAGCATGTCATTCAACTTTGTTGTTGTTATTCGTCATGCCGGTTGCTATAGATTCTCAATGTCAGAATTTTCTATACAAAATCAGAATGACACTAATAAAAATACAGTTTAATCTAAAAATGAAAAATCACAAAAGTACTGAACTCAAAGGAAAAATCCAAACGGAAAGTCCATAATCAAATGGCAAAATCAAAAGCTCAAAATCATGAAACGAATGGATTACAACTGTCATATTTTCTGACTTTGTCCAGAAATTTTCTTTTGTAGTAAATAGTGGATTACTCCTGGTTTTATAGCTAGCTAAACCTGTCACTTGTATGACATTCGCATCAAGTTTCGTTATATTGACAAAGATTTGTGAATAAAACAAGCAGACAAAATAGGTGAAAATGTCACAAATAGTGGTAAAGCAGTCGAAATTGTGTTATAATCTTAATCACTTATCAATTATGTAACAAATTAAAGAGGCACAAAAATGCGTACAAATATTAACTGTAGCACAAAAACACAATGACGGAATGAAATGCACATTAATTCATATTTACCCGAAAAGAAAAAAAAAGAAAAATAGTATATTTTCTTTTTCTGATCTTTCTACACTTCATTATGATCTAAAGTGAAATAGGCAGAAATAAAACAAAGGAGACGATCTTCAAATACAATTTTCCGTCAATGATTACATTTTATAGTTAAAGTGTCTTTTAGTATTTGTATTTCTAACTTTGATTTACACTTCTGGTTTTTTTAAAATTATATTACGATGTGAATGTAAAGTATTTTGAAAGATACCTTTATAGTTTTGATAGTACATAAAATTACTATCAAAACAATTATGGTATCTTTATTAACGTTAAATAAAGTAAACTAACTAATTTTCGCGAACATATATCGTGGTGAATGTGTAAAATTTGAATCTTTTTAATTGAACTTTATCATTTAGATTTAGTGATGGTAAAATTGAAACGCCGCGAAGTTAAAGAGCGAATTGCGAACTATAAAATCCGCGAAAATCATTTGGTTTACAGTTCTGTTTTGACACAATCTTTTTGTACATCTCGAAAACAGTCACTATGTAACGATGATAGTATGGTTTTTAGCTCAATCGAGTTATCTGACAGAAATATTCGAAAAAACTAAGAAATACCAATTGATAGTAACAAAAATGCTACTACATTTCCCGTCGATACATTGATAAACTATAACTTGAATCAAAAATCCTTTTCTGGGTTTGTCTCCATTTAAAAAAAAAATTAAAATGCAATATCTTTTTTCTCCCAATTGCACTAAATTTATTTGTTTTTGTTTACAACTGTGAAAGTCAGAAATATAAAATTAATATTTCGAATAATTTATAAACAAAACTGATAGGGATTTAAATAGGAAAAATGTGAAATAAGTACTAATAAGTCCCTATCTAAGATTTAATTAACTTTTAACACGCTATTTCAAAATATTGTATAACCTTTGTGTACTTCATGTAGTTATTTAAATCCGTCACACCTGATAGTTGATCGGAAAAATATTGCAAATATTTCACACAACCTTCTCAAATACCTTTTTATAAAGAATAATTTCTTTAAAGTAGGTTATTTTTTTATGTCAAGACTAATGGAATCATAAAAAAAACATTTATTGTACAGGAGTGAACATATTCATGGTCAAATGTATTTAACGTGAAAACAATGAAATAGATCACTGTGACTTTAATTTTTCAATATACTGGTCAATAAAAATATCAATGAAAATGAATTGGACACTTTATAGGTTTCGTGCACCATATAAGTCGCAATCACCTACTTTGTACGTTTATATCTCATAGAAAATTGCTGTGGATAGGAAGACATATACTCAAAGTATTAGTTTTATCAAGTAATATAGGTGAAACTTATACTTTTTCATTTCTTTTTTGTTAGTTTACCCTCTTCTTCAGATACTAGTACAGTAGGTCTATATATAATTCTCTCTGCATTGAAATGGAACTAATCGTACCGACGTATTTTCAGACCAAGGATTGCCGATTGAAAAAAGCCAGATTCTTGAAAAGCATAATCAGTATAGGCGACGTCCTATGGCTATAGATGTGAATATGCAATGTTATTTTACAAATTCCTTTATTATTAATCAAAATAATCTCCAACCGGAGAATGACCATCTTCCATATTTGTCACTACTGAGAATCCCTTGAGGGTGTTCGAATGGTGCTGATCTTGTAAACACAACGTCTCCGGTAGATAAGGAGAGTATTACAAAAGCTGTTGAGACCGCGTCATCACGCTCGTTTTCAGTGTCAACATCAATTACGCCTCTGACGTCAGAGTTTCTCACTAGTTCAATGGTTATCTCCCCATTCATGTTGTTTATATGTCCAGCAGCGATTATTGTCCAACTAAAGGCATATATTCCGTCAGAGGGCGCTGTGAATATTCCGGTAAAATTATTGTACCCATTGCCAACATTCGTTTCTATGACATCATACTTAACGGTGTGACCAGTTCCAAAATTTGGTCCATTGAAATCAGTAGATAAATACGTTGTAAAAGCAACATGCTCAGTCTGCCTTCGTTTTCGGACAGAATTTGTTTCTGTTAAACCTACAATATTGAAAAATGCACATATAACTTGGAATAAAGCTTGGTAAGGTTATCAAAATTGTAACCCAGAGGCGTAATGTTGTTGAACACATTGTTAGTACCCGGGATGTAATTCAAAGAATTTATAAAATATTAAAAAAGGGGCAAACCTTTTCCACCTCAATAATGAGCTGTAAAAGACACAAATTACAGATCTGATAATACTCAAAGTTAATGACAGCTAGTTGAAATCCAATAACACCTAATATAAATCATCAATCAGTACACATCCAACATCCAATGGGTTTAGTGTAAAAACTTCATGAATAGTCAGAGAAAAAAACCATGACCTAGTGCTATGCCAAGATACAGGAGTCGACAAGTTAATTTTAATGATCGATAAGTTTCTAAATTTCCGAGAATGGTAAACAACATCTCCGTAAAAAGGAAGATGTGCTATCTCCTTTGAAATAAGTTTTCTACAGGTACAACCAAACTTAAAAACCAAATCTTTATATTTAAGGAACATTCCCCATTTCCATTCTCAATTTTTGTAAAAGTTTTAAATCTCCGACTTAATTATAATTTACCAGTAATACATAGCTTACGTTCTTTAAATCTAAGACGTCACAACAGACAAGGTCATGGCGAACGAGTTGTGAAATATACACACCGTAAGATGGTGCTAAAGGAACAAATTACTCCAAAAAGGGAAAATTAACAATAGGGAACGAAAAATCGTCATTTTTGCCGTAATATGTTAGTGTGGAGTTTCCCGTGTAAAATTGAAATATCTAAATCTAGGAAAGGGCAGTTATTAGCATTTACATTTGATTTATTTAAAGTTACTTTGGTTAAGTTTCGGCAGTATAGTAGAGTTTGGTTTTAAACAGTACAAAAACAAGTCTGCTATTACAGTTGCCCAATAAGTGTCTTTAAAAATACCTATCATCTGTCGATAAATTTTGTTGCCAAAACGTATATAATTATTATGAAGGACAAAATCAACAGCTTCAATCATCTCATCATACCTCATGTAAGTATGTTAATGTCACCTGTGTTTATATGTCTCTGGTGTATGTTCACTGAGTTTTATTGGGAAAGTGTATATTAAATTGTTGTCAGTTTTATCAATTAAATAAAAAAAAAAAGAAGATGTGGTATGATTGGCAACGAGACAACTGTCCGATTATGTCTGTTTGTGTCGTTCACTTAATTCCTTTAGTCTAAGACTTTGAAATTATAAATATTTTCAATGGAAGAGTAAAAGTGGTAAAGACAACCAAATCACGAAATATTCTTGAGAATTTTGCCCAAACTACTCTATTAAAAGTAGTCCCAGGTTAGGGAGAGGCTTACATGTTTTACCCCGCCACATTATGTATGTATTTGTCTGTCCAAAGTCAGGAGCCTGTTATTCAGTGGTTGCCGTTTGTTTGTGTGTTACATATTTGTTTTTCATTCTTTTTATGTGCATAAATAAGGCCGTTAGTTTTCTCGTTTGAATTGTTTTACACTGTCATTTCGTGGCCTTTAATAGCTGACTATGCGGGTTAGGCTTTGCTCATTTTAAAAGGCCGTACGGTGACCTATAGTTAATTGCTGTGTCATTTTGGTCTCTTGTGGAGAGTTGTCTCATTGGCAATCATACCACATCTTCTTTTTTTTTTCATATAAAGCTTGTTACGAATACACATTTCTAGCTATAATCTAAAATATTTTTCAATTTGAAACGATTTATTATGGTGAAGTTTACTTACCAAACTGATTTGCTGTGCTCTTTTGTTCAACCATTTTGCCAAGTCTCGACACTTCTTTCCTGAGTTCTTGAATTTCATGTTTATAGTTTTCTTCCCTGGCTTCCAGTCGCGTAAGGCGATTAGCTAGTATCAGATTCTGCAACGGACGCTGTAAAGATTGAAAATAAAATTAATGGTAATATCGCAAACATGTTAAGTTCACGAATGAGTGTTACATATATTCTCATTTACCGAACTGATAAGACAGGGATTTGACACGAGCTTTTGATTCCTGATTAACAAATTTTTGATTTCAACCTTTTATTCTAGTCCGAGGTTGTGGTTATCTTACCATGCGTCTGCCCACTGCTTAATATGTTGATCGACGAATTCTCAAAGTCAAATATTTCAAAAGATAAAAAATATCCCAAATTGAATTGTATTCGTTTTGAAGAGGTGACAAGTAGGACTACTGTTAAAAGAGTATATATTTGCATGGTATGAGAAAAAAAATCACAATATGAAAAAAAATTCCCCCCTTTCCACTCCCAAGAAAATCAAAAATAAAACCAACGATTTTTTTTTTTACATACAAATGAAATATTAAGAAGTGGAGCCATACGATTTGCAGTACACAATGGGTGGGGTTACATGATGCTGTTTTTAATTAATCAAAAATATTATTGGCGGCTGAATATTAAAGAAGTAGAATTTATACTGTTCGAATTAATTCGGTTCTTTACATCTAGCTAATGATACAAATTGTTATGAATTTTATAGCATAACAATGAATTTCGTTTGGTTTCCTAGTAGATTTGTGATTTAAAGAAATTACCGTTTTTTTCATTTTGCCGTTGATAGCCGAAAACTAAATAGACAGTAATAAATCAGCGAGGAACATGCGCTGAAAAATAAAACTTTCACAGAAAATGAGACTGAAACTAATGATCATACATATTTGGTGGGATAAATAATGGAAGGGTTAGCTATAGTGTTCGGCTATCAACGGCAGGATGAAAAACTGTAATGTTAGTATTTGAAATATAAAGAAGTGGAGTCATACATTTTGCTGTCTACAATGGGTTTACATGCTGAATTTGAGACGTTAGGGTTAACCTATATATCTCATTCTTACAGTCAGACAAAAACATATGCATGATATGATGAAAGTCTCGTTAACTGTACTTTTATAACCCAATCAACGAAGCCTAATGACATGGCAAGAGGATATCATTCAGCTATCACATGCTTATTTTCTGGCAATGTTTAGTATATGTCGTGCCTCATCTGATGAACATGTCAATGTGTTGCGAAATGCTTTGGGAACTTATTTATTTGAGTTAAAAAATTGTATTCAACACATTTATGTACACTTTTATTTGGGTTTAATTTTCAAGTTATTAATACAATTTGAAATCAAAATAACAACTAATTGAAATCAAAATAACAACTAATTGAACTCAAAATTGAATAGAAATTATTGATAGATTGTTAATAAAAAAAAAACCACCTTAATGTTGATAATGTGAAATGGTTGAATTATAATAATTTCCTTTAAATACCTGCCACAGTTTTTTTAAAATATTCTCAGTTGCATTTTAGCATTAACCAAGAGGATGGTATATTTTTTGGAATTTTGGATCCTCAATGCTCTTCAACTTTTTACTTGTTTGGCTTTAAAAATATTTTGATTTGAGCGTCACTGATGAGTCTTATATAGACGAAACGCGCGTCTGGCGTACTAAATTATAATCCTGGTACCTTTGATAACTATTTACACCACTGGGTCGATGCCACTGCTGGTGGACGTTTCGTCTTCGAGGGTATCACCAGCCCAGTAGTCAACACTTCGGTGTTGACATGAATATCAATAATGTGGTCATTTTTATAAATTTTCTGTTTACTAAACGTTGAATTTTTCGAAAAACTAAGGATTTTCTTATTCCAGGCATAGATTACCTTAGCCGTATTTGGCACAATTTTTTGGAATTTTGGATCCTCAATGCTCTTAAACTTTTTACTTGTTTGGCTTTATAAATATTTTGATTTGAGCGTCACTGATGAGTCTTATATAGACGAAACGCGCGTCTGGCGTACTAAATTATAATCCTGGTACCTTTGATAACTATATATGTTTTTTTCGTTTAGTAGATTGAATGTTGAAATGAGCTAAGATGTTTTTATCTATATTTAAGTACATTTCAGAAATGCATAAAACAAGCATGCAAAAAAGTCTTTACATGTTAGATGCTAAGTACAATTGTTAAAAAAATAACCCCAAAAAAACCAGTAACATTTAGCGTACTATGCTTAATATATGAATAAAGGCCATATATATATCTTATTTTGACAACAGCTATTTTAAAAGGATGAAAATGCAGGTAAAATAAATATGCAAACATGGCAATTTTTAAGCTTCATCTACAATTTATTTGCATATAGGTGAATTATAAACATTTGAAATGCCTTCTGTTTGTGAAATGTTGTGTACTGAGGAACATTGTCAGCTTTGAAAAGCATTGACCCTTTTAGTTTTTAAACGTAATTGCAATCGTAGTTATGTAATATTGATAATTGAAATAACCAAACTTCTGTAATATGCTCAGATTAACTTTAGTTTCAGTGAGACTTTTTCATTAAATATAGAAAAAAAACCCAAACAATATGGACATCTACCAAGACCGTCCAAATATTAAAAAAAAGTTAATAAGTTAAGAAAGAGGTATGGCCAATTTATCGATGATTTTTTTCACAGAAGGGCCAATTTCAAAAAGTGCCGAAAGAATAAAATTTACTATAAAAACAAAAAATAAAAATGCTTTTTGATCAATATCTCGATTTACATATATTATGACATGTGTGATCAAAAGTTCATTTGACCCTAAAAAAGGATGAAAGTCCAATATGCGGATTTTCAGGTGTTTTTAGGTGAGAAAAACATGGAATCCCCTAAGAAGGACATTTCAAACCAAAAATAAGTTATACTTTTTATGACTGTTGTTATTCATACAACTTGTTCACTCAAAATGAATTTGGTTTAGAGTGTCCTTATTACATAAAAAACAACTTTTTAAAGAAAAATTGTAACATCGATAAATTGTACCGATATAGATTCTTAATAAGAAAGATATGTATAAGCATCGCCGTAGCTCCATTGGTAGAGCACAGAACTACTAATAAAAGATGGTTTTAAAGAAAGGGTTCGAATCTCGCTCAGAATAATTGCATTTTTTGTATTGTTATATTAAATTTTAATGTTTCTATCATATTTTTTCGGATGTTTGCTTAGTTCATAGAGTCATTCTATCTCATTTTGACTATATAGTTTACTAGTTTATCATTTTACATGTATCAAAGAAAAAAAAATGTATTGCTTATTGTGTGCATTCCTAGACTATCCATACTCTTGACTTACTTTCTATTAATGTGGTTACATTTATTACATATATCCAAGGACCAACTGCCGTCAAACTGATAACCAATAACACGAGAATTAATTCTAAAGCAATGAAAACTACATGTTGCGGGGGTTATATACACATAACTTAAAATAAGGCCATTGTATACAAGTTTCAAAACAACACAAACTATTTTTCGAAACCTTTTTTGAACATGGTATCATATGTAACAAATGCAGTCAACAACAACTTTGTCGCCAATTCACAAACTGTTTAGATACTAGTTCTGAAATGTTTACCACCGTCCCTACAACGGTACTTCAGTCATCAGAAAATAAAACAACACAACAGAACAATCAATTACACTACAAATCGTGATTGTAGGTAAAACAACAAGAAGCTGTTGCATCTGTATCACAACGAAGGTCCGATTTGTTAAAATGACAGAAAAGGCAATATAACATGTGTCAGTAACACAGGGTGATCTATGACTTACTGACGGTATTAAAGATGTTCTCGGGTTAAAATATAAACATGTAGTATCTTATCTTATAGACGATAAAACCTTACAAGACCAGGAAAAGGAAGAGATATACATATATTTAGAACGAGACAATCAAGATTTGAATTTGTTCCGTGTTATTTGGCTCCTTGGCATGTTACGTGGTATGGCACCTTGCATAAAGGATGTTAATAATAAAATAAAATCAATATAAAAAAATCAATAGTCTTGGCCTTGTTTATGTAGGAATACCTGTTCAAGGTATGAAAATAGATGACGTGACGTATTATCATGTACTATAATTAACATCTATCGGGCTATTTAAAGCATGATTTACCTATCTAATCGAATGAAACAAATCGCTGGCAAATTGGCCATGACTCTTTACCCTTATTACTCATGTACTCGCCAACTGAAAGTCCTTTTCTACCTCTACAGTTTCCATCATGTTGATCTTGATTCGAGTCATTAACACTCACTTTTTGATAAAATTAAAATAAAAATCGTTTATTTGTCGACCCTGTTCATTAACAACGCTCAAAATTCGATCATGTGCTTTGGCACCAATGAACTTTTTTTCTCGTTCAATAATCGATACATATTTTCCAATAACAGGTATTGCCGTGTAAATTTTATCAGTATATCCAAATAATTTTGACTTATCTCACACTTTTCTGTAGATCTAATCGTTTGATCTCTATTATTTATATTTGATATACATGGAGTCTGTTTTCTGTTAAGCATGCATTTCTTCTTTTTATATTATTCTAGTTTCCATTTTTCACTACTATTTTCAAAAGATCTGATATTTTCAAAATCATAGTCTTTGTAGTTGTTCTCAATAATAATAATTTGACAAATCTCATCACTATATTTTTACAGTAACATCTTGTTTTTGTTGTTTGAAATATTAAAGTAATCTGATAAAGGTGTAAAGTCAGATTATACAAGTTTAGGTATCGCTCTCCAAATTTCAAACTGTTATATTTCCCAACCAAATCCTTCTATCTATGAAAAGATTTGACCACGTCGGGTCAAAATTGGTGACGTCAACTCTAATGTCTCGTGCACAATATCCTCGTAAGACTTGGTTGTTATATCATATTTTCAACAATGAGAACTCAACAACCAGGTGCAGCCAAATTTCATAATCAAATCTTCGTATGAAAGAATCGGCAGAGAGTGTGTCATGATTTCTGCAGATGAGGAACAACTTTTACCACAACTCTCTGAGGGGTTCGTAGTCTATATGTTGTCCTGTTCCTGCCACCTCACGCTGAACCTATATATTGTACGTATCTATTATACCTAAGAAAATACATAAGGAATATTTAGGTAAACACATTTAGGTGATATAGTTTAGCCAGGTTGTTCTTGCATTAGCGTAAATATTCCTACAAACATCTACCTTTTGAGGGATTGTTTTTTTGTATGCACTTTTGAAATTTTTACAACCATAGCATACCGGTATTTTACTTAGACTCCATACATATTCTTACTAGGTTCTAAGCAGTTAATCGTATCAATTTGTTATTGACTTTTGTTCAGTCTGCATTTATACCATCGTTATTCATTTGTATTCCGTGTCCCTCAGTCATACACTAAAGTATAGATTGTGTTTACACAATAGAGAATAAGGGACGAAAAGATGAATTCATTTAATGTTGAAAAGATACCATGAGAATACCCTTACCTCTGAATTCTGATACCTATGCTTGCGCGTGTTACTTTTTAATTGGTTGTCAGTTTTTTTTAATCATAGGTATGCAGAAAATAATTAACACTGGACATTAAGCACATTTTATTTTGACCTACAACCATATTATTTCAGAAAAATCTGAGCCAAATGATTAACTGGATATAGAAATAAGTGTTTCCCTAAGCTGCTCTTGTTCCGACAGTAAAACCTTTGATAGCGTGGAAAATTCGAACAAAAACCGGAAGGAACTGAGACGTTGATAGATCTTAATAAACTCTTGCTACAAATCCATGAGTAAAAGAGGGACAAAAGAGACTATATATATAGAGGGACAGTCAAACTCACTAATAAAGTGACATATTGTAATGCTATTGTTTTGTGCCTTTCCAACAACCCCTATTTTTCTAGGGCATCAAATTACCCGCACTTCACCGCGGTTTCTTTTCATGCAGAATCAACATATATTGCTCTAGATATTAATCATTTATCATCCTGAATATGAATATGCATTGAACTTCTTTCTATCCACCAATAAGAAGGAACATGCAAGTATTTTGCACTATTTATTTTTTATCAAAATAATCTCCAACCAGAGAATGTCCATCTACCGTACCCATCACTACTGAGAATCCCTTCTGGGTGTTGGAATGGTGCTGATCTTGTAAACACTACATCTCCGGCGGACAACGAGACTATAACTAAAGCTGTTGAACACGCATCCTCATAATCTTGTTCACTGTCAGAATTTATTACCCCTTTTACGACTGAGTTTTCACGAGTTCAACGGTTATCTCACCATGTTTAGCGTCACCTATTCTTCCAGCAGCTTTTATTGTCCAAGTAAAGGCATATATTCCGTCTGATGGCGCAGTGAATGTACCGGTAAACTTATTGTACCCATTGCCTTCGTTCGTTTACATCATACTTAACGGTATGACCAGTTCCAAAGTTTTCGCCATCGAAAGTAGCCGATACATATGCCGTAAAAGCAACAAGTTCACTCGCCCTTCGTTTTTGGTTGGCTTTGGTTTCAGTTAATTCTACAATATTTGAATAAATACAAACATGAAATCAAAGTCTGTATATATGATGAAGGAAAATATGAAATTTATTTGTATGAGCTGTAGAAAAAGGACGAAAAGCGTCGGGTAGCGAGTACAACTAAATCTTATATTTTCCGTAAATTTATATATATTATGTCTATTCTGAAATTACTCACAACACTTAGTTTTAAAAAAAAATGAAATATTTCTCTCATTTCTCAAAGAAATCGACATAGTTGAAATTCGGACCGCGAAGAGGACCCCAACATGAACTCGTCTGGAAACAGAAATATTCATATAACCGCTTGCTCAACATGGAAGTGGGATAACAGGAGACTTTATTTGATCAAGTCCAAATAAAGCAAAAATATATTTGCATGTTAAAACTGGTTAAAAATTTAATATGCCAGACGCGCGCTATTTAAAATAGCAACATAGCCATACGATTTGCCTTCTAACCTGGTTTCAGGTATCGCAGATAAATTTATTCGTTCATAGTGTGTTAATTTACGTTTTTTGATTGAGTTAAGCCTTCCAATTGAAATTTTATCGTGTGATTTTCTATGTTATAATGTTATGCTATTGTTTCAGAAAAAGGTAGAAGGTTTGGTACCATTAAAACGTTTAATTCCGCTGCAAATATTTGCATCTGTCCTTAGTCAGGAATCTGATGTACAGTAGTTGTCGTTTGTTTATGTAACTTATACGTGTTTCTCGTTTGTCGTTTTTTCTATATATTAGACCGTTGGTTTTCCCGTTTGAAATGGTTTCACACTAGTTATTTTGGGGTCTTTATAGATTTTTGTTCGGTGTATGTCAAGGCTACGTGTTGAAGGCCGTACATTGACCTATAATGGTGTACTTTTAGAAATTGTAATTTGTATGGAGAATTGTCTCATTGGCACTCGTACCACATCTTCCTATATCTATTGCATGCTGAATTGAATAAGTTTTATGTGGATATATTTCAATGTTATAGTCAGACGATAAGATACGACGAAAGTCTAGTTAATTGGTCATTTAAAACCCAATCACGAATTACTTGATAATTTGGTAAGATAATTTCATTAACATATTCCAAATGCTAATTTTCTTGAAATGTTGAATATTTGTGCACCTTCTGTTGATCTTGTTAATCATCTTAATGCGATATTTGTTTGGGCACTTACGACAGTGGATTTAGAACGTAAACTGTACATCTATACTCTTTTAAATGAGATAACTTCATTTTTTTGTGTCGCTTCTCTTCTTTCCACAATAAATGTTTCCGTAATCAGACATTTGAGTCATATAAAAGATTACCGTTAAGATTTTTTTTTAAACTACACATAATTTGCATATGTACTTGGGGAAAGGACCATTAGTTTTGCGTTTTTCTGTATACTATGATCATACGTACATGTATACTATAAATAAAGTGTATTTTCTATTTACTAATAATTCCAATAGTTTACTACCTACGGATATCACTGATATATTATATAGATAGTCTATATATAATATATCAGTGCCCGTTTATAATATAGTTATGTTCATATTATACAGAAAAACAGCCTCCCTCCAAAAAAAAGAATAGCGCACTTTGTAACTTAATAACATTTCCTGTCCCCGAGTACCTATGACATTTGATAGTGATACCTTTTCTGAAATTTTCAAGTTATAAATCTTTTTTACAAAAAAATATTCAACAACAGTTTACATACGCTCTAAATGTCCGCGATTTCGCGGGTGTGTTCTAGTATTTATGTATGCCATAGTTCTATTAAAATATTCTCAGTTGCGTTTACACATCAACCATGAACATGTTATCCTTTGGTACATATCGTTTACTTTTTGTATTTTGACGGTTTATATGAATTACAAAAAATCTACTATTTCTAACTTTTCATTCAGCTCAAGGTATTCTCAACTCTTTCATCAAATTCTATCCCTCGGATCTAGTTAATTTTATTTTATCATTATTTAAGTAAATGTCTGAAAAGCAAACAAGCATGCAGCACAGTCTTTACATGCGAAGAACAACCGTCAAAGACAAACGATTAAAACAACAGCAATATTTAGTTTGTTTAAATAATTAGCGGCCATATTTATCTTATTTTGACGACAACTATTTAAAAAGGATTAAACATACATGTAGGTAAAATAAGTATACAAACATGGCAGTTCTTAATATTCATCAACAATTCAGTCGCATATAGGTGAATTTTAAACGTTTGATATGCCTTCTGTTTGTGTACTGATGAACATTGTCAGCTTTGAAATCAAATGACCCTTTTTGTTTTAAAACGTAATTGCAATCGTAGTTATGTGATATTTCTACTTAAAATAAAAAAAAAAAAAAAAAATTGGAAATGCCAAATACAAAACACAACTAAAGTTTGCCCAATGTTTGCTTTTTTAAAAGTAAAACATTCAATCTAAAAAACAAAATCTGTTATGCATTATTTTCCAGTGCTGATAGTAAACGCTGTTTTTCTCTTAATTCGTAACAGATATATGATAGTATATCGATATATAAGCAAGCGGTTAAAAAGCAATGAATACATTTTTATAGTTGCCGCTGATGACAAACGAACATATTTTGAATATGAGTATAAATGCCCTTTTTCATCAAATATGTTCATATTAGCTTTAGTTTTAATGAGATCGAAACATTTTTTGAAATTAAATATAGAAAGAAAAAATACCTTATAATATCGACATGTTAAACAATGTTAAAGATAAATTAACAAGTTAGGAATTTAACAATCTCGTATTCATATTCTAACCTGGTATCATGACGAAATATTTTCGATTTTACAAGCTTGCATTAAAATATATATTCGAACAGAAAGTCCGATTACGGTATTGCTAATAATATGTTAGGTTCCCAGATAAATTGACGTTCTCGCTGTCTGAATGTTTTTTTTCTCGCCTTTTTATGTTTTGTTTCAAAGACTCATGGTTTCTTTTTTCTACTTTTTCCGATATCAACAGTTTTTCTATGTTCTTTCTGTCACGGTGGTTTTTACCCTGTTCATCAACATGATTCACCTTTTGATAAAATTAATAAAAAAATTACGCTTACACGCTGATCCTGTTCAACATTCACCTAGCTTTTGATAAAATTGATAACAACTATGCTTACATTCTGACCATGTTCATTAAAAACGCTCATGATTTGATATTTAATTATAATCCTGGTATCTTTGATACCTTTTTCTGATCCTGTGCATTGACACCAGTATCATTGTTATCTCGTTTATTAGATACACTAAAATTTAAAGCTGTTCGTGAACAGCCATTTACGAATTTACACTGTCCATGACTCACAGTATCTGTTTTGAATCAGTAACATATATTGATGGGTAAATATCATCAGTATATCAAACTAATTTTGATTGATCTCACAATTTTTCTTACTAGTACAAGCGGTCTATTTTTTGTTGAGCATGCATTTCTACTTTTAATACGAACCTATTTTTTTGTTCTACATCTTTTTTTTTTCAAAAGATCAAATATTTTGTAAATCAGTCTGTTCGGTGTGAGCCAAGTCTCCGTGTTGAAGGCCGTTCTTTAACATATAATGGTTTAATTTTTAAATTGTTATTTGGATGGAGAGTTGTCTCATTGGCACTCACACCACATCTTCCTATATCTATTTGCAGTTTTTTCAATAATAATATTTGTGCAAATCTCATTTCTACTTTTGATTATATTGTCTTATTCTTTGTTGTTTGAAAAATGTAACGTCATATCATCTGTTTAGGTATCGATCTCCATAGTTCAATCTGTTATACAAATGAGAGGTTTAGAGGCTAGAAAAAAGGTTTCAATATCAGGTAATGTCTATACCAACTGAGGAATACTACTGTAACAGTAATTTTCAATTTGTTTGATATGTTTGAGCTTTTTAGATGTTCTATGGAATTTGGTATGTTTGTTATTTTACATTTTTGATAATTTTTTCAATGTTGATCTTGCATTGTTCTTGTAAATGTGATAATTTATGTTAATATAACTTAAATATATTAAATGGCAGATTACCGTTATTAGTCATGTTAATCAAAACTTATTTTTTTTGTACGTACACTCAAAGACAGTAAACACATAGTCCACATACTGTGTATACAGCACACTGGCAAATTATGTGATATAGGTCATTTAGGTTCCATGAAGCCTCTGCTTAACAGTTGAGATACAACATGTACAATTTACAGCCCCTCATTCAGGTCAGCCTACAATATGCTTTACGTCCATGACCGATTCTTTAACTCTATATCGACCTGCATATTTATAAAATATTTGCCCCTGCACAGAACACTCAATCAATGTCTCCTCGTGCTTTTATCAGATAATGCACACAGGTCTACCATATTGTTATTATATTTACATTTGACAAAGATCTATAAACCAATAAATTTCCGACGAACAGCCCGCTGTTACTAGTTCTCTCATATATATACCTCAAATAACAACCATATCCTACCCTTACTAAAACTATTGCGCATATGTAAGAGGCAATTTTCAAGTTTTATTACATTAATGTATATATAACATGTATAGATTGAATAAGACTGTTTTTAAATTGAGATGTTAAATGTGAATTAAACGACCAGCGAGATTCAGCAGATTGAACATAGTTGTACGTATTTTTCTTTTAATGTTGTTTAATGTAAAATCAACACATACAAACATTGTTTCTATATTTAACTATTTAACTATTTGAAAATAGCTGCTTAATATATATTAATTTTTCACCACACTATTGATCTTTTATCCATGTTACATTTTTTGTCGTCGTGCAAATTGTTTGTATGACATTTGCACAAATACAAAGTTTTTTAAAACGTTGCCAAACAAATCTATTTAGAAAGGCAATGACTCATTTAGTTACTTAAATACGTATAATTTTTCAATAACCTTAACCTAAATTTGGGTGTTTATAGAAACTGCTTTTGTTTTGAATCAGTTTTATGTTGTTGATATTTGCAAATTGTTGAAGGTATGTAAATGCCTTTAATGTTTCTTAAATTGAAGTGTGATTATGATTTACGCTTTACTGACGTTTCTTGAACAACAGCAAAATAGCTTATTTCAAACAAAAAAATTCGAAAGCCATGCAATATTTGCCTTAAATAATAGTAAAAACCGTAAAACGTCCACTCTTTCTAGGCCCACATGAAAAGGACTGTGGTAAATATAATTATTTTATTCTTCTTTCTGTGATCAGCTGTTGAGCTTGGTGTATTAATGGGCATTCATGTTCAGTCCGAATTAAGCCTCATGTAGAGCAAGTGCAATACTCTTCGCATAATGAGAACTCTTGCAACAACTCATTTTCATTCAGTTCGACCCAACATTGGAACACATTCCTGGTGTGTATTTTCACACATCGTTGTCAATATAATGGAATTATTTGCAACTGTCATACAAGTGAGATGTTGAGCTAGCTATAAAACCAGGTTTATTTTATAATTATAAATATACATTTATAAATGTGCTGACCTAGATTAATTTACGTGTTCGTTTTTATTTTGTGGTAAGTCACTACTTCATGTATATCCATTATATGGTAATTTTCATAAATTTACTGTTTGCAAAAGTATGAATTATTCTAAATACTAAGGATATTCTGATCCCAGGCAGATAACCTAAGCCGTATTTGACAAAATTTTCCGAAATTTTGGGTCGGCAAAGCTCTTCATCTTTGTTTGGATTTCTTTACTATTGTGACCTGATCGTCACTAATGAGTCTAATGTAGACGAAACACGCGTCTGGCGTAATAAATTACAAGCCTGGTACCTTTTATTTATAACTATTAGCATGTCGTAATATTCGATTGTTTTGTTAGTTTGTGTATTTCTCTATCTTTAATGTTCTTCCATTTGATGTATTGTAGTCCTGTCATATAATGTCATTTATATAATTTAACATTGGCAAAAAGCTGGAGGTTTTGTTAATAAAACGTGATAGTGTACACAATTTTAATCCTGGTATCTCTGATAATTTTTTCATAATGCAAAAAAACAAGGGGTGATGTCAGATTCTCCGGAAGGGTAAACAAATTTCATTCCGATATCTTTTGCAAGCGAAGGGATGATATCGCCACTAAGTCAAATGTGTCAATTTCAATATGAGCATAACGTCTTTCATATTGTAAAATTATAACTGATATTTAGTTCCGAAAAACTATGCTCAATAAGTAAAAGACATAATAAATTTCAATGTTTTTACACGGTCTACCTTAATTGTTTTCTTAGTCCCCATTAATAAAATAACCACCAAAAAACAAACATACAAAATACATTGTTAATAAATTAATATAATAAGATAGTTAAAATGTTACTACTATATAAGTTGTTTGCAATCTGTCAATCTAATACTACGTTTCATTTTTTACAAAAAATACTTTTAATTAATACCAAGGTATAGTTATCATATACAATAATTATTGTTAATATTTGTCTGCGCTATTCATGCAATTGACATAACCAATAGATATACAAATCACATCTTAAGTTAAAATGTACTTCCATAAACCTTTCTTTTTCAATTTACGAATTCGATTTATAAGTTTCAATCTATCAAATTGTAGATAAGGATCAATTCAAATAAATGACATGGTTATGCAAATAGAAAATGACGTCATGTCACAAATTATTTCAGTAGTAAATATTTCAATTTTATACCCCAATAAAATAGTGTAACCACTTCCTAGTCTTATGTTATAAAATACTTCTCTGAGATACAACTAAACATAGAAAACCTTCTTATTTGGAGAGTGAAGAGTTTATAAAGCACCTTGTTATAAAATTCCTCCTGATATTTTTACGTTGAATTACGATTGGGTGTATCATCATCACGACAAATTGCATTCTGGTTTTATTTTATCATTTCAGATAAAGGCAGGTGGAAGATACCAAAAGGGATCAATCTTAGAAATCTTGAAACGTAAAAACCACCGAAAGACAAACAAGATCAATAAACAATTTTAAAAACACAATATAAAAAATAAATACTGAGCAATACAAACCCCACTAACAGGGGGCCATCTCAAGTGAGCAATAAATTTAATAATCTCAATTTCCAGAAGCAAACTATAAAAAAGGACGAAGAGTAGGAAGTACTCTTGTTTTTAAATAAAATTTTGTACGAATTATTTGACATCATAGATTACACTTTTATTTACTATATTGCAAGTTTTTTTTTTAAATGACTTAAAGTTTGTATGTTTGTTTTTATATTTACTCGTATGTTTTCTTTTAAAACAATATTTGTCTTAGGCCAACTACATCTTGATCACAGAATTTTTTATTTACATAAAGTAAATGTGAATTGTATTTAGTAATCAAGCTTATTTGAACTTCCACGGTGTGCGGGTGCATTCGACTCTAATCTTAATTCATGGGGATTGTCAGTTTTCCTAAAGAATGTCGGTGGTTTTCTCCTGGGACTCCGGCTTCTTTCGCTAATAAAGGCTGATCACCATAACAAAAAGTGTTGAAAGTAGTGTTGAACACCAATCATACATCCAACATGTCCAATCTTTTTTTCTAGGTCAGTCT
Organism: Mytilus trossulus; assembly: GCF_036588685.1. NCBI lineage: Eukaryota > Metazoa > Mollusca > Bivalvia > Mytilida > Mytilidae > Mytilus > Mytilus trossulus. The sequence continues at coordinate 34,620,675 of NC_086383.1, read as the reverse complement.
ACTCAATGTAAAGTGATTTAAAACTTGCATAGTTCTGAATACATTGGATTATTGTGTTAAAGTGCATACCTTTTTAATGCATTGATGAAAAATTATTTTGACATGAATTATACTTTGGGGTTTTGCTACAGTCTGCATACAAGTAGATATACATTTTCACATCATTTAAAAATCCGATGGTTACTTTGACCTATACGAAATCCATGAAAATTGATATTCCACGAAAACAAATTATGAATCTAGAGTATTGAGCAGTCATCCATGTTTAATAAGGCAATATGCGCTTGAGCTCACTGAATGGTATCTATCATATAAACGCGATAATAGATAATATAATAGTAAATGATTATAATTAAGTTCAATTATTATGTTTACAGTCACTATGTCTACAGCCTCAATGCCATTGTGCGACCAACATGGGCAAGAAGAAGTCCGATTTTACTGTAAAAATTGCAATATCTCGTTGTGTGACGATTGTATAACCGGGCCACATAAGAACCATGATTTCATAAAACTGAAGGAATTTGGTACACAGAAAAAAGACAGTTTATCAAAAATATTGAGCGCTGCGAAAGAATCCAAAATTCCTGAAACTCGTGCTGCGGTATTAAAGGCGGAGAAAGGAAAGATAGAAATTCAGAAATCAATAGAACAGCAAATTTTATTGATAAATTCTACGCAGGAAAACATAAATCTTGCATTAGATGAATTACAGAAACAGTTAGTTGAAAGTTTTCAGAATGAGAACAAAGCTGCCGTTGATGAATTTGAAAGATTTGTCACGAGGCAAAACAAACATATAGTAGAAATAGAGGCTATAATAGAAAATGTTGAATCCAAGGGAAATAATTTGCTAGATACAGATGTAGCTTTATATCATATGACTTTGCAAAAGCTTTGTAAAAATGATCCCTATTACGACACAGTCCCTAATATACAACATCCAGTCTACCAGTTTACTGAAGAAATTGCTACCAGGAACAAGTTACAACATATTATGGGTCATATGGACTGCGGAAAATATGAAGAACTACCGCCTATCAAGGAGGAAACGATCCATAAAACCGAAAAGCCATATGAAACAGAAACGAAAAATCCAATTGCACAGTTTGTTGAAGACAATTCAAGCGACTTCTATTGTTTGGCATCACAAGAGAATAAAAAAATCTTTCAAATATTGCGCACTGTCCCTACAGAAAAAACAATATCGTTTAAAGCATGAAAGGTTCACGGCATGGCTTATAAACAACAACGTCACAGAAATCGATTGTAGTGCTGAAAAAACAAAGTTTGAAATGGTTAAAACATTGAATGAAAAACCAGCCTCAGTGTGTTCAGATGGTAAAAGTAACCTCCTTTTAGGATTTAAACAAAAGAAAGCTTTAAAGCAATTGCAAGCAACAACATCGAAATTCCTTCGCAGATCATCATATAATTTTGTTGCAGACATAAACTATGGCGATTTAAAATTATGTTGCATATCACAAGCTGTAACGACAGATGAAATTATTTATGTCTTTATGACACAATGTCAAGTGATGCCGGCTCGTATGTAGTTCAATGGCATAGAAGCGGAAATAAAATTGCATCAAGAAAGCTCTCGTTATTATCCATAACAAGTGAAATTGTCAATCCTGTACAAATATGCGAACAAAAGGATGGACTGATTTGTGTGCTATGTCGTCCAGACAACGATTCGTGGGTACTTGTCGTGGACAAAACTGGACAGATTCAGACAAGATATCCGCCATTGGACATAACAGAAAGTTATAACATTGTCGGGTCTGGATTCTTGGTTGACGGTACAATCACCATTTCCTGTCAAAAAAGACATGAACAATGCATATTTAATTTGGAAGGCAAATGCGTCCAGATAGATAAACTTGACAAAAACCCAACGTGTTGTTCCGTAGATGAGCAGGACCATATTTTGATTGGATTTGAGGATGGGACTGTTCAAATTGCTAGTTATGTTAGCGGTTTAAGTTCATCGAGTGAAATCAAAACACAGCTGTAAATCTAATGTTCATTTTGTTCTGATTACTCTAATGCAAATTTTATCCATTTTTACTTATATATATTTATGAGCTTATGATAATTAATAGCTAAAAAATTTTCAATTTTTGAAATCTGATTATATCACGTGGAGAAATCCCCCTCCACCCAAAGAATTCAGAAGGAAAAATGTAACAGGTCAATTTGCCATGTTAGACTTGAATATTGTATGAACATTTGCTAAACATGGCATATAGCATTTATTAACCTTTGATACGGGTTAAAACAATATTGTCTTTATAACGATTGAATGGCAATTTTAAAGATTGACTTCGAATGGAAAGAAGCCGTAAGTTCATGATGAAGCAAAATATAAAATATAAATATATTGATTCTTTAATTACAGTAAAAATAATATTTTAATCCTATGAATAAAATCAACGGTACCAATTTTGTTGCACCAGATACGCATTTCGACAATACATGTCTCTTCAGTGTTAAAAATATAATTCTTAAAATTTAAATATTGAATATAATATTTGGATATGTATATTACCAAATGTCAGTACCGCAAGCATGCGTTATATTAGTGTCATTCCGTCAGTCAACAACAATGCCCCCCCACCCCCCCAAAAAAAGAAGAAAAAAATGCTTATCAGGTTTGATCATGGAAAATATCAGAAATCGAGTCATTAAGTGTATACAAACAAACCATACCAGTTTAGTCATATTTAATCGACCGAAGCTTCATATTTCGTTCATTCGATGTATTTTGCTTAATCAAGTAACAATAGCCAATATTTTCCATTTTTAGTTGTCATTTTTTTTATTGTTTTGATTCCATCAGCGACACAAGCGTAGCACAACGAGTGCTCTTTAAAATAAAGCAGGATCTTATTGTTTTCCAGAGCACATGATATCACCCTAAGTTATCAGTAGAGTTCGAGTTTCTTATACTTTGACTTCCTCTAATACATTTAAATGACTTTATATACTTATATGGAGTTATTTTCTTCAGAACGACAGGTCATTCTTTTTCAGAATCAACCCGGACGATACCATGTTTCAATGATATATGCTTCAAGGCATAAAATAATGACCAGCGTGAGGTCATTATTTTCCTTGATAAACATGCAATCTATGATTTACATCAAAACTTTATTCGTCTAATACGTTTTTTTGTCGATTTGGATTTTTTTTTTAATGTTCAATCGATGATAGGTTTAAAAAAAACCGTCATTGTAGTCCCGTATTTTAATTTTAGAAACAAGTAACGTGAAGTTTAGTTAATTTATCGCTACAATAAAGAATCATTATCATATATGTCAGATGAATTTTAATGTCGACATTCATCAAATAAATCTAGATTTAACATATTCGTATGTAAGATTTGAATAGGTTGATTGATTTTTGCTTGCTTGCTTTACATCCAGTGGCAAATATTACATGCATGTTCAGAACGATAAACACTGAATAGAAAATCATACTGTGACCTACATGTATTTATATTCGTCTTCGTGTCAGTTCTTAACTTTTTAAAATGTATGTATACCTTTTACTCTATCAAATGATCAACTAATAAGGTATTCTTATACTCTTTTGAATAACATTAACGTAACTCACGAAAGGGTCGGGTGCGGAGGGTATATGATTTTATCCTGGATATCTTTTAATAAAATGTATTGCTATTCAAAGGACAATCTTTCTGAATTATTCGTTCAAGTATAATTGTTAAAAAAAATAACCACTTTACCGCGAAAGAAATAACATAACAAATAGAAAAAAACCTCTCCCCTCCCCCTTTTCCATAAGCTAGGTGGTGCAATAAATTACTTACAATGTGTCTTGTATTTGTCATCGGATCGGTTTTCGGATGGTAACAATACATTTGTGTCTTACTTCATGCAGTTACAGTAATATTTTTTTTATTGTGAATGGATAATAAATTTTAATAGGTTTATATCTAAATTATTTAGTGAGTTTTATTCTTAATGAGCCGCAGGACGTATTAAAACCTGAACGCATTAGAAAGGCATATCCCACTCTAGTGTTGTCGGTAATATAGGATACTAAACTTTACAAATCTTTATAAAATTGATATTTTTGTGACGGTATTTAAGTCAGATAATGCATATTCTAAGGTTTTTCCTGTCGTAGAACACACCTCGGGGTGTCAAGATTGTTCAAAGAAATACCTCCCTCCGGTTTGTCTTTCATTTGATCAATCCTGACACCCCTCGGTGTGTTCTACGACAAGAAAAACCTTAAAATATGCATTATCTATAACAAAATTTGACATTTAATACATGTTATGTTGATATATATTGGCGGATGAGTGATTATAGTTAACCGGTACAATACCATCCGTTTTTTTTTACTCTACCGGAAAGAAAGTTAAAATATTGTAATTGATAGTTTTTTTTAATAGATATAGGAAGATGTGGTGTGAGTGCCAATGAGATAACTCTCCATCCAAATAATAATTTAAAAAGTAAACCACTATAGGTTAAAGCCCGTCATACTCAAAGTACTGTTGTCATTTTTAGTCATAAAAGATTAAAGTTTTTTTTTATATTTTTAGAAGCAAACAAACTTTTTTCTGGCGAGCGACTCTTGTTAGTCATTCCTCACTCTAATATATAATATTAAAAATACAAGAAGATGTGGTATGAGTGCCAATGAGACGACTCTCCATCCAAAAAAGTACGACTTTCAACACGGAGTATTGGCTAACACAGAACAGCAATATATACTGAGCCCCAAAATAACTAGTGCAAAATCATTCAAACAGGAAAGCTATAGGTCAAATCTAAACATAAATAAGAGAAATGAGAAACACTTAAGAACCACACCAACAAACGGCAATCACTAAACATTAGTTCTCTGACTACGGACAGGTGTAAACAAATGCAGCGGGTTTCAACTATATAACAAGATGTCACTATTAGCAATCAACAGTCAAGCAATCTTTCAAACACATATGTGAATAAAACTAATCGATGCATTGAAGAGTACAGCTTTAATCAGATTCTGAACAATTATTACTGTAAATATATTGTTAAAATCATAATTGACAATCATTCAAAAACACATAAAAAGTCATATCTATGTAAAGTTGCACAAATAAATTATTGTAAATTAAAAATGTCTTGGTTGTCCATCGTTCATGTTTTCTTCTTATATATAATTAACCTGAAAAATATAAGATAAACTATTCATGTTGATACACAAAATATATTACATTTGCACGCCAAAAGATAACAGATGATTCAAAAATGCAACACTCTCAGATAGATAAAGCATACCCTTTTGCAGAAGTGAAGGAGAAAGTCATGTATAAACACGTCTGCGCAAGAATTTGATATTTGGTTTTAGTTAAGTTCACTAAAAGTTTGAATACTGTGGATTCTTTATATTTCGTGTGGTACCATTTTTTGTAACCGCGAATCTAAATGGTCATAAACTTTCACATTTTCTTTAAGATTGTATGCAGACATTTTTTTCTCAATCCACGAAAATTGATACCAACGAAAATAAATAAATCCAAAGTAATAAGTTTCACTGGTTACCAGAAAAAAATCAGTTAATTTGGCATGAATGTTTTGGTTTATGTAGACGATTCAGTTGTTTATATTCAAAGTTCTGTTATTGTTATTATACATGTTATATCATCGGTTTGAAAATTGATGAAACAATAATCACATGCACTTCACCACATGTGAAACGATTTTAAAACCAATCAATAGTGAGCTGGATTTATATTATTTGATTTCACCATTTTATTCAAGGAACAGGATGTTGGAATACAAACCTCCAATGGTTTTAATAGAATAATTCAATTGAGAAATTTGCCTTTGTCCTGTAGTGCCCTAAACCACCTTCCATTACGTCAGCTTTATTCTATTTTTCCACTTAACATACGGATAAATCATTATCCCTTCTCATGTGACTCACAAATGTTGTTTTATCCTGTAAATAAATAATCAGTCACCAATATACTTACATTGTCCTTCTGTCAGTACCATATGATCAATTGCTATGTCTCCTTTAGAAGTGCTGCCTATATATCCTATTATTGAAATCTATAAAATATCATGACAACTTGAACATTTAACATACTGAAGTTAAATGATTAAACTAAAGTTCCTGTGAAAACAATACATTAGCAGAACATTCACTACTGACTTCAACATGGATTATAAGACTACAATTGAAACCTATAAAATTAAACAATAGCACAGGCATAATTACATGAAAAAGTAATTATGCTCTCAGATTTCAAAGCATGGTTATTATAATACAAAATAAATACACTCATCATAGGTACCAGGACTAAATTTTATATATACGCCAAACGCGCGTTTCGTCTACAAAAGACTCACCAGTGACGTTCGAATCCAAAAAAAGTTAAAAAAAGGCCAAATAAAGTACGAAGTTGAAAAGCATTGAGGACCAAAATTCCAAAAAGTTTTGCCAAATACAGCTAAGGTAATGTATGCCTGAGAAAACATCTTTATCTAAATAGTAGTATTGTGTCTGTCGTTTGTCTCAACCAATTCCTAATGTTGACCATACAACATATGAAGTGTTGATTTTGGTCGTAAATCAGGACATGTTAATTCGTTCGCATACTTGATGAATTTTATTCTAGACATTTTTGCAATCATTGAATTCGTATAAACATTCATAAACCTAAACATCTTCAGTCATGTCCTAGTATTAAATTATGATATAAAAACAATTATGAAACGTGCTTCGGACGAATGCAGGTAATACAGCATTATCTTTAATTACTAAACCAGACATATTTAAAAAAATAGTTCAGTAATCCAAATGCCTTCAATATTGAATCACAGAAAAGATCAATTTATTTATAATGAAAGAAAAAGTCTTCAGACACACAGTAACATGTTGTAGAGTTATAATGTTTTTTTCTTCAAATCATTCAATCTCCTTCAAAACAAAATTAGATAACTGGTATATCGCAGGGTGAACCATAAGATAATTTCGCATTATATACTCAACCAAAGATACAACATTGGAACATAATGTTTATAAACACAATATGTACTTACTACTGGGTCCGAAATCTGCGGTATATTGATATTGGCGTTAAACCAATCATCTCCTTGATATCCCAGATATGACGCCTCACCATACCAGCTACCAATACGTTCTTCAGCTGAAATGACTAATTCTCCAGGTTGTCCCCTCATATTGATAGACAACGAAAGACAATATGCAGAATCTAAAATAAAAAAAATGTGTATTTTTTGTATGCAACATTCATTATACAGTAAATATTATGCCACATGTGGAGCAGGATCTGTTTACTCTTCCGGAGCACCTGAGATCACTCCAAGTTTTTGGTGGGATTCGTGTTGCTTAGTCTTTAGTTTTCTATGTTGTGTCTTTTGTACTATTATTTGTCTTTTTATCTTTTTCTTTTAACCCATGGCGTTGTCTGTTTATTTTCTATCTATGAGTTTGACTCTCCCTCTGGTATCTTTCGTCCCTCTTTTATACGAGATAAAAAAAATTAATACGATACAATATGGGCAATAAATAGGCCATACAATATAGGCAACAATTGATTTAAGATGATCAAAACAGTAAATTGTAGTAGAAAAAACAAACAAGGTAATAGTGAAAAAAAACCTTGCGAATCAAAAGAGTGAGACCGGCTTTATTGAAAGGGCTAGCTTTTGCCTTATGCATACATCAATAATTCGATGCTCATTGGAAATGTCAAGTTACGTAGAAAGGACACAATCAATTACAAAGGATCCGTCTAGACCTATAGGTAAAGGTGGCTTATGGCGTTATTAAGACGAGGGACGAGACACAGACATAGAGTATTTGTCCAACAACTCGTAATGGGGATCGTAGATCTTCTGTAATTTCAATTTTAGTTTTTTATACTCCATTTATGGGCATTATGTTTTTTGGTCTGTGCGTCCGTCCGTTCGTCCCGTTTAAGGTTAAAGTTTTGGTTAAAGTTTTTGGTCGAGGTAGTAGATATATCCCCCCATTTTCACGGTCCACTGAACATAGAAAATGATAGTGCGGTTGGGACATCCGTGTACTGGGGACACATTCTTGTTTATTCTAAGTTGGAGGAGTTAAAGTGAGGGGCAGACTATTGTTATCGATGTCCTCATACTGTGGATATTTCCTAATTTTACAGAAAGTAAAAATTTAGTTTTCTACATACACAAACTTATTTACGAGGCTGTTTTCTTTTCACGAGGAAAATAAAATTTGTTGATAGATAATCCACCAAATGTTCTTCGTTGCACGTATTTTACCGGTTCAAAGCCGATTTAATTGATAAGGTTTTAAATCATGATTTGGTCCTCTAAACGATTTTAAATAAGACGTACTCAATGAACAAAATTACAGAAAAACATGTCATGCAAACTCAAATCCTATAAATATTACCTTTTAGTCTATATTTGATAGTATCCATAACTGCAAAATCACCTTCATTCCGAGGAGATGATGCCTCTGTATACATGTAGTAGGATCCAGATTCGGCCCCATTAATTGGTCCCGTATTAACACTTGAAGTCGTACCCTATTTATAGATTTAATCTTTATTGTGAAATTACAACCACAAGGGTCAAAGCAATATAAACAAACAATACAATGGAAATACTAAAGAACATATTTGAATAAAAAATTCATGTAAACAAACAATTATACACCTGTCTGACACGGGTCTAACCCCCTCATTTCTTTAAACTGCTTAATGAAGACTCCAATATGACAAACAAGTTGAGTGGTGGGGTTTAAAATGTGTTTTATTTTCTTAATGCATCGAGATGCTGACATAAAGAAATTGAACTGCAAGTCAGCTTTTCTTGTTGTTAATTAGACATACATTATTGTATGAACCAAAGCATATTATTTCAAATTGATGTCATTAGCGTCATATTGTGTTAACCAAGTATCATGGTTATATTGAAATTATATGGTTTTGTTTTCTTTTTAAAAAGTGTTTAGTAGGTTTTATTCTGTGTGCGCCAATTTTTTTATGTGATTTCTTCATAAAAAAATTTATCACATTCATTCCTGAAAGAAAATATGAGATTTAACTCGATAATCAATAAAAGTTTGTCTAAAACCTTTGACGTAAGTTAATATATTACGATAGCCAGAACACCTTCCATGACAAAAAAGAATGTAAATTCACTAAGATAACTTATAATAATATTTTCTTTCATTAAAGGATAGTTCCTCACTGTAAAAAAGAAGAAATAGTATGATTACACGCTAATTAGATGATGGTAGCATAAAACATATATGGATGAATTTTAACTCACTGTTCGTCTTCTCCAATCAAAAACATCGTAAGATAATGAATTTTCAAATATACAACCAACTTCATTGTCCTCGAAATCACATGCCATAGATGTCTCTAATCTTTTGTCTGCAATAAACATGATAAAAGAATGTAAACTTCAAAATTTTAAATAACAAATATAGTATATTCATAATAAATTCTTTCTATTCCCTGTAATATCATTTGATGAGTTGGGATTCTATGTTACAGTTTTCTATATATATGTTTGAGTTTGTTTTTGTAACAGTTCAGTATTACCGTTAATCTGTTGTTTTTCTTTTAAAGTGGATGTGTTTCACTCGGTTTTGGTTTATGACCTGTTTTTTTCTCTTGCTCAATCGATTATTGACTATTGAAGAGCAGTATACTACTGTTGCCTTTATTTATACAAGAATGTAATCCATATTGTTTTATAACTCTAATAGCATACTTTCTAATTGTCTGTTACTGTTCAATATACGTTTAATGTCAATTATGACAACACAACGGGTGTCACATGTGGAGCAGGATATGCTTACCCTTCCGGAGCAGGATATGCATACTCTTCCGGAGCAGCTGATAGCATCCCTAGTTTTTGGTGAGGTTCGTGTTGCTTATTCTTTAGTTTTTCATGTTGTGTCACGTGTACTAATGTTTGTTTGTCTTTTCTTAATTTTTAGCCAAGGCGTTGTCAGTTATTTTCGATTTTTGAGTTTGACTGTCCCTCTGGTAGCTTTAGTCGCTCTTTTATAGCATGCATTTCTGAACTGGAAAATCCTTAATATTGGGATTTACGTCAAATACATAGTATATCAACGACACAATAAAATAAAAGACATCCAGCATTTGATTTATCAGTCTGTACAATTTGCCATTTCAGAATCTAATGCATTCTGGGTAATATTTTAAAAAGGGTTCACCAAAACGTTGTGATTGGTTTAAATCGCTCTAAACAAGGAGACAGATTAATATAAGCACTCGATGCGTGTTTCTGAATCCTAATTGAGAATAGGTTAATAATTAAACTTGCATTATTCATAATAAAATATTGTTTACCCTAACGCTCTAAACAATGGAAATTAAACCAATGACGTAACATAATTTTCATTTTGATGTACGAACAATGAGATTACCTAGAGTCCTTTAGATTCTGAAACAGCGAATTCATAGCTGTTGATATAGTTAGTTGTAATATACGTTTATGAATACTGATGACGATAAGTTGCCATGTGCCCTTGATGTGCCAAGTCCAGGCAGTCATCTTGTTGTAGTCATTTGTGGAGTTAAACAGAAGAATTTACTTGTTTTCAGAATCCGTTGATTTATTTGCTAGAATCTCATAACCTCAGAAGATATCAATGTATGTTACTCGTTATTTTTGTTTGTTTCTTTAATTCTTCGTCATTTTATCCTTTTCTGCACCCATTGTATAAAAAAATTTAATCAATGTGTGGTTCGTTTGATCTCAGTTCTTCATTGGTTAAAATCAGATGATGACGCAGAATTTTCTTGTTTTCCTCTGAATGTCCAATTGTGACGACATGAAAAGGGCGACCATGTCTGATGATGTTGCATAGAAAGAACAAACCTTTTTGCAGATCAATCGCAAAGAAGAAATAACTTTGCTTACGTATTGTTTGAAAATCATTAGAGAAACAGATTCCACCACCGAATCTCGTGTAATGCGATATTTATCCACTCTCGACAGTTAAATTTCAAATATTTAAAAGCCACCCGTTTTAAAATTGAAATTTTAACTGTCTCGAGTGGATACATATCGCATCACACTCGACACAGTGATAGCATCTATATGTATCATGTTGGTGAGAGACTCTCATAAAGCACAACTCAAGCGACACTTTTTGTCGGGTTAACTCTAGTGAATTTCTTGTTCATTCACCAAGAAAATGTATTGAAAAAAATTTAAGCGGTACCGAAACGTGGAAAATGAACTCATAAGTTTTCCAATCGGATTCATCTTGAAATACGTTCGAAAGCTTAATAAACTGAAAATTAGAAAAAAAGTATTTGTAATGGAATCTAAGATAAAGATAATAAGGATTACTATAGAAGTGGCAAAACAATTTAATGTTAAGAAAAACAAACAAAGGAGTGAGAAAAAAGATTGGATAATACTACAGGAACCGGTCCTTGAAATAGTAAAAACGAATTGAATAATTACATAATTTCAAGGCTGAAATTCCAAATTTTTAAGACAAAAAAAGCCGAAGCAGACAGAATAAGGTCTAAGGTTGATTGGTAGAGACAAGTGATACATGTACAGAAACTTGGTAAAAAGAAGGGCGCGGAAAAACTAATCACTAGAATAAAGGCTTCAGATGGGAGGTATAAAGATGATATTGAATCTATTCTAGAAAATCTAGTAGCATTCTACAAACAATTAGTTTAGTTCGTGAGGTGCATTAGATGCTGCAAAAAAAACATAGCAAAATATATATGTTATATATTCTGCAAGCAGAATCACTTTCTGCATCAATATGAAACTTAGAAAACAAGAGTTATCGTTGATGCCCAAAATTGTTTCTAAAAGATACTCGATGCTTTAAGAAAAGTAATACAACTCCAAATAGTCAGTTTAATGGGGATTAACATATTGGGATGGAACTACTATGGAGAGAAACTTTGGACAATTTGAATAAGAATTAAGCTGACATGAAAGCAAAACAAGGGAAGTTTATTCATGATATATAATTCACACGACAGAAAAATACAAAAACAAATAATCGCTAAAACGAAAATTTTCAATTTTGTAATGAAAAATAATCACTATTTTACCTTTTTTATATACTGTAAAATGGTGGAACATGTTTGGCGGGAAATTTTTGAAATTTGTTTAGTTGAGTATCAGGTGTCATAAACGCAGAAATATGTTATTTTCAAATTGTATTTATATGGATTTAGGAACATTGCAAACTATCAAATGAACGGGATAACAAAATTGAGAATTGTGAATAAGAAAAAACATAAAAAGGATTTTTTTATTCAAATCTCTTAAATAACATACGAACAATGAAACATTCTTTGCTAAATGTGAGACATTTGGAAAAGAATGTATTATTTTTGCGTGATCAAGGTAGTGTAATTACCACTTAAATATTAAAAAAAAAAAAACCCATCATTAATATTGCTATCAACTCCCCCTTCAATCTATGCATTTTCCTATTGTGTATATAAGCCCCGGGATATAAGCTATGTCTATTGTATACTTATAACAAAAAGACAATTTATGTCAACATGTACATATCATAAGCAAGTATTTACTCACCATATCTTTTAATAACTCCTTTTCAGAAAACAAAATAATAAATCCTACTTTTTATGGATGAATTATATATTTCCTTTCAGATGAATTTTAACAAGAAACACGTTGCAAAAGATCACTCTACCGGAATGTAGTAAAATAATTAGCATATCAAAAGAACTAAATGAACTGCTATTACATTAAAACTGCTTAATTGTATTTATACAATGTTTATAAGTTGCTCCTGTGAAAAAAAAACCATATATAGGTATAATGAATGCGTTAAACAAATGAATATATATGGTGTGATGTGTAAATATATAGATATATTATAATCATATGGATACATGTTTAATATTTATATTTGGAGTTTAATGTTCCTCATTTGCATTTTCCCCGACACATGAGACTGAGAATGTTGGACCTTATTAGTGGCTTCCCTGGACAACTCAGGGATGACATTACAGGTAAACTATTAAAATATATAATAAAAAAAATAGAATACGCTCTAATTTTGTACCATAATGAAATGAGAAACATTGATAGATTATGTTGAACATATGTAACAATCACTGTTATAAAACCCTCACATCAATGTAAGAAGTTGACGTATACCTGTAAACTGACATTCAGAACCAGTAAATGCTGATTTACAACTACATTGATAAGTGCCGTCCTGGTTCCCTGTACATATACCACCATTTTGACAAGGAAAGCTGCCACATGGAGATGAACCTGATATTTGATTAAAAAAAAGTATGATTATAAAGGAACAATTGGCCGTTTCAGAATCTAAAGCATCATGGGTAATTTCATTGTTCGTACCCCAAAGTGAAAATAACGTTACGTCATTGGTTGAATTTCCATTGTTTATAACGTTTTAAACCAATTAAAACGCTTTGGTGTATGCTTTGGAAAATATTACCCAGGATGCATTAGCTTCTGAAACGGCGAATTGTTTGCACTGATCCCTTCCACCAATAAATTGTTTCCATTGCCATGATGAAGTAATATTTTGTTTTAAAGTGAAAAAGTCGTTTACATAAATATTCAAATTGATTTTACGAAACAATGTTTATTGTTAAAAGTTGCCATTTTTTGTATAACAGCTATTTCTCAAACCACGCCTATTTTGGGGAGAATTATATTATTCATAGAAAATAAATTTTGTTTACATACTGGTTCAAAGTTCTGATCTGTAGGATGCATCTCATAGAGACATACCTTGGGAAAGTTACCAGAAAATATACATGTGAATATTGTTATAGTTATTAACATGTACTTACAAAGTCCCTTCTGTAGAGTGATCAAGTCCAGCCCAATGTCTCCTTTACTGGTAGGTCCTCTTATACCTTGTATTGAGATCTACAATTTGGATAACACTTTAATTACATGAACAGACACGTGTAAACTGTAATCATAGGATGATTCATACAATTATAATAAAAGAGCAAAATTAAACTGAACTAACTCGTCACCATCAAGTCATTAAGTGACCGTAGTCAACTGTACTATGGATATAATATAATTCGTTGGAAGCCATTTTCCGTGAGTTTCGTTGTTAAAGATGAACCACGATTTCAAATGTTCAACAAATAACATAATTTCAACGGGCTTTGTATACAGAGATTGGCAAAAACCACGAAATTAAATATCCACAAAAATGCAAGTTTTCAGCAATCCACGAAAATTGATACCCACGAAAATAAACGAATCCACAGTATTTGACAAGAGTTTTATACCTTCATCCTGGACATCCCACTTTAAACATGCTACCTTTAATTTTGTTGGTTAATGTCATGATTACGCAGGACTTACTTGTATTTTATCTTTATTACCTTTAAGTCTTACAAACACAAAATAATATTCATGGGAAGTTTAATATCGTATAAGCGATAATGATTTTAGAGTTTAACCGTTTCCTTTAAAAATGTATTGTACAGACAAAAAGTAAAATCACAAAAATACTGAACTCAGAGGAAAATCAATTTGGAAAGTCCATAATCACATGGCAAAATCAAAAAAACAAAAAACAAAACGCATCAAAAACGAATGGACAAGAACTGTCATATTCCTGACTTGGTACAGGCATTTTCAAATGTAGAAAATGGTGGATTAAACCTGGTTCTATAGCGCTAACCCTCTCACTTTAATAACAGTCTCATCAAATTCCGTTACATTTACATGATGCGTTAAATAAACAGTCACAATCAATAAAATAGTCAAAATATGGGAACATCAGTCATCATCGTATAACAATTTAACAGGACACAACAACATCTACTATCTACGAACACATGGATTGATTTGAGTGTCTGACGTCAGAAAAATTATATACGTCACATAAATTTGTCGTGACAATAGATATAGATCATAGGAAATTATCAGTCATTAAGTGACTTCAAAGGAAAAGTTCGTAGAATCGCGATAAATTGCAATACAATATTAATGTGATTTTGTGAAATGACGCTTACAACTGCATCTGAAAATTGCGGTATCGGAACAATGCTCGAGTGCCACTGCTCCCCCTGGTTTCCTGTCCAAATTTCAATTTCATTTTCACTGTTTCCTCTTTCACCTGCAGTGATGACCAGGGAACCAGGATCACTATACATATGATAGTGATATTGCATACAGAATGGGGAATCTGAAGAAAAATAACAGGTGAGTTAACAGACAGAGTATGAAATTTATTTACTAAGATAAAAACTCATAAACCAATGTATTTTAATTTAAAAATATTTTTGTTGTCTAGGGGCAATTGATAATGTGATAATAGAAAAAAATTATATCGCGGATTTGTCATCATTTTTTTAAACGAATGTACTTAGTGCTTTTGCATTCTTAAAATTTGAGCAAAATAGGTTTTCATTCAAAACTCAATGATTTGTTTAGTCTGACATACATGTAATGCAAGCTTCTTATTTCTTATCAACCAATAATTTCCATCTTATAAGCAGCTTTAGCGTCCCGTATAGCGGATTATTTTTGGGGTTGTAAATTTTCTCGATTTTCCTTGAATAAGATAAATAAAAATATTTCGTGATTATTTATTTTTGCGGATTAAAAACCTTTCTACAATACCTGGCAGTTTGAATGTAGAGGAAGTAAAAGTTGCCACATGATTCGGCTGCCTGGGTGATGATGCTTCAGTGAAAGCGTAGTATTCTCCTGAATATGCAACATCAGGGCCTGTACTAGAGCTAGGAGTTTTGACCTAAAAATGTAAAACAAGCACATACATTAAGTTACAAAGAACAAATATATGTTAATTTAGGATAAAGTGTTTCGGGTACCAGGTATTATAAACATTTGGTTAGCCAAAGTTTTTGTCTAAATCAAAAAGTTGCAAAATTTAAACAATCATACATTTTTGTTGTTTATTAAGGGGGGGTGTCGTAATTTCGTAATGGTAATTGCTTTGTTCTGCTGAGTATCACGATTTGCAGCTTTTAATTTTATAAGATATTCACGCCAACTTGAAAATATAATTGGACAAATATAGTTTATCATTGGTTTCCTCATAATTTAGAAAGGATTCTATTGACACGAATGAAATAAAGACTTGGAAACATGTCCCGATTAACAGGGAAATAAAGTATGTGTATTCAGAACGATCTGATACCTCAGTAAAGTTTATTTTTTTGCAATTATTGGTTAACCGTTCTATGTCGTGTCAACTTTATACTGATTAAAAGGAGCAAATATTTAATTTATACTTATTGATAAATGAAAATAAATAAGATTGAATTAATGTTAAACTTACGTATGATTCGCATCTGGGCATTAGTTTCATTCAAAATTTATTGTTCAATTAGAATGAGATGTATAAAACGAAACATTTCCAGGAGAGAGGACAATATTAAAGATGAAGGAAGAAGGAGCAGTATGATGCACAAGCGGGTAAGAATTATTGCTTCATATTGATTCTGCGAGGAACTCCGTACCTTTTTAGAAAGGTTACATTTAATTGCAATTATGCATACTATAAAAATCTTACATTTGTTAGTGTCCAGTTAAAATTATCTCCAGATGGTGTATTAGTAAAAACACAATCATTTTCGCCTGGTGTAAATTCACATGTTAAGGTATCAGCCATCGTAACGTCTAAAATAAGATAATTTATTTAGATATCAAAAGGAAACTGTCACGTTGGTTATACAATTTTCAATAATTGACTAGCTACATGGGAATGAATATTAAAATTAAAGTTTTTCTTATTATGTACTTGACATGTGAGGTCAGTGATTAAAAACAAACTGGAACTGAATCTCAAAAAACAATAAGTGGTTGCAAAATA
The DNA here is from genome assembly GCF_036588685.1 of Mytilus trossulus. Classification (NCBI taxonomy): domain Eukaryota; kingdom Metazoa; phylum Mollusca; class Bivalvia; order Mytilida; family Mytilidae; genus Mytilus; species Mytilus trossulus. Next base: position 34,603,794 of record NC_086383.1, on the reverse strand, counting down.
TTATATATTATGATATATAATGTTTAACGTAGAAATGGTAGATAGATAATGGTTTTTATCTGAATTATTTTCAAATTATTGTCTTGTTTGTATAAAGCAATTTATCAAGTACTATCTTGAACGAAGACAAAACCAAATAAACCTCCAGTTTAAGTAACTAATTTCGCATTTTTCTAACATAGAAATAAGAAGGTGCGGTATAAATGCCAATGTTCGTTAAAATTTCTAATAAGACACTGAATCAGTTATAATGCTTAAATGACTGAATACATAAAAAAAAAAAAACTGAGAGTTTTTTCAATGATTTTGTTTCTTCACCTCTTTCTAAACTACTCTACTAAATAGTATTTTTTTTACATCGGAAATATTGTTGATAGAGACAAAATGACCGTCGAACAGACTAATCATGGATTTTATATCAACTACATACGAAAATTTATTTTCTAGCACTTAATGGACAAAGCTCGAATAGTGAGTAAATATTTATCATTGAATAGTAAAAAAAATATACAACACATTTTCTGAACACTTTACCAAGTTTGTCACATACAGTAAGTCAGCCTAGATGTATTATTTCACATTCTAGTATATACACATCTTGAACATACCAATAGAAACTATCTGAATCACAAAATATCTTTGATCCCTTACCTTGTAGTTGGCATGTTTCCCCTACCCATCCAGAGATACATGAACATGTAAATGTACCAACACTGTAGTTTGGGAAACACTGTCCGCCATTTACACAGGGTGATTGTCCACAGGGATCTATGTTTGAACCTGTACAAGATATTAATAAAACAAAATATAAACTTGAAAAAAAACCCCACATAATAGCACTGACCTAGAGAAATAGGAAGGCTACCTTCATGAACAATTCTTTAATTCATCACAAATTTAGCTCAGTTACATTTCAAAATAATTTGAACAATTGATCAAAAACTTTATCATATCAATATTCTAGTATTAACAGAGTGTTAATGGATCTATAGTAAACTGTCATACAAGCTAGAGGTTTATTTATTTCATCGAAACAAGGTTTACCCCACCATTTATATATTTTGCCATGTTAATGTACTGTGTATTCAAATTACCCGTTATTTTCTATGGTGTGTGTCAATTGTTTTGTAGGTTGATCCTATAACAAAATAAATTAAATCGTTTTAATTGGTTTTCAACATTCATTATTAGATCAATAAGTTTTACTTACAAGGCCCTCTCGTCAGTAAAATATTATCCACAGCTATATCCCCCTGCCAGCTTGTTCCTCTAACACCTCTAATTGAAATCTAAAAAATAAGGCTCCATATATGAATAATGTATTCTAAAAACAAGCAAGTGTTACAAGATCTTTGTAAAAAATCTCTAAAAGAATACACATAACTTAGATTTATAGTAGAATAAAAAAAAATAACAGTTGGGTAAGATCATATTGACAAAATTTATAAACACTATTACTGAAAGATAACCCCAATAAAACTATATTAAATACTACGGATAACATTAACATATTCAGTATGAATCGTTCGCTTTTGTTTAGTCTATACATATACCATTTGCTTAGATACGAGAGATATGACTAATGAAGTCATTTGAACTCATAAAGTGTTCCCCAAACTTTTGCATGATCACTTAAGCACTATTTCATGTCTATATCACTTTATAATAGTTATGTTTAAACCATATATATAGAATACGTTTGCAATGTTTATAATCTTAATATGATGCATATGACAACATGATATATAAATATTTTCACAAATAGAACAGTAAACCAAGCATGAACAATAAAATTAGATCTAAAAAGTACCAGGATTCCCAAAACGTTTCTGACTACAAATACTTTTTGTCAGAAAACAATAATACGACTGCACTTATTGTGCGAATGGCGACGTTTAATCACAGTATATATATGTAAACGAACACTTTTCAAATAAGTGGTTTAGTTGCCAATGAAGCAGCCATACACAGGATAACGAACATATTTACTGACCACGAGATCGTCATATGGGGTTATTGTTGTCTGTGACTGTTGCCACATATCACCTTGGTCACCATTTCGAGTCAGAATTGAATTCTTATTGCCATTTCTTTCACCAGCTGATACAACAAGGCTGCCAGGACTCCCCAACATGTGAATGGAAATTGACAAACAGAAAGCGCCACCTACAATAAAACGTTTTATACATAATTCAAGATAATAATAGCGCTATGTATATTACTGATATACATGTATAATGAGATGATAATTTGTTATGGAATTTACTGTTATTCTGATAAGGTTATGCATTCCTGATTTTATGTATCTATATGGTCTTATTCCTTATTGCTATATTTTGTCCGAGTGTTGGTTTGTATCGCAGTTGGTCTAAGGACACAGTTATCGTCCTTTGGTTTTTGTTGTCTACGAATATAGTCCCTTGTGTAAACAGTGTATAACTTGCATGTTTTATTTGATACACTTTTCCAATTTATTTCTTGATATTAAATGCATGAAATATTAGGTAGGGGGATGTTATTACATGTCAAAAAAATTTGGGTGCTGAATATTTATGTTAAGTAGTGAATTGGTCCAGTTCTAAAAGGTCAAATTTTATCACGACTGAAGCTGTCAAACTGACTTTTACACCCCCTTTACACAGAATTGTCAATATTTTGAGTTAGAGCTGGTAGGAATTTCTATAATTTTGATATTATTTGTCTCACTGGTAGTACACTACACTGTAAAAATCTTTTTCAGAAAGAGCAGGTGCAATTTTTTTGAATTTGAATTTATTTTCTAAAAGAAATGCACTACGAAATAACTGTGTTCTCGGGCCATTTGATGCATACATAGTAGGTAACGCTTATTCTTACACCACATACTTTTACACCACATACTTCAAAGTATGTGATGTAAGAATTATAAAATTATCTTTTAAAATATCCAGAATATAGTTTTTTTTTCTAATATTGATATCTTGTTTGTTTGTGTTTTTAGTTTCATTGTAAAAGACAACATACTTGGAAGTTTATATTTAGTTGTGTCCATGACTGCTACGTCATCTTTAGAACTAGGTAAAGAGGCTTCAAGATAAGTGTACATCGTCCCAGAGGCAGCGACAGTTGGCCCTGTGTCAGTACTTGGTGTAGGTCCCTGTGTTAAAAAACAAATCAATACAAACAAATTTGATATTTTCATCAGGTATAAGATTATGCAGATTCTTGCAAAACATCATTTCTCAACTGCTTCAAGTTTGTAATTTTTGGTTTTAAAAGTATGGATCCGAGCGTCACTTATTAGTTGTTTGTAGACGAGAATATCTCAATTGGTACTAACTAGCAATTTTTTTTTACTTAAATAAGGCCGTTAGTTTTCTCGTTTGAATTGTTTTACAGGGTCTTATCAGGACCTTTTATAGCTGAGTACGCGGTGTGTGCTTTGCTCATTGTGGTAGGCCGTACGGTGACCAATAGTTGTTAATGTCTGTGTCATTTTGGTCTTTTGTGGATAGTTGTCTCATTGGCAATCATACCACAGCTTCTTTTTTATAAGCTAGTTTCACAATATTTGTTAAACACATTCCGTCCTTAAAACTAAAAACAAACGAATAAAAAGTTCTTTTATCATCATTGATTTGTTATTAACGAGACCCCTCTTTAACTTTAAATTAGTATTTTTATAATTCATTCTTAAATTAAAGAAAAAAATTGAATAAAAAAAGGCAGTTGTTTTTACTTACTTCGATTGGACGCCAATCAAGATCATCCCCTTCCACGTTATTGAAAATGCAATTTGTATCTGCCTCAAAGTCACATAGAAAGTTGTCACTGTTAGACTTATCTGTAAATTGATAAAAATTATATTCATGTTTGATGAAAATAAAGTGAAACAAGTTCAAGTGATTCTCAACCGTCTACATGATTATATGATAACTGTCCTTCTTTGATTTTCATGACTGCCAAAATAGTAAAATCCGGTAATATTAGTTTCGTTTTCGATAAAAACATGATTGTCTTCATTCTATATTTGTTTTGTTATCATGTTACAGTGACAACGATGTGTGAATCGTGATATTTGTTTCTCTCTTTTGAAAGCTATTATTGCTTTAACGGCATGAAAATCACATACTTGCCTTCTAATGTACCTCGGTTGAGGACCTAAAAACAATCCTGTCTTTTGTATATTAATTGCTTTTATTTCCTAAAATTTTCTGATGAATTTTAAAATCAGACACACGCGTATTTCTGTTCGAAAGATAAACGATCACAAGCCACCCATACATCTTAGGAAATGGTTCGTTTAACATTGCCATAAAGCGCTCGGTTTGGCTAACCACAATACCAGGTTCAACCTGTCATTTTTCCTTATATGTCATGTACAAAGTAAGGAATAGCGCAGTTGTTATGTAATTGTTTTATGTATGTCGCACTATCGTTTGTATTTGTTGGGTTTCCATCGGTTTTAATTTGTAACCTTGATTTGTTTTCTCTCATTTGATTTATGACTTTAAAACAGCGGTATACTAGTGATATCGTTATTTTAAACGCGTACCGGAGTTTGCCTTTTCAGAATATTACGGACTGTGGGTAATTGGATTTTTCGTACCCCAAAATGAAAATGAAGTCACATCATTTGCGAGTGTTTATTTTTTAGTACATTTTAAACCAATTACCAAATCTTACATTATTCTGAAACGTCGAATTAAACCAAAAAAGGCAAACAATGTGTAAAAAGTATTATGATATCAATCACAAACCTATAACAGAACAGTCATTCTCTAGAAAACCCTGGTTACAGTCACATGAAAATGTACCACCAGTACTTGAGCAAATGCCACCCATGTTACAAGGCTGACTGTAACACGGATCTACATTGCTACCTGTAAATTTAAAGCATTTTTCATTATTTTTCTTTTTGTTGAATAAAAATAATCATCATAGATACCAGGATAACATTGTTGTACGCAAGACGCCCGTTTAGTGTACACAGGACTCACCAGTGACGCTCAAATAAAAAAGTTAAACCAAACAAAGTACGAAATTGAAGAGCATAGACCAACCGAAATTCTGAAAGGTTTTGCCAATTAAATCTGATGTTATCTATTCATGGGGGTAATTCATGTTTTTATAAGAAATATGTTTCAACACTTAAACACTTCATGCGTCCGAAGTTGAATTTCATCTTAATCATGTTAATGTATTTTCCCAAATCTAAAGTTCTAAACAGTTATGTACTTCTAAATTCAAAAGTTAAATCATATACCAGTAAATACGTTGTTGCCCAATCAGATCGATCAGATTAAAATGTTAAAAGCATAAAGATTAAAACTACTGGTTTTAATCAATGCATATCGTTATCTTTCTTTACTGCATACATATGACAGAGTTGTAAAGTCACAACTAGAAGTTTGAACATTTATAACTGGAGTATGGTCCTCCCAACTGGAGATTTTTTATTGACATGTTTATCGCCGTTAATACTAGTATCAGCGCTAAAGAATTACTCTTTTTTGAATAACATTGTCAAATGAAGGTTTATTTGTGTATTCTTTTAATCGCAATAGGTTTATTTTGTTCGTTTCCATATTCCATAATTACTTAAATGTTTTTGGTAAAAAATCTTTTGTGTCAAAACATCATTTATAAATACTTCTGTAGTTGACGAATTTCTGTTTACTTAGTCTCAGCATGACGGTGATCTATTTATTAGCAGGGGACGCTTCTTATTGATACAATCAATATCGATATTTTGAGAGTACATGCTTCTCAATCATTGGATTGCACTGGACATTGTTATTTATTCTATCTGTTTGTGTTGTTCATACAAAATTGTCAACATAATGGAATTTGACAAGTGAGAGGTTTAGCTAGCTGTAAAACCAGGTTCAATTCACCATTTTCCACATTTGAAATATGCCTTAACAAGTCAGGAATATGACAGTTGTTATCCATTCGTTTGATATGTTTGAATTTTTGATTTTGCCAATTGATAAGGGACTTTCCTGTTTGAATTTTTCTCGAAATTCAGTATTTCTGAGATTTTACTTTGATTTGATGATTAAATTTGCATTTTGGTATACTACTTTTGATATTTCTTTTGTAATCTAAATATTGATACGCCTGCGAGACAATATTTTCTTTTAAAATACAAAGATAACAGATGTAATTACCAAATGTGTTTTACAATTGTTTTAAGGAGGCTCGAGGGTATAAAAACTTTGAAAAAATTGAGCAGTTATTTTTCACTTCAAATTTTATTTATTACCTTTATGAGATGTTACTTTATCATGTGGTACATAAATGTACAAAATCATTCACAAGTTTCAATTTGTGTGGGCCCCAGATGACTTTTAAAATGTATATATCATTAAAAAAGCTCCAAATTATCTGCCTTTGGTGCAAAAATGCTATTTTGTGGCATTAACATTGAAGTATCTGTTTTAACTCATCGGTGACGTATATTTTTTATTATCATTTTGAAATAAGCTATACTTAAACTCAACTGTTATAAAAAATTATCGATTTCTGTAATTTAGTTCTTTTTTTGAATAGATATTACCTTTTTTTCTCCTATTAGTTCAACAGAAAAAATGTTACTTTACAAAAATGTATGCTTCTTTCGAAGGCAGATTCTGAGCGTTAATAAACGGTGACCCTATCTTTTTATTTTATTTTTCTATTACGTATAAGATAAAGTTATATTGTAGAAGAATATAGCCAAATGCTATATTGAAATAAAATTTCGGTTTAGGCCCGCGAGCCACCTTAATTAGAAAAACATGAACATCGTAAAACAAAAATTAATAGTACGGATTGCATTTTTATGATGATATATTTAATAATACATATCTTCTGTTTATGGTTGTGTATAAAACACGTATTTTAAAAGTTTTCAGGAAATATGGTAAAATTTCAGCTTATATTCCACAGTTTGTCTTTTTTCTTTCTGTTATAAAGAGGTTATGTCAACTGATCGGGCGGAGCTTATGTATTAATTTTCATAAGGACAGTCTATTTGAAGATGTGTGTGATATGGATGATTGCTGTTATAATACTGATGCAATTATCATCACTAATCAGTGTCACCAAACACATATACAAAAGAACTGATTGAATGATATGGAACGAATATCTGGACACTTCATTATTGAGCTTATACCAAAAACTACTGTCTATAGATGGACTGGTCTTAAATCAGCGAACTATTTAAACGCCGCCAAGTTCAGTGAAATAAATCTAGTAATGAATAAAATATTACTGATTTTTTTTATTGAAACCCTTAGCTTTGTCAGATGGCATGAAAACACAATCATTGGCAAGGGAGATTTTTTGGGGAATGAATAGCCATCTCTATTTATTTCTACACATGCGTATTTTTTGTAATTTTGCACACATTTACTTCTGGCATTTTGTCTTGCAGAAAATACATTTTATATCCAGTCGTTAAACTGAAGAAATATTAATTTGTTAATCTTCCTACCCATGTCATAAAAAAATACGTCCCCTTATTCCAGTAAACTTACTGCATGTCCCTTGATGAACAGTAATATCATCAATAGCTATATCACCGTGAAGAGTAAATCCCTTTGAAGCACTTATGATGAGCTGGAAGTTAATGTTAATAAATGATTAAATCTTGTATATTGAAAACACATTACAAATACAATTTTACAAAATAATGCAAGAAAATCAACAGCACATACACAATAGCGGAAATTTACACTTATTATATTTATACTCCTCGTGCAAGCTTTAATATAAACATTCATTTAAGTTCATGTTAAAGAAACATATTATTGAACTGATCTATATATTGAATGGTTGAATGTCCCCTAACGTATATTTAAACTTTACTTTTATCTTGATTTCATTACTTTAATGTTACCTGAACGGCAACGTGAATTCAACACATAATTAACTAATATACAGAAGCTATTGTTAGTCCTCTATAAACTTTGTAATATACATTGTAAATATAATTGCTATACTTTTATCTATCTTTTAATGATAAGTTGTAAGGTCTAAAACAGTCATTACCAATTTGAACGGCATGACAAAGGAAACTATCGCATTATCTTCAAGATACTGTAAACCATAATAAATATAAGTACATATCTCTAAACTAATATTTTTAATAATCATAGCAGTGAAAGGTAACATGTAATAATTCTAAATGATGTTCATGTTTAATGACGATTTGAATTTGAACGATTTTAAAGCTATTAAAAAAGGGCAAAAGACGGTCGACAAGAAAATGGAAGGACGGAAGGAAGCGACGGTCAAGGGTAACACTTCATACCTTTCGTCCTGTACTGCCAGAGAAGTCTATAGCAGCTGTATACCATACATTTCCTTTGTTGCCAGTCTTAGAAAACAACACATGATCTATGACACTACCAGTACTACTGGTTCCTGTCCCAACAATCAAGTCTCCCATATATCCTTCTTTACCATACATGTGATAGGCAAACGAAAAACAATATGCGGGACCTGCAAAATTAGCATTACAAGTATAGTGAAATAACATTAGCCATTTTAGAAGTCAAACCGACAAGGATTGAATTTAGTATAGAATCTTATTATGGTAAGTTTGGGTATGTTAAAGAATCATTGAAGCAACTCAGAGATTCATAAGTTTCCTTCCATAGTTGAATTTGTTTAAGGTGGAACTGTAAATCTTATCAATGTAAATCTCCACTGTTCCTCCTAATAATTATAAATATAATGTTTTGTTAGATAAATCAGAAAAGTCTGGATTACCATATTGTAATACGCTATGAACACCATAGAAAAACCCACACAAACGACAGTAGATGCTGTCTTAATTCAGGTGCGAATACAGTGACCATTTTACTACTGAATCTACTATTGCTATTTTACTAATAGCTATTACTCTACGGTTTGGTCAAACATTTACCTTCAAACGAAATATCTGATACCAAACTTGCTGTATCTTCATTTGATTGTCCTGACACCTCTATATAAGCATAGTTGGATCCTTCAAATGCTGAATTTGGTCCAGTATTAACAGACGAAGTAGATCCCTAAAACAAAATAACAGAAATCATGAAAGATATTTCACTTATAGTATATAAATATAAATTATTTTTCATCTCATAAAAAAATCATGACTTAAGTGCAAAGAAAAGTGCCTTAAAAACTAGTAAACTAATCAGTGCATCAAGATTTCTAAAATTCAATAATAGGAATAACGCAAGCCTAGCTCCATTCATGCCATTGGGACATGGATTATTTTAATGAATTTAAAATTGATTTGAATGTTGACACATCCAAAATCCAAACTGGGTTGGACGGAAAAGACATGTACGAAAGGAAACGCGCATCTCTATCGACACACCTGATTTTGCTCCAGTGTCTTCTTTTCTTGCAAATACTCTCTAGATTTCCGTTTGTATATGATCTTTCTTTGCATAAAACATGAATAATACATGGATGTTCAGTGGCGGATCCAAGAACTTAAGGGAGGGTGTCGACTGACATAAAAGGGGGCGCTCTCCAGTCATGCTTGAGTGATTCCCTATACAATCAACCAAAATCCCTCCAGCCTTTGATGTCGGAGTCTTTCCAACAGTTTTTAACGGAAGGGATTTCCCAACCCTATCATTCAATTAAGAAGGTAAAAATCAAGTATTCAAGCAAACGCTCTGGGATTCGCATAAGCTTCAACAATAAGCGAAACCTGATGCATCATCAATGTAAGCATCCCTCTTATACATGCATAATCCGTCAAAAACAGCCGTTGATAAACAAAAACTTTTTATAGGTTAGTTTACATTGTTATGTTTTGCTCTTGTTTTTTTAGTATGTGATAACATTTGGTATGTTCAAAAAAGTTTCAGTCGTTTATGAAATAGGATGGAATCTTGTTATATATAACCTAATTTGTTTTCAGTAAATGATAGACTATGCACTGTTAAAAAACATATCATACATACGGAGTTAATTGTAAAGTTCATTTGATCGTCAATGACATCATATAAACAACAGTCAGTCTCGTCAGCTTCGAAAGAACATCTGCATAAGGAATCAGGACCTGAATGACATTAAAACAAACTCTGTAAAGTGATTGTATAAATATTGTGTCCACTTATTTGATGATTGAAAATACACAAATGATGAAGAACACATGACAGCAATGCAATTTATATGATTAATGATATACAAAAAAACTGTCTATCCTGTTCGTCGTATACACAAATTAACAATACTTAGTATTTACTGAAAAACATCATTTTTACATCTTTCCATATTTGATCGATAAAACCACAAAAAAAATGAGAAATACATCAAATACATTTATTGAAATTAAACTTGAGAATTGTAGATAAAATTTTATTTTAAATAATAGTTTATTGGATTAAATACAACTATCTTAAAGCTTTTTTAAGTACCAACATATTTTCATAAATGAAGTAAAGCCGTTGCATAATATATCTACATGAATACATGAGCACCGTGTTGGAATAGTTGTTACCTCTAAAGATAGGCTTATATTGAGACCAGGAAAATGTGTCGGTCAAAACAGGATGTTGAAATACTCAAATGTCGGATTAGGCAGCTTACACTGTATTGGTAGACTTACCTGTAATAGTTGAAGTAGTTGTCGTCGTGGGTGTAGTGGTTGTCGTTGGTGTCGTTGTTGTGGTCGTCGGTGTAGTTGTCGTTGTCGGCGTAGTGGTTGTCGTCGGTGTCGTGGTCGTCGTCGGTGTAGTGGTTGTCGTCGGCGTAGTGGTTGTTGTTGGTGTGGTAGTTGTTGTCGGTGTCGTGGTTGTCGTCGGAGTAGTTGTTGTTGTCGGCGTAGTTGTTGTTGTGGGCGTAGTGGTGGTCGTCGGTGTAGGGGTGGTCGTTGTCGTAGTTGTTGTATCCGGTTCTGTAAGGGGATTCTCTGGAAATAAAAATAATATTAAAAGATTATCACTAACTCATTGATGACAGATTTACCTTTATACAACTTGTTGTGCTTCATGGGAAATGACAACTCTAATTGATCGATTACAAAGTCAATGCAATAACAGTTGCCCGTGCTTCCATCGCCTACTGTCGATGACAGATTTAGCTTGAACAAAATATTCTACGTGTTTCCATTGGAAAGTATATTACTTACCGATCGGTAACAGAGACAATACAATAACAACAGTTGACTGTATATGCATTCAAGTGGAGTTTACTTTAATAATAATAGCTATGGGTATCCTGTCGTATATTTTAAACTGTACAAATGCCATTTGGTTGGGGGGAAAGCTGCTAAAAAGGATATTTAACTTTGATATCTTAAATAACGCATACTAACTGAACCCAAACAGTAAACGGTTATCTAAACTACATGGACCTGAATAAAAATATTAAAAATCGGTAGTGTTTATATGCCATTGAAAAGTAACTGCAGCTTTGTATAATTGGTTGCTTTATACATTTTAAAATCATTCATTTGACTACTTAGATTTACAACATTCTCAATATTACAGTTAACCGTACGACAAACCCATTTTGTTGCTATACTAATTTGTATGGTAAACACAGTGCACTTTTGAATCTTTATTACAAACGAATTATTACATGACAAATACGTACCACATGTGCCAGGTATTAACTTTATGTCGTCTAAGGAAATATCTGATGCATAGCTGCTGCCACGAATTGCTTCAAAAATTACCTAAGATATAGATAAATGATATGTTCAGAAATTATATTAAATGAAACGTCACATCTAGGAAAGCTTAAAACAAGAGAAGCCACCAATTTAGGTAAGACAGTGTCATAACATTGCAGTTCATTTCATCCATGATTAAGATAGAATTAGATTACTAATTGTAGACTAGTTATGCTATGACTTTATTGTTCCTTCCCTACATAAAACCAGGAATCAATCGAAACACTCCCTCAGGGAAAGTTCACCTTAAATGGATATGGCTATCTAATAAGTTCCTTTTTTTTTATTATAATATAAAGCTCTTTAATTGTTTCGGTATCTATACAGCCTTGGCTTTCAAATATTCGGCTTCGGGCATTCCTGATGAAGGTAATTATAGACGCATTGGTAGAATGAAGTTTAAAACGTGTTGTTTTCATTTTATACATATTCAAATGACATCTGATTGAAAAACAACTTAAAGAGATTGAGTTTTTCCTATGCATAGGAAAAGATATGAGAAGATTTGGTATGAATGGCAATGAGACAAATCGCCGTGAATATTACAATGTGTAAAAGTAAACCAGTATAGGTAATTATACAGCCTTGGCTTACACCAAACAACAAGCTATCAAGGTCTCCATAAATTACTAGTGTAAAACCATTCAAAAAGAAAAACAACGGTCTTGTTTATATAAAAACCAAAAACACTGATGTACCACATCATCAAAAGACAATCAATGAACAACAAGTACAATTAAGGCTTCTTTAAACATTTGATAAATCTGCACAACTATTTTGTTGTTACGAGTTTATTTGTCAAAATTGTGTAGTTCGAACATTTCCTTAAATATTCAAAATGAATATGTTAGTCACTATAGCTAAAAATTCTAAACCAGATGGAATAAAAGTTTAAAATAAACAACCGCTGTTAACATACGGATGGTCTTCAACAGGTTGTGCCTGATTAATATCAGTTATACCAAAACAAAATGGTTTCAATTTGTGAATAAATAAACTCATCATAGATACCAGGACTAAATTTAGTATTTACGCGCGTTTCGTCTACAAAAGACTCGTGAGTGACGCTCGAATCCAAAAAAAGGCCAAACAAAGTACGAAGTTGAAGAGCACTGAGTACCAAAATCCTCAAAAGTTTTGCCAATTACAACTAAGGTAATCTATGCCTGAGGTAGAAAAGCCATAGTATTTCAAAAAATTCAAAAATTTGTAAACAGTAAATTTATAAATATAACCATATCAATGACAATTCATGTCAGCACAAAAAGTGCTGACTACTTGGCTTGTGATACCCTCGGGGAAATAAATCTTCACCAGCAGCGGCATTGACCCAGTGGTTGTAAATAAACTCATCATAGATACTTCACAAAAAATAATATTTATTTTTCATAACCACTTAATTTTTAAGCTAATATCAAAAAGAAGATGTGGTATGCTTGCCAATTCAACTTTCCACAAGAGACCAAAGGCTACCAGTTATATCATCTGTAATGCAACTCTTCAAAAATAATGTACCTTCAATCCATCCATTGCTGGAATAAAGACGGCTGTTTCATTCCATTGGTTTCCTTGATCACCCGACATTGTAAAGATCTGAGTTCGTGACGATGTACCCTGATCATTTTCTGTGTATACATTTAAGGTACCCATAGTTTGTCCGTACATATGATACCAAAAACGTAGACATCTATCTACCCCTGTAACATAAACAAAATGTTATAAACAATTTATTCAGTCATATAATTATATTTACTCATACTTCATGTAAAAAATTCTGATTTTGCTAAGTTTATAATTTCTCTTCAGCTTGTTTATCAATTTGCAGAATTAAGTATCTTTTTGATAATTGATTTTCTTAATCAGATCTTTTCATTTTTTTTTAAGGATAGAATAGGCTTTGATAAACAACCGTCATATTTCAGGAGGTCTAGCTATCTATAAAACCAGGTTTAACCAACCATTTTTTTTCTTTCTGAAAATACTTTTTCAAAAGCAGGAATATGTCATTTGCTTTTCACTTGTTCCGATCACTGATGACGTATGGGTTTGTATAGTATTGACGTACTTTTCGGTTTCGATTTGGCCAAGGAGTTCGGTACTTTTGTTATACTTTTTTGATTAATTGATTGTGAAATACGCCAATTTAAAATATTTACGCTTGAATTCAAAACATTGAAGAGAAATATAAAGTAATTTAGTATGATCAGATAATGTGTCTGATTATAACTGTTTGTATGAACTGTAGACAATGTTTGTATCTATATACACTATCAAAATTATCCTACTCAATTGGTGGGTATGGTGTGTAAAACATACTTGGTAAAGACATTTTAGTGACCATTACAGCCGTCTGATCATCACCCTGATCTGATGCTTCAATAAACATGAATACTTTTCCAACCTTTGCCTCCTCAGGGCCGGTGCCAGTAGAAGGTGTTCTGTCCTGTTTTAACAAATATATTGATAATTCCATCAGACATTCTTAATAATACAAGTTGAATAACGCACTTTGTTTAAGTCTACTTATAGCTATTGTGAAGTTGTTTACATTTACAAGATTGCTAAAACATAGCATCATTTACTATACTAATCACAAAAAAAGCGCCTGTTTTCTGGTCACTAACGACAAAGTCGAATTTGTACATACGTGGACATAACAGATTACATCTTTGTTTTTCTTTGGTGTTGCTTTGTTTAGTTTGTTTGATTCTAAAAAGCTTTGACAGAAAGGCTGTCCCTGAACATTTAAGTTAATGCATAATATAACATGTGCACAACTGTATTGTATTATGTAAGATGAGATAAATGACGATATAGTTGATGCTTATATTAAAAAGACATAACTTGAATGTTTCAGGTATAAAACCACTAATTCATAGACCATTGTATATGTTAAATTCTGCAATTTCACGCATAAATGGCTACTGTTTCAAATAAAGTGGTAGTCATTTCATGTCAAAACTAACTAGTATCCTGATGACTTGATGAAAAATACAACCTACCTTTAATTGCAGATTAGAGTGTGCTGGTAGCCAGAAGTTTTGATAGACGTACAATATCGGTTTACCTGTCCAAACAACTGGACACATGTGCCCTACTATTATAATTTTGTATACGTCTTTATGTTTAAAATAAACTTTCAACAAGGTTCTACAGTGATCTCAAGTCCCCAAACTTTCATTTAATACCAAAACTAGCCATATATTTCACCTAACGACAAAGACAGCTATGCACAGGAACTATTTTAATTGAAATATGGACTTTCTTGTACGTTCTTTCCGACTGGGTCTGAATAAGTTGTTCTACACCTTCTAATATCTCAATATAACTTAAAATGAAACTTTTAAATGAAGGTTATTTTTACATAATGGCACACTAATTGACAGTTTTGAAAGAAAAAAAAACCATGTTTTTAATGTTTATGATGCTCACACTTGTAAATATCCAATCAAAGTCATCAGTTTGTGCCTCCTGCTCTAACTCCAATCCAGAAATCTAAACACTACACTTAAAAAGCTTTTAACGTTTATGGTGTACTTACGTTTGTAAATATCCAATCAAAGTCATCAGTCAGTGTATCCTGTTCTAACACACAATACTCATTAGCTTCCCCATCACAGCCGATTGTTCCATATTCTACAAAAGTAATACTATAGTCACTCAATTTCGAGAGTTTAAAGGTCTGCTACATCAATAATAAAACAGGAGAAACTATCATCATGTTGAGTAATTTTAAAATTAAAAAAATAAATTAAATGCAACATGTTTTAAAATTGATAAGACATATAATTGTTTATTACTTCAAGCTTTGATTTCCCTTTCCAATAGTTCAAACTCAATATTAGTTAAGGAATGACTGTAATATTTTTCTCTCTATGAAGAAATAACATAAAAAATATAGTGCACACTGAATAACGCGCGTAGCGAGTTATTTAACAGTGTGCATTACATTTTTTATTTTATTTCGAATAGTCAGAAAACATATTACAGTCATTTCTTATAATTTAATTTTAAATTCCATTTTAAACCGTAGAAAACCATGAAAAAACGTCGATGACGTCACGGTCACATGACTAAATTATGTCTATGGGCTCATAACAAAATAACGTCAGCCAATCAGAAGACGCGTTACATCTAAAATTAAATTATTTGAAATTCGCTGCAATATTTAATTCAATACTAGTAGATTGATTTATGCGACCATTTACTGTAGAAACGGAAACACAATAGACAGAAGATACCAAAATGATGATCAACGGTCACACGCTTTAAGGCAAAGAAAAACAGAGGCAATAATAAAACGAAAAACATAAATAACAAACACCACACAGGCGATATCTCGAAAACAAACGATAGAAATACACTACAAAACTGGATGTGATCTCAAGTGCTCCAAAGGCTTAGAGGATTTTTTCCTAACTTTGGCACCCGTCGTTTTACTCATGAACATAGCAAATACAAATTCAATATGGCTATATCGAATTCAAATCAATGATGATGATGATGATGTTGATTTGTTTTGACTTTTGATCATTAAGTCAATGCCCCAAAGAACATTTATTATTAATATTTCATAATGAATAAAGTTTTCCTCTCTTAAGTGTTAACTACTAGTAGTCTCCTGATAATTTTTCAGGTCAACATCTCTTATGAACAAACACAAAAGAAAATTTCAAGATTATTGAATAAATATTCATGATGATAGAATCTTTAATAAAACGAAACAACACAAAAAAAAAAACAGTCGAAAGAAAGTAATTGACATATTTATCATCATGACATAACGTGAATGACAATATGTATTACCTAAATGAAATAATCATAACTGCGAATTAATGAAAGAAAACTATATTGTTCTTAGAGAAACAATAACCTGACTAATTTACCTGTTAGTATATCACAATTGGTTCCAGTAAATCCTTGATCACATGCGCATGTATATGTGTTACTGTTGAATTCACTGACACACGTTCCAAATGCACATGTGTTGTCACTGTCTGTACATCCTGTTGATAAAATAAGTGTATAAAATTCGCTGAAGAGTATGAATACAGTTCACATTACCACACACATTCTAGTTTACTTGTCCTTTTAAAGAAATATCGTATGCGTGTTAATTACATTTTGGAATTTAACAGGACACCGGACGAACTTATCCCTTTTAGATATAACGTGAATGTATCCAAATTGTAGTAGATTATAGAACAACAAATTATGAATATGTTAGCCTTGTATAATAACCATAAAAGAAATAGCATTTTATCAGGACATGAAATATTGGTTTATCGCAATTAAATATAGCAGTCAGAAGCAGCATACTGAAATCCCTGTAAACTTATATTTTTTATTTTGTGAAATTGATTTTGCACATATGAATTCGTTAATGTTGAAATATAAGATCTAGAGATCAACATTAAATCTTGTCAATGTGCAAATACTTCACACACTATTTTACATCTGTTCTACTTTGAAATAAGGGCGGGTAAAACCAAAGAGATAATGAAACTCATCAGTCAAAAACGAACTGACGAATTCCTTCTTTAAAAAAAAACAATTAAAAAACAAAACAAAAACATGGAAAACTAAGGATTGAGCAAATCGAACCCTGTCATAAACCGTGGATGATCTTTGGTGAGCAGTCTATATTGATGTTGATATTAATACCTATCAGATACTGGAGATTTCGGAATAGGAGAACTAGCTAAAGCTCAATATATCCTACTCTTCAATTTATATAAGAACCATGTAAGTAACGTGTTGTTTTCCATTTTTTAGTAAGCTTCGAACAGTTGATACCTTACAAGGTGACAGCATTTGAAATATCAACAAAATGACGTATATTTGTTTATTCAGTCCAATTATTGACGTGTTTCTTTATTTCGTATTTTAGGAAACACATTTTAATCATTGGCCACATTAATTTTGACATAAGTTCTCGACATAATTCCACAATTCAAATTGTTCGCATCGCTACCAATTTTCAAGGATAACTTTCAAGATATTATCTTTTCCATGTTTTGATTATATTGATAGGATTTAGGAAATCTGAAAAGGGTGTGTCTGAGTGATCAAATAAAAGTTGAAAGTTAAATTGAAGCACATAATAAAGGGTTAAGCGGACGTCTAACATTCACGTTGGTTTATGTACTGTTGCATTGGCATTATCAATTCTTTTGTTTGAATCTAGAGATAACCATCGGCGTTTAACAAATGAAAATTACAGACAAGTATATAAATAACATGAATAAGGAGATAAGTAACACATTGACCATACTCACCACAAACAGTCCATGGTTTTAGCCATACATCATCTAATGCCATGTCAGACCTACTCCCTGTTCCCATTACACCTTCAAATATTACCTGAAATGATATTGATAGAATGTCTAAAAGTACAAAAGTACAAAAATATAAAATCATGGTTATAATCCTAAGCAAAGGAGTAGGTCCGGTTAGGGCAGGTTAGGGCCTGAAACTTCAAGTTCATCTGGCGAAAGATTTTGGAAACTTTTTAAACACTTTAATGTCTATTTCAATTGATGAAATTATTTTTTTGTGAAAGATTTTAACTGATTCACTCATTAAAAACGCTCCAATTCTAGCTTAAATATGAAAAATATCAAATATGCCAAAAACTGTCACTTTTTATATGTTTTTGTCACAAATGAAAGTGGCCGCATCCGTGTTCATCCTCGAGCTTTATAAATGTTATGTACTATCATTAAACACAACTTACATTTCAATATCATGAATGAACACGAATGCGGCCACTTTCATTTAAGATGGAAACCGTCTAAAATTTTAATAAAATACTGAAATTGTGAAGATTTCAGTAATTTTACCATGACTTTATGATGCAAGTACGCAATATATGTGCATTGTAATGCCAAAAACAGCCCATAATTATGTAGCAGAGGCATTATACCTTCCAAAAATAACCAAAAGTTTACCTTTAAACTTTTTTGTAAAAATACTATTTTTCGGGGTCAAAAAGGGGTCTAACTGAACCTACTCCTTTGCAATATTTGAGTTGAAATCGACTTAACGCTACGCGGCATGGTGATCGTTTTCAAACTTTTAAATTGTGGAAGAAAATTATGAATGTGTCAAAACACAATCAAAGAGCAGAAAACAGCCTAAGGCAACTAATCGGTTTTCAACACAACGAGAAAAATCCAACATCCCGAGGCGTGCCTCAGCTGGCATCTAAACCAATGTCTGTATTATGTTTTGTACAATTTTTTATTGAGATATCGTTAAGTTATGAATAAGGTATTTCACTCTGTTGTTTTAATGATTAAGTCTCTTTATTTTTACCACTTAATTTTACAAAAACTTGTGCATTAGGGTATATAAATAATTCTTCAAAAATGAGAGAGAAGATATAAAGAGGGTATTCATAACTCATTAGGTTTTATAAAAACTAAAAGTAGTAACTGTTGAATTAAACAGGTCGAGAACTCTAGATTTTCTGACGTCAGAATATATTTGCATAGTAATTTCCAAAACACAAGGCCAATATGGCCTTGAAAAACTGACCAATCGACTCAATGAACTACAATGCATTGTGGGCTACTACGAGTAAAATACTACGTAAAACATGTGGAATTAGTGGGAAAACAGTCAACTAATATATTGTCTGGGACTCTCATTACCAAAGTTTTCATTCTGCAAATATATTTAATGTAAAATATATAACGTAATCTTCAATTTGCATGCTCAGATTAAAAAAATATTGTTTATTTGCTTCACAATTCGACTTTCTTTTTCGCCTTGCAAAAGTAGTTGAACCGGTTTTGTGCAGTGTTATGAATTAAACCTGCATTATTTTCACGACATGGCACAGTGAAATATCCAATGAAGTGACCACTGTCCAGTAAGAAAATCATTTGAGCTCTTTTAAACCTGTATAAAAGGGGAGGGGGTTCAAACTCCATGTCCCTATCCAAATGCACTGATCGTCCAAAAAAAGGGGTCCATCCCCCGAAACACCCGCCCCCCTCCCTGGATCCGCCACTGAGCGGGTACGGTATATAGCTCAATACATTTGTTATAGTTTCATCCATCGATAATATCCGTTTGTTGCTAATTTTATCACAAAATATACCTCAGAGGTTTCTTATCGTTCGGCTGCTGTCCTTTTGACATATGTAAAATATCTTCAATATTAAAAGTCTCTGGATCATAGTGGGTGCCATATTACCTATTATTTTTTTTTCTTCTAAAACGTGCTTTGTATAAAGAAATAAGATGATGAGGCATGAGTGCCAAATGAGACATCTTTCCAACAAAGACATAATTAAGTTAAGTAAGCAGTCATAGGTTTAATGCTGAAAAGTAAGCTCTTAAAATGACCCAAAAATTACTTGTGTAAATCAATCCAAACAAAAAACGGCACAATTAAATATATAAAAGGAGAAGAAATCTATCCCTTAAAAAAATTGTATAGGAGCCTGTATTTCAGTGGTTGTCGTTTGTTTATGTGTTACATATTTTTTTTTGTTCATTTTTTTTATATAACTAAGTTCGTTAGTTTTCTCGTTTGAAATGTATTACATTTTCATATCGGGGCCTTTTATAGCAGACTATGCTATATGGGCTTTGCTCATTGTTGAAGGCCGTACGGTGGTCTATAAATGTTAATTTCTGTGTCATTTTGGTCTCTAGTGGACAGCTGTCTCATTTGGCAATCATAACACATCTTCTTTTTTTATTATAGATCCAACGCAGCAATTTTAACAAAACATATCAAATGTTCCACCTTGTCGCACATACATATGGATACAATCATTACAGCTTATTTCCTAATGCATGTAGAGCAAAACTTTGGTTAGCTTGCTTGCTTTATTTGCATATTGTACAAAATATAAAATATACAAGTTAAACTATCCCTTTATATATATTGTTTAAAGATGTCAATCTTATTTTCAAAGCTTGTATATAAACAATTATACAAACAAAGCAAGCAAGCCAACCAAAGTTTTACTTTGCAGGTAAAAGAAATCAGCTGTAATGATTTTATTCAGTTTGGCAAATGTCCGAGCCCGTTAAAAAACGAACAAACTGAAACTACAGTTGCTGACTTCACTACCTTCAAAACAAAGGGAACAGTTTGGAAGTCCCATATACTGAAATGTGACCCCAAAAAAATACTTATAGATTTTTTTAACAGTTACACTGCCATGTATGTAAATATTTCTTCGCCTTTTTTACGAACACAAAATTCAAGGATCCCACATTTGCCTTTAATTATCTATACGTACATTGCTGTACTCGTGAATATCAGCACCGGCGTTTATCGACGGATTACTTTACACTAGCAAATTTGTCTCATGGGTAATTGTGTTTTTTTGCTGTTGTTTCGTTGCTGTCTGGTGAACAAATACATGAAATCTCTGTGCCCTCATCAAACATGTTAATGGCTATATATCGGGTAATTCAAACCCCTTTTTCTTCGCATAGAAACAACACTTTGTTAATCTGAGCATGGAAGTAATACTTTATATCACGAACTATAAATGAGGATACACAAAATGAAAAACTAAGCGAAATCGTGAATCCCGCATTGCACGAAAAAATGTGTTGTATTTCAGTAAATAACACGTGTTCTTGATTGATTGTAAACACGTAGTAGTCCATCATGCATTGTGACTCATTTAGTGGATTGGTCAAAAACCTAGGTAAAAATAAATTACATCACATGTAAATAAACAATTACATGTGCGAGTACATAAGTATTCTAATTTATGCATTTCCATATAAGGTAGTGGTCCTGACCTGTTAAAACATAGTCACGGAGAAAACAATTAGGTATTGTAATTCCTAAAACTCTTTCCTCAGCAACAAGCTTATACCGTCTTGTCTTACCTTAAGACCATCTGTTGCAGGGCTGACCATACTTTCTGAGAACCATTCGTTTCCTTGATTTCCTGTTTTCGTAAATACTGTCGATCTAGTTCCTTGTCCATCTTCGAAGTATACGTTTAAGGTGCCCATTTGTGACCCGTACATATGATACGAGAAATGGAAACATCTCTTTATACCTGTAAAACAGAGATCAGTTTGTCTTATTCATATTGATTTGTTTTATCCAAAATATTTATGTGTTCTGTATTCTATATAAGATAGAATGGATCAATGCACTTATACATTCAAGCAAACAAAAATAAATCCGGTTGCAGACCATGAGGAATAAAAATGTCAAACACACTTTTTTAGTAACAAGTTTTACATTATGTGTAATATGAAAACACCAATTGAAAGGTTTCGGTCCTTAAATAAAGTTAATTGTAAAGGTGGCATTCTTATTTTATTAATATGGTCTTTACTTTTACGGAAAACAAAGGAAAGGATGAACGCATCAGACGCCTGTTGAACCCTTTCTGTATACTGTTACAATTCATTCTCTGTAAGAAATAGCTGAATAAGATTGGGGGTTCTTATGTTTCGTTAAGAGATGGACCTATTGCAGAATGGAATTTAAATTGCTAATAATATTTGGTCACCAACTGCATTTCCCTAAACTGAGTTATTTTTGTTTATATATTCCAAATGAGATCAGAACACTAGTTTAATGGTGCCTCTTTTTTGAGTTTCAGAGGATAATGTTTGTTTTGTTTCAAGCGACGGTAATGCCTAACGTTCTTAAGCTAAAAAAAACCGATTTCTTGTTTCCTTAATCATTTGATGTGAATACTAAATAACTATTAGATGATACTAACTAATTCGTGTTATCTTTTAAAAAAATTGACACGCTCTTTATCGCCCCAAGTTTATAGAATTAACGAATATATTAACCAGTATTCAAGCATACATAAACACAAAAATATTATATAAATTTATATACTTGTAGTAACAGTCAACGTCTCATTTCAGTAACAGGGAATGTTTCATTGGAGCAACAGGTAACATGCATTAGTAGTATCAGAGAATGTTTCATTAGAGTAACAGGTATCGTTTCAATGGACTGAAGTATAAAATGTCATTGGAGTCACAGCAAGGGTTAGTAACTCGTAATGACGAAAACAATATACTAGTATATAAAACAATTCTTACTAGGCAATGATATGTTTGTGAACATAACAGCTTTTTCTCCGACTAGTCTTGGTGATGATGCCTCAGTATACAAGTAAACATATCCTTCAACAGCATTATCCGGGCCACTATATGTCGTTGGTGTATCACTCTGTACACATTGAGAGACAAAAGTCATTTAAAATATATTAAAATTATATTGTATTCTTTTTACTTCTGTTTCTCAAAATGAATAAAATTAACAAAATCAACCAGATCCTTGTTTAGTATCAAATACACAACCAGCTTCATATTTTATCATCTAGTTTTCACTATTTGTATCCTAGTTTAGAAAATATAGACGAATAATCTATGCTTGTAAGGCACAATTCGAATATATTCTTGAAAACCGAAGATAATGTTTGGGAAGAAAATGGGAAGAAAAGCTAACACTCATAATAGGAAAAGCATATTCGTTTCGTTTCGTTTCGTTTTGATTTCATTTTTTTTCTTTTTTTTTCTATATAATTTTTTATATATATGCTATTAAGAAACATGTTAAATGATGTTTCGTTTGTTTTGAATGGCATTTTGCTATCAAGTTACCAAACGGTTGTTTGTAAAATATTTTGTTAATCAACCATTAACAGCTAAAATAAATGCAGACAATGAATTTATAATCACCGTATAGGTAGTCCAATCAAAGTTGTCATTGGTTTCGTCCTGAACCAGCATACAATACTCTCCAATCTCGGCCGTACATCCCAGGGATGCAGTTTCTACAAGATTTTGTATTTAAAAAAGGTATGTAAGAAAAATTAGAGGCACGTGTCTTAACAAAAATGTAAACGAAGAAATGAAAAAAGGTGCTGATCAACTCAAAATTGATTATCAATACCTGACCTAAAAAATCCCTCTGAATATGATATTTGAATGATTGACTATTGTTTTCTTTATGTCAATGCTAAAAGGTCTGTGGATCATACTTATTAAAAGTGAGAGCAGTTAATTCAATAGGGTTTCTGTAAAGTTATAGATCGCGATAGAGTAAAGGAATTCCAACCTAGAAAATGAGAGTGACATATTAATGGTCACAATCCACCTATGAACTACTCAAAGAGTTTCAATGCATTTTCAACGTGCTGTTCTCAATAAATTAGGCATAGAACTAATGTACAAATTTTGATGGGATATGACTGCACGGTAAAACATTTCGCATATAGCCTAACTGTGCCCAACTTTACAATTATCTCACCTCCTAAATATTTCTATGAAAATGATTAGCTTAAAGCAACCGCGTGGAGACCGTGTCTATTCAATGCTAAGTTAGTAGGCGGGACTCATTTCAATACACGGTCAGCAGTGGTGTAACGTCTTTTTTTTTTTATAAAATCAACACGATGTTGAGGAAAAATCTTAAAGATATCAACAGACGAAGAAATTCATGATGGACAATTGAGATCAATTCATAAAACACATTTAAAGCTAACAATGTTTTATTGTTGGCATTTGTTTCTGCATAAACCAACGGAAGTAGGTTATTAATACTAACGATATTGAAGACTTGACTACTGATACATGTGATAGGTCATTGGTCTAAATACCACATGTTAAGATAGTTGGTAAGATGAATTTGTTACATAGTGTGTAAGTGACCTAATACGATATATAGGGGTCAGTAAATTCCATATGGGGATTCGAGCTTCGTTTTCATCCCATATGGAATGTGCTAAACCCATATATATCGTGGTCACTAGCACACTATGAAATTAAAAAGATTATTTTTGTCGGATTGGAATCGCCAAATTTCTACACCACTGTTAAACTTAGAAGTAATAAAGATGCATTATTTTCAAATTATAGTTGATATAAGAAAATGACTAAAGCTTTCCTTTAAGATCCTCGTTTATAAATAAAAATCACTTTTTAGTCCAAACGGTAAAAACGTGAATATATTTGAGCATTGTCTAAGGTCTATGAATATAGGAAGATGTGGTGTTAGTGCCAATGAGACAACTTTCCATCCAAATAACAATTTTAAAAAGTTAACCATTATAGGTCAATGTACGGCATACATCATAAATAAATAACGTTTACCTGTTAAAACTTCACAATTTGTTCCTGTAAATCCTTCGTTGCATGTGCATGTGTAGGTGTCTGTATTCAGAGGACTGTCACATGATCCAAATTTACATGGATAGTTTATACAACCTAAATAACAACATAAGCAAATTAAAAATACTCGAATTTTCACAAATGTTTAACATTACAGAAATAATGTGAGGTTGTAACTGCCATGTTCTTCAAGTAAACCAAGAATTTGTATAGTATACAATCCTTGAGTATACAAATCCATTTAATTTTACCAATTACACTGTATAAAACATTGACAAAATACCAAGCACAAAAGAATATATCATGATTTGTATTTATGTTTTATGAGTTATTGACCGACCCACTTTTAGTTGTTACAAATGTAGGATAGCCATCATATAGATTTTTAGGATATTTGTTTGACCCATCGATCCCAAAAAGATAAATTTAAAAGGAAATGGTTATTCAATATCCATCAATTTGTTTTATAAAAAAACTAAAATAAAATCGTTGTTCATAATGTTGTCTTTTAAAAGGTAACATATACCCTTTTTTATTATCTCTCATACATTACAGCCGTCACATAGATCCTTGATAAGTGAAAAGGCATTGCTAGATGTATGTTATCTTGTTATATAAACATGTGTACCTGTTCCGATAGATTTAAACTTCATTCGAAATCCTCTTGATGTTTGTTCATCGATATGACTGTCGAACTGGATAATCATTTTGTTCGGAAATTCATCTGGCGTAGCATTCCATTCTTCATTCGTGGTGGTACCACACCTCCTGGGAATGTACAAAAGAAGAAATAAAAATATGATATTCTTAATATGAACGGTACTGGTATGCTTTAAGGTGTTTGTTTGGCATAGAACTCCTTACTTTTGAATATTGAAAGTAAAATATATTCGATAGCATTTTTACTTATAGTTTTCCAAAACCTTATGATCATTTATGAAATTATGCTTTAGTTAACAGTTTTTTTAACTTTATCTTTAGATTCGAGCGTAACGTATGTGTCTTTTGTAGACGAAACGGGAGTCTGGCGTATACAATTTTGTTCATGATGAAGAAATGATGTGGGTCCCATAATCATATTGCTGATGGAGATCAAACTTTTTGTAAGGTATACATTTGTACTTACTTAGGTCCCGTTTGTCCTAGTAAATTGTATCTAAACTGTAACCAATGAAGGCACGTCTCTCCATTATTGCTGATATCCATATCTTCAATTGTCCCACGTAAAATATTATTTTCCACACCCTATAAAAAACTTAAGCTTTTCAACATTGATGGCTGAAACCTTATCCAAATACATTTATAAAAGAAACGACTTTAGCATGTGTCTTTTTTACATTTTCTAAATTTCCTTGATAATTTTTAACCACGATTCAGTTAACTCAGTTGAACATTCAAGTTTCCCTCTGAAAAATCAAGAGGTGTCTGGTTTCTGACTGAACACCTCTTATTTCAAATATTCGTACCATTGAAATAAGCTCCAAAGAACTGCTAAAATCTTAAAAACTTCTATTTGACTTCGAATTCTTTTAGGTTTACTGGTTTTCATTATTTTTGTTTTGTATAAATTGTCAGTTGTACAATGTTTGGAAATAAGTCATAAAAAAAGTTGAAATTGTTTGTTTTCTCACTCGAATGGCGTAGTCCTGTCATGTAATGATGTCATTTTAGTGTTATACCGTATAACGGGTTATTTTCGCGGGGTGTAAATTTTCGCTTATTTTCGCGGATAGAACAACATCGTCAAAATAAATTCCGCCAATTTAAAGTGTACATGCAAAGGTAATGTTAAAAATGTTGAATCCGCCAAAATAATAACCGCCAAAATTTTTCGTATACCTTATTCAATGAAAATCGCAAAATTTTACACCCGCGAAAATAACCCGCTATACGGTATTTATCATTGCAATAAAACCACGAGGTTTATCCCAGGCATATATTACCTTAACCGTATTTGGCACAACTTTTTGGAATTTTGGATTTTCAATGCTCTTTAACTTTGTACTTGTTTGGCTTTATAAATATTTTGATATGAGCGTCACTGATGAGTCTTATGTAGACGAAACGCGCGTCTGGCGTACTAAATTATAATCCTGGTACCTTTGATAACTATTTGACTATCCACATAACCAGGTTCAACCCACTACTTTTCTTAAAGTTTTCCGTTCCAAGTCAGGTTAATGTCTTATATTTCATTTCTCTGTGTGTTGAATTGTCGTTTTGGTTTTTTGTTGCACTTCAGTGTTTCTGTTGTTTCGTTTAGCTCAATTTTAGTTTGTTACCTGGATCGGTTTTTTCTCAATAGATTTATGAATTTCGAACAGCGGTATAATACTGTTGCCTTTATTTACTGTAACACGTGTACACGGAATTCCTTTTACTTGTCTATTTTATCCAGATATGTACTGCTATTATATTCTTGTCTTTTTAACTCTGAATCGCCGACATCTTTTCTGATGAAAGTAATCTTCTAGGCTCAGTACTTACCTGTATAAGCCAGGTACATACTAAACCTTCATCATAGTTGTTTGGATAGTTAGGCGAGTTGATATATATTTCCTCTCCTGGACCTACATTTACCACTCCACCACAGCCTAAACACATAATTATCATTTTCATTATTATGAACTTTTTTGTTTGCATTCTGTATAAATCAAATCATTTAAATGAAAACGATATATAATCATATACTATTACTGTAGGATAGTGACCAAAGTATGGTGACCAAAACTTGTTTATGTCTATGTCATTTTGTCTTTGCTGGATAGTTGTCTGATTGGTAATCATACCACATCTTCTAACTTTTATATGACATTAAAATTGTATTTTTTGTGAACATGTAGTGTAGAAAAAAGAGAACTCAGTTAAATAATTTAGTTTTTAGTTTCATGGTATACAGAAATTTTAGTGTGTTTTGTTTTTGGTAATACATTATATGATGTTAGATACTTGTAAGTAAAGCACATAGTACTCACTTCCAGTTGATATTGGTACTTCACATGTGTCACCGCCTAACACGTCAGGGCAATAACACTTGCACTCCCAATTCATAAACCCTCCATTCTGACATCCAAGATCGGTACATTGAGCTACAATAAATATAAAGAAATATATAAAAAAAATTATTTTACCTCCAAAAAGATACAATTCTCTGAATATGATTGTTAAAAGCAAAGGCGTAGACCCTGTATAGGCCATATCGGTGAAGTAGGCGGGGGACTTTAAATGACTCTGAGACTACTTTATCACATGTGATATAAAAGTCTCAGAATGAGTGTTAGATATTTTCTGTTTAAAAATGAAAAACATTAAAAATGTGGTGCACACTAAATTACTCGCGTAGTGTGTTATTAAATAGTGTGCACCACATTATTTAGGTTATTTCGAATAGACAGAAAAATTATAACAGTCATTCCAAATAGTTTAATTCTAAATTTCATTTTTAAGGAGTAAATTATAAAATAACTTTGATGATATCACGGTGACATGATAAAATTGTGTCTAAGAGCTTATAGACAAAATCATTTCAGTCAATCAGAAGACGTGTTACATTTTATATATATATATATATATACATTATAATTGTATTGCTTATCCTTGTTGTGTTATGTTACACTGTTGTTGGTAGTTTTCCAGTACTGGTTTCTATTGAATGATCCTTAAGATACGTTTATACTTCCATCGAGATAAGAGGAGTAGGGTTTGGATATCGAAAAACGTATTAGACCCAGCCACATATTCATTTGCAAGTCCCTAGTCAAGAACTTTGTCAATATTGTTTCAAGTTTATATTTTGATAATTTGGTGTAAATAACAACATCATAGCTATCCAGGGGGGAAGGTGTTCAGGAGATTGAAACCCCTATTTTTGACGATAAAATGCTTTTGAATAGGTAGATATGGTTAGAACCCCCTTTTAAAAATGACTGGATCAACCTCCTGCTGTATATTGCATTCTATATATGTTTCAGTTTTATTTTTCTCAAGGTTGCCGTTTTCTTTCATGTTGACCCCACATCCAAGTGTATGCATATCAGATATTACCAGAACATCCATAAGCATTGTCAACTTCTAGTACATCATAGAACATCAAACCATCAGCAATACTCGCAAGAAATTCTAATCTGTAGTCTTTAAATGGTATAGTCTTGCCACCGTTGGTCGAACTAGCCTGTAAATAAAGAGACCCCTCACAGGGGTGTCCAAATAATCACATAATCACATTTTAGGCCAACTTATTCACATAGTCATTAGTTATCTTTTAAATCAAGATAATTACATAATCAAAAATACAGTCCAAGATTATTAAATAATCAAATAATTATGAAATATTTGATCGGGTAATAAAATAATCACTATAAGAACGGCCAAGTAATCACATTATCAAAAACACATGAAGATGCTCAATAAACGATGTTTTAATTGACAATTTTAACGTTATAAGTATTATAAGTCTTCATTTCTGAATTGACATAAATTATAATGGATATTGTCGTAATTATAAATCAACTGTTTCAATACATTGAATATTTCGAGATACGACAGATATCTACCCCAGAAGTAAATTGTCTTAGCTGTACTAACCAAACTTTTCGGAAATTGGGGTCAAAATGCTTTTCTTATTCATATTTCATTTGAAGTTGTTTTTCCACCTTTTTATTTAAGCGTCACTGATGAGTCTTTTGAGGACGAAACACGCTTTTGATGTACAAACTACCAGGTATCTATGATGAGTTTATTTACGTACCAAATTTCAATAATTTTGATTAACAATCAAGCGCATTGTTATTACTCCTTTTTGTAAAGTAAAAACCAAAATGAATTAGATTACAATCAAAACATGGTAATCCATTATGATCGAATAGAATAAGTGTGGTAAAATTCAATGCTGCCACTCTGCTGAAATAAACATTGTTAGCTCACTGGCTACAACAAATAGATATAATTTGATTAATATTTCAAAATAATTTTGACCAGACGGTGACTAAAAGGTGTATGACTATGTTTACTTTAATAAGAATGCACCATCTACATTTACGTGTAAGAAAATGCATTGCTATAACAATATCTTTAAAACTCCTTAAAACTAACTTAGTATCAATACTGCCTTTATTTGTTGTTTTTATAGTGATTAAGATGATAACACAATATTGACTGCTGTACCCCTATTTTTGACATTTTTACTCTTTGAGTATGTTTGTTTTGTTCAGGCATCGTTGACAATGTAATGGAATTTGATGCGACTGTCATACAAGTTAGAGGTTTAGCTAGCTATAAAACCAGGTTCAATCCACCATTTTCTACATTAAAAAAATGCCTGTACCAAGTCAGGAATATGACAGTTGTTATCCATTCGTTCGATGTGTTTGGACTTTTGATTGTGCCATTTGATTTTGGACTTTCCTTTCTGAATTTTCCTCGGAGTTCAGTATTGTTGAAATCGTAAAATAAAGTGGTTTATATGAAGCGATCGAAGAGAGTGAAAAGTAAAATCACAAAAATACTATACTTAGATAAAAAAAACAATTCGGAAAGTCCGGTATCACATGGAAAAATCAAATAACAAAAGGCATTAGAACGAATGGACAAGAACTGTCATATTCCTGACTTGGTACAGTCTCATCAAATTCCGTTACATTTACAATGATGCGTTAACTAAACAGACACAATAAATAAAATAGTCAAAATATGGGTACAGCAGTCATCTTCGTGTATCAATTTTTACAGGAACAATTTAACAGAACACAAAAACATCTCTGTACAAACGCATTCATTGATTTGAGTGTCTGACGTCAGACACTTTTATATGTCACATATATTTTTCATTCAATGTACATACATATAACGACTGGATTATTCGGTTAACGTATCAACTTACGTATACACTGTATTGTAGATCTGATGAACCATCATATGAAACATCTGTTGCCACGGACTTGATATCAAAGTTCTTCCGTTTGTCTACTTTGATTTGTTGCCATTGCACATTTAAGTAACTATCTCTGTCTGGTCGGCTTTGTTCATGCTGCGCACCCAAAGCATGTAGCATCTCGTGAACTACTGTAGATCTCTGAAACAAATACAAATATTGAACATTTTTCAATGATATACAAACACAAGGTAGTAAACCTAAACTTATTAAAACATAATATGTAAAAAGTTAAATCACAAAAATACTGAACTTAGAGGAAAATCAATTCGGAAAATCCATAATCACATGGCAAACTCAAATAACAAAACGCATAAAAAACGAATAGACAAGAACTGTCATATTCCTGATTTGGAACAGGCAATTTCAAATATAGAAAATGGTGGATTAAACCTGGTTCTATAGCGCTAACCCTCTCACTTTAATGACATTCTCATCAAATTCCGTTATTTTTACATTGATGCGTTAAATAAACAACCACAATAAATAAAATAGTCAAAAAATGACTTTGACAATTTTTGAGAAATAAACAACACGTTTTCCCAAATGAAGTGAATATCAACCAGCCTGAAGCCTTGTAATAACTGTAAAGAATTTAAACATGATGTCTCATTAATATTTAAATTAAAAACATTCAACCGTCACAAACAAGTTTAGCCCACCTTTTCTTCGGAAAATGCTTATAGCAAGTCAGGAATATGGCAGACGTTTTTCACTTGTTCAATTGATTATAAGCGTTTGATTTTGCATTTTTTATGGATTTCTCCTTTTTAATTTTCCTTGGAGTTCGGGTTTTTTTTCATACTTTTTTACACACTTCATGTACATTTCGAAACATCAATGCGCCTCTAGCTGACATCATATTTCATAAACACAGAAGATTCTTCAGGAAATATACCTGTTAGCGCATTATAAACAATTATATACAATATCGAAAAATCCAAAAGCGCCAAACTAAATAAATTGACAAATCCCGAGAAATCAGACTACACCTGAACGAAAAGAAAAACGATTAAAAGACAATTAACCATAAATTATTATAAGGCGAGACGAAAGATACGAAGGAAACGAAAGAAACCAATCTTAAATGTCGAAAATAAAATCATAATGCTATATGACGTGATAGGTAATTATAATTTGCTCGTTCCTAAAAATGAAAATAACGTCACGTCATTGGTCTGATTTGAATAGATACAGTTTTTGTCATTTAAATTCTGAAACGGCTTATTATTCCGTTGTGTTGCTCGTGAAAGTTCCTGCGATAATTCTCATTACATAATGTCTTATGTAACTCTAGTATAACAAAATATGCAGTTCATATGTACAAAGAGTTCCTGTGTGTGACACAAAGATACTGTAAACCAACTTATTTTCGCAGATACTATATTTCGCGTTTAGCCTTTTCTATCCCAATTCCCGGCGAACTAATTTAGCGATTTTGAACTTTAGCTAAAGTGGTAAAACAAGGAAAGATCCAGCTTTTAAGTAATCGCGACGATTTATATTCGCGTTATTTTTCATCTCCCGAAAGTCGCAAAAATGAATCGCTCGCGAAAATTAGTTGGTTCACGGTAAATTTTGAATCTACTCACAAACATACAGTTATCCGGAGTAAGAGTAAGGGCCTGGTATGGATTTGAATCTACTCACCGACATACAGTTGCCTGGGGTAAGAGTAAGTGCTTGGTATGGATTTGTACCTAAAAGACTAGCTACTTTTCCAACGTATGATCTACATCCAGTATAACTATAAATATAATCGATAAGTTAAATACAATGTACATATTTTGAAACATGCTTTTAAAGGCAAAGGAACATAATGTTGATGTTAGCTGTTTATATTCGTCTAACCGATTTATAAGGTCAAACCATTTGAAATTGTTCTTCCTCTAAGTCATTTATTACCATGACGGATAAATGTGTTCTTTTTCTAATTAAATCTTTTTCACAACAAATAGGTGTGTTTGTACTCAAATGCCTTCATTATTTTGACGGATAGGTGTGTTATTACTCTTATCAATTTATTTTCATGATGAATAGGTGTGTTCCTACTCTTATTTATTCATTTCACGACATGAAGGTGTGTTCTATTTCTAATTAATTCATCTTCAAGTGGATAGGTGTTTTCTAACTCTAATTCATGAATTATGAATAAAAAGTGTGTTAATATTCTAATACAATCATTATTAGGACTTCTTCTCACTCCTATTCATTCAATATAATTACGGATAGGTGTGTTCTTATTGTGATTCATTTATTATCATAAAGGATATTATATGAGTTCTTACTCTACTTCTCGCATAATCCTGACAAACTCTACGTGGCCTAGATTGTCAAACGAAGCTAGAGGATCATCTCTTGGGACCCATCTGATACAAGTAAGGTCGTCAAACTGTTTTATGCCCTCATAAATTGCATTTTCTTCGTCTACAGCTGAAAAAAATTGTCATTGATATTTCATAAAATACTAAGACCTATTAATGAAGTAATATCGTTTTCCATAAAATAATTTCTTGATTATAACTTATTATAACATTGGTTGCAATGAAACAGCGTGATTTCCTGGAAAATAGATACGGTCCGATAACTTCATTATTTTGACGTCGTACACCAATGGCAATCGGCAATCCTCGGGTGATTCCGCTACTCTCCCGATGTGCCGAGTTCTGACGAATGAAACCAAAGGGTGTTGCCAGGACATGTCGACTACTTTGCATCAAATGCATTGACGATGAGTAAACAGACAAGGTTCCTTGCATGTTCTATTTTTATTTTTTTAGCAAATAAGATGATCCAAGAAAAATAAATAATTAATACTTATCTCATGACCGAACAGTGTGAATAATTCACATACGCATTCATGAATGTATGTGTTGTTCGGACATTCTTTTAATATTTTTTTATGTTAAAATTATTCGATTTGTCAGTAGTTTTTTTTTTTACTTGTTTTACACCTTCAATAAAATGTTTGGGAGAGAGTGTGCAGACAGTGTTGTCTCGATATCCCAATATTATGAGTTTGAATCCAGGCGAGAGAAGAACAAAAATCTGCTTCAGCAAATTTCCAGAATTAGCATTTTTGTGCTGATATTTAGAGTAATTATGAATAAGATATGTGTTTTCAGCCGTTTATCACCTTCACTTTAAAAAAAAAATTATAATATCTACATACTGTACGTATTTGGTGCTATTTCATAAGGTATAATTCCTTTTGGCCATATATACCATTGGTTTAAGACAAAATTCCTCTTTGTTCCACTAGGCTGAAAGATAGTAAGTATATTATAATGAAAATAAAGAAAATATCTTAGCTTTTCTTTTTAGAAGCAAAGAAGTAGCTATAAAACCTTTTTTAATTAACATTGATGACAAATAGATGAATGGAGTATACATCACAATGAAGCAAAATCACAACGATGCAGCTTCACAATGACGCATTACAATGACCGGCGCAGCATTACAATGAGACAGCATCCCAATGATGCAATACAATGACGCAGCATTACAATGACCCAATCTCACAATGACGTAGAATTATGTGCATATTATAAGTTTTTTTTCTGCTTTCATATTGCCATACCAAATTCAGAGGAGTTAACAAAAGAACTCAAGGAAAAAGATAACAAAAAGATATGTAAATATATTTGCAGTATCGATAGCCGATGATACGGTGTCTTCGTTTTATTCTTACCTTTTCGACTAGCAAGTGTTCATCGTTGTTATCTCCCTTGAGTTTCTCTTTCAGTCTCGGTTTAGCACCTTCAGCCTGTATTAAAAAACGTTTTTGATAATTATTCAGAAAATCCACATTTTTATATAATCGTACTTTGACTACCCAGCTGATGGTCTTCATGTGGGTCTTTCGACGTTAACAAACAAAAAATCAATTATCAGATTATGATTCAATGACAATTAAGTAAACTATTTTTCAATTAAACCATTGTGGTGACGTCAGCCTATTCAATTACCGTGGATTCTTTTTCTAAAATCAACGCTTCCTAAATTCGTCGCTGAAATGGACTCACCTAATTATATTGTATTGTTTTCTTTGTGTGTCTAATTTCATTAGCCTCCGGGCTCATGGTTTCTTTTTCAAGAATCAACGCTTATCCATTGTATCTATATCACTAAAATGATTTCAAGTTATTGGTGAATAGCTTTGCACAAATTGTACACTTTTCAATGAAATCAAAACGTTTATCACGGCTAAATATCAAAGTTGACTATATTTTTTTCTCGTAATAAAATTTGTTAAATGTGATTTATAAGATATATTTATTTTAGCATTTTTAGCGTTAGTTACTTATAAGTATACAAGAGACCTCTTTATGTCAGAAAACACTATCAAATCTATGAACGGTTGACACTGATTTAAATTAGTGTCTCCTCCATGACAGTCTTGAACATTAAATAAAATACACTGCTATTTTAGTGTTTGGTACAGTTTTGCTGTCACTGTGCACCACAGTTCAACATAGAACCCTATAGGAGAAAACCAAAGACCTCTTTATGTCAGAAAACACTATCAAACATCCAAACATACTATCCACACTGATTTGTGTCCACACTTTAACAAGTGTGGACACAAATCAGTGTGGACACAAATCAGTGTGGATAAGTAGACAAAATAACGACAAACCTGACGATACTTTCCGTTCTTCTCGATTTGCATGGCTTCAACATCTTTCTCGAAAGGGTTTTCAGCTGATATTTCCTGGAAATAGTAGAATTGATATGTTATATGGTATTTGGAATCTTCACATGGATACAGGCTCATAGTCCTCGTAAGTGTTTTATATCAAGCACTGAATCTGAACCCATATCTCCACTAATAAATAAATAAATAAATAAGCTTTATTTAGAGTCGGCATGATATATAAAACAAAGACTAACATAAGCTCTAATGAGCTTTTAACCGACATTATTAAAAGTTATAAAATATAACAATCATATTATTATTATACTGAAGTTCCTGATTTCAATATTAATTATCATAAGGCTTTTAATCTTCATCTTTCGTCTTATAGTTATGGTGCTTTATGTATGATACACTTATTGATCTCACTTCTGAGTTAAGGATGTTTGCTCCTCTTTTTTTAGAATTTTTGCCAGATTTTCGGAATCCTCTACTTTTATCCATGTATTAACAATAAAAAAAAAATTGCCCACTAACCCCTACTTTTCTTTTTTATATTTTATTACATATTGTTTAAAAAGCCATATTTCAAAATCTTATGAAATCCTTGTTATTTTTTCATAGTTTTTTAAACAAAAAAGGTGCCAATGTTAAGTGAATTATTTCCCGCCATATTTTCAATGGATTATATCTCGACCATTTTTTCGGCTTTTTCAGTATCTTTAATTATATACTATCATTTTATAACAGTCTTTTAAAAATCTTGTTATTTTTAAACAGAGAAGCAAACATCCTTAATACTTTATTTCAAGCAATTGATTTGAAAACGAGGAATAGTTTTCTTCTCCAGTTTTGTTTGACAGAAATGTTTTTCGTAGGAGTTTTTTTTAAACATGTATTCAGATTAATAATTCAGTACCGTCTAGTCATTTCACTTGCAGTTAACCTGTTGCTGTTTATGTATTGCTTTCCAGACAATTTAATATGTTATTCTTTTATATATGACAATTAAGCTACTAACCAACACGCAATGATACTGCGCATATCTTAATTAAATGCAAGCGAAATGTGTGAACAGTACTGACTTTACAGCAGAGGGAAGGTCTAAAATTTGACTGAAAACTGCATGTACTTATTTTTCGTTCAGTCGTTTAGGACCTAATCTTATAAAAATGGCCGTTTCAGTCCAAAATCGATTAGTTAGTGGCTCAATCAAACCACATATCCTTTTTCTATGTATCATATATATATACAAAGGTCTGCCTTAACAGTCAAATTATTAACAGTATGGAAACACCAAATTGTAGTGCGTACTGTTTGCCAAGACAGCTAGCCTCTGATCGTTGTACATCATTGAGTAGGCAATCCTCTTATTTAAAAAAAATAAACAGTTGGACAACAATCGGTAAATAAGAACACACATAAAGGTAATTTCGTTTTTGAATTGGTAGCGGTTAAACGGCAATTAATGCATTGGGGTATGTCGAGACTTTAAAGTCGTGCAATAGCACTCGAAATTTGTTTTTCTTTCTCAAATTAAAAATTCGGTAAGGATAACTATTAATGTGGTTTGATTTATTGATAAAACAAAAATTAATAGCTGCTTTAAATTGAAGTATGTTTGATAACTAGATATGTTATTGTTATGGTTCATATAACATTATAATCTGTGTTTATCAAATAATATGTTTACATATTTACGATTTATGAACGAAATAAATTTTTATAAATAATTAACTTAAAGTATCAAAATTGTGGTCAGATAACAATCCTTTTATTGATATTTCGATTCATCATATAATTTTCATCTTTATAGCGCCTTACATTTAATCGCACTCATTAAGTTGTTTTCATATAGATAAACAAACCTAGCACTAATAAGTGCGTATTAAAGTTCTACATGGCACAAACTCTTTTCCCTAGCTAGATTTTTTTTAATTACATTATTTTTACCGTTAACGCGTACGTTTCTATATCTAATAAATCCCAATGGTTACTAGGGAGTGAAAATATGATTAATATTTCTCGTTTTTTAAATAGATTAGACCGTTGGTTTTTCCATTTGAATGGTTTTACAGTGGTCATGTTTTGGGCCCTTTATGGCTTGCTGTTCGGCGTGAGCCAAGGCTCCGTGTTGAAAACCATACTTTGACCTATAATAGTTTACCTTTTAACAAATTGTGACTTAGATGGAGGGTTGTCTCATTGTCTCGTGTACAGAGATTTCAAAGTTCGCTGCACGTTAAGAACCTTTGTAGCAACTTTTAGAAGGACCCAAACGTGGCATCTTGCAAGATTAAATTTGATCCGTCTCTATATCCATAATATTCTCAATTCCCAGTGGTAGTCCAAATTTCCCGCCCTTTTCCCGGTCGGTATATATACTTATTTCAGTACAAACCTTCTGTAGATATCGTTAATTTGTTCTCTTCTTGAGAATGCTTGAGATATTGGCTACTGGAAGATAATCCATCAAATGTCAATCAATCTATATATAATAACACAAGTTCAGTATACTATTTTGACCTCTGTTCTTTCATAAACAAGTATCAATACAATGTATATATATACAGTTCCATGTACTAGACAAAGTTTACAAGAAATTCCGGAAACAAAGGCAGAGATTTGGAGCGATTTCTTTTTATTAGTGCCATAGTACATATTTGGATTTCATAACTCTCAAAAAAAGTATGTAAGCTTTTTGCATTTTGGTATATTGTATTCATGTATACAAAAAGAAGATGTGGTATGATTGCCAATGAGACAACTCTCCACAAGAGACCAAAATAACACAGAAATTAACAACTATAGGTCACCGTATGGCCTTCAACAATGAGCAAAGCCCATACCGCATAGTCAGCTATGTACGTCATTTCTATTTAACTTTATATATATATTTATTTATTTATTTTTAATTATAGTTCTTGAGTAATGTAGATGTAACATGCTTTTTTCCTTAAAAAAAGCGTTGAGATATAAACTTCAGAAAATAACGCAATAACACGAGTATAGAAACTCCTTACATAATGTCCTTGACCCCTCAGTGCGCAACTGCATAGTCACATGTTTTTTTCCTTTTGATCTAACACTTTCCTTACATGTATACTCAAAATTAAAAGCAATTAGTAGAATATTTCCTCACGTCTATATTTTCACAAGCCAGTAGTTTTCTCATGATTAAATCAACAAACAGTATTCAATAACCTTTTAAATGATTTGTCAGCTTTTTAATAGACACTTAAATATTTTCATCAGTTATTTAAAATGATACATATTAAGATTGAAATCTTTATATCTTTCAAAATATATTTAATTTGGATCTTTTAAATTTAAACAAAGCTCGAATGTTTACAAATGTCACTGTTTATAAGAGCAATGCTTTATTTTTGAAGATATGACACATATAGAACGGCAGTTTTACTTGCCTTCCCCTTTTACTTGATTAGTATATCTTGACCATATATCGTAAGGCTTACACGCACAAATACAGCCCGCAAAGCAAAGGAGTAGGCCCAGTAGGACCCCTTTTTGCCCCCATAAATATAGCAGTTTTACAAAAATTGTTCTGTAAACTTTTAGCTATTCATTGGAAAGTAGAATACTTCTGTTACATACATGTGGGCTGTTTTTGACAATACAATTCACATGTATCGGGTACTAGCATCAATAAGTCATGCTAAGTTACTGAAATCTTCACAATTTTAGCATTTGAAGTAATTAGACGGTTTTCGTCTTACATGGAAGTGGCAGTATTTGTGTGCATTCTTAACATTTAAATGTAAGATGCATTTGATAATAATACATAACATATATAAAGGTTGAGACTGAACACGTATTTTTTGGTGACGAGGTGCGCTATCAAATTCATTTGGTGAAATAAAAAGGCATTCTTTTGGACCGGTTTCATTTACCTTAAACGGTCTTTGATATGTATAAGGGACTATATTTCCGCCTCTGTTTTTTGTTATACCGATAGTATAAATTGCATAATTATAAGGGGGTGATCTTAGAGTGTCATACAGACAACTCTCCACCAAAGATCAAAGTTCAAAGATATGTAAACAACCATGCGGCTTTCAAACAAAAGCAAACCCCATACCAAACAGTAACTTACAAAAGTCCCTGGCATGACATAATGAATAGTTCAAAAGAAAAACGAGGCTTATTTAAGCTAAAGTTATTCACAGATTTTTTTTTTATTGCAGACAGCAACCAGGCACCGAAAACCATATAACTACCGGCTCCTGACTGGAAACAGGCACATACAACTATAGTGTATGTCTGAACTGATGTTTGTTATGTGTTTTATATATATGTATTAAAAAAAAAGATGTGGTATGATTGCCAATGAGACATCTATGTCTATTTTTCAATGTTTCACTTATAAAGTGCAAATTAAACTTGGATCTGGGCTGACAACTACGGCGCTTTTTTTTTATATATATTAATATAGCGTAATACAAGTGGATTCCAGTTCAAATACAAATGTGCTCTATCGAAATAAGACTTAGGAGAGTCAAATGTAAAAGAAACGATGTTTGTTAATGTACTTGAAATTAAGAAGACAGCTATCAAAATAATAATCATGAATGAGACTGTCCACTAGAGATAAAATGACATAGACGAATAGCAACTACTATATTATTGATTTTAGTATAGAGTAGTTAAATTCATGATGATTCATAAACATGCTTATGTTTTTTCATGAAAGAAACTGAAAGTGTCGAGAAATAAAATATAGGTAAAGCCATGGCCTCGCCTTCAAATTTGTAATGTCCTTTACACCTGAATTATTCGCACTCAAATATTTACACGTTTTTTTTAGTTTAGTTTTTAAGATCTTTAGATCAAAAACTTTAAGTTTCAACAAAATTAAATGCAATTAGTTTAATATTTATTCACTTCAATATTTTCACAAACCAGTAGGTTTCTCATGATTTTATCACAAACTAACAAATACATGTAACAGTATACAATGACCTGATAAATGATTTTCAACTTTTCATCAATCATTTAAATATATTCGTCAGTTATTAAAAATGATGTATTGGGATTTCAATCAAATTTTTATTTGAAAAAATAAGTCTGCACTATCGAATTTAAAAAGAGGAGAGTCAAATCCTTTAGCATCTAGAACTGTTTGTTTAATTGGACTTGGTTTCAGATTAAATCAAAATAGAAATCTAAATCTAAATTATCTATATTAACAAAAATCGTTAATGGGCATAGCGATTTAGCAGTTAGTATTTGGTTCACAGTTGTATATTAACTATAATGACCTCTAGATTACCTTTTAAAATTTTCATTTTGTATAGCTTGTTTACTGTTGACTTATACACCTATCCTCCTTTTATTCCTATTAATATACATTGTGTATTATCAAATAATCACTCACGAATTCTAAATGATAAATTTTACTCTTTTTTCTGAAAAACTGAAAAATGAAAGTCTTTTTAATTTCACAAGTTTGGATCTATATAAGTTTGGCAAATATTATGAAGGAAATAGTAAAAAAAAAACAAACTCAAGAACTCTAACAGTGATATTTTCCATTTTTAATTAGAGTTCTTGAGTAATGTAAATCCGAATGATGGTAGCAATGGAATATCTAGCATCATATTTTAATAAAAATTAATAGTAATTAAGCTTTATGATACTCCGATAATATAATTTAGACCTCACGAGAGAAGCTTTAATATCTACCCTATTC
Organism: Mytilus trossulus; assembly: GCF_036588685.1. Taxonomy (NCBI): domain Eukaryota; kingdom Metazoa; phylum Mollusca; class Bivalvia; order Mytilida; family Mytilidae; genus Mytilus; species Mytilus trossulus. Next base: position 34,562,738 of record NC_086383.1, on the reverse strand, counting down.
ACCGATCCCGTACGTTTCATTACCAATATGGCATCTTGAATACACACATAAACCTTGTGAACAAGTTTTATTTACGATGTAAGATGGTTGAAAAAAAAAAACCTAAATAATTGCAATGCTATAAGGATTTGTCGCATTTTTCCAGAGTTTGTATTTGTTCTGTAAACCGGACCAAATCATTTACAAACTTTCGTACAAAAAAGTCATGTTGATTTAAAAGCTCTTCTAAATTTTCTTCGTCATTTGTTTATGATTTAATTGGTCCAGTTTATACATCAATAAACAACTGCAAATGTGTTTGATCTTATACTAATTATTAAATTAATTTATAACTTATAATTTATTTTTTTGTAATATTATTTATATGCCACAATTCTCTTTTATTGTTATATCTTTTGAAGAATATATCTATAAACATTAAAATGCCCATAAATCGTGTATAAAAGATAAATGTCAACACTTTGCGACATACAAAATGCAAATGATTAAATTAATGTCCATAACAAATGGAAGTTTTTAAGGACCTTGACTGGCTATACAGCCCTTGCACGGTCGGTAAATAACAAATGTATAAACAACCTTTAAATAAGATTCAAAAGTACACATTGATTTATTTTCTTAATTTTTTGCGCCAGTTGAAAACTATCATCGCGAATGAAAACTATCAGTGCAACTATATGCACTCTCAGTTTATTTTTTTAATTGTAATTCGCTTGTAGAATATTAATAAATACCAACTGCGATGCTAAATGGTTATTTGTAATTGGATTAATTTTATGAATTTGAATTAGTTTATTGAATTTCATATTCCATTTAAAAAGATAAAAAAGAGGAACATCACATTATAAAAATATTTTATTCGTAAGCAATACAGCTTATAAAATATAAATATTACAAATATTCAATTACATCAGTGAAATATATTTACATTTAAACAATTAGTCAAATAATCGTATAAGTAAGTATACTATAACCCATATAACAGTACTGTTATACCATGTAATCAAAAGTGCAAAAAGACTATGATTTTTACATTAGTTACAAAACAAACACATCCCAGTTTTAACATATTCAAAGGTCAAAGGTAATACTATCCTTGTATGTAGATATAGAAAGATATGGTATGAGTGCCAATGAGACAACTCTCCATCCAAGTCACAATTTATAAAGGTAAACCATTATAGGTAAAGGTACGGCCTTCAATACGGAGCTTTGGCTCACAACGAACAGCAAGCTATAAAGGGCCCCAAAATGACTAGTATATAAAACCATTCAAACAGGAAACCAACGGTCTAATCTATATAAAAACGAAAAACGAAAAACACATATGAACCACATACACAGACCACAACTGAACATCAGATTCCTGTACATGTTTATAACATTTAGGCCAACGTTGTGCTTTTTCCTGGTTTATCATGGTCAAATTCAATCAAAATACAATATTTTAAACAATTTGTTGAAAATGTGAAAATTTCGATATTCAAGGGGATACATGAATACGAACTATATGTCCTTCAGTTCTTAATCATTTATGGCTGAAAATTAAAACTATCTAAACTGATGTCTTTTCTGCTTTATATATATTTGATAGGAATTAAGATATATTATGTTAACATTTGGCGCCAAATAGTATACATGTTTCATGTATGTTTCAATTATTTAATTACAAATGTATGTAATATAGAAATAAGAAGATGTGATACATGTATGATTCCCAATGAGACAAATATCCATCAAAATCAAATAAAGTAAAAATGAACAATTATAGACAATTGTATGGTCTTTATCTATGAGAACACACAATATACCGTATAGTTAGCTATAAAAGACCCAAAGCATGCAAGATATAAAACAATTCATTGCGAACACAACAGGCCTAATTTATAACAAAACGTGCTTTCGCAATAACGCAACAATAATGCAAATTGGAAACAGACGAAAAATGTGATATTACTTATTATTGTATAGCAATAAGATATTTCCCACAGAAAGTAACCAAATGTTAGCCTGCAATAAATTCCAATATTGCACTAGTGCAATAAATCTTCAAAATTCATGATGTCATCAACGACAAAATATAAGTTTAAACCAATTTTTACTTTCAAATATTATATTGCTATACAATAAAAGGGTTCTTGCATGAATATTGTGAAATATTGTCCCTCGTAGAACATAAATTGCACTCGCATGCTCGTGCAATATAAAATTCTACTCGGGACAATATTCCCCAATATTCATGCAATAACCCTATATTATTTCACGGTTGTTAAAAAGACATTGGCACTCACACCACATCTTCCTATATCTATTGTAAGAAATCAATGGTTATTTTTGCATTTTAATAGGGTTGTAAAATCGGCGTACTCTGAAGCTCTTCTCAAACAAAATACTCTTTAATCAACGTTTTTACACCTCAATAAATTTTCAAAAAGGCATTGATTTTTTTATATATTTTCTTCGTGTCCCAGCGGTATATTTGAAAAAAACCCCAATACGGTTTATAGATATCAAAAGCACTGGACAAAGTCATAGGTATAAGGCATATATTTTGTATGTCTTTTTAGCTTTAAAGGTAGTCTATTCTCACGGTTGTACTTAAACCACCCTCACAGGTGACTGAGGAATAGAAATATAGTCACTTCATCTTTCAGCCGGACAGTAAAACGCTTGACAATTTAAAGTGGGTTGTCCGTGCGTTGGACGGGATTTAAAGGATTTAAAGGTTTTCAGTCAAGTCAGAATAAGGACGTTTGATCCGATGTCTCGCTTGAAGAGAGTGCCACGGTCTTCGCACGTAAAGAAACCTTTCAACAACTCTTTCACGTGGCCCATTGCAAGGCAAAATTTGTGTCTATCCAAATACACCAAGCCGATCTGGCTAACAGTGATCTATTATATATACTTTTAGTTTAAACATATTTATTGATATTTATTGATAGTGGATTGGGAAACAAGTTTTGCAACTTATATTAATCCTTTTCCACTTTGCGGGTGCGAGTGCTGCCTTGTAGCGGCATTAGCCTACTCTTTTTCGAAACGTACAAGGGTGTCTTTAACGTGCAAGAGATATGACTCTCTCTTAACACGGGTAAGCTATTTATCGTCCCCTTCCGACGGACTATCATCGTTTCCTCAAGAACATGCTCGCAAATGGTGTCAAAGGAGAGCCGAAAATTGAGTTACTGAAGTTTTAATCCCGAACGGGAATCAAACTAGGAACCTTTGTGTTAGTAGTCCGATGCACTAACCACTACACCACGGCTCTCATATAAGTATTATATATACTGCAGTCAAAAAGATATAAACACAGAAAAACATTCATAAACGAACCATTAATTGTGAAGAAAATTGACATAAAAGAAAAAGTCGCATGACTAGATTGTTGATAAGAAAAATCATTTCTTTACAACATTTTTCAGTTATCAAAAGACAACATGAGTGTATATAACGCTGTAGAATATACGGATGAAGGTAAAACCTGGATTCGATCCAGAAGGAGATTACATGTACATCCTTCGTGGGAGTAGGATCCAGATTTTAATTATCTTCCATTACAAACTTTTTACTACTCGTGATTCTGATCGCTCCGCGGTTTCGGATCGGGAAAACCGGTACGCACTTTTTTTTGTATTCAAGAACCCTGAAAGTTAAACCGGAAAAGCCATAAAAAAAACGGGACTTAGGAAATTTTATGCAAAATGCTGTCATTAAAAAATATCCAAACTGTCCACTCATTAATTTATGATTCCTTGACATGAAGTTCATAAGAATTATCTGTTTCTGTATGCATATAACCATTTCGAAATATATAAATATATATATTTTGCATGGTAACGTAAAACTGCCTGTACTTATCTGAGATGAATGAAATATCTGTGCTAGGAGTGTTTTGTTTATTCATTTCTTTCTTTTAAATTTTAGTTTATGTGTATCTATTAGGGGAGGAGTTCTTTGCAAATATTAACCAGCATGCTAAGATCCGTTTTCGGTGTATTTAGCGATAAACTAATAAGTTTCTTTGTATACTTTAAAAGTACAAAATGTAGTTCAGCTCATCCGGGTATTAATTAGTAGGGCTAGTTTTAAAGTACATGCAGTAAGTTTGAAAATATCATAGTGATACTATTGTACATCACCATTTCAGTAATTAAAGGATAATTGATTATCATTATTTGTATACCAAAATGAACATGTCGTCACATCGTGTGGTGAATCTCAATTGTTTAAGATGGTGTTAGTCAATCACAGCGCTTCGTTTTACACTTTTCGACAATATTACCAACAATACAATTGATTCTTAAACTGTGATTACAGACGAGATCATCCTGTTTAAGCAACAATTTGCAACTGTAACCAAACTTTAAATCAGGGGTGAAAGAAGTAAGTATTATACATCAATGAAACACCAACCCAACGACCCATGGTTATTATTTCAATCATTATTGTAACCCAATGACCAATGGTTATTATTTCGATCATTATTGTAACTCAATGACCCATGGTTATTATTTCGATCATTATTGTAACCCAACGACCCATGGTTATTATTTCGATCATTATTGTGAAAGTTTGATTCAATTTGACGTAAAATGTGTTATACATTCACGAAATAGCAACCAATCGGCACAGATACACAAACACATTCTGATAGTCAGCAAACTGTTTTTAACATTTACAGCTGCGTCAATAAATGTACCATTTGACGTACTACTTTGTCTGACAAAGGAATTCATATCGGACAAACACGTACAGTTACTATAGAATCCTAGTAACACAATTTTGATAGTCAGCAAACTGTTTTCAACATTTATAGCTGGTCCTATACAATGCGTCAATAAATGTACCATTTGACGTACTACTTTGTCTAACAAAGGAATTCATATCGGACATACATGTATAGTTACTATGGAATCCTAGTTACAGACAGGAAAGACTCAAAACAAAGATAATTTAAAATTATGAAAGAAGCTAGCGGACCGGAAGTTAAATAAGCTTGAAATTTAAATTTGCATGTTAAGAGTAATAGTTACCTTTGGGTTTTCTAAGTAATATTTTTCACTTTTACGTCCTTTATTTTTATCCTTCTTTGGTGGTTTTCGACGTTGATTATGTTGTAGCTTTTGGTGATCTTTTCTTTCTCTTAAAAGTCTACGTTTATGTTTTGGACTTTGTTGGAGCGTAAGGTTAAATTCTTTGATATTTTTCTCTTCAAGGTCAGACTTCGCTCTATGTAATACTTCTTTCAATCTACGTAGATCTTCACTTTCCAGATCTGATAAAGACGTCTGCTTTTCTGACTAGAAATAAAAATAAAAATACAGTCACATTGCACCCTCAGGTATTAGTTTTCATTATTGACTTTTTTTTCGGTAAACAAATTGATTTTAAAAGAAATAATTATCTGTATAATTTTAAAAGAGATTAGAACAGCAGTTACATGTAGTCTCTTTAAAGCACCCTCATTGCAATTTAACATAATACCGCATATGCAATGGATTGAAGAATCCAAACTTATTCGAAACTGTGTCACTTTCTGTTAAACTATATTTTTTAAATTTAATATCAGTACAGAAAACACATATTTGACAATGAAAACGCAACTTGTGAGGTATCTTCAAATCTAAACGAAAACATGTTAAAAAAATATACAGAGAATACAAACGGGGAATTAAATAAATGAGAAGTCGAAAAGACAAAAAAAATTCCAAAATAATAGCGACATCAGATCAGTAAAAGTCAACAAAAAGGGGTAATCAAAAACCACAAATGGGAGAACAAAAGATGACACTTTGGCCAAAAAAATAACGACGAAACGACGACCATCAGTTCACAATACACCACACAAAAAACTGAGTAAATCAAACCTAATGTACTCTGTAAGGGTAAGAAAAAGGGGGCGAAAGAAACCAAAAGAGACATTCAAACCCATTATTCAAACAGACCTGATAACGTCTTGGCTAAACAAGATAAAAAAGGGGCGAAAGAAACCGAAAGGGACATTCAAATTCATAATTCAAACAGACCTGATAACGTCTTGGCTAAACAAGATAAAAAGGTAAAAGAATTGGACATTTACACGTACACAAAAAATAACAGAGAAAACTAAAAACTGAACAACACGATTATCCGCAACAAAAAATGGGGATTACCGTAGGTGTTTAGGGAGGATAAGCAGATCCTGCTCCACATGTGACACATGTTGAGTGTTGCTCATGTTAGTGCAAAATCTGACAGAAGTTTCACTCCCTTAAAGGACATCACTATATTGAATTCCTTGTTTATTATAAAAACTACTAGTACATGTATATGTCGTTTACCTCCCCCTCTGCATTGTATCCTTCCCGCTCTTTCAGTCTTGAGACATCATGAAGAAGATTTCTAATCTCGTTTCTTCTGTCGAATTTTGCTAGAAATAAAGTGAAATGATAACTGAAACATAATGCACTTCATTTCTTGGTAATAAATGGTCGTTTGACGTACAGCGCGACTATGGAAGACGCTAGCATGATATCAATGTGATATGAATAAGGGAGTTACCATTTGATTATTATGGGGGAAAAAATGGGGGTTGGGGATTTGGGAGGTGGTGGCGGGGGCTAAAATGAAAAATGTTGTCCTGCATTTTTTAGTTGTAATCTCTGTCCTGCCTATTTATTTTTCACTCTACTCGGTTCTGCCTCTTTTTTTTGTTTTTTGTTTATCCGAACTTTTTTCATAAATTGTCACCCTGTCTTTTTTATTTTTGGCTAAGTGTCTCATCCTGCTTTTTTTACTCAAAACTCCTGTCCGGTCTATTGTTTTAAAATTTCAACCTAGCAATCCCCCCTTCCACCCAACCCTACCTCCCCCACCCCCGCATAAAAATCAATTGGTAGCTCCCCAAAACATCAGCAGGTTTCATTGGATTTATAATCGGTGCACTGAAACACAGTTATGCTGTCTGACCCATTGTTCTGAATCAGAACCGAACACAGTGTACACATTTTCCTATTGATCACAGAATTGTGGGGATATGTAATAATAAATCAATTATTTTATTAAAGTGTCACGTATTGGTTAACAGCTGAACAATATACAGGTTTACCAACATATACAATATTTAACATAATCAACACCCATAAGACAGCAATCAAACGAAGAAACTAAACTAACCATGAAACATAATTCGAGGACAGGATAAAACTCAAAGTACTTCCAATCCCATTAGTTTCTCCGAGATAGTGAATAACAGTATTGCTGTCTGAGATTTTTAAATTATTGCACCTTGTTATTTTTACGTATATTATAAAACAAAACAAAAAATAAAAAAATAATTAATTAATTTTAAAATTAATCTATTAATTATTATTTTTTTCAAAACATAAAAAAAAACATAAAAAAAATAATCAAACAAACAAATAATAAATTGCAACGCAGTGCCACAGTTAAACACATTGCCTACCTTCTTTCCATGGCAAAGCATTTGTCAGTGATGTAATTAAAAGACAACTCAGGTACAGAGCTAGCATCTTGATACTGTAGCCTAAAAGTACGCAAGATAAAAGTGGTATGTTAGAGTATCTTTATATATACATATGAATCCGCTATTGGTTGACCACAGTCGAGTAATTTTATAAAGTGTAATTTAACAAATTTAAAAGTTGGTCTCCATTCCAACTAATTAGATCATATAAATGAAGTTATAAAATAACTCAAAATTTACATTAAATTTCTTTTAACTTTTTGAAAATAATTTTTCAAGGCCATTAATTTCTGTCCTCAGTGATTTTCTTTTCGATACTTTGAACGACATGGGAAGTCGAAATTATTTGTTGTATACAATTAAATACATGCTGTTTCATGATTTAGGTAATTATTCAACGATAATTCTACTGGCGGGATATCGTACGTATTAGAGGGTCTGGGTTGGGTTGTCAGAATAGAAAATAATTGCCCCAAAAAAAAATCAATCAGAAAAAAGTGCTTAAAAATAAAGAAAAGAGGAAGAGAGGCGAAAACTTATAGAAAAGAGAATAATGAGGAGCTAAAATATAAACAACAGAAAAACAGGCATAAAAAAGCAAAGACACACATAAATGAATGAACCCTTTCCTGACCCTCCTATAAGAAAAAGATGGAACTTTCGTTTGAAAATCACATGAACTTTTAGAGTTTAGTGATATCTTCATGCATGTAATATCGTCCCATACAGTTTTACAATTTAATGTAAATAATTAAGATCCATGTTATTAATAAGAAAAGAACTTTTAATCATGCACACCTTAAAACGTCACATACAAATGCGTTAAATGTCACTTACGCTATTAAAAGTAAAATCATTATAGTAAGCAAAAGAGAACTTAAACCCCGTTAAGATATCCATGCTATAAATATTCTTATCATACCATTGCTTAAAGATGATTTATTCTTTTGAATTACAGGTCTCGGTTCTTATGCCTTCTGTTTTGTCCAGAAAGAATTGGGAGTGTCTATCTATTACGTCATCAATGACCTTGTGGCTATTTGTACTTGAATCAAGCGTAGATGTACACATGTACTCTGTATAATGTACTTTCAGTTTACATCGATTGATTGAAGGTCCAGTGGCAAATATTTCATTAGAATTCAGGGGAATATATTTCATGAATATTCTGCATAATCAGGATTCATGTCCAGTGGCAAGTATTTCGGAAACATTCAGAACGAATAACTAGTAATGATAGGTAGGTCTTCAAAACGTGTGTGTGTGGGGGAGGGAGAGCGATTGTGTTGCCTTAATGGTTTCGGTAAGGTAGACGGATGGACATTTGAACTACCACCGGAATATATTACAAAATATAATGAAAAGTGAGATGTACTTTTATATTTAAATAATTTGGTCTTCGCTTTTGTTGTTCAGTCTTGAGTTTTTGGTTAGAGGTATAGGGGGAGGGTTGAGATCTCACAAACATGTTTAACCCCGCCGCATTTTTGCGCCTGTCCCAAGTCAGGAGCCTCTAGCCTTTGTTAGTCTTGTATCATTTTTATATTAGTTTTTTGTGTACAATTTGGAAATTAGTATGGCGTTCATTATCACTGAACTAGTATATATTTATTTAGGGGCCAGCTGAAGGACGCCTCCGGGTGCGGGAATTTCTCGCTACATTGAAGACCTGTTGGTGACCTTCTGCTGTTGTTTTTTATTTGGTCGGGTTGTTGTCTCTTTGACACATTCCCCATTTCCATTCTCAATTTTATTGTCTTTGTTAGTTTTTGTGTACTGTTACTGGTGTGGTGGTCGGTAATTACCCTATTATAGCCATGGTGTTATCAGTTTATTTTCTTCTCATGACTTTGGGTGTCCCTTTGGCATCTTTTTATTTTTTTGATAAAAAGTTTTAATCTAAAACCTTTGATCACGATTTATACTTGAACGTACAAGAGGAATTGAGAGATTTTTAAAAGTATTCCAAACACTGCAGGTTTGAACCCTTGTTGTTCAAAAGTGATGTAAATTATGGTGTAACTGCTCCCATCTCGTAACACTGGTAGATATTTTCATTTCACTTTCAGTTTGACTACAACATCCGTACGTTAACCTAAAGGTTCTAATTTCTACATCATTTGGTCTGTGGTGAATAATCGCACAACAAGTTTTTTTTTTTTTATTAAAAAAAACCAGGGATCAACCATTTAACTTCCAGGAGTTGAGGGGGGGGGGGGGGGTGGGGGGTATGGTTTATTTAAATATATTGATCCCCAATTTAATTTAATGAGAAAAAAAGTAATGAATGCTAATTCACCCCCCCTCCCCCCCATACCTTATAGTGATAAATTTAAATAAAAAATATTCTGATTGATCGAGTTGAAAAGCTTAATAAATAAAAAAAAATCGTACTAAGAAAACAATAACGTAACACCGCCCCCTATTGAAGTTAAATGATTGCTTCCATAGTTCAAAACATAAAAATCTGAGATTGATTTCCGTTTCAATTTGTTGCAAGTTGTGTTCAAACTTATTAAACCATAAACAGAACACATGCATATATTTATAACTAGTTGAATTGCTCTGTAGATTGCCAAATCTATCCATCTGAGTTACATATAATTATGCTTCCATTTCGATTATTTATCTGTGTGACATTGGGTGTTCAAAACATTGAGTCATTGAATATCTTTATATCTATATTTCGTTTAGGCCAGGGTGTGGTTATTGTTTTAATTGATGCATTTTTTCCTCCATTTTCTGATTGAAAAATAACTTATATCCAGTTCGTCTCCAGCTTAACCCAATGAAACGAGTTTTAAAAAAAACAACGCATTCTCATCACGGAAAAAGTTGCTTTGGGTAATATCAATCTAAGAGAAACGTAAACAATTTGAATTGGATAACGATCTCGCATTTTTGGTGCTTATAGCAATCATGTATAAATCGATAATGAGTTCTAGGACGTACACACTCGTGCTAAACAGAATGGTGAATACTATTTACACAAATACCTCGCCGCATTCTTTTGCCTCATGTCCCAAGTTAGAAGTCTGTGATTCTGTGGTTGTCGTGGGTTACTGTCCGCCATATATGTTTTCCGTTTAACATTTTTGGCATAAGTTAGATTTCTCTATTCAATTGGTTCACATATGTATAGCTTACTTAACAATGAAATGTTTTCTCAGTGGCTGTTAAAGGCATTTCGGGACCTCTTATGGCTGCCTATGCAGTCTGGGCTTTTTTGTCATTGTTGTAGGCCGTACGGTGACCTAACGTTGTTAATTTATGTGTTATTTGGTTTCTTGTGAAGAGTTATCTCATTGGCAATCACATCCAAATTGAATCTTCATTTTTTAAAATAAATATTGATCATGAGCGCTTTAAAATTGAATGGAGTTATACCCTAATAATTTGTTCTTTTAATACATCATTGCCAGCTGAGAAACGCCTCCGGTTGCGGGAGTTTCTCGCTGCATTGAAGACCCATTGGTGGACATCGGCTGTTGTCTGGTCTATGGTCGGGTTATTGTCGCTTTGACACATTCCCCATTTCCATTCTCAATTTTATCATATAGTGCTCGTTTCGCGTACTGCCAATTGCTGGTAAAGAACAGTTTGAACTGGATAACATGTGGTGCGGGATGTTGTTGATTGGGAGTTTGTTCTGCCCAGCATAGGTTTAATAACGAGTTTACTTACAAAAGATATCATGATATTATGAGTAGTTATATAATTATATAATCTACTATAAGTAAAAGCTACAGTAGTATAATGCTGTTAACAAGTCATAACTCGATTAAGAGAAAACAAATCCGGGTAACACAACTGCAAGACCACACAACGGAAGAACAGAAACATGGAAATGCAACAAAAGAGTTGCAAATGCCACATACATAAAACTAGGTAATTGAAAACAACTGCAATATTCCTGAATTGGTACTCGACATTTAAAAAAAATATGGTGGGTTGAACCTGGTTTTATAGCTAGCCAAACATCTCATTCATTTGATCATGTCAAAAATACTGTTAAAATGACAGCATTATGTGACAGGAAAATAGTACAAATAAATGCAAGAAAAATCAGGATAGAGAACTACATAAATAAATAAAATATTAGTATATTTCCACATACATGTATAAACCACGTGCACAGAATAACAACAAATATCTGAAATTAATTAACAAAATACACAAAGACAGCAAAAATATTATAGAATTATTAACTGTGGAATTAACTTGAACACCAGACATCCATTCGTTAAATAAATGCTTAAATGCTCCTTACAAATTTGAGATAAGGCGGTCTATAAAATATAAGATCACGTACCAGATGAGTTTGTAAATGTAACAATTTTGTGATATGCCATACGCGACATTTTATGTGAGATGTGAGTCAAGATTGTCATGTAGATGCCTCACGCATAGAAGATCACGCATACCGTGTCGATACATCCGGGATCCGTCATTAAACGATCATGTGATTCCTTTGTTTGTCATGTTCAAAATTCATTCTTCAGATTCCATATCAATGGATAATATTTAACGGGTTTGTAATAACACGAGCAACACGACGGGTGCCACATGTGGAGCAGAATATGCTTACCCTTCCGGAGCATCTTTGTTCAACCCCAGTTTTTGGTGGAGTTCGTGTTGCTTATTCTTTAGTTTTATATGTTGTGTCATGTGTACCATTATTTGTCTGTTTGTCTTTTTTATTTTTTTGCCATGGTGTTGTCGGTTTATTTTCGATTTCGATTTTCTGATTTTTTTGTCGGGTTGTCGTCTCTTTGACACACTAACAATTTCGAATATCTGTCTATTTTGCTGATGTTTCAAAGAGTTTGTGTTATTTGACGATCGGCTTCTGATAAGGATAAACGATGCCATCGTTCATTAAAGAAAATTCTACTCTTTGACAAAATGAATATTCACGAAAAATCAAAAACACCTATTTTATAAGATAAGATTTTTATTTATAATAAGCAAAACAGGTCACTGTACAAGTGTATACTTAAACATACAGTTTTTGTAGCACGATAATATCACGATAAGGGCAATACAATATAAAAAAAATGTATTTTATGTTGTACAAAATTAAATGTTAATATTTTAGATTATATTGATAGAAAATTTAGATTCAGCAAACACAAATGGCTTGATTCAATTTATAAATTCCCGTTTGAATGGTTTAACACTAGCATGCTGTTCGGTATGAGCCACGACTCCGTGTTGAAGGACTTAACTTGACTTATAAGGGTTTACCTTTATTAATTGGATGGACAGTTGTCTCATTTGCACTCATAACACATCTTCCTATATCTATATAAATATTTTTTTTTAAAGCTACAGTGTAATAAGGTGAGACCGATGCATCTTCGAATTGAAGATGACATTGATTTCAATGAGATTTAACAACTTGAAAGCAAAACAAGAAAATATAATTACAAACAAGTATACAAAAAAACTTCTTATAGATACCAACATAGTTCTTATTCATTTGAAATATTTGATTTATCAATGGTACATTTTGTCAGCATTGAAGTGAAGTGAGCTATTTGTTCAAAACTAAACTTACATAATAGACAAATCTGGTGGAATAAAACTGCAGAAAAAAAATTAAATAAATAGGTGTTATTGTGTATTTTCTATTTTTAATTTACAACTGTGTTTTTATAGCTGTAGGTTTCAAAGTTATATAAAAGTATCGCTATACGGTATGATTAACGAGGAGACAAAAGAGGGACGAAAGATACCTGAGGGACAACCAAACTCATGAATCAAAATTAATCTGACAATGTTAAGGCTAAAATAAAAAAGACAAACAGAAAACCAATTGTACACATGACACAACATAGAAAACTAAAGAATTAGCAACATGAACCCAACCAAACACTCGGGGTGATATCAGGTGCTCCGGAAGGGTAAGCAGATCCTGCTCCACATGAAATAAGTATACATCAGAGAATGAGAAGAAAAAGATGTAAACAACTGCAGGTTACAATTATAAAAGTTTTAAAATAACACATGTGAAATACTATGGATTCATTAATATTCTTTGGATACCAACTTTCGTGTATTTCGTGGGAACAGGGAAACCACAAATTCACATGTTCAACGAGCTACTAATTTTCTAAAGGAATGCATGTAGAATTTGCCAAAACCACGAAATTAAATATCCACGAATATACAAAATTTCCACAAACCACAAAATTTGGTATCCACGAAAAAAAAAATGAATCCATAGTGATGTGATATCGAAGCCATCGGCCTTATCTGAAACAAAACTAATAGTATATATAAAAAAAACCAAAAACACAACATAATTTATGACGAAAATCATTTAACAATAACAGCTGGACTACAGACGGTTGCCTTTTGATAAAGACATAATTAACTAATATTACGGGGTTCAAAATGTTCATTGAACCAAAATGTCCCCTCAAATGATTAAATGCTGTAAAATGTGAGTAAACTGTAAAAATTAGTTGAGAAAAGCGTTAATCATCTGATTAGTATGAAACACGTAAAGAATAATTTACTAATATGTCGGAAAATAATTATTCACGAAGCGACTAAATTGGGAAAAATGATGTTAAACATTGAGAACTTGCAGCTACAAAAATATAAATCAGAGGAAAATATTCAACGAAGACATACATTATGGCACGCCAGTCTCAACCATTTTTGAACAGCTTACACCCATATATCAAAAGTTGATAATGTACAAAAAATTCAAAATGAATGAGACATTTTTTCTTTTATATGCGATTAAACAAATGCGATTTTGACAGTTACAACCAATCTGTTCTGTTTATTTAATGTTTCGTTGTGTCCACGGAATATGAAACAATAGCTATTGATTTGTGATACAAATAACTTCAACATTAAGTTTCAATTTATTTTTCAAATATAGACTCAAAGAGAAAAATGTAAAATATGAAAATAAAATTCCGTTATTTATCTCTATATGAGATCACTTTCTTAAAGGTTAGACAAAACTTGAGAGATGTATGTGGTTTGATTTCTAATGAAACAACCATTCATTAGACCAGAAAAATTATCCAAATTTTATCGTCTAACCGTTCCTTTAACTTTAATTTACTATTTACTCTTTCATTTTTTTTTAAATCCTCGAAACCTGTCTCATTTCAATTTTAGATATCAACGGTGACTTTTTGTTTTAGCATTTTTCAAAGTATTCATTGTCACTACTACCTCTATCAGTGCTACTATCACTGGGTAGATATTTGCTTGTTTGAAACAGAGAACATGTTCCATCTGACGTTATTGTGAAACCGAGGCAGCTATCAATATTTCTGCAGCTCATGGCACATCGTGCAACTGTAAAATTTGTCAAATTCGTTTGAACCCTCATCATTGGCTGTTTGTATAACTGCTTGCAGTAAAATCCTGTAAAGATGTTAAAAATCAGTTAACATCCTGTTTAATTCAATGCAAATAGTGTGTTTCGATATGCAAAATAAAAAGATTATCAAAGCGACATTTTTGGAATTTTTTGACTATCCTCACCTAAAGACTATTATTCATCAGATTTTTTTCCAATCATTTTGATTTGAGCGCCAATGATGAGAATGCTACAGACAAAAAAAATGTATGGCGTACATCAGTGTAATTCTTGTATCTTTTACGAGTGTATACATGCAACCACTGAGTTGAAGGCATTGCTATTGGACGTTTCATCCCGAGTATCATCAGACTAATAGTAAGCACACTTTTGTGATTAATTGCACTTTCAAACATTGTTTTTACTGTTCGTTGATTAATTATGATCAAATTCTATTTGCAGATTGTGAATACGTTTTCCTTCCAAAGGCATCTAGGCATAACCAAATATGGGAGAGCTATTTCAGATTTCTTTTGTTTTATTATATCTTTATTGACTTGATTATTGATTAAAACACCGCTGACAGCCATACAGTTTAGAACTAAGATCAAAGTGTACTACATTTTCAGTTTGTTACTTTAATGACTCCTGATGAAATAGAGAAATTGTGTTAAGCGTCTTCATGAACAACTTACTAACACCTTTACTTGGAGACATGCCTCAATGGAAATTCTGATACAGTTTCGTATCTTTATGATAAAAGCATATTTATCGTTGTTGGTTAAATAAGGACAATTTCAACGTAAAATAAATGAATTATATATTTAATACACATAGTAGATAAATCATATTGTTGTAGAGAATTTTACTCTAAATTTGACAACCTTAAGTTATTTTCTTTGGGGTGTTGATTCTTTGAACCGCCAGTCGTAGTCTGTTTTGGCGAGCTAGACATGGGACGTTCAGTTTTCAGGTTGCTGTTCAATCAGATTTATAATTCTATTCCTTTTTGCAAATAATATTCAATGCTCCTAGTTGAGGCGAACTCGGACTGAACTGTCTAAATAATTGATTTATATATGTTCAAACACAGTAAACAGAATAAACTTAAGGTGTTTTTTAAAGGCTGATTAATGTAATTTGCTATTATTTCGTATGGTAACCAACGTTATTTACAAATTTATTTTTGTTTGTTTTGGGAATGGTTAGTTGATGCTTCAGAGGAATACATATATGTTTTTTGGAGTATGCTATAGTTACAGCCCTTGATGGTGTAAACTTTAAGAAAAAAACGTGTATGGTGTATACGTAATGGTGTATGGCAAATGGTGTAATGGTGTATTGCTTAATGGTGTAACGTGCACGTGATCGAGAATGGTTTAAATGGATGGTGTTTATACATTTATTTACAATATTGTGATCAAAATTCGTTTTTTAGAATAAATAAATAATTGTATAGTCGCACTCTTACTTTGAACTTACATTGCACTATGATGTTATTTGTGAGGTGTATGATGTTTAGGTATAACTCGCATGGTGCAATGACACGAGTGTATGGTGTAATGCATCAGGTGGATGGTGTATGGTGTATGGTGTAATGGCACAGGTTGTATAGTGTAACGGTATATGGTGAATGGTGTATGGTGTATGGTGTAATGGCACAGGGTGGATGGTTTTGATGGTGTATGGTTTTAGTGGATAGTTTACAGCATCCAAGGACTGTATTTTAGTTGCAAAAACAGCATTGCAATACAACCGGAGTTGTAAAAAAATAAACATACAAATTGTTACAATCTGAAAGAAAAAACGATTCTTGCTAAGTGCAAAATTAAATAACTTAATTTAAGAAAGAGGCTAAAAATACCTTCTTTAGGATTTTGGTCAGCAAAAACTTCCACTTCACACAAAGATAATGTGTCTTTATAAGGAGAGTAATGACGCTTCTTATATATTTTGATATATCTTCCACGACAAATCCGATTGCAAGCAATACTAAGTACACTTGGAGCCGCTCCTTCGTGTAGGAAACATAGTTGTTCTTGCTCTTGATCAAAACTCGTCCAATTGCTAAGGCTCGGATTGTAGATGAATATTTCAAAATCAGTCAAACGAAAATCTGAAATTGTAAACGAAGCCATGATAGGTATTACAGAGACACATGTTATGATTTATACATCAATGTCTGACAAGTTTGTAGCACATAATAATGTATTGTGATTAATCCAGCTATGACGAAAGTATTACACATGTTTAATAAACATATGAAATGGCTTCTGAGGTAATACCAAGATTAGGGTTTTAAAGTGTTTATGTTTTGGCTAGTGCGGTGTGCATGCATGATTTGTTCACAAAGTAATCACATGAAAACAAGTATTTTAGAATACAATTATCTTTGAAATAGGGTCCCAATATTTTAAAGACCTGATTTGGTAACACTCATGATTCTGATCATAATTATGTAGTTCCTTACATTGTGAAGATAAAATATGACATTTGTTGATATTGTCTTATCAGTGTGAATTATCGTTTTCCTGGTGATTGGATGCACTTTATAATAAAAAAATGTTACATCTAGTACTAAATGTATTTGTTTCCTCCAATGTTCAAGTTATAACAACTTGGTACATCTTATGCATGTTATAACACGTGCTCCTCGTTATAAATTCAATTCAAAATGAATATATTCAGGAAAGTCTAGCAATATAATCATTGGCTTAAATATATGAAAATAAGATATTCATTTTATTATTATTATCATAATTATAGGTTGCATTTATTTAGAACATGAACAGTGCTAATAATATGTAGCCAACGGTCTCATTAATCGAGGAAAACCATACCTAATAGAAATTTGTATTTACCAATTTTGTTCTCTGTCAGGTCATTTTAAAGATACTTTATTCCCCAAAGCAACGACAAAATGATCATACATTTATTGATTCAATATTAAGGACGTTTATCCAATGATCCAAATGGCGTTTTAATGTTTGTGTTAATGATATTCGCTACTCTGATTCAAAATATCAAGCTATTCAAACTATAGTTATAAATTGATTGTACATAAAGAACGGAACTTAATAAGAAAAAAAAACAATTATTAGTCTGAGGGTTTGGTTTAAGATAAAAGCAATTGAAAACTTAGCGACAAATAATTTTCTTTTTTTTTTTTTTTTATTAGGTATTTTTCTTTTTAACAAAACCTAACAAGGATTTTATAAGATTTAGAAATTTAGTTGTTTACGTTTATTATAATGAAACTGTGAAAAGAAAAGTAGTCGTTAGTGTGCACCAATAGGTCGGATATGTTTCTTATGTCGTAACAACAATCCCCGTCCTTTTTCATGAATGTGACCTACCGAATTAGACTATCTAACGCGTTTGTAATAACATGAGCAACACGGAGTGCCACTAAGGGGCAGGATCTGCTTACAATTTCGGAGCACCTAATACCACCCAAGTTGTTGGCGGGATTCGTGTTGCTCAGTCTTAAGTTATCTATGTGGTTTCTTGTGTACTATTATTTGTCTGTTTGTCCGTTTGTCGTTTTTCGGTATTAGCCACTGCGTTTTCAGTTTATTTTCGATTTAAGAGTTTGACTGTTCCTTTGGATTCTTTCGCCCCCTTTTATTAATTTTTAAAGTATTTTTTTGTTCAAGGTTAAAGTTGTCTTTTTGATAATATTTTATCTCTCCCGCTTTTCTTTCTTATCAATTTCATATTTACATTGTCATGAGTGTGTCGTACATCAAATTATTGAATTCAGTGTATGCTTACTTGTTTTTGTTAGGAACTAATACATAACAGATTGGTTAAGCAGTGATTAGATGAATAAATATATAAGTGTTAGTTTTATGCAGTTTAACATGTTTGTAAACATGAAGAAATTTTTAATTCTGAATTATTTTTTCAAATACAAAAAAACCCGATAAAAGGTATGATTGCAATTGAAACATTTATCCGACACGTTCAAATGAAGCGGGTTTAGTGATATGCAGTTTTATCATTTTGTAAATATAAAGAAATCTTTAATTCTGAATTGTTTCCAATACATTAAAAGGGAAATCAGGTATGATTGCAAATAAGACATTTATCCGTCAACGTTAAAATGAAGCGGATTTTAAGCAATTATTACCAACTGTACGAACTTCATAAAGGTTACTTTCGTTAAAGAAGACTAAATATGAAAATTTGAATCAGATCACATTTTTTCGATATGATGACAGTATGTAAGGATATTTTACCTCACAGTAAAACCGACAGATAGATGCAATACAAAAAGGCTTGTTTATTTTTACAATAACTCGACAAGGAAAAAAAGGCAACAGTAGTATATCGTTGTACGAAAGTAAAAAAACGATTGAGATAAAACAAATCCAGGTTATAAATCAAATCAGAGGGAAACACGTTATCTCTAAGATGAAAACAATGGAACAACAGGAAAACCGAAGTGCAAGAAAAACAGACACCAACACACGAAGAAACGGTTTACTTTATTACAACTTCGACATTCCGGACTTGTGTCTTATTTAGAAAATACATCGAGGATTTTGAATCTATGTATGAAAAGAGGATTGTTAAAATATATATGTGAGATTATTAATTGAAATACATCATGGCAATATGCGAACATGTCTCTATTATGTAAGATATTTCATAGCATGTCACATGTGAATTAAAAGAAAACCGATTAAGCAATTGTCAGTATGACAACAAATAAATTTGATAAAGTTGAATAATGCATTAATCTATACATTGATTTTAGAACATAAAAGACCAGGACATAAAGGTGTTAAATTAGAGAAAAAGACTGTTTACCTGTTACTTGTGAGGATTAACAAATAAAAGTAAATTGTAAGGTATGAATAATGAAATCTTATGACGATTATCAATCAAATGTTAATACAGACTTAATGATGCGCATATTTGAGAAACAATGTATTAATCTGATCCGTAGCATGAACAGTCTTTACTTTAATATGTATGAACATAAACCAGTTGAAACTCATAGAAATGATAGTATTGTAATAAATGAATATCAAAAGAAGGAACTGTAAACTATTTGAATCTGGAATATGTAGGACGTTGAAAGTGATTTGGAATCATCAAGATAAACTAGTGCAGCAGAATTTAATATTTTCAAAATGTGTTTAGACAAAATTTATATGGATCAGAAATATATTAAGATTCTTCATACATCTTTCTAAGAAACGATTTACGTAACATTCATTAATGCTTTATTATGAACTTACAACATTGTGTTTCTTGTTTTTATCATTGAATATTTTGACGGTATCTAAACACAAAGTAATGGTATCATTAATTTTAGAAATCAAATAAGCTTTAAAATTAAACAAATGGATTTAACAGTAAACCAAATGTAGTTAATGCTATTTCTAGTCACCCCTTTATTTAATTTTTGAAAACATTTTTTTATTATTGAAAGCATGGCATTTTATATTTATTAACGAATAATAACTAAAAATGGTGTAATTTTATTAATATGCATACATCATATTGCCACAAACAACCGCGCATGTTTGTTTTAAATTTTATTATTGAAATTTCCGTAAACGTAACTTTTGGGGGTTTACTTAAATTGACTCTGTAAAAACCGATCAGTTAATCGTTTCTTTTGTGTGCGAAACTCGCGTCTGGTTTAATATAAAATTTAATCCGGGTATCTATGATGAGTTTATTTTTCACTAATTGTCACCTCAGATGAGAATATTCGGATTAAAAACATAAGAGTAGAATACGTTACCATCGATAATATAATGTCAAAATCTTTGAGATTATTTATAATAGAGTTAGTCAGCTTATTGAAAATTTCTTTTTATCAAAAAAAGGTCTTTCCTATGATAAGCTCACAACGACTGATATTAATTTCTGGTCGTCATGTTATTAAAACCGAGAAAAAATTGTTCACGGAACGATCGTCAGATTGTGTGAATTAAGGTATATCATAAGTATAGACTTTTTGAGACAGAATTTTCTTATAATTTGCCAAAATGAAGATTTTTTTATGCTTTTTAAAAAATATAATAAAAAGTTTGGGTCATCATGCTATTTTTCAAGCTTTGAATCGTTGAAACTTGCCTAAATTTGGTTAGAATGTTCATAAATTTTTTTTTCTATGAGATAGAATTTTGAAATAAATTATGAGAAGATAGGTTTTATTAAATGTTTGAAGAAAATAAAAATTAAAAATGGTTTCATCAATCTTGTTCTCTTGCTACAATACAAATAAAAAAATCCCTATATTAAGTCCAGTATATTTTTTTTCCTAAAACAATGTAAAAGAGTTATTTCCCCTTAAATGGCTCATTTGAAAAAAATATTCTAAAAACAAACAAAAATGATATGTGTTTAAATATTTTGCAAAATACAATACATCACAAAGTTTTCTTTATATAAATAAACCGTTTTACCATTAAATAGCAAATCTGTCTCCAGATTTGCAGATTTGGGCAAATAACTACACCAATTTTGTACTGTGATTGTTCAATCCAGGATGGCGGTATACCATGAATCTACATTAAACGCAATGTGTTTACCATACTGTAAATTTTCATGGCGAAATACTGAGTATAATAAATTGCTGTAAAGATTAAAATATATAGCTGGAGGACGCCTCCGGGTGCGGGAATTTCTCGCTACATTGAAGACCTGTTGGTGACCTTCTGCTGTTGTTTTTTTATTTGATCGGGTTGTAGTCTCTTTGACACATTCCCCATTTCCATTCTCAATTTTATGATTAATTATAAAGTAAAATCAGGTGCCGACTTAGACCATATGTGTGCATTGTGGAAAACTATTGAATCAATTATTTTAATCATTAAACAAAAGTGTAAAGTAAGGACGGAGGTCTTTAAAGTTACTGAAATCCTGTATTAACATACCTGCGTATTTGTTCTTGCAAAAATGCATTGCTATGACCAATAAATACCAAATGAAAACACTGAAGTTAAAGCTCAATTTGTAAACTGATAATAGTTCAACATTGTTCAATATGCATACTTAATTTAGCATGATCTCTAACGCATTGAACACATTGTATACAGTCAAAAAGGGTGCTTACTGTATTGTAACTAACACTTCTTTACACTCAGACATACTTTTTTCATAAGAATGTCGGTGAAGATTTGATTATTCACTGTGGTTTGTCTTAATTATTATTTATGACTGTTGATGTAAATATCCTTTAGTTTTGTGAGTCTTTGTTTACTCCTTGGTTTTGATTGTTATTGTCTTAGTGTATTATTTACATAAACATTCAAACAGGAAAGCCTACATTAAAATTAACTGTAGCTAACATTATTCATGTTCACTCTAACCAGTAATAGTATCATAACATCACAACATATAAAGACCCACTATAAAATATCAATTAAAATTGATAAAATCAAAGAAAAGACGTATCAACATAAATAGTGGGAATATAAAATAATATCAGAAATACAAATATAACCTACTTAAAATTTACATCGCGTTTAATACATATGATGAAATGTTGTAAGGAATACAAAGGAGTAAGAACATATTTTACAAAATAAATACATTTGTTGTATAGGCGCTTATTTGTATCGCCTTGGTATTGTGCACGAAACATGTACACTCCCTTCTCTTATCTATGTACTTGCCAAAAGTCATAATGTTTGTCAGTGGTTGTCTAATGACATTTGAAAATGAATTTTGGCTACATGTTAAGGTGGTATGGGTGTCTTTCGCCATCTTGGATTGTAAAAAACAGAGAATCTAAGGTCCTTATTTTCTATCAAGTTAGCAAAATTTGATGCAGGAATGCAGATATTTATGTGAATTTTCATTTAAAAGAACCAATTTATAAGAATGTAACTTAGAAATATTAATATTTTTACAAGTGTATATTATTTTTGGTTATTTTTGAATATTTTCAAATTTACATTTTAAGTGGAGGTAACTCTAAAACAGTGCCTTTTCTGAAGGACTCTACATGAAAGTTTCCTATTTTGTCTTTTAGCCGGAAAAAACGCACGGTGACCCTATCTTTTCTTTTGATATTCTCAAAGAATTGTCTGAAAGCTATCTTTTCCTAATTTATTTTACAATTCTATCATTTCGTTTAGTTTCTAATCACAAAATATTGGTTTTTCCTGTATAATCCATACAAAATTTGTCATTTTGTCACAACCTGTAACTTGAGAAAATGCGCGGTGACCTATCATTTTTATAATATTTTTGAACATGTATCAATAGATACTACATTTTGACAAAGTATGAACAAATTCTATCATTTTTATTATAGACTCCCATACCACCTTAATAGTAGATCTTTGATAACAATCTCCTTTCGTCCATACAATTAATTTTGAAAATGGAACTGCATCAGAAAAGTATTTTTTTGGATAAGAGTATTCGCTACCTCTTTTTTTACTGTCCCGCAAACACTTCTGACAAGTATACAGAAAAACTTATTCAAACCTTTTTCGGCTTACATATTTCAGGGTACATTAAAGATTACCAATAAAATGACAAACGTACCTCGACGTATGCACGTAACGGGACCGGTTATTGCTAACCTATTAATTTTGTTAAATGCATCATTTAAGTTTTAACTTAAGAAACCCTAATTTATTAAACCCATTCAAGATAAATTTGATCAATATCAAGTATTTTTAAGAATATGACAACCGAAAGAAATCATGAGTTTAATATATCACGTGATTATTGTGATTCCCGCCAAAACTTTGGTGTCATAACACCACGTTTATACACGTATCCTTACTGAGTGGTTTTGACCATGACTGTTTTTGGTATACAAATGAACCTTCTATTATTTAATATGTGCCATGCTTTTATTTGTCGTTATCAGATTAGTGTTCTTTTTTTTCGTCTCTTAATGTTCTAAGATATTAAATTTCCGAAAGGAATTTTGTTCTAAATTTTTATTTCTGGCAATTTCAGGAATATCAATTTCAAAATGTTAGCCAAAATTTGTCACTGTTAAAGTTGGGATTGTATCCTACTTTAGTGAGCATCATTTCAAACGTTCTCTTCTTCTACAGTTAATTTTGTTTATTAATAAACACCGATCTTTTCCCCCGTGAAAAGGTACGGCAAAGGGATGTGTATAATTAAAAAAATAATGATATAAATCTTGTTCTACTGCTTTCATTTAAAAAAAAGAATGTTGTAAATAATAATGTAGATGTAAATAAGTTTGTACACCAACTCGCTATATAGATTGTAATTTGGAAGGTGTACTTGATTATCAATTGATAACTATTCTGTATATATACATTGACCGTGGTGAATAGAAAACTATCAATTCATAGTACATAGTTCTTGGCAAAAAAATGTCATGTCCCAAAATATCTTTGATTAAAAGTGGATGAGAATGCTAATTAAGGAGCTTTCCGGTACTAAGGGAGATAACAACATTGAATTGATGTAAAATTGGTTCCCGTTAACAAAAATTAGGATATATCGCCTGTAAATATAGGTCACGTTAACAGTTCCGCTGTCGTCTGTTGACAACGTGTGTAAACAACTTCCAAGTTACAGTTCATCGCTCAGAAGAAAGGAAGGTTTACCATACAGGATAAATGCATGCGTTCTTTTAAAGTAAAGATTATGAATAGCTTCAGCCTGCAAGTTCACACAGTTTTAAATTATTTTCAACTTATAAGATCATATGATATACGTTTTTGGAAGTTGGAGAAATTCGGCGTCCGATCACATACAGTGATCTTTCGTTTGAAGAAACCTGGAAAAATGGGCGACGGCTAGTTCTGGCTGATCACGTAGCGCAGAATATGTTCGTTAAGATGTAAAACTGTCCCCTGCGAATACAGCCTTTGAACAGAAAAACGACCTTCAAGGCTTGGACCAGGAGGTGGAGGCTGTAGGGCATTTTGTCCATACCATATCGTTGAAGCTGCAGTGCATGTAATCTGCATATCATACATGTGTAACAGTGTATAAACGAGAAAAAAAAGTGGGACTGGTGAAGTTGTTATCAATTCAAAAGCTGAACATGGTAAGAAAGTTTAATTTCTCTTTATTATACATGTATATTCTCTTTACACATTTTACTGGGTGAAGAAGGTGTATGGTTTCATGTCTTGAATAAATGAACCTGCCCCACACCTTTCTTTTTCTTTCTTCAATTCTCTCTATTAGGGTCTGGGGTTCATGTGGTTTGAGGGTAAAAAGCTTTATTTTGAGGGGAAGTGCTGCCCAAATTTTGTATGAAGCTGGACTTCGTAATTTCTCTGGAATTTTGCCCCTGAAAGTTATTTATCATTTTTGCAATGAACACAAAGACATCTATACATACAAATATAAGGGGCTTTTTAATTTTGCATCCAAAAGGGTTGGTTTTTGTAAAGTTTGGTAGCAATTATATTACCATAAATAAAATAAGAATCAAAAAAGTAAACAAATGCAAATGATATACATCGATACATATAGGAATTTGTGCCACATATTTCAACAATTTCCTTAATGGATTGAATGTACTTTCTGTGAATTCATCAGCCATACTAAAAGAAAAAGAAGAATGAAACTAGAAAGAAAATAATTGCAGTTGCAAAAGAATCCAGTAAATAAATTCAAAAGAAGAATCAGTTTTAAACATGGTTAATATAATGAATAATAGGAAGGTAATTAAACCTTTAGTTATATAATTTCAAAGTATTTTTTTTTTATAATTTTCCTAAGTAGATATAAAGTATAGTGAGGACCATAATTATATTCATATTTGCACTTTAGCAGTCATAAACATGAATTAACAGATCTTGGTAATAATTTCAAGTAAAGGGTCAATATTTCAAATCAATTTTGTGGTAAAGCATTGTTATGTTTACTTCAAGACTTTCATGTATAGAACATGACATATTTTGTTTCAACAAAAATATTAAACTAGAATTAGTTACATTTGTATTTTTAAATGAAATCTATATAAATGTATAATTTCAACAAATTTAATGAAACCTATTTGGTTTTGAAAGTCTTTATACATATTATTATTATAATTTCATTGTTAACAGCCTGAGTTTCCAGTTAATTTTAAATGTAATATGTTTTAGCTATAGTATTGGAACACTGCGTGCACTTTCATTTATATATATTTGTTACTATTTTTTTCATTAGGTTGAAGCTAGTTTTGTTGCAGAATGGCAAATGTTTGGTACTGGTTGAAACTATGAAAGTAATACAGGTAAATTTAAAGAATTTAGGCTTTAACTTAATTAATAGAAAAGATATTCCCAAATGTCAAGGTGAAAGTAGACACTGTAAATTCTAAACACCATGTGAAAGCAACAGTCGTCTATGGTAAGAGGATGCCAAACTTAGCAATGCTCTTGTTATTATATGGAATATGATTTTTTTTCTCAGTTTCGATGTGAGTGGTTTTATAGTTTTTTTTTTATTAAGGTGTAATACCACCAAATCATGGTTCGTCGCATCCTGTTGCATACGAAAGTAGGCCTAAAAAAATATTCCCTTAAATTTGACAGTTGTAGAAAATTAAACCTGCATTTCAATGTTTCAATGCTCTAAAAAAAATTTGAGTCTTAAATATGTATGTTGGAAGTCTGAAAGCATCATTCTTTTTTTATTTGATGGTCTTATAAAATATTTTGGAACGTTAAGGTTACATAGCTAACAAAGCAGGTAACCAGTAAATAACAGTGTAAAAATTGGGTTGTTTACTTCCCGTGTTGGTTACTTTCTTATATGCAATGAAATGTAGTGTGAAATTTTCACTGTATCACTGGAAAGGATTAAACTTTATACATGCAAAGTATTTCTTTGGTTGAAATAAAGGTAAATACTGTACATTTTTTTTAAAAGTGCCAATTTAACAAAGACAAATAGGGAAAAATCAATGGTGGTATTACACCTTAAAAGAAATAGCTTTTTTATCATTATTTTGAGAACATAATAAATAATAGGCTTGTTTGCCCAAACGCTACCTACCCAGAAAAAAGCTGCCTACTCAAATTCTTTTATTGTCCTGATTTGTAGAAGTTTTTTTAATCAGATAGTCATGAAGACTAATAAACATTTGATACTTCAATTTCTTTTTTTTTTAAAGTTATAATTTTATCATTTTTTGGTTATGTTACTATGACAACTGAAATATATTATGCATTATCATTATGCTTCTTCAAACTTAAATCATTAATTGAGGAAAAGGTGACAAAGTTTTTTTTTAATCCATTTACTTGCATGACTGTTATTTATGAATCGATAATAAAAAAAATATTTGGTAATTTTTGCTAACTTCTGAGTAATTTATTTTGCTCATTTTAGACCACAGTAATGCTAATATAAGCTGCATTACAATGTTTCATAATATTTATTTACATTTACATACAAGTCATGTGTTGTTGCTTTGAAATCATGGTATTTGAACTCTTATGGTCTGTTAGGTTGTAACTCTTGCACATCAGAAATTGCAAAAACTTGAATTTTCCAACTTTTTTGTCCTGTTGCCATGGTAACCGTTGTTCATAGAAACCGAAAAATTGTTCTCATTTGATTGCCTTGTGAAACTGTATTATTCTGTGTTAGGTTAACAAAGGATATGACAACTTATGTCTCACTTTGATCACCGATTATGAAAGATATACAAAAGAAACTGCTGTTGATCACTGTTTCGTTAGGGTCACAAAAACGTTTTTGATTTCTTTTTAAAGCTCATCGTTATGACCATCTTATGTCAAATTTAAAAAAATATTCATTGGACCATTTTTTGGAAATTTAAGAAAAATAGAAATTTTTAACAAAGTCTGTGTTTTTTTGTGGAGCAGTGCTGATGAAATTGGAGCCGAAATCAATGAAAATGAATAAAACTGCCATTAATTGTGTTTTATTTAAATTTTAAATAATAATTTTGTAATAAATGAAAAACAAATTTTCAAAATACTTTCAAAGGCTTGAAAAAAATTCAGAGTTTCTACATCAGGTATGTATTTATGCATACACATGATGTTCCAACTTTGGTGACCGTTACCATGGAAACGAGTCTGGTGACATACTATTATTAAGAAAAATTCAATGGTGAAAAAAAATTGCTATATCTGTAGGGATCCACCTTTACCATGTTCACATACCTACTTCATTTTTAAGAAAACTATAATACCACTTCAGTCTTTACAGTAATTCTTTTTTAAAATGTACTTTTACTTAGGCTTGATACTGGTATAGTTGTTTTTGGATTAAGACAACTCTTAATAATACAATCAGAATAGACATCACACATTGATTAAACAGGTTTTGAATTCCATTTTTTTTGTCTCGCCTTAGATGTATATATTTGTATATAGAGTTAAACTGTACGAAATATGCATGCATGATATCAGCAGTGAAGGTGTCTCTCATCCTATTTGTTTATTGTTTTGGGATTAATTCAAATTTTATTACTTGAGCTATATGTCAAACTGAATTTTACAGGTTTTTTCTTCTTATATCAAGAGGGTTGAGCGCTGTTAAACGCATTTAATCAAACCAAATTCTGGACGTTTTAATACTAACAATTTGCTAAATTATTTGGCGATCGAAACGGAGGAGTACCCCCTCTTCTGCTGTATCTTCGAATGCATGTTTTTTTTTTAGGTCTACAAATACCCTCGTCCCATGCATGTTTTTAGTTAAACACGAAACAGTAGTGTTATTTATAAATGTATAAATAACATGAATTTCTGTCAACGTCAAATTATCATGAAATAAAATCTACCAAAATAATTATAAAAAAAAGTTAGTCGCGTACACCTTTTTCATTCGTGTTTGTTGGAATCTACTTTTAAACGTTCAAACTTATAAAAACAAAACAAAAAGATAACCTTGTTTCGGATTTCATAATTCTAATATTTTCATGCTAAATTTTCACTTGCTGGTTTTTTAAATTCAAATTTTTAGAAGAACTGAAATATGGGTCAAGTTAAATGACAAGAAATGATGGGGGCATTTTATTATAATTTGCTAGCCTACTTATTCCATTAAAATAGCTGTGTCATAAAATCATTCAAAATTTTATTTCAAGATATCTAAAGATTAAAAAAAGTATTTGTGGTTTATTTTTACATCACGTCTATACGAGCAAAACATGCCTGTGAAAAGTGCTAAAAATGCATGCAGTGTGTGCTCCTCTCCGTCTTGCTTCAATGCAATAGGACGAAATACGTTGGTTATGTCGGTTATGTCGACTAAGTCTTTTCATTTGAAATCTCTATTTTGACTTTTGCCAGGGAACGAAAATTGGGGGTACGATACTGTTAAGGTACGAAATGACTATAATTCGGAAATATAATAACATCAATCAAACATTACTTACAACAGTCTTCTTCTTTGTATAAGTATATTGTAATGGTGTTAATATTAAACACTTGTCCAAGGTCTACTGCCCACCAATATTCGGTTTGATTCTCCAACGTTTCGCTGCAGAAAGAGAAATACCAAGCTGATCGGCATGAATGGAAGTCATTTTCCGAGAAACCATCATTAGCTAGAGAAGAACCCGTAAACGAACTTCTGTTCGAGCTTTGCCTTGTGTCTTTATTCAGCGCTATGTTTTCCTTTGATGCTGCTCAAAGATAAAAAGGAATGAGAACACTTTATACATTACATGCTTCCGAATGTCTTTTGGGGTTACTTTCATTAGAAACGCCCAAAGTCGATTTTTTTTTACAGTCAATGATGTGTTAGGACCGAAAAGATTGAAGAACTATAAACCAGAAATGACATAAAATAAAGCCAAATCAAACTTATTTCAAATACAACATGTATAATATCAGCTTTTTTAAAAGTTGTTCTCACTTGATAGGGTCTCTGTAATAGAGATATCACAATCAGAACCAATTTGCAAATTTGAAATAAATCAAACAAGTAGGGAGATATTTCTGTGAAATCTTTCGGAAAACAATTATATTGGTTTAATTTAAATGATAGATTTCAAATTCTGACAAATTACTATTAAGATATGTTTTGCTTACCAAAAGGGTGTACAAGACCCCCAAAAATAATCCAGTAGGTTAGAATCCGCATAGCTGAATTTCCAGAAATTTCAAAGCAAATAGCAATATAACCATGAAGACAGTATTTGAATACTGGCATTGTATTTTTGATCAGCCGTCAATTATCACACGGCAATCAGTGAGGATTTAAAAAATAGAACACAGGTTTTAACCTGTTTAATGTTTCAGCGAATGAACAGGATTGGTATTGAATGATTTCCTGGTCTTTTATCTATACATTCAATAAATAAGTTATTACATAATGAAGAGATTACATCGTATTACAGACCGAAAAAAATTACATATTCATAACTTAACAGATAAAGTCATAGAACAATGTAAAAAAGTCTATGAACAGCCTACGAATCATTTTTGAAAGCACTGATAACAAAAGTAAAGATCTTATTTTAGGAATGGAATATTTATGCACTTACTATTAACAATAACGTATAGGTAAAACGAAGAAATTTGATAAAAGAATAAAAATGCTCGATCACATCAAAAAGGAATGTTGTAATACCATAGTATTACTTCTAGGTTCTTTTTCCCCGCATGTATATAAAAAAGGGACGAAAGATACCAAAGGGACAGTCAAACTCATAAATCTAAAACAAACTGACAACTCCAAGGCTAAAAATGCAAAAGACAAACAGAAAACAATAGTACACACGACACAACAAAGAAAACTAAAAAATAAACAACACGAACCCCACTAAAAAATAGGGATGATCTTAGGTGCTCCGAAAGGGTAAGCAGATCCTGCTCCACATGTGGCACCCGTCGTGTTGCTTATGTGATTACAATCCGGTAAATAGTCTCATTCGGTAGATCACATTCACGAAAGGGAAGGGAATTGTAGTTACGACGTAAGGAACATATCCGATATCATTTGTGAAACGGTTATTCCATAACGGTCAACCAACTCATGATGGCGTCCGTAAAATTTACAAAGGGATGATTTCAACTTCACCATTTGGAACTCTTGGTTTAATAGCTTCCTTGTGAGCAGTAACCCTCTATCAAGAAAATCATGATAGGAAATGCAAGCACGGGAATATCGTATCAATTGGGAGATATATACCCCGTATGCAGGTGCTGCTGGAATGTTTCTACTTAGAAATGGAAAGTTCACAATTGGAAAGCTGAAATCATCTCTTTTGTCGTTAAGTTTTGTTTTCAACCGACCCTCATTGTCAATTTCTAGATGTAAGTCAAGATATGAGGCTGTCTTAACTGTATCTGTAGTATCCTTTATCTCCAATTCGATGGAATAGATGCGTTCCACATAGTCACAAAATTTTGAATTGTTGCGTGAAAGAACGTCATCTATATAGCGGAAAGTAGAGTTAAAGGATATTGCTAACTTCTTATTTTCTTCCTAAGAAGTTCCTGCATGAAATCAGCCTCATAATAATAAAGGAACAAGTCGGCAAGTAGAGGAGCACAGTTTGTTCCCCATTGGGATGGCGACAGTCTGGTGAAAAACATGTCCTCCGAACGTAACAAATATGTTGTCAATCAAAAAATCAAGCATCTTGATAATATCGGTTTCAGAGATTTTTTTGTATATAATATTGTGTGAATCTGCCATTAACCAACGCAAGAGGGTCAAAATGCAATATTATTATTTTGACTTGAACTTTTGTAAACTTTATACCTTTATGGCAACTACTTTTTTGCAAAATATGCTTTGGTTAAAAATATTCAATGGTGTGTTTATGAAGCGCCATCTTCATATAGCTATTTATATTCAAAACATAGCTAAAAATTATGCAAGTTTATTAATTTAGATGATATATATCAGTGTTTATCATAATGCTACTGTTAAGACAGTGCTTAAATTGTGTATTGCAGCTGTCAAAATATATTATTGACCTGAGGTAAAAATATTCCCTACATTTTTCCGAAAATGCTTAAATGATGAAATTTGCTTATATTTAATATACTATTTTAATTAAAGGGCAACCATACTTTTATGTCATTTTCTCTGTCAAATCCTTATTACATAACTACAGGAAAGAAAAAAACCCAGATTTCTGCAAATGATTATAGTGCTCATTGTTAAATTATAAATTTGAAAAGTATTTTTGTTTAGCAATTGTTATAATGTATTCAATGATTTTTGACGAATTTGGACCCATCATTTTCCCCTTTCGAGTGCCTAACCATGTAAAAAATGAATATATGAGGCACAGCTTAATGTCAAATCCGCATCTTATACTGTTTTCACATTAAACTCTTTGCTGCTTGCGTATGAGTTATGGATCATATGTACTCCATATATTGTTACACAACCCTACTACTGTTTTATCCTGTTAGGTCCAAAGATTCTCCAATAAATCCGCAACAAAGAACATATGGTGCATAATGTCACACACAACCTTCATAAGACATGTTATCGAGGTATTTGAAAACAACCTTTGATACCTATTTAGTATTGTTTTTTTTTAAACACAGCGATCGTTTAGAAAGAATTTTAAAATCTGATATTTGCATTTAAAGGTAACACAATACAACAATTTTAATTGATAAGATTCAATTCATCCGTCTTTAATTTGTTTAAACTTAGGTACCAAAAGAAAGGAGAAAGATTAATCTTTCAGATATGATAATTTCATTATGACATGATTAATTGTAATGCAATTAGCTGCTATATTGTGATGTCCACACTTGAACGAATTTAGCTTCTTTGCTATACATGGCATTCCACAATATTTTATAAATGCTAGTACAACACAGTTCGACATCAAAATCTGTGTCTCAGATTCCCCAAAACATCAATAGAACATAGTATATACCCTATTAAATGTAATGATCTCGTATGAATTGATGTCACAAACTTCATAGGAGGCTTATTAGAGAATATAATACAATAGAAAAAAATTACCGTTGTTCGTTTTCGGGATAAAAAATTGTTACACAATCTTCACGTGGCAATTGTTTATTTACAATTGATACATTTACTCGTGGTTATCGTAGATGTGTTGTTTGATTGGATGTAGCTAGTTACAACTGCAACCAATAGAAATCAATATCTATCTCAATCTGCCAAGGATAGAGAGAAAGGTACTAGATCGTAACCCTCGTCTAGCGAAGATGATGCTTTGACGTTTTTATATATGTATTCGACCGACGTTGAACATGTATCAGGTTTTTAAATTGTTTTATGTATTTCAATCCTCCCCCTTTAGACATGATTAATACCATAACAAACAATAATATGTTAGAATAAGGATCGAATAAATACCCTTTATGACGATTAAGGATGCTCTCTCCTTTTTAGCTCACCTGGCCCAAAGGGCCAAGTGAGCTTTTCTCATCACTTGGCGTCCGTCGTCCGTCGTCGTTAACTTTTACAAAAATCTTCTCCTCTGAAACTACCAGGCCAAACTAAACCAAACTAAGCCACAATCATCATTGGGGTATCTAGTTTAAAAAATGTGTGGCGTGACCCGGCTAACCAACCAAGATGGCCGCCATTGCTAAAAAAGAACATAGGGGTAAAATACAGTTTTTGACTTATAACTCAAAAACCAAAGCATTTAGAGCAAATCTGACATGAGGCAAATTTGTTAATCAGGTCAAAATCTATCTGCCCTGAAATTTTCAGATGAATCGGACAACCCGTTGTTGGGTTGCTGCCCCTGAATTGGTAATTTTAGGGAAATTTTGCTGTTTTTGGTTATTTTCTTGAATATTATTATAGATAGAGATAAACTGTAAACAGCAATAATGTTCAGCAAAGTAAGATCTACAAACAAGTCAACATAACCAAAATGGTCAGTTGACCCCTTTAGGAGTTATTGCCCTTTGTAGTCAATTTTTAACCATTTTTCGTAAATCTTAGTAATCTTTTACAAAAATCGTCACCTCTGAAACTGCCAGGCCAAATTAATACAAATTGGCCACAATCATCATTTGGGTATCCAGTTTAAAAATGTGTGGCGTGACCCAGCCAACCAACCAAGATGGCCGCCAAAAGATGGCTAAAAATAGAACATAGGGGTAAAATGCAGTTTTTTGCTTATAACTAAAAAATCAAAGCATTAAGAGCAAATCTGACAAGGAATAAAGTTGTCTATCAGGTCAAGATCAATCTGCCATGAAATTTGCAGATAGATCGGACAACCTGCTGTTAGGTTGCTGTCCCTGAATTAGTCATTTTAAGGAAATGTTGCCGTTTTTTGTTATTATCTTGAATATTATTATAGAAAGAGAGAAACTGTAAACAGCAACAATGTACAGCAGTGTTAGACCTAAAACTAAGTTAACATGGCCAAAATGGTCAATGACCCCATAGGGAGTTATTGTCCTTTATAGTACATTTTTAACAATTTTCATAAAATTTGTAAATTTTATTTAACATTTTCGACTGAAACTCTTAGGCCAAGTTCAATATAGATAGAAATAATTGTAAGCAGCAAGAATGTTCAGTACAGTAAGATGTACAAACACATCACCTTCACCAAAACACAATTTTGTCATGAGTTCAAATGCGTCCTTTGTTTAATATTAAAAAAGACCAGGGTGAGCGACACAGGCTCTTTGGAGCCTCTAGTTTTATAACATTACATATATTTGAATTTAGCTAATTATAACGACAATGTATCATTTTAATGTGCCTGTTTTTCCCTCTATTTTGACAGGTAAACACCACATAGCTAGTTAAAAATATTTGCAATCTAAATAAAACCAGAACATTGACAATAGGATGAGACATACATTTGGGAACTTAGACATATAAGAACATGTACAGTCTGATGTACAGTAGTTGTCGTTTGTTTATGTAATATATATGTGTTTCTCGTTTCTCGTTTTGTTAATATAGATTAGACCGTTGGTTTTCCCATTTGAATGGTTTTACACTAGTAATTTGGGGACCCTTTATAGCTCGTTGTTTGGTGTGAGCCAAGGCTCCGTGTGGAAGGCCGTACTTTAACCTATAATGGTTTAATTTTTAAATTGTTATTTAGATGGAGGGTTGTCTCATTCGCACTCACACCACATCTTCCTATATCTATGTAGAACGTCTTCTCCGTAAAATACAAATTATCAATAACCAAACAAACTTAAACAAACTTAACATATTATTTATGTATGTGCCTGTCCCAAGTCAGGCGCCTATAATTCAGTGGTTGTCGTTTGATTATGTGTTACACATTTGTTTTTCGTTATTTTTTTTACACAAATAAGGCCGTTAGTTTTCTCATTTGAATTTTTTTACATTGTCTTATCGGGGCCTTTTATATCTGACTATGCGGTATAAGCTTTGCTCATTGTTGAAGGCCGTACGGTGACCTATTATAGTTGTTAATGTTTGTGTCATTTTGGTCTTCTGTGGATAGGTGTCTCATTGGCAATTATACCACATCTTCTTTTTTATATATAAACTTAAACAAACTCAAATACATATTAATAACAGTGTATACACTATTAATATGGAGAAGTAAA
Source organism: Mytilus trossulus (assembly GCF_036588685.1). Taxonomy (NCBI): domain Eukaryota; kingdom Metazoa; phylum Mollusca; class Bivalvia; order Mytilida; family Mytilidae; genus Mytilus; species Mytilus trossulus. Next base: position 34,527,490 of record NC_086383.1, on the reverse strand, counting down.
AATAAACAAGAATATTGATTTCTAGAAGTCGAGTTTACCGTATTTAACATGTTTAAGATAAACCAAGTACGCTTTTTTGAACTGGGAATACATGTTCACTCTAAGGGTTAGTTTTTGTTTTAAAGCAACTTGATTAAATCATATTTGTCAATAGACATGACGGATAGGATATTATCAATATAAAATCAAATTAAATGATCCATGTCTTTTGATAAATTGGAACAATTTCACTCGCGGTAAACAACAAGTTAATACGCTATAAATCTGTATACAGTAAACCATACTGTCTATATACTATGAAAAGCAATTAGTACCTTAAATTCAATTATGAACTTTTGTGAAAATTAACATATTAAACATGTTATAACCGTACATTAAGGTTTCCAAATCAGAAGGTACATTTTCTTTTCAAAGTTCAAGCAATAAGGTTATAATTTGAGCAGTACTAGTATATTTTTTTACACGAGAGGAAATAATGTTGAGTATTTTCATATTAATAACTTCATTGAAACATCGGGGTGGGTTTAATATTAGCATACTACAGATCCATGTTAAAAGCACTGCATTAATCTCTTCAGCCTGCTTGCAAAACATTTACAATTTTTTTGTAAATATCTGTCTAGAATTGTAAATATGTGTAAATGATATTTTTTATAATATTTCTGCTAGTTTTTAGTTTTAACCGATTTTAAGGGAGTTTATTTCTAACAGTTATATCGAGCGAATTCAAATTTGATACTCGATGTTTCAAACAGTTTGAAAAAATAAATAAATTTCAAAATGTATTAAAATCTTTTTTTTAATTTTTTTATTGGTTCAGAAAAAATAAAGGTTAACATATAAACCATTTAAAATCAAGAGGGTATAAGATCAAGGAAAATTACCAAGGCTTATATTTAAAAAAAAAACACAATTCTTATATTTTTAAACTCTATTGTTCAGAAACTGTCTTTTTTGTATAATCTTATTGTTTTTAAACAAACATCCTTAAAGATAAAATTACTAAAAAACGAGGTTACGTTAACGACTCTTTACGCGTTCATTATATGAAAGTCAAGGAAAATGACAATACAAATGACGGGCTATTTAACACGTTAAACTTTAACATTACGAAAAGGGAGCGTTCTGTGCTTGACGATTAAGAGCATTGCTGCTTTAAACATGCGAAACAATGAGACCTTAGATTTGCTAAAAAAAAGAAAAGTGGTACATAAAAGACATGATTGACGTTACTAATTGCATTCCATACGATAATATAAAATTATATAACTTACCAGAAACTGTATATAGAAAGAGGCACGAAGAATAGAGCATAGGTCAGCTTTCGGTATCATATATTTGTGAATTTCTTTACCGATTTCACAAACCGGCTTGCTCATCCAACGACGCTAATAGATTTATATAAAATCTTATAAATGTTAATGTTGATGATACAGTGTCCAATCAGGACGTAAAGTTCAAGTAATAAGGTATAAAGGATAAGCTAATTAAGCTATGAACACTTTTATATGAGCCGTTTTTGTCTTTTGTATCGATCTGATGACGTAAGCCTTTAAAAAAAAAAACTATATAGTGTGCAGATATGTAAGACTTTCATATCAACATTCAAGCCTCAAAATGAGCAACCCAAATGTGCAGTCTCCATGCATCTTATTATGTAGTGGTTGTAATATATGTATATAGATCAGGACGTTGTGTTGTGTTTTGTTTTGTTTGGCCTGTTTCACATTTGTCATTTAAGGGATTTTAAAACGCTTGCAGTGTGGTATATATTTTGCTCATTATGACTTATATATACTAACTTCTTCGTCATTTTGATTCTAGTAGAAAGTTTTCCCTTTGTCAATCATACACCGTTTGTTATAAACACTAATGAATCAATATAATACAGTATGGTAAAAATTTATACATTACTTGTACTATGGCAACAGAATATTAAACGCATTGAACCCGGAAGTATGTGCATTAACAAGAATAAACTCCCAGCAGATATTTAAAACTTACACAACAATTTATTGACGTAGAATAGTTTTCATGTAGCTTTAATTGATGTCTTTTAATCAACAACCGGTCTATAACATATCACTTTAAACAAGATGCAAATTTTTTTTGAAAGAAAATAATGATTGATCAAAATGGTATGCATTATTCTTTTAATTTCAATATTACACCACCATATAAAAGTACCAGTAACTGTGTTTGACACATAACACCCAGGCCAAAGTTGTGGTAAGGTTTGTTTCACTTATCGGTATATCTATAATCGATTTAGTACAAGAACATATATTTGTATATGTTTTTTTTTCATGACCAAATGATGTGTTTAAAAAAAAATCTTTATAAAAAAAAAAGGAAGACGGATGATATAAATCTTTGGTATCATTATTATTAAAATCTACTGAAACTATAGACCTGTCGAATTTAATTAAATTGTTTTTAAGGATGGTCGCTACTCTGTTAAAAATAACAAGCTTTTTGAAAAAACTGTAATAAATTGAAAGTGTAAAAATAAAGAAACTAAAAAAGCAGATATAAGTCATTGAAAATTTGGCGGAAATAATTCTCTCTAGATTTTTCTTTCACTAAACATTGGTACCTTTTTTGGTTAAAAAACTATGAAAAAATAATAAGGATTTCATAAGATTTTGAAATATGGCTTCTCAAATAATATGTTATAAAAAATAGAGAGAAGAAGGGGTTAGTAGGCAATTTTGTTTAATGTTAATACATGGATAAAACCAGAGGATTCCGAAAATCTGGAAAAAATTCAAAAAGTAAAAGAGCAAACACCCTTGAGGTTTATTATTCAAACAAAATTGATTTGAATCACGAAATTGATAAATATGAACCAAAAAGATTGAAAATAATTAACACGAGACAACAAATAAAATTTGATATGTAATAATGAGGCTTATATATATTTCCATTCTCAATTTTATATATAGATATAAGAAGATGTGGTATAAGTGTGAATAAGACAACTCTCCATCCAAGTTACAATTTGTAGTAGTGCTCACACCGAACAGCAATCTAAAAAGAGCCCCAACAATGACTAGTTTAAAACCATTCAAATGGAAAAACCAAAGGTTCCGCACTTCATACAAAATGAACTTCGGTCAACTCTTTTACACCCCAAATGAAGTTACAAAAAGAAGCATTCAATTTTTGAATAAAAAATGCAATAAGCAGATGACTCATAAGAAATTATTGATTTTATAACATTTATTCCGTAATGGAGCGTACAAAAATCCTATATATGTTTGGATTTACAGATTTGGTGCAGAAATCTTATCTGATGAAGTCATACTTTTGAGCTTCAAAAGGCCTAAAGATTTGTCGAAAATCTCATCTTAATTGATTTTTAATCAGAGATACAGGCTTAATTTGAAATCTGAGCTGAGTCGGATGGAAATCGACCTTTTGTAAAAAACAATTATGAATTCATCTCGTATTCTAGATATACTCACCGTGTTTGCATATACATGCGCCATTGTGTTACATTTATTGTAATATTGTATGACAGCATTGACATTCTTTTGGTTCTTAAGGATAAACGATGTCATAACTCTTAAATGCAAGTCTCACAGAAAAACCATGCAAAATGGTCCGAACGTACTTCTATCAAAATCAAATGAATTATTTACCAGATAGTACATATGGAAAAGCAAAATGAAAACAAAAAAATATTTTTCTAAAATTTTATTAGAAAAAAATATGAGGGTGTGACACTTTACAAATAGCCAAAAAATCACAATTTTCACCATTTTCGACCTTGAATATTTATTTACCATTAAAAGTATACAATTACTAATATTTATTTTAAATGTGTGAATTTGCATAAGGTCGAGTTTCTTCCGTCGCAACTCATCTGACAGGTTTACATTCGATGAGAATTTATATGAAGAGGATTTTAGTCTGATAAATATCGCATAGAATAGTGCCGTCCATATTTAAAAACAACAACAATATATAACCAATAGTTTAGAACTAAATCCATATAACTTCATTCTTCTATTCATTTTTTTCAAATCGAACTGTCTTACATTGTCTTATGCCTTTTTCGAAATAATGCAACACGACATTATGGTAATTTTAGAACTTCTCAGTACTTTTTTATGCATTTCATATGATTTGGACGGAAAGTTGTTTCATTGGGACTTACACAAGAACTTCTCATATCTATGAATGGTAAATTTCTACCTTCTCATCTCTTGCTTATTAAAGCTTAAAACATGTCTTCCTTCATTTTATTATTGGTGGTGTATAAGTAGATATCAAAAGTACAAAGATTATAATTAAGTACGCCAGACGCGTGTTTCGTCTGCATAAGACTCATCAGTGACGCTCAAATAAAATTATATAAATTCAAATAAGTGCAAAGTTGAAGAGCATTGAGGACCCAAAATCCCAAAAGTGGTGCTGAATACGGCAAAGGTAATCTAAGTATAGGGTAAGAAAATCCTTAGTTTTTCGAAAACTTCAAAGTTTTGTTAACAGGAAATTTATATAAATGACAACATTATTGGTATTCATGTCAACACATTTCCAATTATCCTTCATCTGCCTGCATCATTTCCACAGCCAAATGTAAACATTGTAAGAGGGTACTATACGGTAAACGGTATTATTTGGCTATTGCTATACGCAATTTGGACAAAATGTTACTGTAATTTTTCAAAAAATCCTTATCGTGTTTGGCGTATGATTTGTTCTCTAGCTTTCCAAAATATCTTGCTTATTAAAGCTTAGAACATTTGTTCCTTAATTTAATAATTAGCGGTGAATAACACAGCCAAATATTAACAATGTAAGCAGGAACGAATGCCCATGACTGTCAGGCATCAAACGGTTATGTTCGGCTATCGCTATACGCAATTTGATTAAAACGTTACTGTGATTCTTTAAAATATCCTTATTGTGTTTTAAAAACGTCTCAAATAATTATCGATACTGTTATTTTTGAAAAAAAATAAACGAGATTCGACAAAATCAGTCGACTTTTTAATGTCTACCAAAATTCGAAAATGTATATTTTATCATCATGCACCAAAGATCACCATTAAAGTCATTTGGCATGAAATTTTACCGAAATTCGTCACAAGGGAACTCCAATACGAGCCTCATATAAATGCTTGATCACTGATTCAATAAGGGATGTTTTTAAACGCACTTAGGGTTGTCAATAAATGAGTAAGAGTTGTCGCCCATACCCCATGTCTACCCGCGTTAATAAACTAATCAAAACAGTTACTGTAATTGTAAGTCTATCTTACAGTATTGATTTGATCGGTATTAGTATCAATTTTGATATCAGTACATTAAAAACAAATCTAAATATTAGTGTTATTCACAAACACGTACATGTATGTACTTGTACATTTTTACAATCAATTGATACTTATACTTTTGCATTCTACAAAGTCATATTTTCCCCTGAAATTTGACAATGTCTCATTACTAAATCATGTCAGGTGTGTCCTGATTGATCTATAAGGCATAGAAACGTAACATCATGTTGTATTCGTTATTATCGGCTTTCGTCTAACTTTCATGCACTTTTCTCTCTTTTGCTTTGTTATAGTATTAATATTTCGATGTTATGTGAAGCTCTTTTAATCTATATATTTTATTGTAAACATCTGACCGAAATAACGGATAGGGTTTGATAACTGTTAACATGTGTAGATATCTAGACTGGCTGGAATAAGCCTGGTCAAATAAAGGCAACAGTAGTATACCGCTGTTCAAATTCATATATAGATAGAGAAAAAACAAATCCGGGTTACAAACTAAATCTTAGGGAAACGTATCAAATATAACATTTAATTGACAACGTTACACGACAGGGTTACAACACATAACAAACTATGGAAAAGTATTTATCATCTACATCTATTTAATAATGTTGTCATTTTGATGTTATAATTATCATCTACCTCTATTTTATAATGTTGTCATTTTGATGTTATGATTATTTTCTACATCTATTTTTTGGTCTCTAGCATCACCGAAGATACATTAAATGTCGAAATGACTTCTAGTGCAGACACATTTTTACTGACTTTAGATGTCAATGTTTATACTTAATACACAAACACTAATATGTAAATATTACTTTTAAAAGTTTTATATTATTAAATATAATTTGTATACGTAGGAACACAAACATTGCTGAATTAAAATGTGTATATCAGATTTTATAACTTAAACTAAATCATCATTGTGTTAGAAAAATAATCAGAATGATAACTTTAAGTTAGGGGTTTTCAATATATCAACTTCCTGGTTTGTGAACGTTGTGAAATTGTGCACCATATTTTCTTGGAAGAGGACGACTAATCGGAGAATATTTGGGAAACAGTAGACGATACGTATTTAAAATTTAGTAATGCATAATATATTTATATTTTTCACCTTGTAAAGATCCTGCTCCACATGCAGCACCCGTCGTGTTGCTCATGTGATTACAACTCCGGTAAATAGTCTAATTCGGTCAGTCAAACTCATGAAAGATAAAGGGATTGTAGTTATGACGTAAGGAACATATCCGATATCATCTGTGAAGCGGTTTTTCCATAAGTGCGTTAACAATCCATTCCTAAAATAAGATATTTATTTGTATAAACAGTGCATTCAAAAATGGTTCGCATGCTGTTCATAGACGTTTGTACATTGTTCTACGATTGTACTCATTTAACGAATATGTCACCACTTTCAGTCTGTTATACGATGTAATCTCTTTATTATTGAGTGGTTTATATATTATAAAATTGAATAAAAGACCAGGAAATTCAATCCATAACAACACATTTAACTCCTTCTTCTGTCTTTTAAATCTTGATCGATTGCCATCTTATCATTGGCGTCTTATGATCAATACAATGCAAATATTTAAATCATGTCTTCATTGAAATATAATTATTTTCTTTTCAGAAATAAAGCTATGAGGATCCTGAAATATTGGATTATATTTTGGGGTCTTTTGCACACATTTGGTAAGCACAACGTTTCTTGACAATTTTTCAAAATTTTATATTTACAATTAATTTTTTTTTAAGGACTATCATTTGTATCTTGTTAAACTCATTTCAAATGTCCCAGCTGGTTAAACTTCTGATTTCTCTTTAACAGAGACTTTCTAAAAAGAAAACAACTCTAAACTGATCATATTATGCATGTATATTCTTTTATGTGTTAATGGTGTCGTGCTTTTTTAACAGCATTGCAGGAAAACATAGTGCTTAATAATGATACTATACAAAGCTCAACCTTGAAATGGCCGGGCCATATTCAACCATCATATTTTTTCTCTGGCTAATAATGGTAACATGGAACAGAACGACCATACATCTCTAGTTCTGCCCTTTTGTAGCCACTTGTTAGGGGATCAAACAGATTATTGGTGGGCAGTAGACCTTGGACAGAAGTATAACATCAACACTAGAACAATATACAATAGCGAAGACTGCTGTAGAAAGTTATGCTTGGTTGATGTAATTATATTTCCGATTTATAATCATTTCGTACACTAACCGGGTCGTATCCCAAATTTCGTACCCTGGGAAACATAATAATGTACACTAATCATTTCGTACATTGTAGAATATTAACATGTACTAGTATACCATATCGTACTTCATGGATAGTAATTTAATAACTGCTGTGGTAAGTGATGTTTGATTGGTGTTTATATTTCCGAGTTATAGTCATTTGGTACCCTCACCATTTCGTTTCCCAAATATCGTACCGTGCTAAAGCCAGAATGAAGAATGACCATTTCGTACTTTCACCATATATTTGTATGCGTCAGTTTAATAATTCGGATTCGGAAAATGTTTTATACTTCTGAAATTTGTTAGCCACACTAGTTTTGTTTTAATGTTTGTGTGTACTCGTTGACAGATCAATGTAGGTTTTTTTTCAGAGTTAGTGAAGAAACTTGTTGTTTAGAACGTCCTTTTTGTGGCGCATTTCACTTTTGAAAATCAGTTGAATTTTGAAGATATGATATTTATACCAAATTTCACAAATAACAAACCATTTAGATAAATTACATATAATAACCATAGACTTAAGTACTGATTTTTGGCAAGTTCTTGGACACATGAAGTGAATGCATATGTTTCTATCAAAACTTTGAGAGATAATTTTTCCTTTAAATATACCAACGGTGGATGAAAGTAAATTGTTTGGACCAAGGTGTTTTCTTTGGTCTTCATAAACTTACGCAAAACACTGCGAGTTACTTATAACAGAAAATAAACAATAAATTCCGCGTCAGAAAATTTTCAACACTATTTGTTTTTTTATAACAGAAAGAAGGCATGAGTGATTTGCCGTATTGTTACAACAAGCAACCATTTTCTCTAATGAAACTTAGTTTATGCAATAATGACCCAATTCTAATCAAACTATTCACATTGAGCAATGATAAACTTACATCAGTTTACCTTCACATCACCATTTTCCATTGGACATTTATTGATATACAAAACATTAAAAAAATAAAAACACCAATCATATTACACTGGGAGGTAAATGCAGGATTTCAGTTATGTTTGAGGCATCCGTCCTTTGTTTTCCTTTTTGTCTTTAAAAAACGAAAATTGAATCCATAATTTTGTCAACGTAGTCATTTGATTTTACAACATGATGTTATATATTTTAATTCGGTAGAACATATGTTACCAGTTTAATCAGTGTGCCTTGATAATTCAAAGTGTGATAACATATATCGTTCACTCGATAGCGTAAATCGCACCCTGACAAAATGTTTTTATCTGTTTTATGTAAACGAGAATTTTAAATGCATGTCTCTTGTTGTGAGCTTTATCATGAAAATACTTTTTTTTCAATAAAATAACAAATTGTACAATCGTTTTGCAATTTGCAAAAATAGCTAACTACTTTATGGAAAAAAACTCAAAGGGTTTGCAATGAAATCATCGATGCTTACTTATTCTTCTCCTTTGTTTCTTGTCCTCATATAATTGTCCAAAGTGACAACCATTGAGTTACCGCTTAATTGATCATGTTTTAAAAAGGTAAATGATGTGAAACATTCCAAAGTTGCTTTCTTGTAAATTGTAATATTAAAAAAAGAAAAGAAAAAACATACCAGCGTTTTTGTTTCTGATACTATAATGTATGCATATTCAGGATAAGCACTGGATGTGTATGTGCTGCATACTCCCACCCCCTTCCTCATGCCAATAAACTGCTAAAAAGAGTAAATGACAGAGCATAGACAATAGCAAAATCAAATTTCTTTAACCATATGTTAACTGTTAAATCGACTTTTTTTCTTTACAATTTATTTTATTCCCTGCATTTATCAAAGAAGGACCATTACAATCGTTTGTTTATGTGTTACATACTTGTTTTTCGTTTATTTTTTATATGAATAAGGCCGTTAGTTTTCTTGTTTAAATTGTTTACATTGTCATATCGGGGCCTTTTATAGCTAACTATGCGGTTTGGGCTTTACTCATTGTTGAAGTCCATACGGTGACCTATAGTTGATAATGTCTGTGTCATTTTGGTCTCTTGTTGACAGTTGTCCCATTGGCAATCATACCACATCTTCTTTTTTATAGACGGTTTCGGTTCAAATTTTGAGTAGGGGAAAGAAAGCTATTTTTTTTGCTAGTTTAAAACGGTATTGCAAGTTTCAAAATTATCATACATATTTTGTAAGCTGTCCTAACTACACTAAGGTATCACGTCAAACAGAACTTGTAATCTTAGGCATACATGTTTGATGTGAAGCCGACTGGTTTGTGAATGATCGGTGACGGATGATTGACTGATCGATGACTGATCGTTGATCGATCACCAATATAATCCGTCAGATAAGCCAACAAAAACGATATGAGAGTTACTGTGACAACTGTAAACGATCGATCAGTAATTAGTGATATGCACGGATTGAACGGATACGTTTATAATTACAATTCTAATGTAAAACGAACCACGCAGTGTTTACATTCGGGCATCTATAAAGACACCTTAGATACGTATATTCGTTATAAAATTATTCACAATAACACATTTAAAATATAAATTACTAATCATGCATCTCTATAGCTTGCTGTTCGGTGTTAACCAAGGCTCCGTGTTGAAGGCCGTACCTTAACCTTTAATGGTTTACTTTCCTATATTGTTATTTGGATGAAGAGTTGTCTCATTGGCACTCATACTATATCTACATATATCTATATAATATGATCAACTTCTTATTCTTTTTTTTTAATTACTACCAACTAAGTGCAGAATAATGTCATGCTCAGAATATTAATGTACCACTTTAAAGCAATTAAATGTTATCATTTAAAATAAGTACTAAATTAAGCAATTATGCATTTTAATATCCATAGATCATGAAAATAAAAATAGTACAAAAGTAAAGATACTTATAGCGTTGTTTGGGCTAACTTATAGTGAAATTTTACCTTTTTAAATTTCCATATTCTTTTTTTAGATAATTGAATGTTGTTTGTAAATAGCTATTTTTAAGGGCGCAACATATTTTTTTTTTTTTTAATTTAAAATAAAAGAATTTTCATAATGTTACTTTTATGTTGAATAAAATTATGAAGAATGCAATAATTTCTTTCTTAATAGAACTTATGATCGGCGGTATGATTTCAGTACTTTTTTGTTTATCATATTTTCATAAAATATGCTGAGAAGATGCTAAATTGTTCATATCGCTTAACAATGCATTATATATTTCTTCTCCAAATGAGGATGTTAAATTTGACGTATGCCTTTTTGTGCTTCTTCGTTACATTTGTTGTTTTTTTAGTGATTAAGATGATAACACAATGCTAACTGCTGTACCCCTATTTTTGTCATTTTTACCTATTGTGTCTGTAAGTTTTGTTCACGCATCGTTGACAATGCAATGTAATTTGATGCGACTGTCATACAAGTGAGAGGTATAGCTAGCTATAAAACCAGGCTCAATCCATCATTGTCTACATAAGATAATGCCTGTACCAAGTCAAGAATATGACAGTTGTTATCCATTTGTTTGATGTGTTTGAACTTTTGATTTTGCCATTTGATTTGGGACTTTCCTTTATGAATTTTCCTCGGAGTTCAGTATTTTTGTGTTTTAATTTTTATATTAGAAATAGTGCAATCTCAATTTGAATAAGTCTTTTAAAATGCACATAGATAAGTAATGTGGTATAATATGTGAATAATTTAAGAACAGATATGTAAAATCCTTGTTCTTGGTGAATGAGAATGAGATCATTTCTCCATTCCAATGTCATAGAAAATATACGTAGGTGTTGTGCGCATTGTTCAAAAATACCAACTTATCTTCTTTTTGAAAAAAACCCAAAAAAAACAAGAAGCGAATGTTTTTAGAACAAAAAAGGCATCAAAAGAAGATTTTTGTATGATAATTTTATATATAAACACAAGACAAAAAAATACTTCAAATTTATTTGGTTTGAAATACGCGTACAGTAATTTCTTTATTTTGATAGATATTGTAAACCGCCATTAAATTTTAGTAATTCTTGTATATCAGGATTGGTCATTTTTTAATAATAGGATGAATGTCAGGAAAAAGATACTAAATTTTTTACGTGTTAACTAAATAATTCTTAACAATTCTTCTTTATGTCAAGAGTCATGCAACTTTAATTGCAATTAGCCATTATACATGCCTTAAATAAGTTTTTTTTTGTATAAAATGTGAATCATTGGAGGATAAATATGCTATTAAACGTTTGTTTTTATTGACAAAAAGCAATCATTTCTACATTTGAATCGAAATCATTGACCATATTTCTACTTTTAATATGCATAAATTTTGTTTGAATTGTTTTTAAAACTACCATTTTTTCCTCTTTTGGAAAAAGAAATTATGCAAATTTTGATAACTATTGTTTTAAAAGCTTGAAAATCATAATTTGTATGTGCATTTTGATAATGCTAGTAGAAAAATTACACACACTTTTGTTTGTGTTGAACACGAATTCATTTTTTTTCTTTATATTGGTAGATATTGTGAACGGCCATTTGATTTTTTGGTTTTAGTAAATATGCTGAACGTCAGAAAAATGATACTAAGTTTTTGTTGCTAAATAATGCAAATACTTTTTCTTAATATCAGAAAGTATGCAAGTCATTTGCATTCATTCATTATAAATGTCTTAAGATAAGGAATTGTGTAAAAAATGTGAATAAATATGCATTTTTGTTGGGTACGAATGCAATCATTTCTTCATTTTAATAACAATCATATATCATGTGTATATCGTCATTGGCTTTTTGTATTTTTTTATAGTTTAATTTATTTTATATAAACTAAAAAGAATACCAGAGAAAATATACGTTATGCTGTTTATATTGTTAAGCCTCTCCTTTCTATTAAAACAAAACATCTTAAAAAATAAATGTGAAAATAATACACCGTTAAGTGCAATACATTATTATATCATTGTATTTGCTAGAACATTTTCGAAAAAAAAATATCAATCGTGATATACACCATTTAGCACTCTTCGGGTTGGAACAAATATAACATAAATAAAAAATAAATCAAATTTCTTTTATTAAAATATTTAAATTTGGTTTAATCAGCATATTTACCTTCTTTTCTAATTTTTATAAATTTGCAGAAGTATTAGAAGATATGCTGAGCTTAAATGAAAACAAAATTCGTTTCGCTAATTGTATAAGTTCGTCATAAGTTCATCATGTGACGTATCAAAGTTAAATATGTCAGAAAGGTCAATTGGTCTGATCCGTCTAAATAGTCAAATATTTTCTAATAAGCCTGACGAATTTGTTACGTGATTTTAACTCTAACTTGACTGGTTGGTGACCGCTATTTGATTGCTATATAGTAACGTCTTAGATTGCAAATACTGTATTCGGAAAATAAAATCAATTTTAACATTTAACGATTTCTATCATTTTTCCATGGCAACAAACCATGATAAATTTTGTAAAATTTCTTTATTTTCATTATTTTGTCGTTAAAGTTTAAGTATATTGTTGATTTTGGAAGTATGTGCACATCCAAGAAACAATTTCATATTTGGTGAGATTATGTCAAAAGATATGATAAAATTTCTTTTAGATTATTTTTGGCTGCGCAAGATGTGTCCAAAATTGAAAAAAAGGAAGAACAACTGCATGATATCTGTATTTATCATCGCTTTGATGAAACAATACATATTATTACGTAATGGTCAAGTCATTAGACAAACAAAATATATTTCCTGCCTCTAGGAATTTCCTAAAGATATGTGCAAATTTGAAATCTTTTCGATGTAATACTTAATATTGTTTGACTCACAAACTTTTTAACAGGTTTATATATTAATTGAAGACTGAGAAATTTGATCGATAATTGTAACAAAATTTAATTTTTCATACATCTTTAATCGTCACGATGACATTTTATGAAGTATCTTACACTATTTTTGTTTTTATAATCTTCACATTTGCAAGTAACAAGTGCACAGGTTTTTTCTCTGATACTTTTATTTCCTTGTCCTTTCATACATGTACATGCATTATTCATCTTTTTCAAATTCATTTGTTTTCATACTAACAATCGATTGATTCTTCCATTTTCTTTTAATTTACATATTAATCATTTGATATTAAGCACAGATTTCAGTCAGCCATAATTTATACACATGAAAAAAAAGTATTGCAACACCAAATTTAAATTGAAATTCAAAAAACACTCTTCTTTTCTTTTAAATATAATTTGGTAAAATAGAACTAGTTAAACATTATTTAAGTATCACCTGAGTTTAATCAATAAATATCGACTCGATAATTTTTTATCTGCACATGCAGCTACTGTACCCGTAAACAGCAACACAGTTGTTTTATACTCATTGTTTTCAACCCTTTAAATGACCAAATATGTAAAGTTATGTGATTGACACCTTATAATGGGGCCTTGACAACTCTTAACTGCAGCAAAATGGCAGATTATCAGCATCAGGGAAGCAGGGATGTCGCTGTAAAAATTGCACGTACTGTTAGTCATCACCATTTCACTATAAGTCGATTTGATAATAAATCAGGTAATAAACGCTGTTAAAGACATTCCGAGATAATGAAGACCCCCTATACCATTTGCTAAGGAAACTCAAGCATAATGAATGTTGGTCAAAAGGAAACCAATTGCATAAAAGACAATTCTTAAAAGAGAGTGGTGGCCATACAGGAGCCTTTTAACAAGAACTGTTCGGGATCGACTCATCGCTACTGGTTATCGTGCGATAAGACCATTTCGGAGACCTTTGCTAACGAACAGACACACATTTTTCCGTATCTAATGTAGTGCAGTGCTCGCCAAAGTTGGAAATTAGCATCGTGGAGGAAGATCCAATGTTCAAATGGAATTCGACCGTAGCCCAGATTTCCACCATATCGAGCATATTTGGGACACTATTGGGCGGAGAGTGCGCGAAACGACTCCCCAGTTCAAACACATCATGAAATAAACAATGCCCTTCATCAAGAATGGTTGTTGCTACCTTAGCTACAAATTAGTCGATTTATTGCAGGAATCAGAAGACGTTTAGATGCGGTTATCCGTTTGATTGGAGGCTGCGCACAAAGTACTTATTCTTTGGCGTATAACGATCAACCATGATATGAACAGTCATCTAATGATTAATTTTGAAATGTCTAACATTGTAGAGTTCGACTACAGTAAAAGTTGTAAAATGCATTTTTTTTGTACAAAAAACACTCCATTTTGGTATTAAATTTGTGGTTATATAAATCATTTGTTTTCAAATATTTTTTGTTCGTTTCAATGCCAATGTTATCATAAACTATGTTTCAATAATATATTACACATATTTTACTATATTTCATCCAAAAAAGAGGCTGATTTTTCAAGTTTTTAAAAATCAAGGTGTTGCAATACTTTTTTCCATGTGTATATTTCAATTATTATTCTAACAAGAGATATTCTAAGATTCATCTCTAGTGCATAGATACAGCAGTGTTTTCTTGTGAAAAGTTAAGTCTAAAAAAAATGATCTCATAGGGAAATTTAAAAGGGACATTCCCCTGACAATTGGTAAATTTTTTTATCTCAATAACATCAAACGAATGCAACCAAATCAATGGTAAGGATATCATCAGTACAAATGAATGTAAAATAAAATGACGTTAATAGTTTTTGGTGGGGTTCGTGTTGTTTATTCTTTAGTTTTCTATGTTGTGTCATGTGTAATATTGTTTTTCTGTTTGTCTTTTTCATTTTTAGCCATGGCGTTGTCAGTTTGTTTTAGATTTACGAGTTTCGACTGTCCCTTTGGTATCTTTCGTCCCTCTTCTAACATACTAAATCCCTGGGATGTGTTTTAGTTGATTTTAGTCTTTGATACATGATTTTCTATTATCAATTGTTTTTGGCTTTTAACTAGTTGTCAGTAACTGCGAGTACTCTTGTGAATTCGACCTGTTGATACTATTTGATTTTTTTTGTTGATTATTTGGTATTTATATTGATCTTGTCTATATACCAGCCTTGATTTTTTGGAATATCTTAAAATTTTCACTTCTTCTTACTAAATTTGTATAAACTTCAAGATTTACTTGTATTATTAAAACCGTTTTATGTAAGTGAATATTTTTGCAGGTTTATATATTTCGCAGTGGTGTCTTGCCATGGCTTTGTTTGGACTTGTTTGGTTGCTTTTTGGCCTTAAATGTTTGTCCCTAATATTATATTAACTGTGCATTTGCATTCAGATATGGCAGATCAAGTTAATTCGTTCATAGTCCATTAATGTACGTTTTTTGATTGAGTTAAGTCTACAATTGATATTTTATCGTGTGTTTTGGTTTTTCTATGTTATGGTCTTTTGCTTTTGTTTCAGATAAAGGAGAAGGTTTTGGATCCATTAAAACGTTTAATCCCGCTACAAATGTTTGCACCTGTCCTAAGTCAGAAATCTGATGTACAGTAGTTGTCGTTTGTTTATATAATTTACACGTGTTTCTCGTTTCTCGGTTTTTGTATATAGATTAGACCGTTGGTTTTCCCGTTTGAATGGTTTTACACTAGTAATTTTGAGGCCCTTGATATCTTATTGTTCGGTGTGAGCCAAGGCTCCGTGTTGAAGGCCGAAAATTGACCTACGATGGTTTACATTTTTTAAAATTGTTATTTGGATGGAGAGTTGTCTCATTGGCACTTTCACCACATCTTCCTATATCTATGAAGGAACACCAACTTAAAGGAAATAAGAAGATGTATGCAAGAACTATTTGAAAAAAAACAAAGAAGTCTTTTTCCTGATTTTTTTTCTATCGGTTTCATTGGGTAATTCCATTGCTTAATTTTTGTCATTTTGAAGCTTAAAGTCATAATAAACGAGTGACCGGTGAAAAAGTGTAACTCTAATTCTCGAACAAATGCATATAAACATAAACTAAGCCTTCTTTGCACCATTTTATAATTGTTTTCGCAAAACTTTCGAAAATCGTCATTTTTGTTTTCAATCGGTCAGTATTGTTGTGAACATATGGCAGGTTATTAAAGTGTTTTAAAGCTGAAGTTTAACGATTGTCACCTGTTTGTCAACAAACAACAAAAAAACATGGATAGTGTGCACGTGTTTAACATGTACAATTATATCATAGTCTATTTTAAGAACATCCATACGTATTGCGATCAGGGATTTTTACGAGATTGGTCGCACTGAAGTCACTTTCCATACGGAAAATATGTTGGGGAAGTAATGAAATTAAAGTAATCTTCTTCAGAAAAAAAGTAAAAAAAAGAAAAAAAGTATGTGCATAAGTGTTATAATTAAAACTATCCATTTAGATATAAAACACATTTGCATTTTTTTTTATTTGGGGTTTCAAAAGTAACTTGTTGAAGGTTGTATGGTTGCCTATAATTGCTTCATTTGAAGTTTGGTTGTCTCATTGCCAATTATACCATATCTCGTTTTTTTATATTGAATACAACTTTGTAATCAAAGATTTTTTTATATATTGTAATTTAAAAAATGTGCAAACTGCATGATATTAAAACTGATATTTTCTGAGAAATAACCACTGATATGCTATTAATTATTTCTTTAGCAGCAATTAAAAAATGAGGCAGAACAGATACGTGCACAAGATTCAACATAAAATATCAATGTTTACATTATGTAGACCTCTTGTTTTACCTTAGTGTTATGTGTGAGTCAAACAAAGCTCCCCACTGGTGGCCATGTTGGATGATAGATCGGCTTCAAAGTTACAACATTATGTCAGCACCTCATAAGGAACATTCATGCCATGTACAGTTACAATAATTTTCATTTAGTGGTTCCATAAAAAAAATGTATATGTATACCCCTGCTCATGGCCATCTTGGATTATGGGTAGGCTTAAAGGTAACAATACTTGGTCAGCACATCTAAGAACCTTTCATGCCATGTTTAATTTCATTATATTCAGTGACTCTTAAAACGACATTAAGTACAGTTAAAATCAAGATTTTGTTGTCAAAAACATATACAGATACTGAATAATTTTCCTACTTACATTTACTAATTATTACTGTGACAGGTCTGTCAAATAGTCCTTTATCATAAACTTTTGCACAACACCCCAATTCATTACTATAAGTTAAAATAGAATTATACTTTTTCTGGTGATAACATATTTCGATGAGACAATGTACATGCTAGTGCTGTCATCTTGTAAATAGTGTGTAATAGAATTAGAATTATTTTGTTCATGAACTCGGTAATCTTGTTGTGTCCGTCATTGCCTTTTTTCCTGAAAGAGTGTTCTGCATTAAACCGATCACATAAATTATTTTTATAAACAAGAGTTCCTGTTCAAGTTGAAATAACTGGAGCAGATACATACTAAAGCTAAGTGCCGTGTAACATCTTTGTTTATAAGGTGTTAAATAAAAAATATTCAATTGAGGGAAATTGGCTCTTTGTTACCTTCAAATACATGCAATAACCGGACAAAATGACAGTTCCTCTGATAAGATAACAAACTCATCATAGATACCAGGACTAAATTTTGTATATACGCCAGACGCGCGATTTGGCTGCAAAAGACTTACAAGTGACGCTCGAACCCCAAAAAAATGAAAAAAACAAATAAAGTACGAAGTTGAAGAGCACTTAGGACCAAAATCCCTAAACGTTTTGCCAAATACAGCTAAATACTCATTCTGAATGCATTACAAACAATATTAAGATACTTCAAAAAACGTATGATAAAGACTCATTAATGAAATCACTGTTAACAAAGAGTGGCGAAAGATAACAGAGAAACATTCAAATTCATCGAACGAAAATAAACTGACAACCCATGGCTAAAAAAGAAAAAAGCCGATCGGACAAATAATACTACACAAAACACAACATGGAGAACTAAGCAATACGAAAACAACCAAAAACTGATAATGATCTCAGGTGCTCCGGAAGGAAATACCTTTCAAAATATTGTGGATATATTTCGGAGACTATCGTATCATAACCACGTTTTCGTTTTGAGCAAGTCTTCTACCAAACTAGCCAAAAAAATATCCGTTGTACTCACCTACTTTTTGTTTTGTAATACTACTTCCGGTGATTGTTAAAATGTTTGATTATATGTTAATGCTTGAGATGTATCGAAACGTGGTACTTGTTTTACATAACCATGAATAATACTGACGTGTAAATCATGACATTTCCCTTGGGTTATTCATATTATGCTGCTTTATATATAATTTTAGCTTCTCGTTTGAGAAATTTTGAGATATTCATCTACAACCCGATTATCAGTAATTGGACAAGTTTTGAAAAGGAGCAAGAACAGCTGTTTTTTTCATGAAGGAGTGGCTCCAAGTCTACTCAGTTTTGCTTGCAATCGCAATATTCGTGGCAGATATCTAAAATTATATAAGAATATTATTATGACTCGATAACAGTCGCCTTAACTTTGTGCGAAGTGGAAGTTTTTGCTGACCAAACTTCTAATGAAGGTATACTTTAACTTGACTCTTAAATTCGTTAATTTCATTTTGCATTAACCAGGAATCAGTTGAAACTGTTGGATGATAACACCTATTTTTTCATTTTCTAAACATCTTGCTTAAATGCAACTGTTCAATTGTACATCATGATTATGATAATGTCATAGTGCTAAAAATGTCGTCTATTCCTTTGAACCATCAACTTCAGCTCTTCGATGGTGTTTAATTCCCCAAAACAGGTACATGTATGGTGTACTGGTGTAATACATTTGGTGCAATGGCAGAAGGTGTATGAAGCTATGGTGTATGGTGTAAGAGGAATAAGTCATGGTGTAACTTGCGATCGGGCATGATGAAAATGAATGGTGTACGTCATTTAAAAATGTGCACATATTGATTTTAAAATAAATAAATAATTTTCTAGTCGCATGCTTATTTTGAAATTAAATTGCATTATTGTGTAAGGTGTATGGTGCTAAGGTGTAACGTGTATGGTATAATAACAGAGAGTGTATGATATAATGGTGTATGGTGAATGGTGTAATGGTGTATGATATAAGTGGGAGTTTACATCATCCAAGGACTGTTACTGTTTTCCATAACATAAATTAAATTTCAAATAGTATTGGAAATCACAACGGGAAAATATATTATCTTAAAATCTAAGTTCGAATTCGCCACACCAGAGACATTGCATACAATTTGCAACCAGTAAATACATATAATTGTAAATTAGTCTTATTGAAGTCTTTAGCATTTTTGAAAATTAATGTCGATAAATCCCAGCCAAACCAATAAAGGAACCCAAAGGACGATTGAATATGTTGATTTATTTATTTCGAGGATAACAATTTTCGTGGATTAAGGAAAACTTGCATGTTTTCGTGGATATTAGATTTCTCTAAATACAAAATAGAAAATGTGTAATTCGTTGAACATTTGAATTCGCTAAACATTTGAACTCGTGGTTCATTTGTAACCACGAAAACCACGAAACGAAAAATAATGAATACACAGTAAAGCAACGTTTAATACAGGGGTGCGACTCGACCATATACTGATGTTGAGAATGCAATGCATAGATGAACTGTATGGAGTAAAGACTGTAAAAAGCACACCGCCGCATTATACATCATTAGACCGAAATCACATACACGTTCTGCATCTAGCTCACTCAGCGGTCGACAGAATCAGCTGAATCGATCTGTCAAATTCCGGCAAGCCCTGCTCCAAAATACTTGTAAAAAAAATCCTAAAAGTTGACATTCTATGAGGTAACAAAATTCAATGGGAAATTGAAAACAGTTTTTTTTTCATCCTTTCGGTCTCATAAATGGTCGTTACGTTCCTCAGATTGCCAATGCAACAGAATCTTCTTGTGTTAGACAAAAGCAAATACTAATTTCAAAATCTAATCACTTCAATTGAAAATGGAAATGGTGAGTGTGTCAAAGAGACAACAACCCGACCACAGAACAAACAACAAGAGAAGGTCACCAATACAGCGAGAAATTCCCGCACCCGGACGCGTCCTTCAGCTTGCCCCTAAACAAATATATATACAAGTAGTTCAAGTCTGACACGGTCATTTTAGTGTCATCATTATCTAAAAATTATGACCAATACATTATCGCGTCATATTAAGCTTTTCAATAATTAATCAAACCTCTCCATTGAGTTCATTGGGGATTCAAAACATAAACTACATGTATAATTTATAATTATTGGCATACGCTATGTATATGTTGTGTACAAGTTATCATTTTGTACAAATTATAATTTGCACAAAAATATTGTACAAATTATAATTTGTATTTTGACTTTGTACAAATTGTAATTTGTACAAAAAGTGCTTGTACAAATTATAATTTGTACAAAAAGTGCTTGTACAAATTATAATTTGTACAAAATTTGATTTAATTCACTTATAACTTGTACAACAATTTATGGTATGGATCTTGTTATTTAAAAGCATTGATACACACCAAAGAAGTTGTATTCCATGACGACACAATCAACCTTATTAACAAAATACAGAAATATTTCTGTATCATTTGTTTGAGTATGTGAGTGAATTATGGCAACTGGAATAACACAGAATCATTTGCTTTTCACATTTGTATATGCCCCCAAAATAAAAATAAAATCCTTTCCTGCTTTTATAGCGAATATGGAAGTGCACAAATGTTGCTGTGAAAAAAATTCCTACAGCAGTTCAAATAGGCCGGTTCAAATTCTGTACCAACATTCTTCAAATGCAATTATTAGACAAATATATCGAGGTTAAGCTGTGGTACGATCATACTGACATTATACCCAAATAGCAAGTTCTTATAATTTCTGTTTCTTTTCATGGTGATTCGTCTTGGATCTGTTAGTCAGACAGCGCACGGTTCCTGGCACATATGGTTTGTTTTTCAACGTTATCCTAATTGCTTCAATTTCTATGATACTATAAAAATTGTCACTGGGGCAGATATCAGAATTGTCACTGAGGCCAATTTTTATCATTTTGTCAGAATTGTCACAGAGGCCAATTTCTATTATACTATTAGAATTTTTACTGGGGCCAATTTCCATTATACTATCAGAATTTTCTCTGTCAGAGGCCCATTTCAATAATACTATCAAAATTCTGAGTAAGGCCAATTTTTATTATACTATCTGAATTTTCAATGTGGCCAATTTCTATTATACTATCAGAGTTCTTAGCGAGGCCAATTTCTATTATATTATCAGAATTTTCTCTGAGGTCAATTTCAATAATACTATCAGAATTCTGAGTGGAACCAATTTCTATTATCCTATCAGAATTTTCAATAAGGCCAATTTCTATAAGTCTATCAGAACTGTCACTGAGGCCATTTTTTATTATTCTATCAGAATTGTCACAGAGGCCAATTTCTATTCGGCTATAATAATTAACTGGCATGCATGTACCAAATATATTTACTATCTCTGGGTGTTTTTGCATTTTGTAAATAAGGTTTAGAAGGTTCTATAGTGTTTATCAGTTATTTTTTATAACACAATACATACTATAAATTATTGTACAAGTCATAAATGAATTTTAGTCGAATTTTGTACAAATTGTAATTTGTACAGGCACTTTTTGTACAAATTACAATTTGTACAAAGTCAAAATATCAATTATAATTTGTACATTTTTTTTGTACAAATTATAATTTGTACAAAATGATAACTTGTACACAACATATATATCATGTATATCATATTTAAGTTAACGAGACAACATTCTAGAAAATAAGTCTGTTACGGTGGTCAAAACGACAAGAGTAGTAGTTAATCTAATAGTAACATACACAAAAGAATGTATGATAGTAAAATTTAGAATGGATCATATCAAAAATGATTATTTCTTTTGAATTAAACGGCATTTCTTAACTGATTTTGTCTTTATACACCGTTACAGGAGTTTTCTGCGAGCAGATAAACAAAAAACCAATAAAGAGTACTCAACAGAACTTGACAAATGTTACCGATGTCCGATGTGCAAGAAGCTGCAGAAATATTGATAGCTGCCTTGATTTCATAATGGTTTAGATGGAACATGTTCTATGTTTCAAACAAGTAAATACAATGTATCTACCAAGTGGCAGTAGTGACATTGAATACTTTGAGAGATGCTAAAAAACGCCTGGTGTAACTTAAAATTCCTAAAAACAAGTTGCGATGGAAAATAAAAAACCTGAAACGGTTCACAATAAACAAAAAAGTTTGGTTAAGATTAATGGTTGTTTCATTTGACATTATACCACAATCGCTAGATTTAGTTCCAAACTTTTAAAAAACGATCCACAATTATATTTTACATTTGTATATTAAGCAGATAAATATCGAAGTATGATTTTTTTGGGCTTTCAAATTTGTCTTTGTATCTGAATATTTAAGATTAATGGAGACTTTATGTTGAATTAACTTGTATTGCAAATCATTATCTTTTTTTTGGAACATAAAGAAACATTTGTTTTTCTTATCCAGGTATGCATAACCTTAGCCGTATTTGGCGCAACGTTTTTGAATTTTGGATCCCCAATGCTCTTCAACTCTGTACTTGTTTGACTTTATAAATATTTTGATATGAGCGTCACTGATGAGTCTTATGTTGACGAAACGCGTGTTTGGAGTACTAATTATTATCCTGGTAACTTCGATAACTTTTATCGATTAGCGTTGTCGTCGCTGTATAAATGCATTTATTAAATCACATAAAAAAGCAAATGGGTCACAGTTAGTTTATGATGGTTGTTTGTGTAGATTATCCTGTTTTAATATGTTTGTATTTTGTGTAGAAATGTTTGTCTGGTGTGCCATAATATTTGTCTTTGTACTTTAAATACTTAATGTATAACACCATTGTCCCAGTTCAAGTGGCTGGTTGCTTTTTTATGCTTCGTGAATAAATGTTACCCGACGTATTATTAAATTGTTTTTGCTTTTTATACTGATTAGATTATTGCAACGTTTCTCACTTTATCCATACTTTATAACCATTAAGGTACATTAATTTCTAAATTTGAAAACATATAACAATATAAACGAAATGGTAAATTTAAAAATGGAAATAAATATATTTTCATTGAGTTAAGTCATTCCAATTGATATTTTATAGTATGTATTTTTATGTTGTGATGCTATACTACTGCTTTAGAAAAAGGGAGCAGGTTTGGTACTTTTAAACGTTTACTCCCGCTGCAATTGATTGCAGCTGTCCGAAGTCATCTGATGTTCAGTTGTTGTCGTTTGTTTTCGTGGTTCGTACTTATTTCTCGTTTCACGTTATTTTATTTATAGATTATATCGTTGGTTTTCCCGTTTGAAGAGTTTTACACTAGTCATGTTTGGTGCCCTTTATAGCTTGCTGTTCAGTGTAAGCCTATATCCGTGTTGAAGACCGCACCTTGACCTATAATGATTTGTTTTTCATAAATTGTGACTTGGTTGGAGAGTTGTCTTTTTGGAACTTATATCACATTTATCTATATCTATTAAACCCGTTTTTGGCAGTTTAATCGCATATGGTACGGTTTTCATGTTAGGTGTTAAACCAATAGTCACTACTAACGAATTTTCATTGATATAGTAAAATTCGTAAAAATTAACTGTTAACACCACTTTGATTTCTTTCTAATTCATAAGGACTTTCTACTCCAGGAAGAATAACTATTACCATGGCTGTATCTAGTAAAATCTTTCGCTAGTGTTGATCATTTAACATCGTAATTTGTGTTGTTTATTTTCGTAATTGAGCGTCGCTGTAGAGTCTTTTGAAGACGAAACTTACAATTGACAAAGAAAACTATTAACGTTGTATCTATAAGTTTATGTGTATACTTGTTTGAAAAATTATAACAATTTTCTTGTTCAGCTGAAACTCCCGAACACTTTGACTCAATGTTATCAACAATTAGGAGAATCATTGGTCACGCCTAATTATAATCTGCAAAAAAAACACAAAGAAGCTAAAAAAATTACAATTACTGTGGATTCATTTATTTTTGTGGGTATTAAATTTCGCGGGTTGCTGAAAGTTTGCATATTTGTGGACTGCTGAAAGCATGCATATTCGTGGTTTTACCAAACTCTTTATACAAAGCCGAATGGAACTGTTATATTCGTTGAACATTTGAATTTTTGGTTCACCACGAAATTCATGAAAATTGGTATCCAACATAATAATTGGTATCCAACATAATAATTAATCCAGAGCATCTGTATAAATATGTTTCTAAGATTACATGTCTCTGTATGTTTAATTAAGATTTCCTAACAATAACATGTTACACATTTAAATGTATTTTTAAATAACATAATGATAATTTGATATTGTATTGCCTTATTAGTGATATCATATTATTTTGTTTATGTTTACACTTGCACAGTAACTAGTTTAACTTTAAATTAACATCTTAGTTTACATCCATCTTATCAGCAATCAAAGACGGGCTTCAAAGTTATTGTGAAACTGCTTATTCCAGAGGTGGCGTCAATCAGATGTGGATACTTAAAAATTTCAAAGATCTCTTAGAGTACATACAATCTAACTCTCTTTCATCTTGTAACAGTATTAAAACATTTGACTTTTCTACTCTTTACACAAGTAGTCCACATTCCAAACTAAAAGACAAATTAAAAGAGTTGGTATTACTTTGCTTCATAAAAAAGAATGGCCAACGTAGATACAAGTATCTTGTCTTAGGGAGGGATAAATCCTACTTTGTAAAGAATCACTCTGATTCAAACAAAAAATTATCTGAAACCGATATTATCAAGATGCTTGATTTCTTGATTGACAACATATTTGTTACGTTCGGAGGACGTGTTTTTCAACAGACTGTCGGCATTCCAATGGGAACAAACTGTGCCCCTATACTTGCTGACTTGTTTCTTTATGATTATGAGGCTGACTTCATTTAGGAACTTCTTAGGAAGAAGGATAAGAAGTTAGCAATATCATTTAACTCTACTTTCCGCTATATATATGACGTTCTTTCACTAAACAATTCAAAATTTGGTGACTATGTGGATTGCATCTATCCCATCAGTTAAGTCGGCTTCATATCTTGACTTACATCTAGAAATTGACAATGAGGGTCGGTTGAAGACAAAACTTTACGACAAAAGAGATGCTTTCAGCTTTCCAATTGTGAACTTTCCATTTATTAGTAGCAACATTCCAGCAGCACCTGCATACGGGGTATATATCTCCCAATTTATACGATATTCCCGTGCTTGCGTTTCCTGTCATGATTTTCTTGATAGAGGGTTACTGCTTACAAGGAAGCTATTAAACCAAAAGTTCCAAATGGTGAAGTTGAAATCATCCCTTCGTAAATTTCACGGACGCCATCACGAGTTGGTTGACCGTTATGGAATAACCCTTTCACAAATGATATCGGATATGTTCCTTACGTCGTAACTACAATCCCCTTCCCTTTCATGAATTTGACCTACCGAATTAGACTATTTACCGGATTTGTAATCACATAAGCAACACGACGGGTGCCGCATGTGGATCAGGATCTGCTCACCCTTCCGGAGCACATGAGGTCACCCCTACGGGGTTCGTGTTGTTTATTCTTTAGTTTTCTATGTTATGTCATGTGAACTATTATTTTTCTGTTTGTCTTTTTCATTTTTAGCCATGGCGTTGTCAGTTTGTTTTAGATTTACGAGTTTGACTGTCCCTTTGGTATCTTTCGTCCCTCTTCTTTTACAAACTAGTTGGTTTTGTTCTTTCGTGAATATTCATGTTGTCAAAGAATACGATTTCTTTCAATGAATGATGATTAATACACACAAAATCTTCAAAGAAAACCAAATTTCACATCTCCGATACAATAGCAAAATAGACAAAATATAAGTTCATGAAGTAAGAGTGCATAACAATCCAGCGATACCAAATCTTAACAATGGAACATAAAAAACGAGGAATTCGCACACACGTGTAAAGGAGCGAGCCCGAATGTTTGGACGCTGTTAGCGTGACATATTTTGCATTACACATCTACATGACACGTAAATGTCACTGTACATACATGTAGCATAGTAAACAATAGTTACATTCACAAACTCATTCGATGATCTTATATTTCTAGACTACTTTATCTCAAATTATTACGCACTAGTAGCACGATTTCAGTCTGAAACGGTCATTTTGGTCTGATCACATCTTGATTGACTGGATTTACCGCTAGAGGAAATCGTCGAGACATTTTAGACCGTTAAGACTGCGTTACGATCGATAGCCGCATCAGGTAAATCAGTTCGTTAAGGCATGTCCAGACGGAAAAGACTGAATCGTCTAGCGGGCTGTTTAGACCCGTTAAGACAGTGTCAGACCAAAACAGACCATGGATACAAAATTACGTTCAAAATTTTCAGACCCTGTTTAGATCCGTTCGGTATATCGGTTTGATACCACGAGTTGCGCCCCTTCTACTCGATAATGCATTTTAGATTAATATACATGTATTTTAATATAATTATAATTTGAAGTATATTTTGGTTAATTAAAAGATAAATAAGGATTAAATCTTCTGTTGATTCTTTATTTCTTTTCTTGTTTTGTTGAGGAACTACTAAATTATTCATCTATATAATTGTTTATTTTTTAATAAATGTTAGTTTATATGAATATATATATTGATAATTAAATGCAAGGACGTATGTTTATTGTATACACACCAAAATGTATGCCATCAATTTAACCTTAAAATGTGAACACCGGTGAAAATGTGTTTCGTATTTGAAGATTAAAAAGTAACGGAAAATCCTAAACGTTACCTTAAAAAGTTAAGGAAATGTGGTTTTGTCAATGAGACAATCCACAGAAATGCAACGGAGGCAAATTAACACATGCATATTTTTGTTTTATGTATTACAGTTGCTTTAATTCGTTATCTGTTGATATATGTCATAGTTTACCGTGGAAGCTGTTGCTTTTTAATGTTTTTTTCGTGCGAGTTACTCTATTAAACTTGGAAAAAAATATTCTCGACATCCGAAAATTCAAAAAAAAAGACTTCCCGGATCCCGAAAGCTGATCATGATACTGCATTCAGTCTCTGTCGGGACCGTGTTAAAGTATCACCGTATAAAAATGTTCATTCAAACAATGTTGTATCCTTATAAAATTTATTTTCTAATTCATATAATATGTATACGGTACGTCTAAACACTGCTAAGGACTCCTTAGTGCACTAAGGACTATACAATGCCACTAAGGACTAGAAAGAGTACTGTCATACGTGTTATTTTTACATATTATGTTAAAGATTGATATTTAATGCTTAAATTTCAAATTTTATAGAAAAATAATCATAAATAAAAAAGATATTCAACATTTTCTAGGCACGTGCCCATTTTTCTTTAATATACCGAAAATCAATGAACCGATTAACACGTGCCAAATAATATAACAACTGATTAAACAATCATATATTCTTTAATCTAAGCAATTAACAATTGTATCGAAAAGATTAATACTTGATTATTTTAATAAAATGTGTTGTTCTTATTTAAAAGTTAAAATGATTAAAAGGACAAATAATTTTGCTTTTGTTTCATTTATTTCCCGACATAGTTATTTGCCATAGGTTTTAATGTTGATGTGCGCCTAACTAATAAGTAAGAGTGTGGTCAGCTTGGTAAAATGTTTATGTGAGAGACATGAAGACAAAATGAATATATATCTTTATAACTTTTTTGTTTTTATTTTAATTCCGACAAAGATGCGTTACAAATGGCTTCACTAAAACATGAGTAAATTCCGAAAAAAAAACACCCTATAAATCATGATTTTTATTTGTCCACTTTCTATTATGAATGTTCCACAGTGTTTAGTACATTATTTACGAATAATTTCCTGCATTTGTCAATTTAAAGTTAAAGATATAATGTTGACAGAAAAAGAGAGTGCTTTGTAAAAATTACTCACTGTTGAAGGCCGTATGGCCGGTAACTTAAAGTTATTAATTTCTGTGTCATTTTGTCTCTTGTGAATAGTTGTCTCATCACCAACCCGGTTTTTGGACAATGAATAGAAGTTACACGTAAAAGCTACTACATACTTTAAATTTGGAAGTACCCATGCAGCAGCAGTAAGAAAAACATGCTACAATGCCGGACCCAAGTCCGAATAAAGGGGTAGGGAAGTAATTTTTCTTTTAACTGGCACAATCGTATGTTTTATTTTTGGCGCAAATCATACCATCTAATTTTAAAACATGTGGCGCAAACGTAACATTTGTGAAAGAAAGTTGTGGCGCAAAAGGACGCATTTTTGGCGCAAACGGATATCTCCCACCAATCCTACCACATCATTTTTTATATTGGTTGCAATTTTTTTTATCGTATTGAAGTCGTATTTGTCCAGAAATATATTGCTCAAACGTGTTCTTCATATGATAATAAATTTTGAAAATGAACCATTATAGCATACGCACAAAAAATAATTTCTGTTCAAATCCGTCTGTTTACTTGTAGCTGGCATTAAATAAGTTTGGTTACATGTAGTAATTTTTTTTTATCAGATGGTTTATTTTTGTCGTGAAATACGGCCGTGTTCACATTGACCTAAACTCGGTGTTATGTAAGTGTAACTCACACATAAACTAAACATAATTACGTTCCCATTGATAAAACTCAATGTTTACATGTAGTTTAAATCATGTTTTGCCTACATGCAGTCGATAGTCGATGTAGGCCTTGTGTAGGTTCAGTGTACACAAAACTAGGCATTCCGAACTGTAATTTTTCCATTTATACGTAAAAAAAGAAACGATTTTTATATAAAATTGATACTTATAACACTTATTAATAAAGTTCTTTACAGAAATATTTGTCTAAACTTGATATATTTATTTGTTATAAAACACTTTACGTAGCCTTATTAGCCCCTTATCAAGACTCATCCATCATCTTTGCCGAACACATAATTTATTAGAAAAGGTCTTCCCATATCGACTGGACGTACACACTTGACAGAAATATTTGCCACTGGTATTTTTTCAAACAACGATTCACTCATTAATGCATTACTGAAAAAGGGTGAGGTTACTTGTTTGTTTGTGTAGAATCTCAGATCCGTTAAAATACAATTAGAAATAAAAAAAAATATCACCCTCTTCTTTTGCCAAAGAAAAACTTGTAGAAAAAATATCATTTGAAACAAACAGAAAAGATAGAAATGTACTGATCCCTGATCCTTTAAATCGCAATTCTTTTTCTCTGTCTATAAGCGAGCTGATGCAGCCTTTTTTTTAATGCGTAGTCGAGACATCTTTAGACTACTGCAAATCATCCAGAATTACTTTCTTAAAGGAGCAACCACTCTACTTTAAAAACAAAGGGGGGGGGGGGGTCTGAGTCCGAATTTTTTCTCGCGCGAAAGTTAATATTCATTTCGATGATAGCAATTCAATATTTAACACTATAATGTATGGGGAAACTTTGGATTCAGAATATTTTTTCATTCTAATTATCTGTATGACCCTTTTTTTTTTAATCAAATTGTGGAAAAATCCATCCCCCTTTTTTTTTAAAGTCAAATGGTCGTTCCCTTACTGCTAGAAAAGTTGTTTGAAAGTTTGAATTCGGTTTCTACGTAATGAACATTTAAATGACATATAGTTTACAAGTGTGAACAAATCTTATGTACAGGTAACTAAACAAGGTGTATAGATGTGGACAAATCTTATGTGAAACTAGTGTACAGTTCATTAAACCAAATGTAAACATGTTTACTGTACACGGCGTTTGGTGTGAACACGGCCTACATTGCTCAAACGTCTTCATATGTAAATTAAAAAAACAGATAAAATTTTGAAAAAGTACCATAGCAAACGCACAAGGGTGGTTGCATGTAGTAAAAAGTTTATTATCTTATTGATTACGTGTTGTCCAGTAATACATTGTATAACGTCTCCATATAAGAAAATAAATTTTGAAAAGTGCACCACAAGAAACAAAATAATGTGTTTCGGCTCCATACCTGTGCGAACGCATGTCCGTCGTCGCCCGTATTCTGTCATTTATTAATATGAACATCAAACTAAAAAACCTTCATTAGATATAATATATTGTTCTGGAGACAAATTTATTAGTTTCAAGAAATAATTACAAAATACACTTGAGAAAAAAATACATCTTCATTCTGAAAAAAACACATTAATAGTATTTCAACAACAATTCATTTTTTAAAAGTATCCAACTTTACCAATCTTGTCCATTAAACACAACAAATAGCATGATTCCCGTGTAATCAGTAATGTAATTTGACACGTGTCAAACGGTTCATTGATTTTCGGCACATCAAAGAAATACGGGCACGTGTCTGAATAATGTTGAATATCTTATTCATCTAAGATTATTTTTCTACAAAAATTGAAATTTATACATTAAATATCATTCTCTACCATAACATGAAAAGAAATTACATGTAACAGCACCCCATCTAGTCCTTAGTGGCATTTAATAAGTCCTTAGTGCACTAAAAATAAGGACTCCTTAGCAGTGTTTAGACGCACCCATATGTATATAGTACTTAGTATATATGTATGGTGTTAATTTAAAAAAAAATCTGTGTTAGTTAAATAGGTCGAGTTCAATGGCACGTGCTAGTAATCAACCGGGTCAACGGGCACAGGACATTTGCGCTTTTTTACCTGTAAAATGATAGGACATTTGCGCTTCAAATACTATGGACATTTGCGCTTTTAATTTTGATTCACCTGTATTAAACTGACCAGACATTTGCGCTTTTTACCTATAGTCGACTACCTGTAATCTTAATGAGAAGAATATCATAGGCTGAACAGCCATCATACAGTAAGCGTACAGCAAATGGTCCAGAATCCTCCCATGCTCACTACAATGCACAGTTTTACATGACTCATCCTGCCATTTTTATATTTTTGAAGAGCATTATTGAACAACAGTCAGTAAATTATATTAAGATTTGGTACATTGATTAACAGGCTTCCCAATCAAGAATTGAGAATTAGAAACTCGATCATTTATTTGAGATGTGCATGGGCTAAGTACCAATCAGGACAGATAACAAGAGCAAAATTTGTTCACTTATTGGGCTTCAAATATCAAGCTAAAACTGACATGTTATTGTGATGACAGTACTTAATTTAATTTCTTAAGAATGTCTCCTTTTATCTGTACATAAATTTTTAAACATATATCAACAATGTGCTATGACATGAATGTGCTATGAAATGATTTTTAAAACTTTTAACCATAAAGAATGACTTTAACTCTGCCAGGCTAAACCCGGATAAAAGATTGGGATGTCATAAATATAAAAAAGCGCAAATGTCCTATGTAAAAAGCGCAAAAGTCCATTTTTAAAAAGCGCAAATGTCCTATGTTTTGAAGCGCAAGTGTCCACAAAAAAAAGCGCAAATGTCCTATGAAAAAGCGCAAACGTCCCGTGCCGGGGTCAACAGGTAACAAAATCAATGATCCATAACGTAAGAAAGAACATGCCTATTATATTTTACAATTACTCTCATCATCATTCTTAATAAAAAAAGGTGCCGTAGGGCTAAACGTTGATAAAGAACTAATGAATTTGTGTATACACGTATTTAAATAGTGATGTCTGACCGTCAGTTTTTAATATACATGTCTTTGTTTTTCTTATATTGAACAAAATAACGAATTTGAATCTATTATACGTTAAAGGTTCTTAGAATGTCATATGTCTAAACACTAAAAGACCATGCAAAATATTTGAGCGCCGTTGGGAAAATCATTAAAAAACATGTACTGTTCGGAAGTTTGTTTACTATTCAAAGGAAACTTTTCGCTTCTCTACTTGTATAGTTTAGAGATTATTCCTTTAAATTATGTCAGTTACTTAGTATATGAAGTAGTGTGTATCATTGTATTCTATTTATTTGGCTAATTGTATAATTATAATATACATTTTGTATTTCACAACTATATATACTGTAAGTTGTAGTGTGATTGATTGTTGGTTGTTTAAAGTCCAGTGGCAAATACTTCATGCATATTCAGGACCAGCTGTAAGTTTATGACATATATGGAACTCACTGGTGTAGTTTTCACGTGCTAACATGGATAAAAGAATAATTTATTTTTTAAAATATCGAAACATCAGGGAGGAAAGGCGCATGGATTCCCCGCACTTATCAGTTCTTTTCTCTGTTTTGTGTTAAAAAAAATAATGGTTTCTTTTCGATTTTTTTTATATATGTTTTTATAATTTACGATAACTGTGGTGTATACCTGCTGTCAGACGAAAGAAACATATGTGCCCTCTAAAAAAAATATGGATTTTTTGCTTTCGCATTGACGTTTAACACACAACTTTAATTACTTACTGTGATATGTATGTAGAAATTCTGGAGTACTGGAAAATGAAGGATGCAAATCCAACTGACCAAGCAATTTTTTTTCAATTCAATCGTTATTCGTACTTAGTAGGTATGAGGGAGGGTATGACCTTTATCGGGACTCCGGGATCAGGTGTTTTTAAGCTCGGGATTTCAAGATTGACCCTGTCGGGATCTGGGAAATTCTCTTTTTTGAATGTCGGGATGCCGGATTTAGATTATTTAAATTCGGGACCTCGGGATTTCCTGCTTTTAAGCCCGGGATTTCGGGATCAGGCCCCCTCCTACCCCCTCAGGTATGAAGCAGTAATAGAAAGTGGAAAAATAAATATCATAATTTATAGGTTTTTTTCAGAATTTACTCATGTTTTAGTGAAGCCATTTGTATATACACGCATCTTTGTCCAAACTTATTAAAATATTGATCTCTGATTAAGTTATATATATGTCTCTGGTTATATCTATATATTATTTGGCACGTGTCAATCGGTTCATTGATTTTCGGTATATCAAAGAAAAATGGGCACGTGTCTAGAAACTGTTGAATATCTTTTTCATTTATGATTATTTTTCTATAAAATTTGAAATTTATGCCTTAAATATCAATCTCTAACATAATATGTAAAAATAACACGTATAACAGTAGTCCTTCTAGTCCTTAGTGGCATTGTATAGTCCTTAGTGCACTAAGGAGTCCTTAGCAGTGTTTAGACGTACCGAGTGTTGGAATGACATATACAATATATCACCAGGTGCATTGTCAGAGAATTATAAATTTTGATTTTACTTTGGTAACTAGACACAATTGAAGAGAGGCAGCCCAATCTTTTCTTCTTTGTGTTACGAGTACACATAAACTGATCTTAGTTATTTCGTGAAGCATTTCCTTTAAATGATAAAATCGCGCGTGATTATCTAACAAATACTCACAGTGCAGTGTACTGCAATCAGGCGCGGATCCAGCCATTTTAAAAAAGGGGGTCCCAACCCAGAGTTAAAGGGGGGGTCCAAGTATATGCTCTATTCAAATGCATTGATCGGCCAAAAAAAGGGGGTCCAACCCCCGGAACCCCCCTGGATCCACCGAGACAAATTATATCAAATTATAGAGCAGTCTAACGGCTCCAACTCAAAATTTGAACCATTCTATGTTGAGGGTTGGGGTTACCATTTAGTTCGAAAGCTCAAAGTATACAAGCTGTTTCACCCTTTTTATTGTGATGATTGGGAATTTTCATTAAAGGAAAACTTCGCAAAAAAATCAAAAATTGATATTATGTTCATTCTGTATAAAAAAGCTCAAATGCATGAATATTAAAGTTTAATTCTGCTAGATAAGAGATCACCATCGATTTTGAATTTAGAGTATCAATTCTCTCCGGTCGGCCATTTTGTTACCTTCTCCGCTTTGCACCCAAGATATGTCTAAGGAACAAAACTACAGTAACCCGATGTAGTCGTAATTGCGTGTCGATATCTTGTCAATCGTACGGTTGTTTTATCCGACTAGTTAACTATACAAACTATGTTGATACGGAAAATTTTCTTATTTTTTTTTTTTAATAACCATGATCTGTTATTTTTAACAATAATGATAATATTGGAATAAGTTAAATAGTAAAAATTTCAAATCATAAATGATTGTTCCGTGAAACTTGAATTGTTTTCGGAAATCTAATTAGTTCATGATTCTTTTATGTAATAAACTTTATTCAAATAAATTAGGATCTTCGTTCCACTGATCACCTGCATGGCTAAAGGTATTACTCCCAAAGGTATTGCAGGGGAGGGTGACACGTCCAGGTATTCAGGCGATTTCCTGTCGAGCTTGCAAATTCATGCATCGTTTCACGTCTTAGGGTATTGGTCAGTGTAAACGGCCTGTAACTTATAACTTTCCATTTTGAACTATTAGGTGTATAACGGAAAATAAGTCACAGGAAAAAAAAGTCACAAGAAAAAAAGTCGCAGGAAGAAAAGTCACAATTTGTTTAAGTAAACTTATTTGTCAGAAATATGTTGGAATGCATGTGAAAAAGTCACTATGTACATGTATGCAATAAATAATTAAACTGTAGTTTTCGAATGCATTGAAAAAGTCATAATATATTTGTATCGGATTAATTTTTTAAAACTATAAAGGAATTATATACGTGATATTATATATACTAATAAAAGTGTATCTGAATAAATCATTTACTTTTTTTTTTTAAATTGACTTTTTTAACTAACAGGGAAAACTGATTGTGTCCTTTTATTTAATATTGAGCATAAGTTGTATTTCATTGATATGGCTTCCTACGAAGACAAGAAATAAAAGGTCTACAAAGGGGGGAGGTTCCACAAGAAGCCACACATCAATATCAACAGTCCCTAGATATATATGTATAAAATGTTTAAGCTATTATTAATGGCAATGAGTTGTTTGTTTTACACTAAATTACAGAATACTTATCTTTATAAAAATCCAAAAAACATGTGGTCAAGTTATATACTGAACTTCTAACTTTTATTAAAATTAGGGGAAATTGTTGCTGTTAAACTCACATCTCTAAGAGATATAAAACAAAAATAATTACAACAAATCCTTGAAAACATGTATCAATCTAGTACAACAGCATGAACATGTTCCATTTAAATGATTTGCAATTTATATCTAAATTTCCAAAGCTAGTCGTATAAAATGAATTAACAAATGTCTATTTCCAAACAAATATCTATTGGGAATGTTTCGCTAATATATCCATATATATGTGCGGCCTTATGACCATTTCCATAAGAAAAAAAAATACAAATTGGGAATGTTTCTCCTGTTAATACATGTATGTGCAGACCCTATGACTATTTCATGCAAAAAATATATATTGTGACTTTTTTTCCTGTGACTTTTTTTCCTGTGACCTTTCTTCCTGTGACTTTTTTCCGTGACTTTTTTTCCGTGACTTTTTTTCCTGTGACTTTTTTTCCTACATTCGTATAATATGCATCTCTATCTTGTGTGTCCGAAAGTGATATTATATATACTAGTCATTACTAAACTCATACGCTTGTTTATGAATAACATTTCTGATGTAAAGAAAATTATTTATAAAAATATAGATAATACCTAAAAATAAACAACAGATTTGATGAAATAAAAATCTATATACATATTTTTTGTCAATGGTGAAGGACAGATCAGATTATACCAGAAATTTTGATTAAAAAAAATGTACGCACTTGTCGACCATTCGTATATACGCCAGGATAAAAAGTTACGGAACTATAGCGCAAATTCAAATATATACATGTATACATTGTACATAAGAAAGAAACATTAATTTTGTGTGAATTGGGGTAAAAGTTTTGTTACGTGTAGTAGACTAGTCCACGTATGACAACAGTATGTAATCATCAAATGTCGAAAGACTATTGTATACCAAAAGAAGAAGAAGAGATTTAAATACAGGTCGATATAAAACTTTCTTTGGCTCATTTATGGACATTTATATATCAATTAGATTGTTCTCGAATAAAGAAAGAAATTCGTCATCATCACAATTGTTCCGACATACATGTTATATGTACGCAACTGGACGTACACTTATAATCCCTAAGGGATGTGAATATTTTCCAGGAAAACTATAGAGTATCAAAGTTTCAAACCAATTTCGGGATTTATTTTCTTTCTTGATATTCAATGACAGCAATTTAAAGAACAAACTGCTTGTCCGCTTTATGGGTATTCTTGCCAGTTGAAACAGACTTATAACATTAAACAATAGGGAAAGATGACATTAAATTCGTTCTGTTTTTTTTTATACATTGTTGGTCAAATACCTAAAGTATTATATATAGTTGGGCCCGATATAGTTACGGTGTGAGACTATTCTGTTAAAGACATTCCCGATTATGTATAAATTTTGTTGATGGTTTTCACACTTGTAAAGCATATATGTTCGTAAATTTCGACGGGGGGATTTAGGGGGGCAGGGGGTTGCCCCCTTTTTGGGAAAACATTTGGTTACTTTTATAGAATCACTGGAGCGGGCCCCCTCTTAGGCGGTTATTTGGCCCTACTTATGAAAATTTCTAAATCCGCGAGTAGATACTCAGTACCACAGAGTTCAAACAATGCACATTTGGGTAATTGTACACGACATGCATGCTACAATTCATGTTTGATGATCTTAGACCCTTTGGACCTATATGTGGGCTATTTCGGTAACTTGGCAAAAGATCCCTAAACTGGATACACGGTTAGATTCAGCATGTCAGAGAACCCCAAATATCCATAAGGACTTTTGTCTATAAATTTGAAGACCACAAACTTGAAAAAGGGACCAAAAATATGAAAATGCATGCATGGGATACATTTGTTACTGAAGGCATGACTGTAACAATATGATGTAGATAAATAAATATCTTATTCTGGGATATCATTGGGGAGGGGGGTCTGATACCTGATCCTGCTTACTGCTTTGTCAGATTCCCGTATCCCGCTTATACTATGCAGTTCTGATTTTTTGAAATTTTCCGTGTCCTGTTTTACTTTATTTCTCGTTTTCACGACACAATCATTTAACTTTCACGTGTCACGCTTACAAAAACAATCGGCAATTCAGCGTCACGCTTATACCCCAACGCGACTCACTATTCTACTCTTTTCTGACTCATATTAAGCCCATTATAAATATATCAAAAAAGTGTGTTTTTATCCCTTTTTGTCCCGTTTCGTTTCGGTTTGAGCCATAGATAGATAAGATGTCGTATGTGACAATGAGACAACTCCTCATCCGAGTCACAATTTATAATAGTATATAATAAAAATAAGTCAAAATACGGTCTTCAACATGGAGTCTTGGCTGACACCGAACAGCAAGTTATAAAGATCCCCAGTGTAAAACCTTTTAAACGGGAAAACCAACCATTCAATCTTTATCAAGATGTACGTAATTAGTGGTGAAGTGTCATGGAAATGGATAAAAAAAATACAAGGATATGGAAATGGATAAAAAAAACAAGGATAAAGATCCCTATACGATTTATAAGAAATTAAATGGAATACATTTGAAATAAATGAAATTTCTATTGAATTTATTTAGAGTGTTTTAAACCCAAACTTTCCTCCATATGTTAAATTTTATCAAATCCGTCTCTTACTTTATCTATTGTTTGAGCAAGTCGGCTAAATTAAGGCTTTACAGCTAGTTTCCTAATGCATGTAAAGCAAAACTTTGGTTTACTTGCTTGCTTTGTTTGTATAATTGTTTATACAAATTTTGTTAATAAGATTGACATCTTTAAACAATATGTATCGGCATAGTTTAACCTGTATTTAAATAATTATTATATTTGAATTAAATTTCGTGTTATCATAATGATTGTACAATAAAAAAAAACAAAGCAAGCACGCTAACTAAAGTCTTGCTTTACATCATTTCATCATTTAATTTATAAGTGCACTTGAATTGTTTAGGTTTTATGTGGTTTGCAATTGAAGGATGGAAGAGTTATCATTGATATGTTCATAATTATAAATTTATAGTTAACAAAATTTTGTATTTTTGAAACACTAAGGCTTTTTATCTCAGGAATAGATAACCTTACGGAGGATGAAATTGGGAAAACTTTTAGGTATGTTGGTCCTCAGTTCTCTTCAACTTCGTACTTTATTTTGCCTTTTTTTAATTTTTTGATTCGAGCGCACTAGTCTAATGAGCCTTTTTTTTTAAGACGAAACGCAAGTCTTCCGTAAATATTAAATTGCAATCCTGGTTAACATAACCATAGTGTCATCAGAGAGAAAATTCTTCGATTAAAACACACTACGGAATAGCAAGAAAGTTCACAAAAAGAGTATTGGGAACTTTACTGATTTTTTTTATCATATATATTTCTGATAGTTTTCCGACCTATTTACATATTTTCAAACTTGAAAGGAGACCTCTTTCAGCGGCACGAGCCTGGAACATGTACATTTGACAGTTTTAAGTAATAGCTAAATAAATATAAAAGAGAAGATGTGGTATGATTGCGAATGAGACAACTGTCCACAAGAGACCAAAATGACACAGACATTTACAACTATATGTCACCGTACGGCCGTCAACATTGAGCAAAGCCCATACCGCATAGTCAGCTATAAAATGCATGTCAAAGATACTAGTATTAGAATTATTAGAATCAAAGTTTAAAGTACTTACAAAATATGTCATCTTGTAGAATGTGATTTCACAAATATATTATTTTCAAATTCGCAGTCCAAGTCAACGTTAAATCGGTTACACACATTTTTCATGTTATAAATCTATTCCAACAATATCATTTTAAACACACACTAGCTTGCCTTTTCATTAATTTGAATAATACAAATTCAGCTAAATTTTGTTTATTCCCATCAACAGAGATTTCTCACACTCATCCCAGACGTTAATAATACTCATGCACTTCAATTTTGATATTAAACAATTTATTGATACGGATGACTACGCTTTAAAAGTACGGTTACATCAGGGTGTAAAAAATGTGAATTTGTTATTAATTGAATTCAAAGATAGATTAAACGGTAGCTTTAATAGTGAAATGAACTAATTTTTTGAAGACTCGCCTAAATGTTTGTTGCATAGATGTATTTGACCCCAACAATTTTATTTAGATCATGCTGTATTAAAATTATATTTATAGAATCATTTATTTGAAAATACCGCATACATCTGCTCACCGTTTGAATATAGAAACTTGTCGATTTTATAATATTGAGAGATATCAAAAATTTTGTAATATGTCTGATAAACAAGTATTTGGAGATGAATATCATTTTATTTTAGTATGTGAAAAGTATAATGAGTTTTCGAAAGAAATTTATCAAACCATATTGTTGAAGAAAACCGTCGAATCGTAGACTTTTTAGACGATCAATGCATTTGAATAGGGACATATAGTTCGTCCCTTTTTTTGATGCTCGGTTGTGACCCCCCTTTTAAAGTGGCTGGGTGCTCACCAGTATCTGTTCATTATGTAAAGCAACTTAACAATTAAAGGGAAATTTTTATTTTTGACTGTGAAGGCACAAAATTAAATTCATTTGAAAATGTGTTATATTTGATTATACTGTGCTGTACTGTTATATAAATGGGTATACTTACTTATATGATTATTTGACTAATATAAATATATTTCACTGATGTAATTGAATATTTGTAATAATTATTTTCTGTAAGTTGTATTGCTTACGAATAAAAGATTATATTATTAATAAAATAAATATTATGACTTTCCTTTTTTCATTGGATGACCATGCAGTGGTGTTGCAACGCCAAAGAACTGATAATAGAAAGCTATTTTAATTTGATACATAGGACAATGAATCTTAACAAAAGGTTCTATAAATTCAATTGTGAAAAAAAATCACAATACCGTGCATTAACTCAACAACCGTTCATCGACAAATATTACTTGATATTCATTGAAATGATAACAAGATAACAGTTATTATAAAAGCAGGGCAGCCTTAAATTCTAATAGTTTTGTCAAAAAAGATTCAAAGTTTTACCGATGCAACGATATTTTTCAATATTTTGAGTTGAAATGTCCTAGCGATAGTCTGATCACTTCGAATCATGCGGCAACATGTTTAATCTGAGCATTCGTAAAGTTTTTAAACTAAAATAAGATCTATATTAGCTATCGAAACATATGTTATATGTAAGCTATCTATTATAAATCTATGAGGAGTTTCATGAAAAATGAGGGGGGGGGGTGAAGTCTAACTTTAAATATATAAAAAAAATTAAAAAAAATCGAGATGTGGTACGATTGCCAAAGAGACAATTCTCTAAAAGCACGAAAAGAGATTAACTTTACTGAAACAGAAATTAACATCTATAGTCACGTACGGCCTTCAACAATTTGAAAAATTCGTACGTTAAATTCCCTTTTATATTCAGTATAATTCCTTAAAGTTATTATAGAAGTTATATTATGATAAAAAAAGGCTGTAAAAAATGATTGAGAGTTGACGAATATCATTATATCATGACATGTATTTGCGTTGGATGTAGCTATAGATAGACAGACATTTTATACTGGATAATTGCTGCAAATTTTATATCAAACGAATCGCTTTCACGTTCTATACTATTCTGTACTATATACATACTTAATCATGTTTTTTAATGTTCAATCTCTGAATTGAGACAGCACTATCGGTCATCTTATATAAAAAAAAAATCTATTATACTCTTAAATAAGCAGCGTGTAATGAATATATTCACCCATCCCGTCCCGTGTGCAAATAGGATGAATATGAAGGATCCTGAGTGCACATTGTATGTCCTGAGTGCACTAAGGATGTCATTACCGGTGTTTAGACGTACCCCAAATAAAAATTTGGATTTTTGTTCAAAATTAGCGCACATGCAATGCACCACCTCTTCGGAGTCCTCCAAAAAGGTAAAATTCCCCTGTATTAGTATTTCTGGTGTATGAAATTCATTGTGTATATTATCCGTTCCATCTACAATATACGCGGAAGTGACACGGCCGGGTATTGTAAAGCTGTTGAGGGACTTTAAATGTCAAATTCATATCCCTGGGCGAAGAAATTACCGGTTTGTGAAAACTTATATTAGTGTGTTACCTTGGTTCTGGTCTTTCACGCTGTCAGAATGAAAGGTTGAGCAACTTTTACGGGTTATAAATGAAAAAAGAGAAGACCGTAAAAAAAAAATAAGAGAACAGAAAATGAGCTTTACAAACGTGTCTCTAACGATAAAAACAATGTAGATTATTTAGATCATTCGAACTTGTGTAAATAATGGATATTAAGTTGTTAAGACTATTTCATATAATTGTTTTTATTTATTGTATTTACAAATTTTATACAAACTTATGACGATTGATCATTCAGACCGTGACCTTTTGCATAGACACCTGTTTCTTGTTGAAGACTAAACATGCGCCCTTGATTCATCTATGTTTTTTGTCGTTTGGTTGCTGTCAAATTGAAATATATCCCACATCTCCTGTAGTATGTGTTCCGTTTGATTAGTTTAAAATCAGTTTATAATTATTTTTATTGAAAGGGTTATTTGCATGAGTATAGACCAATTCAATACTAATATATACTTATATATATATATGATATTATGAACCTCATTAATTTCGATCTAAACAAGATAATTATAAAGAGATCGATATTTTAAACAGTCTTAATAAATTCCAACGATCACAAATCTAATCTAAATTCGATTTCAATTATTTCGTGATTCTAAAATACGTTTTTTTTTGCGAATTCCGTACACTTTCCTTTTAATTTCTAGCATTATTAAAATCGTAATTTTTGTATCCTTGCTATCCTTGCTAAATCTTTTGCTGTATATCACAGCTAGTGAATAAGTCTAAATGTCCGTACAGTGTATTGTAAGATCTCTTTTCCACACATGGACATTTCATAAGTATAGAAAGTTCGCTATAGTGCTCCATCATGGTCTTAGTGCAGTTTCGAGACCTTAGTGCACCACGGCGGCCAAGGTTGTTTTGAGACGCACCGTAAAGTCCCTGTCACACCATTGCAACAACGTCCTTTTATGATATTTTTTTTTAAATTGCTAGGACCATGATACTAATAGTAAAATATTTCACTTTTAAATAGTAATTGTTATGAATGATAATAGTTTATACATGTATGTATGCTGTCTCAGTTTTTAAATAGTTATTTGGTATAATATGGTGTCACGTAAGTCATTTTTGGACAGGATATTGTTTGTTTCATAGTATATGTATATTCTGCACAAATATTTTTTATCGCTACCATTACATGTATAAAAAACTAAACTATGTGGACCTTATGAGATCGCACACAAGACAGCTGATTGGATAAGTGTGATGAATTGTTACGCCTACATAAAACTGATATCCAATCGAATACCAGCAGACACCTGTCAGTAAAAACAAATTGCAAGCGTTGATGGTTAGAGATTTATTTGTGTATTCGATATATTTGAAAAATAAGTTAGATAGACACTATTCGTGTTCCCTTTTTTTCAGGTGGATTTCAATAACTGTTTTTACACTTTTTTATGTAACAGAAAGGTATTTGAATAAAAGCGCACCACATGTAATGGAGATTTACAAGCATTTCATATAGCGCGGCGTTTTACGTTTCCGCAAATTGGCATTACTTTTCCGGAAAAAAAAGATGACGTTTCCGGAAAAAAAAGTTTACGTTTCCGCAAATGAATAGCTTACTTTTCCGGAAAAAAAGTAACTATTCCGCAAAAAAAAAATTATTACTTTTCCGCAAATAATTATGGAATACCTGTTGATCGAAAGCAAATCCATAATAAAAAAAAATCTAAATTTATAAAGTTAAAGGTCATCAAAACATGCAAGTTAAATTCATCATTAAAATGGATGAAAACGTATGTTGAAAAGTCGGCACTTATTCGCTATATCTTGATACATGTATGAATTCATAAGTCAGTTCTGGCAGAATATTTGTAGCCAAAACTTCGTACAAAGTCCACAGTAGTACATTTACGATGACCGTTTACAAGTTTTGTATTTTGTTCAAGAAGGAAGTCCATCTTCTCCTTTTCATATTTCCGAACGAGTACTTTTACATCTTAATGTAAGATGTTGATTGCAGTTTCAATAACTCATCGACACAGACAAAAATGTTATGATGGCTTGCGTCACTCTGCTCTTTTGGTGGGGATAAAAAGACTCGGCACCATTCGTTGTTCTCTTTTGGTCGGGGTCAGGAGGCGATACCCAAATGGTTTGTGGAAATCTCGAATTACTATCTATATAAAACTCCATCTACCGTCAGATGGAGAATCTGCTATCAATTTAACAAAGCATGCTTTAATCATGTCATTTGGCAAGTAAGCCAAACCAAAGAAATGTGTTAGCCATTTACCAAAATCCTTACCAGAGTCAACTAGTTACATCTTATATATTGAAGATATAAGATTAGAACCTTTTCTAAATTAAAATATAAAATAAAATATTTATCTTATATAATTGTATTCAAATATAATTAACAAATTACCAGGTAAATTTCCGGAAAAGTGATAAATACAAATTGCGGAAACGTATACTTTAAATTTGCGGAAACGTAGTATTGGGACTGTGAAAAATTAGCGGAAATGCAATACGCCCCCATATAGCGACTTGTGTTTTCGGAACGTCATATTTTCAATAATTCACAGACTTTTGCAATAATATTTAACCTTTATTTTTTAACGAACGCCTCTTAATCTGGTATGTAAGAAAGTTATAAATGGTTTTTGGATTATAGACACAATAAAAACAATATGGAAATCAAACGCACAAGTCTGACAAAAATGAACGGACAATGCTATATGACAATAAACAGAAAACGACAAAAGACATACATAGTACTGTTATAGTTTTTCCCTGTCTTAAGTTTACAATAACGTAAATGAAATTTATATAGAAAACATGAAAAGTTGAATGATAATGCATATTATTTACAATATTAAAGAAAAGTAACATCAACAATTTAATAAATTAAACATATTTAGATAAACATATTTAGATTACGTTTTCAAGTGTTAATCCCGACATCCGTAATTTTTAAGGGTATACAAATTATCTGTAACTTCAAGTTGACACATTTTCCCCCACGGCACCAGTCTGTAATTGCATAAATATTTATTTACAATCACTTGTAAACCATTAAATATAAAGT
This sequence comes from Mytilus trossulus, assembly GCF_036588685.1. Classification (NCBI taxonomy): domain Eukaryota; kingdom Metazoa; phylum Mollusca; class Bivalvia; order Mytilida; family Mytilidae; genus Mytilus; species Mytilus trossulus. Next base: position 34,482,912 of record NC_086383.1, on the reverse strand, counting down.
TTTTGATGTGTATATTTAATGAATAATTATTAAATATAATTTCGGCAATCTGTTCATTTTAAACTCAATTCACCACGGTTTGCGCAGCAGTATGACTTTGAACCACTTATGTTTTTTTTTAATATAGAAAATGTTAAATAATTAAATAGGAAGAGGTATGAATTAGAATTGATTATTTTCTTTATCTAATTAAAACATGGCAGACTTTCAGTTAACATAAACCGTCTTCTTTTTAATTTTATTCTTAAAAGGGGAGCAACCCCTGATAAACACTGGGAAAGTTTTACCCGTTTTCTGTCCAAATTAATAAAATCTGAACACGACTAAACACGGTCTGACAACATCTTAACGTAATTTTGTATCCATGGTCTGTTTCGGTCTGACACTGTCGTAACGGATCTTAACAGCTCGCTAGGAGATTCAGTCTTGATAATCTTGACATGCCTTAACGGACTGATTTACCTGATGTGACTATCGATCGTAACGGAGTCTTAAACGGTCTAAAAAGTCTCGACGATTTCCTCTAGCGGTAAATCCAGTCAATCAAGATGTGATCAGACCAAAATGACCGTTTCAGACTGAAATCGTGCTACTAGTGACGGTGCTTAATGATAATTTCTTAAAAAAAAATAAAATCACAAAATACTGAGCTCCGAAGGAAATTTGAAAAGGAAAGTGCTTAGTCAAATGGCAAATCTAATAGCCGAAACATATCAAAGGAATGAATAACAACTGTCATATTCCTGACTTGGTAAAGACATTTCCATATGTAAAAAATGGTAGATTAAAACTGATTTCATAGCTAGCAAAACCTTTCACTTGTGTGACATTCGCATTAAATTTAATTATACGGACAACGATGTTTGAATAAAACAATCAGACAAATTAGGTGAACATATCTAACATAGGGATACATCAGTTGTTTTATAACCTTCTTCAATATAAAAACAAACAATTATGTCACAAAGGAGTAAAAATGGCATAAAGATAGCGCACATTAGCAAAAATGAAAGACAAGTATACAAATAATATGATAGAATAATAATACAAGTACATTATTCATTTAAACCAATGCTTGGCAGATCAATCTCCCTTTTAAACAGGTGGTCATCCCGCACAACATACTATTTCATTCATACTTGTCTTTGCCTGCCGTTACCAGAACAAGCAACGAGACATAAAACAGTGCATTAAATATAGTAACATTCCCCATTTCCATTCTCAATTTTATTAACAATAGAAGGGTTTAACTTTACTTATATTTAAAGCGCTCAGTATATCGATTCTACTTAGAATATTTTTTGTATTAAGTCAGTTTAATTTGTTTCTTTGAAAGCAAGTGAATGCTCCTTGAAAACAAAATGATTCGTATGTAAACACCTCGCAGTCTGTTATTTAAGCCGGTATTTGATTAGCACAAAATGAATTTGGCACATACGCACACTATTATAGTTTTAATACTCACTATTTTCATTTCCTTATAAGATGCATGCATACAATTCATCTGCTTATCTTAATACAGGCATCGATAGTTTACCACTGTTTGAAATTCACCAATCGGTTGAGAAAACAAAATCCGGGTTACGAACTTAATCTGAGGGAAACACATCAAAAATGAGAGTAGAACTACGACTCAACAGAAACACACCATAAAAGATATATGACACACATAAACGATACATAACATAAGAATGGCCATTTTCCTCATTTTGTGAAGGACATTATAAGAAAAAATAATGATGGGTTGATCCTGGTTTTGTGGCTAGTTAAACCTCACACTTAAATTAAAATGGTAAACATAACACTAACATGACATGAATACAGTACAAAAAAACACATTCAGGAGGGAGAAATAATCAAATAAACAATACAATATAGTTCATTTCGACAAAGAAACAACAAAATCACTGATGTGAACAAAAAAGGAACGACGATGCATCACACACACAAACACAATAAAGATGTGTGATACATTACATATTTGACTTTAATTAGTTTATAAAATTTATTAAAATTGAACATTGTTTTCACTGGTGGCATCATTCATAAAACTTGAATAAGACTACATTGACCTCGAAATATCACAATTGTGAAATTGAAGTAAAAAAATTGATACAATTAATAGTAAATTGTTATAAAAGGTACACGAGCCATACTGTAAGACACAAACGCACAATACGTCTACATAATACGATAAGAACAGCATTAGTATTTCGAATAATTCATATGTTTACCAACAGTAAATTTATGAAAGAAAAATGACCATATAATTAATGTCTATCTCAAAACCGAAGTGCTGATCACTGGGCTTGTGATACATGCGATATCCTCTGGAAAAAAAAATGTCCACTAGCAGCGGCATCGACACAGTGATGTTAATCGTGATCAAAGGTACTAGTCATATTGTTTGATACACTAGACGCGTGTTTCGTCTAAAGAAGACTCATCAGTGACGCGCAGATCAAAATAGTTAGCAAGCCAAAATTATTACAAAGTTGAAGAGCATTGAGGACCGAAAACTCCAATAGAGTTGTATCAAATATGGATAAGGAAATCTATGCCTAGTATAACAAAAATAATATTTCAGACTTTTGAAAACACTTAATTTAAAAAAAATGATCATATGATTGATATTCATTTCAGCACCGAAGTGCTGACTACTGGGCTAGTGTTTTAATTTGCATTTGACCTTTTAACTTTAATATTTCAAAGAATGCCAGTTTATAGAAATATGGTTGTCTCTGGATTTCCATATATCAGGAGGAAAACGAAGCCTTCCTTAGGCAGCCCGGAATGACGAAGTTTGTGATAAAGTCTGTCGAAAGTAGGTTTTAACATTCTAAAACATATATTGAAGGGGACTTTTAAGCACTCTGTGCATTAACTTACCGTGTACAATCTTGTTACAGTATTACAGTATGTGTAATTTTTTAACATACAATACAAATAATCTATCTCTTATTTTGGTCAACCTACATCGCTGTCCCGTTTCGCTGTGTTAATTGTTTGTCAATATGCATGAATTATGTGCAGCTCTGCGTTTAACAAACAATATTCTAAGGCTAGATATGTTATCTCTGTTTTTATGTGAATTGTTGTATATATTTGTTCAATCAAATATGTGACACTAAAATAGAAAAAAACCCCTGGTTTTTATATAATCTTAAACCGACTAATAAATACCTGTTTAATCGTTCGATTTACTTTTTACAATTCATGAATACGGCTGTGTTGAGCTTTCTGTTAATATACTGAACGACATTAAAAACGCAACACTCATATTGTTGATTTTTTTTTACAAAATGTTGTTTGATTCTCTTACAACTACTTTTAATGATTATCATACTTTTTTCTCTTAAAAAAAATAAAAATCTAACTTACTTGTGGTAATTGGACATACCGAATTTTTGAAGTTGCACGAATTTCTTAAAGCGAAATTTTGGACCGCATGCAAGCTTAACCATACTGTATGACTTCAGAAACTCGCCTTACTGTCCTTCCGACAACGGTATAAGTAAACAAATCACACGTACGTGTTAAGATCCGACTAAATACCTATTTCCCGATATGGTCAGGTAAAATTGCTATGTATTGAGTCTAAAACGATTACAGGTTCGTAAAAAGTGTACGAAGCGGAGACTGTGGTCCTGAACATTGTTTCGATGGCCACCATCTTCTATTTATATGGATAATCGATCTTCCTATGGATAGAAAGAATTGCATCTGGTGTAAACACGCTAACTATGAACTTTGAAAGTCAAGTAGCTCGAGCATTTTTCTGAGTGAGTGTTAAAAAAATTCAAACAAATATTCTTTACTGTGGTTAGAATTCATTAGTCGTCCGCATCTTTAGAATAACAACTTGTTGTTATATTGATAATCAAGAATCGTCCTTGAAATTCTCAGCTAGATAATTCAGTTGATGTGTCATTTGTATACAAGAGTTATATTCCTTTGACCTGTTAGTCCATGTTCAATTTCATAAAGTCAATATATTTATTGTATACCTTGAATAGGGTTATAATTATCTTATACATGTAGTTTTTTGTATCTATAATACTAAAATTACGAGGTCCAATTTGTCAGCCGTCATCACGTAAAAACGACGAGTCACAGAATTCAACTTTATATATAACTTATATAGTACAAAGGTGTAGATTAAAAATTACACCACTTCAGGCCCTTTTGTTTTCCATGTAATTGCCAATAATTAAGAAGTTCCGGGTCGAGTCCGATACCGATACCAATAGCATATTCACCTGTTACCTATTACCTTATCTGCCAGGCGCACCACCAAACGGTGTATTCAGAATTTATATGCTATATACACTTCAATTTGTTAGAGGGCATGACGTTAAACAGCGAATCAAATAATTCAACTTTTTTATAACTAATAAAGGACTATGCTGTTGATTAAAAATACTCCATTCCAGGACCTTTTGTTTTCCAAATAATTAATATTACCAATAATTGATAAGTTCCAGTTCGACGGGTTAAAACAGAAAGATTTGAAAGCAGATAAAAAACTGTGTATCTTATAATCGGCATGACTTTATCAGATGACAATACTAATACTAAAATAAGACTGGCATAGTTATATACTTTAATTCAGTCACGGACCCGTAATATCATGGGTGTGTTCTAGTTGAATTTAAAATCGTTACAAAATCTGTAATGTACTAGACACTCGTATTTTTCATTAGTTTACCAAAGAGATGTATGTATATCTATAATTTCTTTTATTTGTTTTGAAATGATTACAATAAATATATACCAATAATTATTTTGTTATCTTTGAGTATTCATACATTGTTTATACGTCAAAAACAGGCAAGGTCAAATCTGCCTGTATCATCAATAACTTTCTTAGAGCGGTGAGACAAGCTGCTCTAAATCACAGATCATAGGCACTCGTTTCAAAATAAAAATTTCCTTTATTAATGGATTGCATGCTTCTTTTTGTAACTTTATTGGGGTGTAAAAGCGTTGACCGAAGTACATTATGTATGAAGAGCAGAACTTATAATATCATTTTTTAGATATGATCATGAAAACACGAATTTTATATAATTTTTATTTCTTTCACCTGACTGTGCACTGTATTGGCATGACTGGTTAGTTTAATGAGTAATGCAATTGCTTAAGGAATAACGCGTGATGTGCAGTTAGCCAATCAGAATAAAGTATTATAATGAAACATACATCTAATGTAAATATTATACCTTAATATACCATTAAGGTATATAGGGGGGAAATATTCTAAAACAAGTGACTTTGTCACAGAAAAAAGTATCTTCCAAGTATTCATGAAATTGCTCTCTATTAAAGCCATATCACGGAAATTATTAAAAAAAAAAACACTTTTTTCCGACTTTTTATTTCAGGTACAATATGCCGGTGAAAAGCATTAATTATGATGTTCAAGTTGTGGTATGCATTACAAAACTACTAACAAGATTCGTCCTTCTACTCGTAAAGGCATTTGTTTCTAAGATCGATATGTTGTATACTATTATGCCAGAACTTAAATGAAGCAGACAGCTGATGTAACTTATGTGCTTTACTCAATCCCTAAAGACAGGTACTAGTACATGAAAGAAGTATAATAATGCCTAACAAAAACACACATATGCACAAACACAAAACAGTACACCATAGCCGAGAGTTGGAACCCCCTTTCTTTTAGGAAGATCAATTAATTTAAATGGGAGCATTTATTTGGAACCCCCACTTTCAAAATGGCTATTTTGTTTGAATTTTCCAGAGAATGTTATTGTTTACCTGAATACCCCTTCCCTTTTTTTATTTTTTTTTCTGCAAGGTCGTGTCTTTCTTTTTTGTTCATTTGTGTATAGCACTCACATGTGTTTTTTTCAAATTTTACCGAAACGCAATTGTGTCTAGTTTCCTTTAAGAAAAACCTTTTATGAAACGAATACTGCGAACAAATTGCGAATGGGACACACGATTGGTTTGTTTGACAGGCAAAAAGCGGTAATGTTTTCCTTTATTGATATCCTGCTTCCCATTTTTATCGCCGTTCATAAGCGAAGTGTTGCTTCATATTCATAATTCAGCAATAACTTAAAAAAACAACAATCTTGAAAATTATAAAAACTATTATAGTCCCCTTGTTCATGTAGGAAGTTCTAGATTCGCACATTGTTTACAAGATAACGTTTAGGTTGCGCATGAATCTTGTTTTGTGGCATGATCTATCATATTTTAGAAGTATTACTTTATTTGTTTGTTTTTATTTCAATTGTAGTTAAACATTATGTAAGGAAGAATAAGAGCAACACAAGAGGTGAGTTTTGATAACCTAAAGACGGCCGAGGATAAATCATTTGAAAAAAATAAATTCATAAAGGCAACAAAAACAAGACTTAACACGACCATAATCAACTTATGGAATTAATGCTTAAAAGAGACATCATAAAACATGAAAACATGGCTGTGGAATAAATATTGGTAGTGTTACAAATCAATTTGAAGGTATTTGTTTACCTCAAGAAACCGTTTTAATGAGCATGATGAGTGACAAAATTGTTTTGTTGTAAGATGACTTTAAAAAAAAAGGATTTTTTTTAATTGTAATCACTTCTTTGGTTGTATTTAATGTGTTTACATGATGAAAATAATTGCCGTTATTAATACTTTTTTTTTCATTTCAGTGATTGCACTAACATTCACACGTTATAACCAGCTATGCTACCTTTAGATGTCAAATATTTTTAAGAAAGAAAAGGGCTATTCGTAAAAATAGTGTACAGCTAAAGGTAACATAATGATTTCTTACAGGTAAATAATATAGTCCAATCACTGAAATAAAGAACTGATAAAACAATAGAATAACGTCACAAACATGATTCAAATATAAAGCAGTTCATGAAAGCTGTTTGTTAGTCAAACAGTAAAGAATGTTGTAGTGGTTTACCGAATAGATTTTATGGGCGAAAAAAAGAAAAATATCGAGAATGGAGAAAAAAGACAAACTATTAAAAGATAAATATTAACTAGAAGTTATTGATCACGAATAGAGACTAAGGGACGAAATAAATAACTTAAAACAAGAGAAACAATTACAAGAACCAGACACTCATATTATGTACATTTAACACTTATATATTTGTGATGTTTGATATACACTGTAACACCAATAATGGTTAATCACAAATTCTCAATTACTTACTCCTCTCTCCCAAAACATAACATAAACTGTATGTAATTGTTTTTTGTGTTAAAATTTTGCATTTTGTCTTTGATTGCAGAAGATGTTACAAAAAGCAAAGCATGTTCGTTAGTCCTAACCGATAACATATCATTCCGAATCCTACGCCTAAAATTGGTTTCAATCAATTGTATTTGCGTATGTCCTTGTAACACCATGGTCTTTTGAATAGAAAAGCACAAACATGATTTGTTTAAAAGTCGCATTTCTTATAACAAAATTGGAGACATGAAGCTTGAGTAATTGTTACTAAACGAGATAAAGTTTGAACGAAGTAATACTAATTTATTTAAAAAAAACAGGATCTACTTTCTTTAAAGTTTTTTTGTACACAATTTTCTCTTACTAATCTTTGAGAGATTTAAATTCTTATAATGTGCAACAATGTTAAAAAAAGATGTGCGTGTTCGGTTTCAAACCGGTTTTTAAAGGTCGAGAACTTTGTACTAGTGCTTATACATATGATAGCTTGAACCAGGGAGAATTATGTTTTGGAATATCTGTATTCATTTTAAATTCATATATTTTAAAATAGAGAATGGAAATGGGGAATGTGTCAAAGAAGGTCACCAACAGGTCTTCAATGCAGGAGAAATTCTCGCACCTGAAGGCGTCCTTCAGCTGGTTCCAAAACAAATATATATACTAGTTCAGTGGTAATGAACACCATACAAAACTCCAAATTGTTTAAAAAAAACTAAAGTCAAAATAATACAAGACTTACAAAGGCCAGAGGCTCCTGACTTTGGAAAGGCGCATATATGCGGAGGGGTTAAACATGTTTTTGAGATATCAACCCTCCCCAATACCTCTTGCCAATGCAAAAAGTAAACGCATAGCAATAAGCACTTTAAAATTTAGTTCAAGAGAAGTCCAAGTCAGCTGATGTCAGAAGATGTAACCAAAGAAAATAGACAATAATACATAAATAACATCAGACTACTAGCAGTTAACTGACATGCCAGCTCCAAACTTCAATTAAACTGATTTAAAAATTATGTCTTCATCATATGAATATCAGACACAATCCTTCCCATCATAACATATATGAGAAGAACATATCCCGTGTCATGCCAACAACTGGTTTTAAAATAAATGTGTTTAGTTCCGATGCAAAGACCATATAAGTGATTCAATATTAACGCCAAAATATGCAATCTCTAATGACCTGACAACAGTATCGTAACTATATCCCTTCTTAATAAGTCTTTTTAAAGGTTTTGCAAAAAGATACATGTATATTGGGTCTGAGAACAAAAAAACAAATCCGATTTACAAATTAAAACTGAGAAAAACACATCAAATATAAGAGGAACATTACGACACAACAGAAACACAACATTACGATGTAACACACACAGAAACGAACTATAATACAGCAATTGCCATTTTCCCGACTTAATACAGACCAATTTAGGAAAGAAAATGGTGGTTTGAATCTGGTTTTGTGGCATTCCAAACCTCTTGTTTTTATGGCAATTATGCATATAACATTAAAATGACATGACAGAACTTCAATATAAATACTATTCTATCATCTGACTCATATATGGAATAATCCTTTCATATATATTACTTGTCTTTCATATTAGCATTATTTTTCATGTGCATGCAAAAACTAGTCAGTGTTCTATTGTGTTGGGTGGTATTTTATTTTGTGACAGTTTTATTGTTATAACAAGAATCTTTGTAATGATTGTTTGTAATTTAAAACCAGCAAGGTTCCGTAACTGTATAAATAAAATATTCCATCTTTTTCTATTCTATTTTACTATATATGACTGTAAAAACCCACCCGTAATGCCACATAAGAAAAGTTCGTGACTTATTACTATATGTCAAACTAATTTTCATATACGAGTTTTTTACAAACTTGTTCAACAGTGCTAAAGATATAAATGAAAAGGTAAAATAGAAATCTAATGGAATAGAAATATATTTATTTTCTCTGTTAATTAAAAAGTATCTATCATGATTCTTTATTTCTAGGGTATGGATCGATATTGCGGGTTTACATGGTACATACATGAGGATATCGATGATGGTTTACATTTCTGTTTTCCTTGACAGATTTGTTTCTTTTGTATTTCTTGTGTGGTTTATAAATCATTGACGCGACTGTCGTACTAGTGAGAGATTTAACGCTGTAAATACAGGTTCAATTCAACAAATTCTACATTTGAAAATGTCTGTACCAAGTCAGGAATATGACAGTTGTTGTCCTTTTGTTTGATGTGGGTTTTTTGTTTTATTTTGCTATGTGATAAGGGACTCTCCGGTTTATTTTTCCTTGGAGTTCAGTATTTTTGTGAATTTACTTTTGATTATTTTCTATTTCTATCACATTATAAAAACAGTATTATTATTAATAATTGTATTTCTTTTTGTCTCTTTTTCCACAATTTAAAAAAGTTTGGTCCATTATTCTCCACTTCGTTAACAACATCTACACAATGTCATTATTTTTACAATGAACCCCCAGATAAATTGAAAAAGACATCTAAGACTTAAACATATCCAGTTGATTGAATTTCCTGGAGTTAATACTATTTGTCTTCTCAATTTGTTAAGTGTAGAATGTAGTTTACAACACCAACCATCCTGTCGTAAAACTAGCACACCCAAAAAAACTATTTTCCATGACCTTAACCCAGAATAAATTTACAAACAAGCGAAACACAGTCATCACCACTTTGGCCTCAATGTTATGTCTAGTAAAAAGTTCCTGGTACTTTCATCATGTTCATGTGGTGGTGTAATAATGAAAATATATAATTGTGCATAACATTTCTTTAATTTTTATTCTGGCAGAATGAACTTGCGTGTTTATTCAATGTGTAACACCAATATGTTATAGATCAGCTGGTTATTTAAAATCATCGAAGAAAACTACATGGAAAATATAACATGTGAACGAATTGTTGTGTTAATTTTCATTATCCACTGAAAGTCTATTCTTGTAAATGCATTTGCTTCCGGATTCAATGCGTTTAATAACCTTTTATTAAAGTACAAATCATTCATTCATTAAATTTTTTGACATAATGAATAAAACCAATTCATTATAAATCAAAAGAAGAAATTGTTAGATTTAATTAAGTAGAAGCAAGTTATCATAACTGACCGTACTGCATACACAATTAGCTAAACTAAAATGTAAAACTATCCGACCGACAAAAACCAAAGTCCTAATTTATATTCAAAACAATTAACGAAAGACAAATAGGATATACCACAACAATCGACTAATACGTAATACATTTTTGATGCTGCTAACTTGAATCAGGAACTTACGGGTGGTTAATATATAGGTGTGCGAATGGTGTAAAAACCAAACATAAGAATTATTTAAGCAGATTATTTGAATGGCGCTTAGGAAATATACATAGCAAAAAAAAAACTAATTAAAAAATAGTTATTACAAAGAGCAGATCTAAGAGTAATCGCAGATTCTAAAAAATAAACATAAATTAAAAACATGTATCTTAGACTAAGGCCGTGTTCACACCAAACGCCGTGTAGAGTAAACATGTTTACAATTAGTTTAGTGTACACTGGTTTCACATTACATTTGTTCACATCTATACACCTGTACATAAGATTTGTTCCCACATGTTATCTATATGTCATTTAAATGTTCATTACGTAGAACTGAATTTTTCTAGCGGTAAGGGAACAACCATTTGATTTCAAAAGGGGGTGGGGGTGGGAATGGAAATATCCCGATCCCAAATTTGATACAAAAAAATGGTCAAACAGATGATAAAAAATATTCTGAATCAAGGGTTTCCCATACATTATAGTGTTAAATATTGAAAACAAGTATTTGATCATCAGCATAGGAAAAAAAGGAATAAAAACGAACGCGTGAAAAAAAATCTAACTCAGATAAAAAAAATAACCCTCCCCCTTTTTTTAAGTTAAGTGGTTGCTACTTTATGAAAGCCATTTTTATAATTTGCAGTGGTAGAATATACTAGAGATGTCTCGATTACGCATTATAAAACGTTAGCTGCAGCAGCGTGCTTACAGCCGAACAAAATGATTGAGATATTAGGGATCACTACATTTTTATCTTTTCTGTTCGATTCAAATGGTATTTCTTCTCCAAGGAGTATTTGGTAAAGGAATAGGGTAATGTATTTTTTATTTATTTTGAGTGTAATTTAACGGATCTGATATACTAGACAAACATATCATTTTACCTCAAACTTTTACTAGTCATGCATTTATGCGTGAATCGTTGTTTGAGTAAAGACCAGTGGCGAATATTTCTGTGTACGTCAAGTCGATTCGGGAAGACCTTTATAAATGAATTAGGCAGCAACTATTTAATTCATTTTTTGGGGAGGGGGAGGGGGAGCGGAGGTAGGGGGCGTGAGCTTTTGATTTTTTCAGGAAAAATTTTGGTGACAAGTCGAAACGAATTTTAGCATTATAGTGGCAGCTGAGGGTGAAACAAACAATTTTTTTTCAGGGCCAAAAACTGGAAAACATTTTTTGTTTCCAAAACAAAATCCATAGCTCACCACCCCCAGTCCCTTGCCTTTATGTTTTATACTCAACTATAATAGCCCCCCCCCCCCCCGAAAATCAATTGGTTGCTGCCTTATGGGTTCGGCAATGATGCTGCTTTGAGGGTTGATCAAGGGTTAATAAAGTACGTTTTTTTAACCAAAAAAAATCTGTAAAATTCAGACAAAAACTTCTGTAAAGAACTATACTAATAATAATCAAAAATATCAATTTTACTCAAAATAGTTTCCTCCTTAAATATATACACGGTAAAACTAATGTCCTAATAGAGATTTCCAATAAAATGACATACGTACCTAACTCGACGTACGCACGTAACGGGACCGGTTATTGCTAATCAATTAATTTTGTAAAAAGCGTTACTCAAGCATTAACTAAGTATTCATTAACTAGGAAACCCATTCATAATAAATTTAATCAATATCAAATGTTTCTAACATGATGAAAAACGAAAAAAATCATGATTTTTATATATCACGTGATTCTTGAGTTTCCCGCCTAAACTTCACTGTCATAAGACCACGTATATATACGTATCTTTACCTATCATATGATTCATTGGAGTTGTCTTTCATGGTTTTGACAATGACTTTGATTTTCAGATATAATTGTAAAATTAATAAACTTATTATTTGATATTTGTATTGATTTTGTGTGTCGTTATCAGATAGATTCTTCTTTTCGATCTTTAATGTTTTTTTAATATTTAATTTCTTATTTATCGATCGAAAAGGGGGAGTACGCCCTCTACCCCTGTATCCTCGGATGTAAGTTAAGGTATACTTAAACAAAAACCTCGCCCCATAATTTGGTATAGTTAAAGACGAAAAAGTACTTTTTAAAAATATATCATTGATATGAATTTCTGCCCACATCAATTTTTTTCAATTAAATTATAGAAAAATATTATTTTGTTTTACAAGTCGAGTACACCTTTTACATTCGGGTGTGTTGGAATTTACTTTAAACGTTAAATATTTTTAAAACAACAAAAAGGCAAGCTTCTCGCTTCGGAATTCGTTATTTAAGTATTTGTATGCTAAATGTCGTCTTGGTAGTTTTTAAAATTCATAATGTGAGAAGAACTATGATATGGGTCAAGTGAAATGACAAGAAATGATGGGTGTGTTTGATTACAAGTAGGTAATGTACTTGTTCCATTATAGTATTTATGTTAATAAAATCATTCAAAGTTTAATGACAAAATATTTAAAGAGTAAAAAAAATAGTTGTGGTTGATTTTTACTGAAGGCATATTCCAGCAACAATGCGTGTTCAAAGAGCAAAACATGCATGCAGTGTATGCTCCCCTCCGTCATGCTTCAATGCAGTAGGACGAAATACGTTGAGTTAGGTCGGTTATGTCGAGTAAAGTCATTTTATTGGAAATCTCTAATTGCCTAGTTTTGTGTACACTTAACCTACACAAGGCCTACATTGACTATCGACTGTGTGTAGATAAAACATGACTTAAACTTCATGTAAACATTGAGTTTTATCAATGGGAACGCAATTGTGTTAATTTACACTAACACAACACCGAATTTAAGTAAATGTGAACACGGCATTAGTTCACACCAAACGCCGTGTACAGTAAACTAGTCATGCATGATGAGTTGATAATGTAAAGGACACTGGTTTCACATTAAACTTGTTCACATCTATACACCCTGTATAAATATCTGCACTTAAGATTTGTTTACACATTTAAAATATATGCCATTTAAATGTTCATTACGTAGACCTGATTTCAAAGTTTTCGGACAATGTTTCTAGCAGTAAGGGAACGACCATTGGACTTCAAAAGGGGGGGGCGATGGAAATATTCCGATCCCCAATTTGATAAAAAAAAATCTGATCATACAGATGATAAAAAAATTATTCTGAATCAAGAGTTTCCCCATACATTATAGTGTTAAATATTGAAAAAAAAGTATTTGATCACCAGCAACGAAAACAAGGAATAAAAACGTACGCGCGAAAAAAAAATATACTCAGATAAAAAAATAACCCTCACCCTTTTTTTAAGTTGAGTGGTTGCTACTTTATGAAAGCCATTTTTATAATTTGCAGTAGTTTGAATATACTAGAGATGTCTCGATTACGCATTAGAAAACGTTAGCTGCAGCAGCGTGCTTACAGCCGAAAAAAAGAATTGAGGGGGTCACTTCATTTTTATCTTTTCTGTTTGTTTCAAATGGTATTTCTTCTTCAAGGAATACTTGGTAAAGGAATAGGGTAACGTGTTTTTTTTTAAATTTTAAGTGTAATTTAACAGATCTGAGATCTTATACAAACATATCATTTACTTCACACTTTTTTGAGTCATGCATTTATGTTTGAATCGTTGTTTGAGTAAAGACCAGTGGCAAAATTTTCTGTGTACATTTGTACGTCAAGTCGATTCGGGAAAACCTTTTCAAATGAAATAGGCAGCAACTATTCATTTCATGTTTTTGGGAGGGGGGGGGGGCATGGGCTATGGATTTTTTTCAGGACAGTTTTGGTTACAAGTCGAAATTATTTTAGCATTATATAAAGTGGCAGCTGAATTTTTTTTTCAGGGCCAAAAACTGGAATCATTTTTTTTTCAAAAACAAAATCAATAGCCCACCACTCCCACACCCTGCCTTTATGTTTTATACTCAACCATATTAGCCCCCCCCCCCCCCCCCAGGGAAATCCATTGGTTGCTGCCTTAAATGTTCTGCAATGATGCTGATTTGAGTCTTGATCAGGGGTTAATAAAGTACGTTAATTTGTTTTAACAAAAAAAAAAAAAAGTTAAATTTTGACAATGATTTCTGTATTTAATTTTGATGTTATATTTGTTTTTTGTTCTCGTGCGATTTTGTCTGATACTCAGCCCGTTTCTGTGTGTGTTACATTTTAGTGTTATGTTGTTGTTCTTCTCTTATATTTAATGCGTTTCCCTCGGTTTTAGTTTGTTATCCCGATTTTGTTTTTTGTTCATGGATTTATGAGTTTTGAACAGCGGTATACTACTGTTGACTTTATTTAGCATTGGAAATAAAATGTCCTGTAGAAAAAAAAATTAACAAATATGAAATACTGATATATCTTCGCGGATAATTTGTCTCGCGTTTTTAGTCGCCTTTGAAGCTGCTTAAATTTGCAATTATATAATCTACTTGATGTAATTTATATATTTATGATTTTATTCAATTAAGATTCAAATTTTCGCTTCGATTTATTTTCGCTTGTTTTTTCTACTCGCGAAATAAATTAATTTACAATATATCAGTTAACAAAAAATACTGTACAATAAATATTATTTGTAATGGCAAATCTTTTAAAAGTACATGTATAAAAGTTCTTGTTTTTTAATTGTATTGTGTTTATGGGCAATTAACAGAGATATGATGACGATAATCAATATACACAGACAAAATGATATGTAACAGTTGAATTTTGAATAAATATGTTTTAAATAATACTGTGACGTCTACATACTAATTGACCGTGGTTTCTAAGAGAGAAATACAACTGATATGCAATGAGTTGTTAATTAAATACCGAGAACACATAATAAGACTTTGAAAAACACGATGCACGTAAAATTAAATAAGCAGAACACGTTGAACGAGGCACCCGTCTTGCACGACTGAACGTCAAATAAAAAAAGTAAAAACACGTTGAACGTGAAATAAAAAAAACGGCGATCACGTTGCACGAAAATAACCCTTTACCACCCTCTTATACCAAGAATCTTTGTAATGATTGTACATGTTGTATGTAATTGAATGCCAGCAATGTTCCGTAATTGTATTACTACAATATTCCATCTGTTTCTATCATCTTTTATTCTATATGACTGTAAAACCCCACCCGTAATGCCACCGAAGAAAAAGTCGTAACGAATAACTATATGTCAAACTAATTTAATATACAAGTTTTGCAAACTTGTTCGACAGTGCTAAATATATAAATAAAAAGGTAAAATAGAAATCTAACGGAAGAGAAAAATATGTATGTTCTCTTTCAGTTAAAAAGTATTGATCATTTTTTATTTCTAGGGTATGAATCGATAATTCGGGTTTACATGGTACATACATGAAAATCTCGATGATGGTTTACATTTCTGTATTCTTAGACAGATTTGTTTATTTTGATTTCTTCTGTGGTTTATAATTCATTGACGCGACTGTCGTACACGTGAGAGGTTTAGCGCTGTAAACCATGGTTTTCATTGAGGTGAGTGTATTGTGTTTGTGGGTAATTAACCGAGATATGATTACGACAATCAATATACACAGACAAATTGCTATGTAACAGTTGAATTTTGAATAAATATGTGTAAACTATAGCTGTGACGTCTGCATACTAAATGACCGTGGTTTCTTAGAGAGAGATACAACTGATATGCAATGAGTTGTTAATTAAATCAAATTCGGCATCCGGACTTATTGTACCTTTTTAACGACTCAACGCTGATCTATTTTACTTCCTCTATTGAACAACCCATCCTGATTTGACAGCTATCAATCAACATTATAAATTTATATCGATGAGCGTCGCATATTTTTTATCACTAATTTGATAATCTACATCGTCTAAGATTAATCTGTAAAGTTTATTTTTTATAATAGTGTGATCTTAAAAGTGGATATATTTTAATCATTGTGATTTTCCCGTATGTGTTGGTATGTACACTATTTAGCTATAGCTGATTTTAATAAGGAATACTTTAAAGCGATGCATTAAGCCTTCTTATTTTTAAAGTCTTATTATTTAACAAATTTAATGGTAAACATATTTTTTTTTGTCCAACGACCAAATCCCTCTTTTTTGTCATCGTTGACATCAAACATGTCCTTCATTTCAAAGTCATTTTTACTCGACGATAGTGTTTTTAATCTTATCAACCGCATACATTATCGTGATCATAATCATGATTATTCAACAGAAAATGGTGTTTGACACATTTTTTTTAAATAACCTTGTTTAAACAAAAACTATTATTAACAGATAGTATATGCACTATGAAATTTAAAAATCTATGAAAATTAAATACCCGTGATCTTGTTTTCGAGAAATAAGCCATTAAAATTTTTTCGGGAAACGATTCGATTCAGATTTTTAGAATTTATTGGCAACTTTTTTTTCTGTCTTAACCAATGAAAAAATAAATAGGTTTTTATAACATTAAATAGAATATTTTTGTAAATTGTGTAGTTAAATCATGAAAGAGATGAATAAGGCATTGTTTTTAAATGGCTCTAAGTCTTCGTTGCTATACTAAGAGGCTTTCTTGAAGTACTTGATAAATTGCATGCTCATATTGGTGATTTTGAATCTGTTCAAAGTTTTGATTTTTCTACCCTGTATACCACATTGCCTCACATTCTCATTAAGAAAAAAATCACACACCTAATTAAATGGGCATTCAAAAAATCAGAATGTGAATATATATGTTCAAACTCTTTTAGGTCATTTTTTAGTAGCAATAAACAAAAAAAACTATGTTAATTGGACATGCTTTGATACTATATAAGCCCTTGAATTTTTACTAGATAACATTTTTGTTTGCTTTAGAGATTCCGTATATCGTCAGGTAATCGGAATTCCAATTGAGACCAACTGTGCACCACTTATTGTGGACCTGTTTTTGTATTGCTATGAGTTACAATTGATGACAAAAATTAGCAAAGACCCATCGAAACAACATCTCGTAAACAAATTTAATAATAATTTTAGATATTTGGATGATATTTTGGCTCTCAATAATGACGACTTCAGTATGTATATAAATGAAATTTATCCTGCTGAACTTACTTTAAATAAAGCTAATACTAATAATGACCACTGCCCTTTCCTCGATCTTGATATCTATATCACTAACGGAAAGCTGAATACTAAAATTTATGATAAAAGGGATGATTTTTCATTTCCTATCGTTAATTATCCGTTTTTAGATGGTGACGTTCCCTTGTCACCATCTTACGGTGTTTATATATCTCAACTTGTACGATTCGCTCGTGTTTGTAACAATGTTTTAGATTTTAACGAGAGAAATTTATGTATTTCTAAAAAGATATTACACCAGGGTTTTCGATATCACAAACTAGTCAAAACTTTTACTAAATTTTATCATCGGTATAAAGACATCATTCGTAAATATAGCTCAACATGCAGACTTTTTATACGTTCAGGTATTTCACATCCATTTTTTTATGGAAATATTCTTTATAAAGCACAAAGGTGTCAGTATTCACCTCAGAAACTTACAAAACCTTTAAATAGACTGATTAAGAAGGGATATAATTACGATACTGTTGTCAAGTCATTAAAGATTGCATATTTTGGCGTTAATATTGAGTCACTGATAAGGTCTTTGCGTCGGAACTAAAGACATTTATTCTAAAAACAGTTGTTGGCATGACACGGGTTATGTTCTTCTCATATATGTTATGATGGTATGATACTAAATCCCTAACGGGAAGGATTGTGCCTGATGTTCATATGATGAAATCATAATCTTTCAGTCAGTTTAATTGAAGTCTGGAGCTGGCATGTCAGTTAACTGCTAGTAGTCTGTTGTTATTTATGTATTATTGTCATTTTGTTTATTTTCTTTGGTTACATCTTCTGACATCAGACTCGGACTTCTCTTGAACTGAATTTTAATGTGCGTATTGTTATGCGTTTATTTTTCTTCATTGGTTAGAGGTATAGGGGGAGGGTTGAGATCTCACAAACATGTTTAACCCCGCCGCATTTTTGCGCCTGTCCCAAGTCAGGAGCCTCTGGCCTTTGTTAGTCTTGTATTATTTTTATATTAGTTTCTTGTGTACAATTTGGAAATTAGTATGGCGTTCATTATCACTGAACTAGTATATATTTGTTTAGGGGCCAGCTGAAGGACGCATCCGGGTGCGGGAATTTCTCGCTACATTGATGACCTGTTGGTGACCTTCTGCTGTTGCTTTTTATTTGGTCGGGTTGTTGTCTCTTTGACACATTCACCATTTCTATTCTCAATTTTATTTCGAATATTTGACTTAAAGTTGAAAAAGATAGTGTAGGTAAACTACTTAATCGTCATCATGGTCATATTAGTTATTCATCCGATTCTTATTCTTAGACTTTCCTGTTTGTTATTAAACTGATCATGAATAAAAGATGAGGGTTAAAATACATTTCACAAATTTTAAACCTGAATACATGTTCACGGGTGTGTCCCGTGTCAGATATATATGTATATTATTTTATAAAATAAATAGGATTTTATAACATTAAATAGAATATTTTTGTAAATTATGTAGTAAAATCATGAAAAGAGATGAATAAGGCATTGTTTTAAATGGCTCTAAGTCTACGTTGATAATATATGCATAACGAAATTCACAAATTTAGGAAATTAAATGTCCGTGGTCTTGTTTTCGAGACATAAGCCATTATTGTTTCTTTCGGGAAACGATTCGATTCAGATTTCAAGAATTTTATTAACATCTTTTCACACATTTTTTTTACAAACATAATGTTATCTACAATGGTAGAATTTAGTGAATGTTTGGTCTCGCACCTAAAGAGAAAAATAAATACAGAAGTCTTTTTACTTTATCTATTCTTAATTATTTGTTAATGCGTAGTAAATGATATTTTATCTTATCATAATGCTACTTGAATTTTCAAAATTTAAATCTTTTTACCAAATTTGTTTTAGTATTTCTATTTATTCGTATAGACAATGAGCGACGATTAAGAATCCCAAAACAAACGATACCTTATCCAACACTCCCAATAGAAAAATCGAAAATCGGATATCAAATTTTTGTTTTGTTAATCATTACAAATACAGTGAGCCAAATTTTAACATTTTGTTTGCAAAGATGTCAGATATAGTCAAATTACAGCATTAATTCTTAATAACTTTTTTGTTATGATTTTATTAAGTATGTTTAATTCTTTAAATATGTATGCGTCTATAAAAAAAAATCCAAAATTATTATCAAGGCAGAGCTAATTGTTTCTGTGACATAACACAGCTAAAGTTATCAAGGCAGAGTTAATTGTTTCTGTGACATTACACAGCTAAACATAGATTGTTTATTCCAAACAAACATTGTCGTCATCATGATTTCATAAAATTGCTTAATATAAAAACTGCATACTGAATTCAGTCAACAAAATTCCATAAATTGTCTCAAGTCAGGAATAAAATAGTTGGTGTCTGTTCGTTTGATGTGTTTGAACTTTTGATTATATAATTTGATTACAGACTTTCCGTTTTAAATTTCCCTCGGAGTTTAGTTTTTTTCTGTTATTTTTTTTTCCGAAGTAAATATTATTGATATATTTAGAAAAATGTCTCATAACAATAACTTTATTATTCATTAATTGATAACATACATTACTGATTACTGTTGATAAAGAGTTTGGATTTTAACAAAAAATTATGAACGTCAATGCAAATTCAAAAAGGAGTGGGTCTATAAACAAGAAGTTAATTACAGCTGTAAAATTTCTGACTTGTTACTGTAAGTATCCTACGTTTTTTAAAGACTGCTTTTATAGCTAGAACATGCCCTTTGTTTGACAGTTGTCGTTACTCATGGTCAAAGCAGAAACACATCATTAGATCAACCAAATTATTCTTCATATTAAAAGTTTCTAAGTCATGCATGTGGTCGGAATTTGATTTTTTCAGTATTTTCGACTTAAATTTTTTCTAATGGAGCTTTAAAATTTGAAAATTCAAGTAGCATTATTATAAGATACGACATCATTTACTACACATTATCAAATAATTAAGAAATAGAAAAAAGTAAAAAGACTTCTGAATTCATATTTCTCTTTAGATGCAAGACCAAACATTCACTAAATTCTACCATTTTAGCAGTACAAAAGATTTTTCATCTTTGCTGTTGTTATATTCTTCTATTCAGGTAATTTTTCATCTTGTGACTCCAAAAAGAAAGTCTTTCAAATTAAAAATGGATGAATACAAAACTATTTACATTTATTTTATTAGTATATTTATTTGTTTCTTATATGTATGGTTTAGTTATTATAAGTTGTATGTATAGAATTAAAAATGACAAATATC
This sequence comes from Mytilus trossulus, assembly GCF_036588685.1. Lineage (NCBI taxonomy): Eukaryota > Metazoa > Mollusca > Bivalvia > Mytilida > Mytilidae > Mytilus > Mytilus trossulus. Next base: position 34,462,075 of record NC_086383.1, on the reverse strand, counting down.
AATATGTTCTCTACTGATGAAAAAATTGGATTTTTTTTAATTTATTTTTTAACTCTAACGATTTTTTAAGTGTTTTTATTTTAAACCCGGACTGCACGCGATAAACCTATTAATAGGTTATCAAAGTCACTAGGCTAATAATTTGATTAGAACAGGCTCTAATAACTTAAGAACTGATAGTTCACATTATATGTAATTTGTTGTAGTTGAGATTTTAAGTATGTCATATATTACATAAAACCAGCTATTTGGTTTTAACAGGAAATGCAACGTCATATAAATGGTAGTTATGAATAGTGCGTGGTGAGTCGTGTTAGCACGATTGCATATATTTTGTCTTTTACCTTTGATCAAAGAATCTTTTCAGAAAAAAAACTCACTCGTATAATTTTTGAAATTTTAATAGAAAATTTAAACATGAGGACGATATATCCCTTTGCATTATTCAGAGAATGGGTGTGAGCAAAAAGTAAAAAACAATTTATAATGCATGCACGGAAACATGATTAAACTGCGACAAAGTAAAATATTATATCAAGTAGCTTTACGGGTAATATATTGTATTATACAATAATCTGAAAACATACAAATTTACTAAATTAAATATAAAAAAGAAGATGTGGTATGATTGTTAATGAGACAACCTTCCACGGAAAACCAAAATAACACAGAAATTAACAATTATAGATCAACGTACAGCCTTCAACAAATAGGAAAGTCAATACCGCATAGTTAGCTATAAAAGGCCCCGAAATGAAAATTTAAACAATTCAAACGGGAAAACTAACGGACTAACTTTCAAAAAAAAAATGAACGAAAAACAAATATGTAACACATAAACAAATTACAACCACTGAATTACAGGTTCCTGACTTGGGACAGGCACATACATACAAAGTGTGACGGGGTTAAACATGCGGGATCCCAACCCTTCCTTTTACCTGGGACAGTGGTATAACAGTACAACATAAAAACTATTATAAATCAGTTGAAAATGGATCAGATTTGGCAAAATACAAATTGACGTGGACGGCTACTTGTACACCCCAGCAACAAAAAAATACCTGACAACTAGTTTCAAGCCTCTAACAACTTATAAAAAAATCATGCATCTTATACTAAATACTTTTGATGAAAATACAGCCCTTATATCTGAAACTACCTTCATATAGTACTACAACACAACTCTTGTAATATTCCTCAATGCAGGTCCTGTTTCCAAGCTTCGCTTACAATGCAGCTTGTTAGTTAAACGTCGCTTCCTGATTTGTATATCAAGCAAATTGGTTATAACTTAACTTCAATGTTGAAGTTGCATGAAGGTAAAAGAGGGACGAAAGATACCAAAGGGAGAGTCAAACTCATAAATCTAAAAAAAACAACTGACAACGCCATGGCTAAAAATGAAAAATACAAACAGACTTACAATAGTACACATGACACAGGTTCGACCTGAATTGAAGTCAAATATCTATTTGGACGCGTTAATTATATTTCTACTGCGCAAAAACTACTACCCAAAAAACCAAATTGCGTGCGATTTATTTCTCACGACTTTCGGGTCTTAATGGGTCTTAATGGGTCCTTACATTCTGTATTTTATAAAATAAAGTTGATCGTGAAACATTATTTTGAAATTAGATTTAGAATTTCTGTATTATTAGTTTATTTCTATATTCTGTACTTCGTTCAGTTCTATATTCAGTATTTAACTAGAACAGTGTAATCTTTAGAACTTCACATTTATTCTTTATACTTTTGATGTTACTCTGTTCATTAATCCCCCTTCCACATTAATGTGTATTCTATAAACCCCAAAAATATCCATTTATACACATATACACATAACAATATGTCTTACCAATAATTCAAGAATGCCGTGTCTAACAAAGATTCTAATATAACGTGGTTCACTATGTAAACAAACCCATGCTCGTAATCCAATAAAAGTTTGTGTGTGCATGCGTTTACTGCAGAAAAATAAATTGTAATCAAATTGGCATGCATTTAATATATTTCATTGACTTAAAAAAAACTTTTTTTCAAACCATCAAATGATGCACACGTTGATATTTAAACAATGATTACAATGTGTAAAACAAAATCGCCATATTTGACCGGGATACAGCTACCGTTCATTTTGGCTGATCAAACCCCCTGTCTCTGAAAATACATTAAATATTGTCTGCTTGCTTGCAAAAAAAAGGAGGTTCACGGAAAAGCCGACACAAACGCGCTACACCTCTACACATCGGACATTTAAATTACCTTAATTATTTTAATCAGAATCGAAATGATTGATGCAAGCTATACTCAATCGTAGTTTTAAAATAGGTAGTCATTATAATCGTGTTATTTTGGTTCGAGCAAAAATATGGGTATTCATTATATTCGTGTTATTTCGGGCAAAAATAATAACGAATATAATGGCTATATCAGTTATATGATAAATATTTCAAAGTATAACATTAATGAGAGACAATTTGATCAAAGAACAATTACAGGTCTTTTCACGAAATAAACTTAAAACAAACCAAACTATGTCTGGTGATGGCAGATAGCTTATCTCGCATTAATTCCGAAAATATATTATTTAAGTATTTTTTGTCAATTGAAGGTTTGACATTTCTAATATAAAAAAGAAGATGTGGTGTAATTGCCAATGAGACAACTGTCCACAAGAGACCACAATGACACAGACATTAACAATTATAGGTCACCGTACGACCTTTAAAAATAAGCAAATACCGCATAGTCAGCTATAAAAGACCCCGATAAGACAGTGTAAAGAAATTCAAACAAGAAAACTAAAGGCCTTATTTATATATAAAAAATGCACGAAAAACAAATATGTAATAAAAACAAACGACAACTACTGAATATATGTTCCTGACTTTGGACAGGCACATATGACTACTAAGCAAAATCAAAAGACCCCATTAGTCTATCAATTTAGGCAAAAGTAAATAATTTTGACCTAATTTTGATCTCAAAGCAAAGTACCATAAGTCACTATTATATACCGTTGTTAGTTTTATCACAATACAGCACACTTTAAGCATGAAAAAGGAGAAAACTCACTTCAAGTATCAATGCACCCTTTTAAACTTACATATTTATATGTGTTATGACATACGTCATGTACGTTGTAACCTACCCACAATTATTTAATGCATACCTGTCATTTTATTGCGCCATTCAATAAAATTGGCAGGTAGCCTAATGCAAATATCGCATACATTCGCTCAAATAAAAGTTTTCTATCTGATAATATTAAAAGAAAAATGTTTATTGAACGAAACTATATCATTCACTAAATTGTGAGTGATAACTTAAGAACACGTGTTAATTGATAATGTACGTTTATTTTTTCTGAATTTCAATTATTTTGAGTTTAAGAATAAATTTACTGTTAGTTCAAATTGAGCTTTGATTTCTGTATTTTCAAGTTGAATTATAATAGGGGGTTATTTCATGACATACCCGTACACATTGACCAAATAATAAGAATAAAGTAAAACAAAAAGATGAATGTGTAGGTCGAAAGCAGTGAAACCAGAAAAAATCAGGAAAAATAATATATTTGTTTTCCTTAAGGATGTACTTAGGTGAGCTAACTAAATATATCAAGTATTTAACATTGATAATTTAAGCTGGAAGAGTATAAGTTAAGGATCAAAATGAGCTACACTTATTGATAGGTCATGGAGCTCCTTTTCGAGATATTTCATTTATAGAATGTGGCGGGAAAATAACTGACTCGAACTTTTACCTATTATTTGCAATAGTATTATTTTGGTATCAGATCAAAAGAAAAAATATAAAGAATCTGCTTAAATTTTGTTATATGACCTTTTATGAGCTATTAAATCTTATGTTAAAAGATCAATAGGTGTTATAGGGTACAATATTTAACCTTGTATCGTAAGGAAAAACACTGAGAAGTCCGAACATTTGACACTTATTCAAAAACCTCACAAAGTACATCCTTAACTGATAATTTGAAATGCATTTAGCAAAATCTCATAATTTAAGTGTTATGCATTCTGTCAATATGCATGCATGTACAAAAAACAACGGTATTTTTATCAACTTGAATGCAGAAAGATTGTCCCTTAAATATCACAAAGTTCATTAGAGGTTGTTTACCCGAACAAAAAAATGGTCGATGTAAAAATATCACGAAATAACTTGATATTTAACTGTTATATTCTTGTCTCATTTAAGTTATTATTTAATCCCATAGCTTTATATTTTTATATTAAAACTACAAATTAGATTCATAATAAAAAATAATGGTCAAAACCCAAAAAGAGACACAATATAAATGCCAAATTATATCCAGAGAAATTGCATGAAAAATATAGGTTCAAAAATATAAGAATCAAACAAATAGTCTGGACATATTTGACACTTGTTCATAATTTAGTTGTTTGCGTTACATATTTATGTGTTCAACGTATATTTGTTTGCTTATTTTTTGCTCTTTAACATTTGACACTTTGATAACGAATGGTCGATTTTGAGCTGTCAGAAAAACAGAAAGTTTTATAAAAATTACTCCATAATGTTTAAGCGAATTTCTATTGATATTTCTGTTTTTTGGCTACACAGTAAATTTTAAATTATAATTATAGAATTATTTCAATTTAACGTAAATATGTCGTAAGCTTCATTAAAACTTCCTTAAATTGTAAATTCTAGATAACACGATCCCTGACTACGTGATCTGAATTTGTATTACAATGTTAAATGAAGCTTACGTCATATTTGCAATAAAATCATACAGTCTATATCTTTTATAATTATAATGTCAGGATAGAAGATTTAATTCCTTGGCGTTTGCTTCCTTTTTGTGGGAGACAATATCCGTAATATCTACATGACAATATATTTTTGTTTAAACTTGTTTATTTATAGTGGATTTGGAAACAAGTTATTGCAACTTATAACAGTATTTTATTCAGTTAGTGACAATACATTACTGAAACGAGTATTTTACAATGGGAAGTATACAAAAATCCTAATCTCATATGTACATAATTCATAGAAAGCAAAATGACAAACTTGAACCGTGTGCCTTCAAATCGTTTAAAAGAAACGTATCATTTAAGCTGAAATGTTAACATTTATAAACTGTTACGGTTTAAATCGTTCTTGTCCTTCACATGTTCAGCTTTAGAGGCTCCGAAAGAAGATGCGAGCAGAATACTGCTTCAGACGAATGTAATTAAAACGTGTTAATTTGTTCATTTTCTACGAACTTCATTTACACTGATATCAGGAAAGGATGACCTTACATAATCATAATAGTATTTTCTATGCCCCTTTTAGATCAAATAGCTTCTGACATATAAAAATTGTTATATATTTTGCGGCTTTTAAATAACTTGCTAAGATATTTCATAGTGAATATTCAATTATGTTTAACAGCCTATTTTGATAGAGGAAGTATTCGGGAATTTACGATCAAACAGCTGACGAATCAACTCAGTGATAGATAAAACTGAAAAAGAACACAATGCTAAATGCATACTCATAATCAGAACTATGTATCAAAAGTAAACATATATTTTTTTTAATTTTAAACAACTAGTTTCAATAGATCAGCTGTAGATTTATACGTGTTAGCAGTAATTGAAAATATTCATCACTTAGGCAATAGGTATATATATGCATTTCGACAACCAATTTTGTGTTGTGATGAGCACACCAAGTAGTAGGGGTTCATATTTTTTATCTCGCTTATGTACCGATTTTTTCTTGGATTGAGGGAAACTTGCATTTTCATAAATGTTTTATGTCGTGTTTCTGGCAAAGTTTGCATATATTCTTTTATAAATTGTGTTATTCGTTTACCATTTATATTCATTGTTCCACAGTACTCACAAAATCTATGAAAATAAAAATCTTACGAATTTTAATAAATCCACAATATTCAAAATTCCAGCACTTAATCTTTTTTCGAGAAGAAAGAAACAAAATCTTCTCATACATAAAATTTTACCTATGCATTATCATGACACATTTCGAGCTTCTAAATGATATTTTAACATATGATTATTCATAATACTTGTAAATAAAAATAATATGTCTGACTTTGGCATATACATTAAAAGATTTGAATTGTACAAAAAACAAAGTATAAGTACTTTACACGTTTTTTTTAGACAGTTAAGCCAAAACAAGTTTAGCCTGTCTAAAGAATGAACAAAAGAAAAATAATATTAAAAGATATTCCAAACTGCTTTTGTTAAGTTGTCACAAATCTGAATTTTTTATCAAGGGTTATGCATATTACGCATTGCTTATATCAATTAGTTCCTTAAACATGTTAAATCAGTTTTCACTATTGTTAGCAGTTCTTTATGAAATGGTTCCTAGACAATTTTTTTAAGTGTTAACATAGTTTAATGATTTAATTTACTAGATTATGAATATTTAACCACTTTCTATCTGTCATACAATGTACTCCTTGTATTATTTAGTGATTGAATTTATTTTAGGATTGCATAATAGAAAAGGATATCCCAGTGCGTCGTATTGATTTGCTGTGTAAAGTATAACTATTGTTTTATATCGAAAACAGTCCGTTCACATTAACGTGTAAATTTGTCATACGTCAAACAAGGTATTTAAAATTTTGACTGATTACCGACTGATCATTTACGGTTGATTAATCAGTACCCCTTATGAATGAAAGTACCAGGATATTTTTTCATAGTAATTTAACTACTTTCTTTCCAGAATTACATGAATTAACATTATGAAGATTACAAACTATTGGATTACATTCTTGAGCTTTCTTGTGCAAAGTTTTGGTGAGTAAAATATATTTGAATTTATGAATGTGACAGTTCGTCGTAATTTGATATTCATTCGTAAAAATAAATTAAAGTATCCTGAAATACCTATCAATCAGGTTAAATGTCCCAGCTGGTTCCATTTTCAAGATTTTGCAAAGACTTTATGAATTCATAACAACTGAAATAATTTTACTTATACATCTTGTTTCCTTATTTTGGTGATTTCATAGTATGTAATAAAATTAACGGTACAATTTCTTGCACCAGATGCGCATTTTGACAATACATGTCTCTTCAGTGATGCCCATGGCCAAAATATTTGAAATCCAAACGTGTTACAGATTTTTTTTTGTCTAAGTCAATTATAAACCTGTGCTATTTAATCCAGTTTTGGTGATATCATTTTTGCGTGTATAGGTACTTATTTTCCCCTCTATTGTGGTATTGGTCTATGGTCATTTTTGGGCAGTATTTTCCTTTATTTTTTGGTTACTTAGTATATTCTTGGTATTTTTACCCTTCTATTTTTTGTGTTTATTTTGAAATCTTTATTTCACAGATGACGACATATATGTTTCAATTGCCTCTTATAAAATGGAGAAAGGAAATGGGGAATGTGTCAAAGCGACAACAACCCGACCATAGAGCAAACAACAGCCGAAGGTCACCAATTGGTCTTCAATGTAGCGCAAAACTCCTGCACCCGTAGGCACTTTCAGCTGGCCCCTTAAAAATATGTATAATAGTACAGTGATAATGGACGTCATACTTAACTCCGAATCATACACAAGAAACTAAAATTAAAAAATCCTACAAGTCTAACAAAAGCCAGAGGCTCCTGACTTGGGACAGGCGCAACATTGCGGTGGGGTTAAACAGATGTATGTGATCTCAACCCTTCCCTTTACTTCTAGCCAAGGTAGAAAAGTAAACGCATAACGATATTTGTTTGTTTTTATAGAGATAAATATTATAACACAAAGTTAATTGCTGTATCCTAATAATTGACACTTTTACATTTTATGTCTGTTTGTCACATACAAAAAAAGAAAGACGTGGTATGTTTGCCAGTGAGACTAGTCTCCACAAAAGACCAAATGACATAGAAATTAACAACAATAGGTCACCGAGCGACCTTCAACAAAAGGACAAAGCCCATACCGCATAGTCAACTATAAAAGGCCCCGAATTGACAGAGGTCAAACTATCAAACGAGAAAATTAACGGCCTTGTTTATCTACAAAAAATGAAAGTTAAAACATGTAACACAGCAACAACTGACTACCACTGAATTACAGACTTCTGACATGGGACAAGCGCATATATACACAATGTGTCTGGGTTAACATGTTAGTGGGATCCAACCCCTAACCCTAATCTAGGACAGTGGTGTAACAGTACATCAAAAGAACAAACTATAAAAATCGTGTGTTTTTTTTAGTTGTGAATATAAGCGCGTTTTTTGCGACTGTCAAAAATTGAGAGGTTTTGCTAGCTAAATAAAGAGGTTAAGACCACCATTTTTCATATAGTAAAATGCCTGTATAGCATGATACTTTTTTAATTTTACCTTTCGATTTTTGCAATCGATTAGGGCATGTCCGGTTTGAATTTTCCATGGTGCTCGGTATTTTTATCATTTAACTTTTTTTTAGCATCTCGGGAGAACATAGCGCTTAACAAAAACACCGATCAAAGTACAACTTATCTTTTCTGGACCAATTTTAAACCATCTGCTTCTTCTTATGCTGTGGATGGCAATAGGCAGCAGTTTGATGATGGTCTATCCGGCGGGCCTTTCTGCGCCCAAACGTTAAGTAATCAAGCAAATTATTGGTGGGCCATAGACCTTGGACAGGAGTACACGATTAACGTGATAACACTCTACAATAGAGAAGACTGTTGTGGTAAGTGATATTTACGTGGCGTTAAACTATTATATATATGTCGAAATTATATATCTTTACAAGAAGTGTGAACAAAAATCAGACTTGACTCCAAAAGTACATTTGAGTAAACTGGATGTAACTTCTTATCAATGATGCTGACTTAAATAGTGGAAAGACCCTTAAATATTTCGTGAACAATTGGTTTGTCATAAGAGTCGTTTTGTTAAAGATAGAAACACTACAATTTGGAAAACTGAAAAGTCTTACAATGGTTCACGCTTTATATCTTTAAAGTTATATAACGAAAAGATAATAATAGACCATGTGACTTTTCATGTCTAAAATAACAACAACTTTACTTGTTAAAATGACTTTTGTTTACCGGTAGATTCAGAAGCATGAACCTTAACACCGATAATGCAATTTCAAATAATTCCAAAAGCAAGATTTATATTTTTATTTATTAGACAACAAGAATACACGTTATCGATATCTGTCCGCAATTACTAGATATGACATAGGTTGAAGTAAAATGTTGACGTCATAAAACAAAATATCTTACGCCATAATGGAAAAATGATTGTTGTTTGCGTCAAAAGTTCTAGCGGCCGGGTCAGCCGAGATTAACGATGAGGTGTTCATGTCTTATCAGGTTTCAAAATATAAATTACTGTTCCTAAATTGATGTCGAACTCTAAAATAAAATATGATTGTCATAATACAGATTTTAATAAAAGCTTCTTGAATTTAAGATTAATTTTAAGGTTAAATTGGTTGCCCCTTTTGGGCACATACCATGTTGTATATACCATATTATTCATTTCAATTCATTTTGGTATAATGTATTGCCTTATGTAAAATTGTAGGTTATCGTTTGACCGACTTTCAAATTCTCATCTACAATCCAAGCATCAACACTTGGACATCTTATGACCAGCAGCAAGGGCAACTCTGTTTTCATCAAGCTGTGTCGGCTCCAAGTGTACTCAGTATTGCCTGCAATCAGCTTATCCGTGGAAGATACATCAAACTATACAAGAATCATCATTATTTCTCTCAAGGAGACGCCTTAACTTTGTGTGAGGTTGAAGTTTTTGCTGATCAAACTCCTTATAAAGGTATTCTTAAACGTTATTTCTAAATTCTTTTATTATCTCCTGCAAATACCAATAACACAGTGTAGCTACTGTTTGTCAATATTGTTTCTTTTGTTCATCATTGTGTTACACCTTAAATTCTCATAGTATATCAAATGAGTACGCGAGAAGAAATATAACGCGAACTTAAATCGTCGCGAATATGCATAACTTGGCTATTTCCTTAATTAACTTCCTCAATTTAATTAGAAAATCGCAAAATTAACTTGCCGCGAATGGACTAAAAAGGTATATACGCGAAATAAAATGTCCGCGAAGATAAGTTGATATATACATGTAGTATTAAGTTGTATATATGAACGACGTTTTGGGTTGAATAACTAGTAAATATTACATCTTCTTATCTAATAAGTACAATAGTTGTCAAGAAAGTGTAATGGTTAAAATGCAGCATAGTCAGCATATATCGAAATAAGTAGGAGTGGTTTTTTTGGTATATTCCATTTTTGCTGTTGTTTTTTTTTGTTCTTTGTGAACTATGTGCTGTGAAAGACAATGAGACGCTTTAAAGATCAAATTGTAACCTGAGGTTGAATACATCAATGATATAAGGTCGTGGATAGAGTTGACGTATATTAACTATTTGACATGTATAACAAACAAGATTGTTTATTTCTTTTTTATTAATAGAATCAAATTAAAAAGTGTATAAAAGACGTTTTTTTTTGGCATCCCAGTTTGTTTCGATAGCAGTGTGTTTTGATAAATTTTACAAATTAAGTTCAATGTTACAACGTGATCTCTTCCAGTGTGTCATCCTTGCGTTTGTCTGTATTTGTCTCATCAGTGGCTTTTGACTTAAAACTATCGAAAAATCAGAACTCAGAACAATAAAATCCACAAACTCTAAACGCCTTTTGAAATCTCGCGATTTCAATGATGTCAATCTTTATATTTTGCATTTCGGAACAATTATGTATGTTGATTTAAACATTACGTGTTAAACATATTTGTCTTATACATCTTTACAGGGTTGTACTGCAAGCAGACAAACAAACAACCGATTTCGAGTCTTCAGAAAATTTTAACAAAAACCACACGTCTTCGATGTGCCGTTTTTTGCCGAAAAACTGATAGCTGCCTTGGTTTCACGATGACTGTTGATGGAACATGCTCTTTGTTTCAAACAAGTAAATATTCTGCAAGTGTTAATGGTGGTAGCGTTTACTTTGAAAGATGCTGAATAATGTTTTCCAGTGATGATTTAGGGACTTTTTATAGATGACTGACTATGCGGTATTGGTTTTGTTCATTGGTCAAGGCCGTACGATGACCTATAGCAGATAATTAATGTGTCATGTTGGTTTCTTGTGAATAGTTGTCGCATTTGAAATACAATATTTTTTTTATTATATATTGCATTGGGCGAACACTAATTTTTACTTATAAAATTGAATATGTAAATCAAGATTAGAAATTGCTAGCCGATAACCAATACATATCTTTTCATCTTAATTTGCTTTGATTAAAAAAAATCCGTTAAAACAAGCGTTATACTATTGCAATTACCCTTAACTTCAAGAATTGGAAGCGAATATATCAAACATATCAACATAACTTTTAAATAAATATAATGTGATGAAAATGGGGCAGGTTTGTAACGCATTTGCAATATCAATAATTTTATTGATAAATGTACATTACTCTAATAAGGAATTATAGAAAGCATTCAACAAACATGTGAAGTAAAACAGCAATATTTTTACCAACAAAAAACAAGAACAGTTCTGGTTATGGAAAATGATATTTTTGGATATAAAAGGAAAATATATTGAATTGTGTTCAAAAATTGATTTTTACATCCTACATATCGTACATTTTGTCGTATAAACATATTTAAATTAAATTCTAGGATGTTCGCTTGTCTTGTTTTGGAATTGTGTCAGATTTTCGGTATCTTCTGGTTTTATCAATGTGAATGCCTTAATTTTTTTGTCCATTGACCCCCATTTTTTTAATAAATCTTTTACATGTATAATTATAAGCCATATCTAAAAGTCTTATGAACTCGGTGATATTTTTTAATAGTTTTCTAGAACGTAAACTTGTCATTAGATGCTATGGAAAATCAAGAGAGGATATTTTCCCTCCAAAATTTCGATGGCTAATATCGCGAAAACAAGCACATTGACCTACATATTTATTTTGGCTTTTTTGTTCCTTTATTATTCCCCTATCAATATATAACCAGTGTAATGAAAAGCTTTTTGTTTTCAAACTGTGAAGCGTGATAATGTAACATTCTGCTTCACAGTCATTTTGCAAAGTGCAATCATTTAGAGTATAAAATTATCTCACGAAATTGGAAATAGTAACAAAATTTGAAAAATAATTGTGACCATCAAACTAATATTAGTATTAACGATTATAAAATCATCCGATATTTGTTATAATTTCGATAAGATAATCATATATTCTAGAAAATATTAAATTCCTGCTCTGAAAGTCTCTACTCTGCCGTATACCATTACCGAACCATCAACGTCACATCCTGACAAATTATGCCCGAATAAAACATATATGGCTTCTTGTATTTCTAGAAAATCCAGATCATAAATCAATATTTAAATTTAAGTGATTCTGGAATTTAGACGAGCATACTTTATCATCATTTGGAAGCCAACAGTGTATATAATGGCACAGTAGTATACCATCGTTCAAAAATAAGAAAAGTATTTGTATTACATTTTGCAATACTTATTGTTAAAATCGACGATCTAAAACTTAATTATTAATTTTTAAATCGTAAGTTAACTATTTTAATTTGTCAATATATTTTGATGTTCTGATTTTCTGCTTCACAGTGGTACTCCATAAGTAGGAATAATTTCCAACTTTTTGTTGATAATAGTATTGCCGTATTTATTTGAAGTGATTATTGAATGAAGTTCATTGGATTAAGACAATTGATAAAATCCCCTGGCAATATCGATAAACCCATCTATCTTCTTAATTCACGGCATGTGTTGAAGAACACATATAAAACATAATCTTTTTTCAAAAGATGAAACGAGTTCGATTATTGATTCCGGGATTACGTTATGTTTCCATGAACACAATTTGTGTTTGTAAAATCGTTAGGTCTTTTCAACAATTTTTTTTAGTAAGGTTTCGGGCAGTAAATTCATTTTTAAAATAGAAACAAGACCTAAAAAGTAGAATGACAAAAATACTGAACTCTGAACAAAATTCAAAACAGAATGTCCCTAGTCAAATGACACAATCAAATAATAAAACACATCAAACGAATGGACAACAAGTTATTAATTGTATTAAAAACATAAAAGAATATGTTAAAAGTATGGTATTTATCTAAAGAACTAAATACATCGTCATTCGTTCCTTTAGGGAAATAATTACTGGAAATCTCTCCATGAACTGTAATATGATACGTTGAATTACAATTTTATATTAATTCATAATACTTACGTAATTGGAAATTACATTAGGATTATCTCCCCCTAATTAGTATTCACACCGCCGATCGCGCTTTAAAATATCAATAAAGCGCTCAGGTATATCGACTCCCACCACGCATGCGTGATTCCCCAGTCTTCTTCTTCGGCGAAAAGTGTTCACACGCTTTATTTTTTCCTCTCGGAAATGTAACTTTTTTGATTTATATATCGTGTATTTTCATAGTTTTAATTTTAAGTTTTTGAGATAGACGCTTTTCATTGTCAACATGGCAGAAGCTTTCATTACGGCCATTAATTCGGCAAGTGAAGAAGCAAATTCTCCTAAAGCTACTCCGTCTCGCTCTGATAATAAAAACGAGAAATCGTCAGGTAAACAGACCGGAAGTCGTAAAAAGACGACAAGTAAGTCTCGTAAAGCTAGCAGCACGTGTGCTAAAGAAGTATCAGAGGAACCGGAGACAATGTCAACAACAGGTTTGTCTGTAAACATAGAAAATGAATTGAGGGCAGAAATTTCTAGTGTCAAAGAGACCGTTAATTCGGTGAATTCTCGAATGGACATTTTTCTACCTCTTTTCGAGAAGTTCGTTTCACAAACTGTCACTTCAGGTGGACAAATAGAAACGGACAGAGAAATTGCCACTTCAGGTGGGCAGAACATTTCTCAGGACTCGAGGGACATTGCCACGTCAGGTGGGCAAAATTCTCTCAGACATGCTAGTGTTGCAAATCATGATAATGACATTGATGATGCAATTTCCCTTCAACCGGATAGAGACGAAAGAAGGGGTCTTGATTTAGATTTAGATTCTGATAATGAATCCCAACATTCTTCTGTGAAAAACAGTACACACAACCGTTTTCAGAGATATTCGGTAGTTGATAAGGACTCTCTTGATACTGAAAATGTCAGTAGAGATATCCTTGGTGACATTTTTGGTGAAGATGCCAAAACTAAACCAGACAAATCTGAAGCTGGTATTGTTCTGGATCAAAGTCAGATTAATATTTTGAATCAATCATGGCACTGTGATAATCCTTTATTATTGTCAACTTATAAAGAGGAATATAGGGCTAGTTTTCCAGTGAGTGATAAATCAGCTGATATTCTTAACTTACCAAAACTAGATGACATTACTCAAACTTTACTGTGTAAACGACATGGTCCTAATGCTGGTAAAGCTCATAATAAACTTTTTTCTAAACCTGAGAAAATTTTTGAAAATATGGCTTTCAAAGGTCAGTCAGCAGCTAGAATGGGTTTGATTATTACGGCATACATGCAACAAGCCTTAGGTTCATTAATGGAAAAACTAAATGATTCTGAACCAAATATTGATTTACTTGTACAAATGGTCAAAGATATTTTTGCCATGTCAGTGAAATCTATGGATCAAACAGCTAGAACAGGTGCATTTCATCATCTGATCCGTAGGAAAGCCACTTTGTTAGATACAGGTCTAGAGGACATAACAGAGCTTAATGATAAGTTTTTATCTCTTAAATTGTCAAGTGATGGTGTTCTTGGGAAAGATTTTGAAGAGAAACTGAAAAATCGTTCTGAGACAAACAAACAAATCAAAGATTTACTACCAGAGTTAACTCGTAAATCAGCTACCTCAACTTCAAGTTTTAAAAGGAAGAGTGCTATCATTCATACTAGCCAAGACACTAATGGTCCTAAAGTAGCTAAAAATGACTTTTCCAATTTTCGCATTCCTAAGGTAGCAGCTAAACCTAGTGAAAACAAAGGTGGATTTAAACCTAATTTCAGACGCTTTGGTTCTGGTAGAAAAGAGGCTGATGGTGAAAAGAAAGGTTCTTTTCGTGGCAATGGTAGATCTAAATGACTACAAAAAGCAGGTAAATATTTTATGTCAGAATCCAGAGATACCTGTAGGAGGTCGTTTAAAATTTTTTTGGCAAAATTGGGCAAAAATAACAAACGACAGTTGGGTTTTAAAAATAATAAAAGAGGGTTACAAATTGGAATTTTCGGGGAAAATCCCACAAACAGGAATAAAGAAAACAAATGTTCCTGCGAAAGATTTACCTATTCTGTTAACAGAAATAGATCAACTTTTTGGAAAAAACGCTATAGAAAATGTACCTGTAAAAGAAAAAAACTACGGTTTTTACAGTACGTTTTTTCTAGTACCAAAAAAGACAGGCGATTTGAGACCTGTCATAAATTTAAAACCTCTAAACAAGTGTCTTCAGAAAAAACACTTCAAAATGGATTCTCTAAACAGTGTCTTAAACTTAGTACAAAAAGGAGATTGGGCAATTTCTCTCGATCTGAAAGATGCTTATTTCCACATACCAATTCACGAAACACACAAAAAGTATCTAAGATTTTGTGTCAACAATCAGTGTTACCAATTTCTGGTGCTGTGCTTCGGTCCAACATCAGCACCACGAATTTTCACAAAAGTGTGTTCTGTAGTGGCAGCTCATTTACGAGCCCAAAATATTCGTCTAGCAACTTATCTAGACGATTGGTTTTTGCTAAATCAGACCAAAAAAATGCTGATTTCAGATCGAGAGAAAACGCTAAAACTCCTAACAAATTTAGGATTTGTAGTAAATCTAGAAAAGTCAAGCCTAATTCCAACACAATCAATAACATACATAGGAGCACTGTTTTCTCTAAAAGAGGGAATGGTTCGTCCTACATCAGAAAGGGTGTCAAAACTCCTTTCTGCAGTAGAACTTATCTTAAACAAGCAAAATCAAGCAACAGCAAGAGATTTTCTACAATTATTAGGTATTATGGCTTCATGCATAGAATTAATTCCAAATGCAAGACTCTTTATGAGACCAATTCAGTTACACCTCCTTTATCATTGGAAACCAGTTTGTCAAAATCTAGGAATAAAAATTCCTTTTTCGAAACATCTAAAAGGTCACCTCAGATGGTGGTTAAAAATAGAAAATTTGGTCATAGGCAGATCAATAACACCTTGGGAAACGTCAATAACAGTAACAACAGACGCATCAAATTCAGGGTACGGAGGTCACATCAACAACAGTCTCATAGTTCAGGGTACATGGTCAGTAGAAGAAAAACTTCTCCACATAAATTCTTTAGAAATGGAGGCAGTTTTTCTAACTGTAAAACATTTTCTCCCAAAATTGATAAACAAAAATGTTCTTATTCGGTCAGACAATTCAACCGTTGTTCGTTACATAAACAAACAAGGAGGCACTCGTTCTCCCCAGCTATGTATGAGAACTTGGAAACTTTGGCAATTAGCGCTAGAAAATCAAATTTTTCTGAAAGCTGCACACATTGCAGGGAAAAAGAACATTCTAGCAGACCATTTAAGCAGGGTAAAAATTCAACCAACGGAATGGTCATTAAACAAAGAGATAACTCATGCAATGTTTCAGATTTGGGAGACACCTCACATAGATCTTTTCGCCTCTGCGAAAAATCGACAAACACAGATCTATTGCTCCTGGAACCCAGACCCTCAGGCTTATGCAATAGATGCTCTAACAATTCCTTGGAACAACATGTATGCATATGCTTACCCTCCAATTTGTCTAATACCAAAAATACTACAACACATGACAAAGTACAATTGTCAGTTAATTCTAATAGCCCCACATTGGCCGCGCAGACATTGGTACACAAATCTTCTGAAGTACATAATAGATTATCCAAGGAGCCTGCCAGTCAGGGAGGATCTATTACACCAGCCAAAAACAAACATATTTCATCCAAATCCAGCAGTATTCAATCTGACTGCATGGTTTTTATCGACAAACAGTTTAAAGAGAAAGGTTTTTCTAAAGAAACTAGAAAATTACTCAGAGCCTCATGGCGCTCTGGGACTCAAAAAGATTACTCTGTCAAATTTCGAAAATTCAATAGCTGGTGTAGTAGACGGGAAATTGATCCCTATAGTGCCTCTTTGACGGAGGCGGCTGAGTTTTTGACATTTTTATTCTCAGAAGGTCTTCAGTATAGAACCATAGCTGGTTATAGATCTATGTTATCCTCATTCCTAGCTCCAATTGGGAAAATTCCAGTAGGACAACATCCTTATATAACTCGTCTTATAAAGGGTGTTTTTAACTCGAGACCTCCAAAAGTAGTGCTTTTACCTGAATGGGACTTACCCTTAGTTTTAAAAAAATTAAAACAAGCACCTTTTGAACCAATGAAACATGCTCATTTGAAGTTTATTTCTTGGAAAACTGCATTCTTAATTGCAATTACTTCTTTCAGGAGATGCAGTGACTTACAATCTTTGTGTATTGGAGAAGAGTCGATTGTTGTGCAGAAGAAAGGGGTAACTTTTGTTCGTCATGGACTATCAAAACAGGATAGACCAAAACATTTTGGCAGCAAGATTTTTATTCCGTCTTATCAATCAGATAAATTATTAGATCCGAAGCGGTCTATTTATTATTATTTGAAGAAAACTGCACCTTTTAGAAACTCTGACAGTGAGTTTGAGATCAAGTTGTTTTTATCTTTTATTGAACCGCATAAACCGGTTACATCACAGACTATTTCGTCTTGGATTGTTAATGCAATTAAATGTGCTTACAATGAAAAAGACAAAAAATTTCGTGCTCATTCTACAAGAGCCTTGGGCCCATCTTGGGCACTTTTTAACGGCGCATCTGTGAAGTCTATTATGGACACAGCAGACTGGACAAAGGAATCAACCTTTACTCGTTTTTATTTACGTCACATAGATGTTGAAGTTTTAAATTCTGTGTAAATAAGAATTTTGTATATATATGGAAGAAAATTCTGAAAAAAGAAAAAAAAAGGAGAAAAATTTATAGAAAATGGAAGAAAAAATTTTAACTGTATAGTGTTGTGTTATTTATATCTGAACTGATGTGAAGAAAATACAGTATACAAAGTACAGAAAGATTCTTCAGCTGTGGATAGCTTAGAAATCTCCTAATGTAATTTCCAATTACGTAAGTATTATGAATTAATATAAAATTGGGAAATTTGTTCTCAAATTTTAATTTTATGATAGAATAATACTTACGTAATTGGCTCCCACCCACCTCCCCTTTTGAATCTTTTTTGGTGAACACTTTTCGCCGAGAGAGACTGGGGAATCACGCATGCGTGGTGGGAGTCGATATACCTGAGCGCTTTATTGATATTTTAAAGCGCGATCGGCGGTGTGAATACTAATTAGGGGGAGATAATCCTAATGTAATTTCCAATTACGTAAGTATTATTCTATCATAAAATTAAAATTTGAGAACAAATTTCCCAATTTTTGTTTGAGAAATTATATAATTCCTAACAAATAATGATTGCAGGAAAAAAATAAAATTGTTTACATTTTATCGAGGACAAAACTATTACAATATGTTTAAGGGATATATGTATACATATTCATTGTCTAAAGAAAGTTGCCTAAAGTCGTAATTTTGACAGTTATTTAAATGAGGTCGATTTGTCAAGAATTTTCAATTGCTATACTGTATAATGTGCTAAATTAGTAAAACCTTTACGAACCTCATCTATGAATTTGACCATAAGTTTTAATTCTTTGTGATTTTTTTATTTATGTTTCTACGATTTATACAAAATTATAATACAGTTATTCATATTTCAAGTATTGATAAGGGCAAATTTCAATTTGTACCAAAATTGGCAAAATAAACTCCAAAACATCGATAGCTAGTTTTTGGCATAGCAATATAATATTTCCCACAGAAAGTACCAAAAGTTAGCGTGCAATAAATTCTTATATTGCACTCGTGCAATACATTTTCAAAATTCATGACGTTATCAACAACAAAATCTTAATTTAAACTATTTTTTACTTTCAGATATCATCTTGCTATACAAGGGTTATTGCAGGAGTATCGGGGAATATTGTCCCCCGTAGAACATATATTGCACTCGCAAGTTCGTTCTATAAAATTCTACTCAGGACAATACTCCTCAATATTCATGCAATAACCCTATTTTATTAGCGTTCAAGCTGATAATTTTACCTCATTGAATTCGGATTCATGATACTTTCAATGTACTGCTCAAACTGGATATGGGTTATGCATTTTCTGGGTGTTTTCGAATATTTAAGGTGGTACCCAACACCTTCACTAAAATTAATTTGGCTCGTTTAATTTTCATAAAATTTCGACGAAGTATTTAATTTGATCATTTGACAAAGGAATAAAATTTCAAAAAAAATTGAACCAACCATTTTATCAGAAAATTTACACTGCTTATATAGCATTTCGACAAACACTTATTTTGATAATTGAAAAGCTTTATATTCCCTAAACAACACAACATGATGAAAACGTTCAGCTGATTTTAAAGAGTTACCTCCCTGTAGTGTTAGGTACCACCTTAAGTACAGATGCATGTAAGAATACGACAAACAGTGATAAACTAGTGTTGTCATATTGCTCAAATTTCATAACAAACATGTGTCCATACCTTACTTGAATAGGAAAATAAACTTTTTTTTATGTTTTTTTTTATGTTAAAAACCTACAAAATGGCATGTTTATTAAACTACAAAAAGGCATGTTTAATTAAAATTCAAAATGACATGTTAACCAAAACAATAAAATGGCAAGTATATTTAACTACAAAATGGCATGTTTATTTTCCTTTGTACACTTACAGATGAGCAAGTAAAACCACAAAATGGCATGTTTATAAAGTAATTTAATTTCTAAATAATTTTTTTTCCTAATTTTTGTGTTGATATGGAGTTCGTATATATACATGTTATAGTGAAATAATTACATTAGATGTATGTTTCATTATAATACGTTATTCTGATTGGCTATATGCACATCACATGTTATTCCGTAAGCAGTTGCATGAGACAATAACATTTCATTCATGATGACACGAGGTCCTACAATAAAGTGCACAGGTGAATTTAAAAATTTAACTTCATGAAAATCGTGTTTTTATAATCCTAGCTAAAAAATCTAATTATAAGTATTGAATGCTTCTTTTGTAACTTTATAGGGTTGTAAAAGCGTTGACCGTGCGTACATTTTTTTGAATGAAGCGCGGAATACAAAATGTACTTCGGTCAACGCTTTTACAACCCTATAAATTTACAAAAAGAAGCATTCAATTCTTAAATGAAAACAGACTAGCATATTGTTTTACTTATAATATAAGATCAACCAGACGTAGACAAATTCAATCACACGTAATCGCTATTTATTTATGTTATTATCTATATTATTATCAGGTTATTTCGCTATCATTTAGATAAGATAACGTAATTAGATTGCGTATTGACTATAGCTAGCACGAACGAAATGGCGATACATGCTATCGAGTTCATGTATTGTCAATTGTTAATTCTATGCTTTTTTGTAATTTTGATAAACGTTTTAGTATGCTATAAACCATATATTTGATGTCGAACTAGTGAATATGAATTTGGAAGATAATGCCGCTTTAAGTGATTGGAAATCGAATAATGTGTATTTTTACGTATATATCGGTTTTATTTTTATATTTTGATATCCCTTGTTTTTTGTATATATTTTTTTTTATAAAATTATGTCACCTTATTGTTGAAAAAAAATATGTTTTGAAACATACCTTTTCTCTCTAATGTTTGGACATTTTGGAAGCAAACTTTACAAACAACTGACATTGGCAGTTTTGTAATAAGTCTTATTTCACACATTTTGATTGATCTAACTGTATGCTATTTTGTAATACCAAAGATTTTCTGCCCACACCATTGGTGTCAAAAAGTATTTTTAGCCAAACAAGTCATTACGACATTTTAGAAACCCTGCGACGATGTGCGGCATATTCTCAACATGTATTTGACTCAAACCTTTTGTCTTTCTCAGAACTTATTTTGGTCGCTATTCCTGTTTATTTATACTGTCAACAATGTATGTCTCTACGAAACGAATCATATATTTCATATCTAGGACCAGTAAGCTGTGAACCAGTAATTACAAGTAAACACAACAAAACATAGATGAATATTAAGTTACTCCACAAAAGAGGCGTGGTCTACGTTGTCTTGTTGATGTACAATTTTTAGGTATATCAGACATAGTTGTATAACTAAGCAAAACATATCGGCTTAACTGCACGTAAAATCAGTGTGGTTAAAAATATTTTATGGCAATTTCTTTGTCAGATATTCATTTGATTTGCGCGTAAAGTGTACAAATGTTAGGTTTAATTGTATAGAGGGTTGCACAATTTTATGCTTTGATCAGACTGTTATAGCATCTTTCAACTGAATATTGTGCATGTGTACAGGTTTATATTTTAGTTAATTAAGACATAGTTATAGCTTCAAATTCGTAATGTTTTACACCACTGTCTCAGATTAGGTTAAATAACTCAATCATTTGTTAACCTCGTCGTGTTCGTTAATTGTGCGTGTGTTAATAAGAGATGAGAATGTCTTTTACAGTGTATTTTTTAATATTATGAAGTAAGCCACTGACTCAAATTAGAGGGATTTTAATTTATCATCAACATTTTAAACACATCACATTTTTTTGTATGTCATAGGCCAGTACCATTGAATATCAAGATAATATTTTACCTGT
This sequence comes from Mytilus trossulus, assembly GCF_036588685.1. NCBI lineage: Eukaryota > Metazoa > Mollusca > Bivalvia > Mytilida > Mytilidae > Mytilus > Mytilus trossulus. Next base: position 34,440,248 of record NC_086383.1, on the reverse strand, counting down.
TTACTGAAATTCAGGGAATATTTGATCCAATGTCATCCACTATAAACAGATTCAGTTGTCTCGTCTTTTTGCCACCATTAAATAATTATAAGTAAGCTTTATATATACCAAATATTCTTCTGATATATGTCTTTAAGTTGCAGTATGCCATTTTGTTTTGTTTAACATCATTCCATCATGAATAGAATTTAAATGATCAGCATTAGATGTTTGATATTGCATTGGTTTTTTTGTGTGTACATATTACGTATTTACTTGTACATTGGTCACTTGTAATTTTAAATAAACATCTTATCTATAAAGTAGTTTTGTTCCTTCATTAACATTTTAATTTATTGCAGAATTACATTTCCTATGATCTAGAATCAATAACAGCAGGCAATCGTCAAATAACACAAGCTTACAGAACATTACACTTTCGTCATAAAAAGCAAAACAAATACATGAGAGGGAATAGTAAAAATATTAAATCAATATAAAAATCTGTTATATCCCTGACTTGGTATAGGCAATTTCTTCTGTCGAACATATTGACGTGAACCTAGTTTATAGCTAGCTAAACCTCTCATTTGTATGCCAGTCGTATTGAATTCTATTATATTGACAACAATATGTGAACGAAACAAATATAAATGATAGGTAAAATGTTAAAATTAGGAGTACAGCAATCAACACTGTGTTGTCATCTTTACCAATATAAAAACATATAAAAAACACAAAAGCCAACATTAAAGACAATAATACAAGCATTAACTAATTAAACAACGACGGGATGTATAAGTCATATATATCGAAGAAACACAAAAAGTTTTATAGACAAATTCAATTACCAAAAATGAAAGTCAAGAATACAAAAAGTATCATAGAACAGTAACACATTGATGGGATATATACGTACAGAGTCACGTCAAACGGATATCACCAAAACCAGACTGAACAGTAAGTATTTTTCTATAAAGACAAACAAAATAAAACCTTTATACGTTTTAAAGATTATAAACAACATCAGTACCCATAATTTCTTTTCTAAGATCATTTGGTAACATAAATTAAAATAATAGAGATTGTGTATCGACAAGGACTTGGTACCTTCCGATATAGGTTTAGGAAAAAAGGGACTAGAAGTTTTTTACATACCCCTGGTTCACCAACTTCTGCTTAGACACTGGTGAGTAGGAGTTTCAAGCTCTTGAATATGGAATAAGTTTTAAAATGTATATTCCATATGTAGGTGAAGTTCGCTAATTGCTATTTCGAATTTGGTCTGAAAAAGTTGGTTGTTTTTTTCAATATCAAGTTCTGGGAGATATATTAATGAAACCCAATCTGATTTGTTTAAAATGTTTAGTGTGAATCAATGACCGTTGTCAGAAGCAAGAATGAATAGATCGAAAAGGCATGAAAGGGGTGCGTGTCCTTCTATGCATCGATCGACTCCATTCCTATCCAAACTAATACAGTCACTAAAAACATTAGAACAATTGACCACCTCAGAGTTCTTCCTGCACCAAAAAAAACCTCGTCAATCATACGCGCCTTTATGACGTCATTTACCCTATAGAAGGGATCGCTTGTGTCCCTGCACTATTACCGTTCATCAAGTTTCCTAGTGATCGTCATTGTACATGCAGGATAAACTAAAAAATAATTTGTTTTGTAATTTCTTAATCTTATTTCCCTTATGATAGCAGTTCTGATTGTCAATTATGATAATTCAATTTGACGAATGATTCCCTTTTAGTTTTCTTACCACTCGCTCAACATTGGAACGGAAGTGACGATTCCCCTAAACGCAGGAATGATGCTCACTAAAACCAGACTCTTTTAACTCAAATGTATCGAACTCGAAAGTTGTCTATTGGAATATTGGCGGGAGTTTCGTGTACCTTACATCTCTAGACCGAAACGCAATGTCCTTCAAAAATTAGTTACACTAAATTTAGAATGAAGACAAAACAGCGGACTTTATGTAGTTATTCTTTTATCTTATATTATGTGGTAGGCATGATGGAATGCAATGCTGAACGATAAACTAAAATGGCAAAAAAACGTCTTTGATCATCTGTCTTATGTTATGTGTGTGTATACACTTTTTGTTAACTTTCCGGAATTGTTTGCACCTTTAGTCAAATACAAAGAACAAGTTCAGACTTTCTTGGAAAAAAATAATAGCAGCAAGTTAAATTATATCGCATTTAATGAATTAGTTTGACATATTAATATATGTTTATATATAATATCATTTTGCATTTGTAATTACACTATTCAATCCAGATTAGTCAGAACAAAATCCAAATCAAATAGGTTGTCACCAAGCACCGCCATACAGTTCTTTTGTACACCAGAAATATAATGAATACGTCTTTGTTGGTGTTTGATCGAAAAACATTAGGACGGTATGAATCCACTGATGATGTATCGCTCAATATTAACTTGAATTAAGTTTTTCATTGAATAAATTAGTCTTGTTGGTACATCAGGAATTTTGGTTACTTTCAATAAAACCAGCAATTATAATTATTGTTAATGGTGTCGCGATAACTTGTTTATGATAGTGCTTTTGTATCTTATTCGGTGATTAATGATTGATTTATTGATTGGTGTTTAATGCAACTTTCAACATTATTATGCTTTTTTGTGGCGGTCATTTGTTATTTTGCAGGGTGCAGGTATGCCATGAGAAAAATACCGACCTTCGGTAGGAAAAAATAACAAATCTTATCGATTAAAATTTAAGTCGAATGCATCTACCACATGCAGGAAAATGCTCAGCAATTAAAAATTAAAGAAGCACGTACTACATGGCGATGGAAAACAATACTTTTACATGTGTAATACGTGCTCAGTACTTCGTTTTGTCTGTAGGATGCATTGTTAAGGGAACAATCTTTATATATGCATGCATGTTCGCCTAAATCAATTCAGATTGTAAATAATTTAATAATAGTGAATACCACACCATCACAAAACTCACAGTTAATACTATTCTGCTGCTGTCTTGAGGCTTAAGTCGTATGGCAAACACAATAGTTTACAACTTCCTTGATTTTGATAATTTCAAAAGTATGAATGTTACTGAACTTTATAATTCAGAACATATACATTATTTCCTTGCATTCTGCATTTATTGAAAGCTTTCGGTTTGTTTTAATATTCTTAATTAAAACTTAAATTTCATTCCAAAGAAAGAGAAATAAAGTACTTAAAAAGAATGACTGAAACACGCTACTCTCAAAAGTGTTGACAAATAACAAAAATATTGAGAACAATAAAAGACCAGGTCATTGTTGCTGTTGTTACTAGGACTTCTAAAAAAAAAACACCTTACACATCTATCAGACTGGACATGTACTCGCTTTGAATAAATATTACAAATTCATATATTACTAGTTATCTCTAATTTTTTCTTTCTAAATCATGTTTCTCGTCACTATTATTTGAATATGAGCAACAATATATATCAGCAGTATTTGTGTATTAAAGGTGTGTTTAACCCAAAAGACTGTCATACGCAAACAATAAATGTTTTTTTTTCATTAAGGAAGATTCTACAGGATCTTGCTGTTCAAACGAACGACACACTATGACTCAAATATGTATTATGGGTTCAGTTTATATTCACTTGTTTGTTTTCATTGTTATACGATTGAGTTAAGCCATTCCAATTGATATTTTATAGTGTGTCTTTCAATGTTGTGATGGTACACACTTGTTTCAGGTAAGAGTGGCGGTCGGTACGACTAAACCCTAAGCATCTGCCTGCACCTGTCCTAAGTCAGAAACAAAACCTGATGTTATTTGTATATGGATTATACCGTTGGTTTTCACGTTTGAACGGTTTTACACTGGTAATTTTTGGGGCCTTAATTAGCTTGTTGTTTGATGTGTATCATTCTCCGTGTAGAATACCTTACTTTGACCTTTCTTGGTTTTCTATAGTTATTATGACTTTGATCCAGAGTTTTCTCATTGGCACTCATACCTCATCTTCTGATATCTGTTTTGCCATTTCGATTACGTTCATATCAAAACTATCATTTCTACCCTGAAGTAAATAGTTATCAAAAGCACTAGCATACCAACACTGAGATTATGAGCTCTGATCCAACACGTGGCAGATGCGCTCGATTTCAATCGTTTGGAAAAATTGTTGTATACTTCCGTGCACTCCATTTACTTCACCATAAAGGATCACAATGGAATAGCTGACAAGCACTTAACGAGGAGTGAGAAAAATTATCAATCAATAGTTTTATTTGTTTTGTCGCTGTAATCTATTTTTGTACTGAGCACATGCTTTGTACGGAATAGTTAAATTTTGTTACATTTTATAGTTTGTTTTTATATTATGTTTATGTGTATTGAAACGTTATAGCTCTGTCCATGCTTCAGGAAGGGAGTGTCAAATGGTATATATGCTAAATATGGTTTTACTCTGTTTCTGACAAGCACGGAGCCTTCAATTCAGGGATTTCTTTGGTTGCTGTCACAATTTTTGACTGGTCTTGTTTTGACATCAGCACACTTTTCTTATATGCAGTTTTGTTTTTGCTCATTTATGAAAGCTCAATGACGACTTTCTTATAGTTGCTGAAATTATCGTAGTCTTGTGTTTGGTAGATAATGTTCTCATATGTCTATCCCTCAAAATTTATATAAATGATATCGCAGATACAGTGAAATCGGTTTAATATATACCGTTCATTTCGAAATGGCCTTGAAACTAAACTTTAAAATGGAAGATGTTTTTGTTACTTTTAACATCAGATCAAATAATACCTTATACAATTATAGCCTTTGTATGAGGTCGATACAAGAATATATTGTCCTGAAAGAAGTATATAGATTGAGGACGAATGACGAGGTTAATATACTTCTTTTGGTCGATATTTTCTGTATTGACCTAAACCATAGGCTATACTTGTGATATTATTATTTTCCGACCATACTTGTATCGAAATCGTGATATTGTTGAAATTTGATATATATTATATTGTCTCAAAGACAATAACGACAAATTCGTTGTTTTTTTCATTTCTCTTTTTTTAACGTCTTATGTTTATAAAGATTTATTTTCTTCAAATAATCTATCATAAACTTTTGACAATATCATGAAATTCATTACATGACGTCACAAAGTATATCCCTTTATTTGTTTTAGATATTCTCAAAATAACCGTGCAATATGCTTTTTTGCCGTGCTACAAGCTTTTTTCTATCTTTCGTTTTCTCTCTACCTTCGAAAATATAGTTTAACATGTGACTATCCCTGAACGAATCAAATTAGTTAAAATATACAAATTAATAATATTAGTTTATATGATATCGACTACTAGTAGTTGCATTTAATGAAATGTTTGGCGCTGTTAAAGTAAATAATTCATAAAAAAAACCTCCAGCTCGACACCACTAAAGTCTTCAACAAAAGAAAAGAGGTGATGCATATTTTAGGTTCATTGTTGACATTAACGGTACCATATGCGGCTTCTGAGACTGATTGCTTTGTTTATGGAATTAAGTCTTGTTTCGGAACTTATTTTGATTCTGTATACAAACTGAGCTAAATCGGTTCAGTGATTCTTATCAAAAGATTTTTTTTCTAACTAGTTCTACTTTTTGTCCAAAGTATCATAGTTTATCTAGGTTAAGGAAGCTGATTAATTTTCATTTAATGCTAAGACAGATGGCCATGAATAGATTTGATCCGGAAAATAAATGAAAAATAAAACACATGTACGGTGAATGGAATACATGATAGTTTTATTATCTTTGTAGCCTCTTTATCCACTGAAAATTCATCTTTTTTAGACATCACCTAGGTATTACATGTAGGTTTCTTGCAGCACAGGTTCCGTAAGTAATACATTGTGTGTTGTAGGACCAGTTGTTTTTAATGATAATGCAGTTGATTTGAAAAATTCGACAACGTCATTTAGTTCATCGAATAGTTCTTCACCTACACAATACTTCAACTGACCAGACACCTCCTTTGGTTTTATCTGTACATGTTTTGGTTCACCACTCAGCCTGAAATATTTCATATAATAAGAAATTAAATTGAAATAAGGGCACTGATATGACTTATAACACACCTTTATGAAATTGTCCGGTTTAAAATTTGAAATTATAAAAACAACTAAGGTTTCAACTCCTTCAGGCAAAGTTGACCTTATATGAATTTTGGTTCTTTGCATCGAATTATAAAGACCTAAATCTTCTGGAAATGATTTTTAATAATTACGATAATATTGCTTAATCACGCTTTTAAAAAGTGTTTTCGTTATAACTCATAAGTGTGTCTGTTGAAAAAGAGTGTATTCAAATGACAGCTGAAAGATTCTAAAGAGGTGAGCAGATCCTGATCAACATACACCAAACATCTTTTTGTGTAGTGTAAAATTATACGTACATACAGTCTATTGCAAAGCTACCAATACTTGATTGGCATTCCCGTACGAGAAAAGTACCGTCTCCCATATATTTGTGTTTTTGAAGTAAATTCACTGCTTCCTTGCGCGTTATATTACCATGGTACCATGGTTGATCTTCGTAAAAAATGTTCTGTAAGAGAGAAAGGGATATACCTCAATTGAGAGTAATCAAAGGTATGACATGACAATATAAAGTATATTAATACTGTTTAATTGTTTTTTTCTCAGTTTTAGTGTAAACAGTTGGTGCATAAAAGAATGTATTTGTACAATTACGGACACATACATACATAATCCAGATATGCATTGAGCCAATACCAAACTTTCCGGGGAGGGTTGAGTTCTCAAAAAAGCATATGTAACCCACCGTAATTTTGCCCCTTTCCAAAATCAGGAGCCTCTGTCCTTTGTTAGTCTTTCCTTTGTTTTTTTAATTTTTATTTCTTGTGTATAATTCTGAGTTTAGAATCACGTCCATTATCACTGAATACGTATCCATATTTGTTTAGGGGCCAGCTGAAGGACGCCTTCGGGTGCGGAAGTTTCTTGTTCCATTGATGACCCATTGGTGGCCTTCGGCTGTTGTCTGCTCTACGGTCAGATTGTTGTCGCTTTGACACATCCCCGATTTTCATTTTCAATTTAATTTCATTTTCAAAAGATGTAGACAACATACTCCTTTCTATGTTTAGTCAACTTGTATGCATGTTATCAATAACAGCAAATTAACCAATAGCTTATGTAATCTCATTAATAATTTTTTAAATTACAAATAATGGTCAAATAATCGTTGACAGCATTGTAGTAAATAAACTTATCACATATACCAGGATTGATTTTTTTTATTTTTGCCAGACGCATGTTTTGTCTACAATTTGTGTTTGTCTTTTATTCTGAATGTCATATTAAATAATATCATGAATATGTCTTTTAAATTGACAAAAAGGTATTTTTTTATTCGAGCGGTTAACCAATCATTTTTCGGAAGAAAAAAACCCCAAAATGATGTCATATTACAACAGTTGGTTCAAAAATGTTGTTTAAAATGTAAAATAAGATAAAAAATAAACTCCAAGTTTATATCAAATTGGAAAGTCATTTATCCAATGTCAAAATAAAATTTCAAATACATCACACAACTGAAAAACAACTGACTGACTTGGTTCAGACATTCATTGTTTGAAAAAAAAGACGACATATTCCAGAAAAATTTCAAATTTATAGGTAAAAAAAACCCTGAAATGCCATGGTTAAAAATGGTAAAAAGACCAAACGAACAATAATACAAAAAACACAACATATAAAAGTAAAGACTGAACAAAATGAGGGCAACCAACCACATCGGGTCAACTAAAGTGCTCTGGACGGATAAGCAATTCATGCTCCACATGTTCTATATACAGAACGAGAAACATATTCTGGTAGATATAGTAATCAACAAGTTATAACTTGGATTTACAATAGAATATCTGAAGCTTTATTATCGATATCTGTTTTCAAACAGTTATAATGGAATATATTCGTGTCCTCTCTGCCTCATTCAACATTGTATAAGGATATTGAATTTCATGTTCACTTTAGACGTACAATACGTCACATCATTTGTACTTATAACACTATAACCATTTTAACTTCTATGTATTTGAGCGATCGATATCTGTGAAATTGTACATACAGATGACTGCGATTACCATCTGATGAAATTCTATGAAATTGTTTTACAATCGTACTCAATATGTCGTTCACATAATTTTGAAATATAAAACGTACTATTTAACAACAATTATATAAGTAAATGGTTAAGTTAGCTGTAGAACAAGGTTCAAACAACACAATATCTTTAGTTCCGATACTAGAGTAATGCAAAGGGAACATATTTTGAATAATTCAAAATCTATGCATATGCTAGTGTCATGCAACAAACCAAACATTGTGTCAAAACGGTACAATTTTAAAACATAATATGTACATGTATAACAGTTCTGTTGATTTTTGAAAATTCCATTACGAATTGAAAAAACGACTGTTCTGTAAGATTCTTATATCAACGCGATTTCCAAACAGCTATACAGCGTAGATATAGGATCTGTATTGCAGACCCTGTTTTGACCTATAATGGTTTACTTTTATGAAGGTGACTTGAATGGAATGTTGTTTAAAAAGCACTCATATCACATTTTTATTTTTATATCAATAGACTTTTTCAAGAAGTTTTGTTCAACCCGAAATGGGTTAAAAGATGATATTTTTATTTATTTACACGATGAAGATTTCTATCCGACGCAGCTTGTAATGGCAAATACAATATTTGCATTGGTAAATCGGTCTCTCTAGTATACAAACATTCTGTCAAAACGTTCCTTTTGCCTGAAAGTCATGAAGTATATCTTAATCACCGCGGAGCGAGAGAGTTTGGGGACAAGTAGTGTAAATATAAAAATCATAACTTTTATATTATTTTAATGGTTGGATTTATTTCAGAAGAGAACAGTTAATAATGAGTTCTCGTATTTGTAACATAAGAAGAATTGTCTTTATTACAGGTATTTCGATACTTTTAATTTTGAAAGGTAAACCGTGAATTTGGTATGTACATTAAATGGAATATGAAAACAAACACAATTTGAAATATTGATGACATTAAACTATTGGGGAATCAGTGATGCCTATTGAGTTTTTGTTTTAAATAAATCTGATACGTCGATATATATTTTCAAACAACTCTTAGAAATGAATGTTCAAACAAAAAAATAATCAATGTACATAAATTGTCACACAAATATTGTTTATGAGGGACAAAATAAAGTATTTGAAATGTAAACATTCAGGTTTTGTATCCACGATTTATATATAGTTTCTTTGTCATTTAAAGCTTAAACGTTACAGTTTATTTTCGCATAGCTGTTTTATTCAAACTTATTTAAATATAAAGGAATTTGTAAGATTCACGCAGTCACATGTACATTTCCTGATTAGTTGTTTAAAATGTGCAATTGAACACGTCTACGAAGTGGATGACCGCCGTGCGAAGACATATGGTTGTAAACTTATATGTAACTTGGTATCTGGTGGAGAGTTGTCTCAATGGCAATCAAACCACATCTTCTTATGTTTATAGATACATAATGTATTATATAAATACAACCCTAGTGTTAAGACACGACATTATTATCAATATTTATCATCTCAGAAACATAAATCAGATAAGACGTTTGAAAAATACCAATTCATTGTAAATATCTCGAACAAAAACGTGTAGCTACCTTTCCAATATCTTTAAGAGATAAAATCTTGTGCGTATGTGATGATTTAAGCCTTCGGTGATTATTTTCTTTACACACATTACACATATGACCACACTCTTCACACTTCCATTTTACATTTGGTTGTTCACAAAACACACACATGATTACAGCTTGAGGTGTTGCTTCACATGAATATTCCGCCATATTGGAAAAATCTAAAATGATGAAAAATCTAATAAAAAATCTTAAAGTGGAGGTCGTTATTGCAACATACAATGAAAAATATACGAGTTTGATCATCGGAATGTGTTTGACAGAGATAAAATGCTTAATTGTAAAAGACAGAGAACTCTATAACAAAGAGAAATATTATAACAACTGAAGCATACATCGAAAACAAAATACGTTAAAATGAAGACCAAGCAAAATATTACTTCAATCAAAACATAGAAAAGATGTGGTCAGTGAGTGTCCTTAAAGTCCTAAATCTATATTCAGTCACAAATCAGTGATATAAGGAACTACAATGTAATACAAACGAACAGTTTGAATATAAATAAAAATGCTGATTCCATCATCTAACTAGTCATTTACGACGATCCCATTTTTGTTTGAAACCTGTTTTAATTTGTAGTATTCAACAAATTTTAACTTAACTCTGTCGACTGTTAGTTTGTAAATTTTCACTACCTATAAGAAGATGACGTAAAATAAAAATAACTACCTTTCAACGGATTTACAGAACGAATGACAAAAAGTGACGCCCGGTTTACGGAACATGCTCCGTCATGTCAGTTCATACTTTTACCTAGTGTTTGCTGAATGCCTTGCCCTTTACCTGTTAAAGTATATTGCAAAAGCTCCACGGTAGGAAATGTATAAAGGCTAAATCTCATCCAACAAACACTTTTTACTAGAGGCAAAAATCCTAAACAAAACAATATGTTTTTGATTTTACTTAGTTGAGCATGAAAGAAGAAACACTTCAAATTGTTTCTTAAAAAATTGTTCACGATGAACCATATTTTGACTATTGTATTTATTATGTCTGTTTAGTACACGCATCATTGTAAATATAACGAAATTTGATAATACTGTCATCAAAGTGAGAGGTGTAACGCTAAAAAAACAAGGTTTAATCCACCATTTTCTACATTTGAAAATGTCTGTACCAAGTTTTGTATATGACAGTTCTTGTCCCTGCGTTTTCTATGTGTTTTGTCATTTGATTTTGCGATGTGATTGTGGACTTTCCGATGAGGTTTATCTCTGAGTTTAGTATTTTTGTGATTTTTTTTTAGATATATTATTCAAATGCAAGCGTTAGATAATTCAGTTAATTTAAAAAGATTTTAACTAACATTTTTAAAAGATATTTTGAATTAGAAGAATATCGTTGCCACTCTAGATTTAATTTACAAGCAATAAATACAAAATCAGTTGTATATTAAGGCAATTGTAGTTCACTGATATTCGAAATTGATAACAAGTAAAATCATAATTATACTGAACTCAGAGGAAAATCAAATCGGAAAGTCTATAATCCTGACTTGGTACATGCATTTTCAAATGTAGAATGGTAGATCAAAAGACAGAAAATACAAATCATGGTAACAATAACTAAGGGAATCAAATAAAGTCAGAAACTCAATCGGCAATCCTCGGGTGACTCCGCTTCTCTTTTTCTATCTGTCGTTAGATGAGGTACATGTACGGAGTTGTGACGAATGGTCAGAAACTTTAACAACAATTTCTGACTAGCATGCGCAAGAAACACAGATTGTTTTGCAAAACAATCATTAACTGAAATGTAATGAGTGTCTGTTCCCTTCTCTTTGTTAATGCTATATACTGTGTGTACATTGCTATTCATAGATTGATGAATTGTTTTTTTTTAAATAACGCCCTTAATGGGCCTCAATTTGTTTGATCAACAGTTGTATTGTATTATATTTATGTAAGTTTGTATTCCTTAGCTGCTTGAGTGATTAAAATTATATTACTTACATATGCATTTTGTAGTAACGTTTAACCATACAATGTTTAACCATACAATTACAAAATTACAAACATATATATGGATATAATGAATTTGATTCCTTACTTTATCAAAATATTGCGACTAATCTATATAAAAGACAAATCAGTGTGATATATTTCACTCGGGGAAAACAAAATGACGTGTAAATATAAATTCATACATATTAAGTAAGTATAAGTCATAGCAATATTTACCTATTTAGGAATGTACGTCTAATAATTCTCTGAAAAAACATTGATTTAAAATATTTAATTTTGAATGGTATTCGGTTAATTTTATTCTTTAAAGAAGAACAATACTTAAAAACAAAGCCATACAATGTACTTAAATTACATTTATTTTAAAAAGTCTTAATCAGTGCAGAAAGATAACACGGTTTGATGACATTACATGTAAATAAAATGAGACAGTTCGTAGTGTCAAATTTAAAAAAAATATATTAGAAGTAAAATACTTTTGGGGGTTTATTTGACAATATACAATTATGTTTAGTATATCTTTCAATATTAATCCAAATAAAATAAAATCATACGTTTCGTGCTTTAAACTGATAGCATATCTATGTTTAGTGCGTTGTACAATGTTATAAAAAATATCATGACCGATATCCTGTGTGTATGTTCGGCATCATCAATATTGAGGTTTTCAAAGTAATTATTCCACACCCTATCACAGGGAGAATGACTCATTCCAGTTTTAAATTCTACTAGATCACTATGCATGCCTGTTAAATTGCATTGAAATTCAACGAATTATGATATATTTCACTCGGGGAAAACAAAATGACGTGTAAATATAAATTCATACATATTAAGTAAGTATAAGTCATAGCAATATTTACCTATTTAGGAATGTACGTCTAATAATTCTCTGAAAAAACATTGATTTAAAATATTTAATTTTGAATGGTATTCGGTTAATTTTATTCTTTAAAGAAGAACAATACTTAAAAACAAAGCCATACAATGTACTTAAATTACATTTATTTTAAAAAGTCTTAATCAGTGCAGAAAGATAACACGGTTTGATGACATTACATGTAAATAAAATGAGACAGTTCGTAGTGTCAAATTTAAAAAAAATATATTAGAAGTAAAATACTTTTGGGGGTTTATTTGACAATATACAATTATGTTTAGTATATCTTTCAATATTAATCCAAATAAAATAAAATCATACGTTTCGTGCTTTAAACTGATAGCATATCTATGTTTAGTGCGTTGTACAATGTTATAAAAAATATCATGACCGATATCCTGTGTGTATGTTCGGCATCATCAATATTGAGGTTTTCAAAGTAATTATTCCACACCCTATCACAGGGAGAATGACTCATTCCAGTTTTAAATTCTACTAGATCACTATGCATGCCTGTTAAATTGCATTGAAATTCAACGAATTATGAAATTTTAATATTTTATCATCATTGATCATTGTATCGAAACCATACATTGAATTTAAAAAAAACCATCGTAACATGTTCAGCAGATGTCGTTTGTTGATGTGATTCATAAGTTGTTCTCTTTATTCGTTTTTTATATCGATTATACCGTTGTTTTTCCCGTTTGAATATTTTTCAACCAGTCATTTTTGGGAACCTTTATACATTTTGTAAGTTGATGTTTGGTGTGAGCAAAAGTTCCGAGTTGAAGACCGTACTTTAACCTAAACTTGTTTTCTTTTACAAATTAGTTACATGTATATACCAATTAAATTACAGTCCAAAGCTTTGCAATGACTATAATCGTAAATGTCTAAAAATAGATAACCCTTTGTTTCGTTCTAAAGTTAGGATTCATGTATAACGATAAACAACAACAAAAATATCCTAAGCATATGCACCAATGCATCTGCATTCTTGTGCAGTAAAAGATACCACACATTTCATTTGACATTACACTTTTGTATTCTTCAAACATTTAAATAGAACAATTAATGAATTTTCCATTGCCTTGTTGACTTAATGATGTACTTAGGTGACCTTGGACGAAATTTAATAAATCAAGCATTTAGAATTAATACTTTTAGCTGGAAGAGCATTAATTAAGGGTCAAAATAAGCTAAAAATATTGATAGGTCATGGAGCTCTTTTTCGAGATATTTGATATATAAAATATGGCGGGAAAAGGCTGACTCTGACTTTTACCTTATTTTTGCATTGGTATTATTTGTGTCTCCAATCAAAAGAAAGAAAAATCAACAATCTGTTTAAATTTTGTCAAATGACGCCTTATAAGCTATTGTGTTTTATATTAAAAGATGAATAGGTTGTATCGGGCAAAATATTTTACCTTGTAACATATGGAAAAAGTTCAAGGAGTACGAACATTTGAAATAAATTCAAAAACCTCATCTAAGTTCATCCTTAATTAATTGGATGATCAAAGTTTTTTCAGTTAACTGTGTCAAGTTTGTTTTTATTTCAATTTTTTTTTTAAAGATGAAATGTGTATTCACATTATATTGGCAAAATGATAAATTTAACAATATTGATTATTTTATTATCTTTTCTTAATGAATTTACAAAACATAAAAGCTCCATGTAATTTTGTAACAATGAGTCTCATATTTTGTTTCTATAAAACTAGTTGACAAACCATTCTTCAGCTTTCGATTTTTCATAAACTGTTTTTTTTAGGATTGTGAAACACGTTGTTGCAACTTATATTAATCCCTCTCCACTTTGAGGGTACGAGTGCTGCCTATTACTCAACATTAGCGTACTCTTTTTCTAAAACTACAAGGGTGTCTTTATCGTGCAAGGGATGTGGTTTTCTCTAAGCACAGGTCAGCTATTTATCGTCTCCTTCCGACGGTCTATTATCGTTTCCTCAAGACTATACTTGCAAATGGTATCATGGAAGAGCCGACAATCCAGTCGCTTAAGGTGGAAGACCTACGTTAAGGGAAATAACTCTTAATATCATCAGTACGTTTGTATCAGCCATTTTAATAAATCCGTTCTAAGCTTCTAGGTTACATAGATTATTATCAATCTGTTTCAGGTAAATGCTTAAAATACATTAATAAAACTTGACTATTACAAACGCTTAACTGATTTAAAGAGTTATCTCCCTGAACCAAGGTCTACCCCCTTAAATTTTCTTCCAGCAACGGGAATCGAACCAGGAATCTTTCTGTTAGTAGTCTGATGAACTAACTCATTATAACTATAGACACTGTTGAGAACTACACCTAAATATATATGTCAAGAAATAACTAAAAAGATTGAAATGAAATAGACCGTTAAATGTAAAATCATAGAGAAAATGACCCAAAATCTTACGGAATTATGAATTATAGTCTATATCATTAGTTTACCACCCCTGTTACTTGTTGAAACACCACATTTCAAGTTGAATTTCGACTTTGCGTTTTAGCACGAGCATACTCTAGAAAACAACTGTCCACATGAAGACAGATAACAACGCTTATGAATTGCTTTTGCAAAAATTACAAGATGAAAATTTTGAACCAAAAAATTCTGTTTTCTTCATTTATACTCCTTTATTTTTTTGTAGTATATAATTAGCCGCACTCGATACAATCATGCCCTTACTATACATTTGTAGATTAAATCGTAGGTTGCACCGTTTGAATGGTTTCACACTAGTAATTTGTGTGTCTCATTATAGCTTGCTGTTCGGTTTGAGCCATGGCTGCCTTACCTTGACTTATAATGGTTTACTTTTATAAATTGTTACATGAATGGAGAGTTGTCTTATTGGCAATCTACCCCATCTTTCTTTATCTCTTAACCTTGATAAGACAAAAGATCGTTAACGATGAAATAGAGACATTAGCAAATGACAAGTATTAAATAATATTGATCAAGTAAACAAAAATAAATGCAAAATAAGCGAATATTGATCAATTCCTTTTGACAGCGATCGTGTCTTTCACTTAATTCAGACAGAAGAGACTATAAAGTATAATATAAAGCTTGGTTCGTATCAACAAAGAACTTTGGCAACTACAACATGTACAAATAGGTTGACTTTAAACGCCAAGCATTTGAGTGACACTTCAAAATAAGTTTTTAGTGAAAAAATTGTTATGCCATATAATGAATCACAACATCGTGTAGAATGTCTTTAACCCTTTAAAATTTACTGTTAGATGTAACACGCCTTCTAAATGACTAAAAAATCTTTTCTATCAGATTTTAGACAGATTTTGTTCAAGTAACCGTGACGTTATCAGCAATATTTTGTGATTCACTCCTATAGAATTGATTGAGAATTAAATGATTATATGTTTCTGTCGATTCAAAATAATTTTAAAATGTGACACCAACTTTGATATAACACAAAACGGCACATTTTGTATATTTATATCTTCATTGACAACAATGATATTACATACCTTTAATGTTTTAAATTATCATAGTCGTAAGGTTTCGTGACAAAATAATAATGTCTTTGTAGGACAGTATGTATAATGTTTATTTAAAACACATTTATGATTTTCAATTTTGAATAATTTAATTTTGGATATAACGCGTCTTCTGATTGGCTGACGTCGTTTTGTTAAACAGCTCATATACATAATTTAGTCATGTGACCATGACGTCTTCAAAGTTTTTCTCATGGTTTACTCCGGTTTAGAATGGAATCTAGAATTCAATTATAAGAAATAACTGTAATTGTATCTGTCTATTCAACATAACATAAAAAATGTGGTTCCTTTAATGGAAATATATTCAGTCAAAGTCATTCTGTCAGATGGATTACGGCATATACAATGCATATCATTATTTCAATCATTTGAAAACGACAGGATATCTATTTTTTATGAAAAAATCAAATATTTCACATGTGACAATATTTATACAAACTTTTTAAAGGGAAAGGTAAAGGGATTCTAAAATGTAGGAAACAATTGATTAAACCTGGTTTTATTGCGCTAAACCTCTAACTTGTGGTCACTCATATTCAATTATTTTTATAACGATGTGTGTAAAAACCCAGACATAATAGGTTAGTTGTGAAAATAGGGATACAGCCATCATCACCGTGTTACAATCTTACTCAGAACAAAAACAAACAAATATATAACAAAGAATTACTAAAGTAAATATTAAATTCAACAATTGCATGTATTTCTTCTTATATATATTTTTTTTAATCAGCCTAAATGACTGCATGGCGAGGTTTACAATTAACACATTGCTATAGAACTATTTTGATATTCAAAGTAATTACAAAATCATAAAATAACATTAAGATAAAAACATTTTAACAGACCAAAAACATAAAGACGACATGTATAGAAGTGTTAAAATTATTGAAAAATACAATGATCATAACAAACTTAATTCGTGAGTGCATGGTTATGTAATATTTTTAAATAGCAAATATAATCAAGTTAATACATAAAAAGAACAGAAATTGTAGGTCACATTGAAACGGTATGTGATTGGAAAAGCTATATTTTGAATATGTTCTGACGTGTAGTTTGTAACAGATTGCACTGTTACAACCAATCTTTTCAACTTAATTTACTTTCTTGTTTTCCTCTTGATTTTAATTTAAAATCCGTTCCATTGTCTATGATATATAATGCACTTATGTGCTTGTTCAAACAATACTACTTACCCTTTAAAACCTGCAGAGTTTGAGAAGGGAATAGTTAAAACAAGTATAGAAATCGAAATCAGATTAAATATTTATATGAATAATAAGTATCAAGAATAAACCGGACATAAAATAAGATCTGTTTTAATCTTGTAAAGTGGTATGAAAAAAATATATTTTATTCTATCTATAAATCAGTTTTTTTTAATATTTCAAACAAGGATTCTGTGTTTGTACTATCCAAAGATGTTATCGATCAAAGAACATTGCACAATTGTTTCCCTGTTTGTATCTATATACGTTAAGTGTTTTCCTATGTAGAATATCTTTCAGATCTGTACGTGCTTACGTTGTACACGTTAAGATAGATATGATCCTCAGCACTTTTTTTTCTTTTTTTTTAAGATGTTATCTAAATTGATATGATGACCGAAGCCCTTTTTAGCTGATTTTTAAAGTTTATTGTTACATGTTCTCTTTGTATGGTTTTCTATAATGTGTTTTGTGTTCTACTGTTTGCCTGGGTTTATATCATGGGCTTGTTATTCAATGGTCTGTTGATTGTTGTTTAAAATTATATTTACTTTGCGTTCATTATTTTGAACATACATCAGGCCGCATTTGATGTTAGTTACTTTGATTAACTTTGATTACATTGTAACCTGTTTAATTCAACAAATTTGGGGCTAGTGTCAGAATACTCGAGTTTTTTTCTAGCAAGGATTGGCATACTTTGGGCCCATGACAATGGGTCGGTTAAATCCGGGTGTTGGAATACTCAGGTGTCGGACGAGGCCGGTTACACTGTATATATCTTGCAACGACCATGTTTCTATTATAACTAAATAATTCAAATCAACGATAAACAGTGTGCAAATCTACTCATTTAATCTTTGCATTTACTCAACTATAATTCTTTATATTGTGAAATGCAAGATTATTAGTAAATCAATAAAACAATTCAAATGAGAAAACTGACGGCCTATCTTATTTACAAAAAAATTACCGAAAAATTATTATGAAACACATAAAAAAACTACAACCACTGGCTTCTTAATTCAGACGGGCACTTTGGGCCGACATATCTATGTATAACTGTCATAACATACACCAAGTCAATCTCCTTACTTTCTTCTAATATCTTCACCATATGAAGTCAACTATTTAATTGTACAATATACAAGTAAGGAAGAACGTTTTGAATTTCGTTTATTCCGAAGTTATCATCAATAAGCCTGTGAGTCCTATGCATTTTTTTTTAAATTTCTATGTTACCGTATTTAGGCATGCATATTCCGCACTTTTTCCTTAAATATGTAGTTTGTACAAGATTTGCGGACTATATACAACCATAGACGGTTTTCGAAATTTATAAAAAAAAATCAAAATCGGTGTTTACTGATCGTATTGTTTTTTTCAACGGCTCTCCTTATTAAGGTTAGCGCTGGGAATTATGTTTAACAACAATATATTGTTTACGTACTCCAACGACCGTATGTCATCCCGTTGTTATGTGGTGTCTTTCATTTTTTTGTTTCTCTTGTTGATGTCAAGACCAGTCTGTTGGTGTCCTTGTTTGAATGTCAATCCCCTTATCATACCTTTTTAGCCTTTGGAATCACAATGTTATTGATGAGTCTGTTTTTAAGTCGCTTGATGACCATACAATAGCATAAGCCTTATGTTCTAGTCTTTATCAACAGTTGTTTCGTTGGTAGTCATGCCCCTCTCGTCTTATCTATATATAATAACTGAGTATTTATTTGTTTTAAGTGTAAATATAATTACTGTTAATTCAGAAATTATTGCGAGGTTTTAATTATTGCGACAGAACTGTTAGCGCAATAATTTAACTCGCAATTTAAAATATGTTTATGTGAATTAAACAGGATTTGTCTAAAAATCGTAAAAAATAAAATTAGATTTAAGTCTATAATGACAAAATCGCAATAATAAATGCACGCAATGATTTCTTAATTCACGGTTATGTGTTTGATTTCATAGACCAGGAGTTTTTAGATATAAAGGGTTATAATTGCTAGATACATGTTGTGTACATTATGTTAATTGCAAACTCTTTTTAATTTGAGCATATTGAAACAAAACTCTATTTTAACAATATTTGATACTGAAATCACTCTTTCTTGTTCCCCTCTTGATTTCAATTCAAAATCCGTTTCAATGTCTGAGATGTATAAGGCACGTGTCTGCCTGTTCAAATAGTGATAGTAACCCTTTAAAGAGCTTGAGCAGGAAAAAGTAAAAACAAAAATCTAAATCTAAATCAGATTAAATGTTTATACATGACTTGATAATATGTCTCTGCAATAAACTGAACATAAAATAAGATATTTATAAAACAAATCTTGTAAAGAAGGATGAAAAAAACATATTTGATTTTAACATAAATTCCATTGATTTCAAATTGTCACAAAAGTCTAATATGCATGACACAGTGGGATAACACGTACTGTTTTACATTAAGGTTTAGGAGGGAAAGTTAGAAGAGCTTCATTCCCTCTTGAGAACGCAAAAAGCAATGGGGGAGATGACGAGGGCGCTTTCAAATTAAAAGGGGAATTTATATTGAAGAAAGATCGTCGCGTGTTTATTTGTCCTTAAATGAATGGACTTCAGTATGGCCTGCGGTACGAATTCACGTATCTGATCAATATGTTTCTTTCAGACTAAATCTCCAACTTGGATCTGATAAGTTACTGTGCCGAGTTAATGAACGATAACTTCGTGATTCCACATGTCATTGTCTCTATAGTCTCTTCAAGGTTTGGACTACCTACTGGATGCAAACATATTATTTTTAACAATTTCTTTATTTTATTATTATTCACTGCGGAGCTAATGATTTGACAGAAAAAAAAAGGTTATTCGTCCAAGAGAGTATCACCAGCCCAGTAGTCAACACTTCATTTCCATAAATTTCCTGTTTACAAAACTTTACTAAACACTAAGGGTTTTCTTATTCCAGACAAAGATTACCTTAGCTGTATTTGGCCATTTTTCTTGGAATATTGGATCCTAAATGCGCTTTAATTTTGTTCTTGGCTGGCTTGATACATATTTAGATTTGAGCGTCACTGAAGAGTCTTATGTAGACGAACAGCGCGTCTGGCGTACTAAATTAATACCCTATTACCTTTGATATCCATTATTATAGTTGGTCTTCGATGCTACAGTGCGATATTGGCATTTTGCACCATGGAATACGGGTGCAATAATAGACAAGAAGAGAAAAAAATTAATTTACTGGTCAAAAACTTTGTTATAGAAAATTTGGGAACAGCTATATTACATGAGAATATACGGACAAGTATAGTGTACAGAATACATGTATATGGAACTCACAAGCTGGAAATCAGGTTTTCTGACATAAATTACAAAACGGGGGAGAAAGGGGGGGGGGGGGGGGGGGTGAGTCTTTCCTACGCACAACAAAATCAAGTTTTTCAGATTCAATAGTAAACAAAAGTTGGAGGTGAGAACTAAAGTCAGATTTGGAAGCTGACTTGGGTTTTTATGTGGCGGTCCAGGGAGACTGGTAGTGATCGGGGGATTATTTTGGATAGTGTTAAAGGTTAGGTCTACAGATGGGTGACTCTGGGACCTCCTCCACCTCATCTTATAGAGGGGAGGCCTTTACCTGCTAATAGGTAGGGCATTAATAACTTGATCATTGGTAATACGAGTGTTTTCTCCATCAATCCCCATGGTAGATGGTTGTGTACGCGTGTTTAACTACCAGGGGTTTTATGACACTATGTCAGCATAGGTCAGCCGATAGCCATTGTGTATAGGCAATCGGTAGTCACCCTGGTGCACTAAAAAATGTATTGAATATTGTGTTGCCAAAGTAATGCCACAAAGTAAAAATATATATTCTAGTCATGAAAATATAAATACATATAATGTAATAAAACGCAAGTTCAATTAAAAGGATTAATTTTGTATAAGTTGTAAATGGAAAACACAAATCAGTATAATTTACAGAAAGTCTGTAGTATATTAATTTTGGTATTTTTGAATGACAATTAACACTATACAAAGATAGACAACTCTAGATTAATTTTTAATAACTAAAAAAAAAGTATGTGATTAAAGGAAAGACTTCAACATATTTTAAAATAAGTCAACAACTCTTGACCGTTGTTCTTCGTCTTATTGTTAGTCGTTCAGTTTTGATATAGGTTTTTTTATAAACATGAGTATTGCAGTTAAATGCATACAATGAAATAAATATGTTAATTGATTAGACAACGATATGCTGAGGTTGTATTAACGTCAGATGATAATCCCTATCTTGTGTTTGTACATTAATCAATAATGATCAAAAACTGTCATTCTATGTCATTCAACAGTCAAATGCGCCGGTAATACCCTTAAGCTATAATACATGTATTACACAATAATTGTCCTCTGATATTACACAGGTTTAAAAGGTTTGTAAAAGCCAGTAAGAGTGTGCAGGTAACAACACTTGATTAGTGATCTCTGTTACTATGAAACGCAATTATTGATTTTTCCAATTGCGAAAGTTAAGATCATTTATAAATATTGTCAATTATAAAGTGACATTTTTATAATTATTTTCTAAACTTTCAAACCACGAACATACTTTTAGCTACAAAACCACGAAATGTAAACCCCACCAAAAGAAATTATTTTTTATAATGTTCTAATAAGTAACCTCAACCGAACAAAAAACATTTATTAATATAACAAAAACCTCTCACATGGGAGTAGCCACTTGCAAAAGACAAGTACATTTTTATTCATGTAATAAGTACACGTAATTCAATATATATCAATGAGAATTATGAAAATTGTCTGTCTCTGACTAGCACTGCAACATTAATATTTGCAACTCTTCTTGGACTATCAACCTGTAAATAATTTTTTTTTTTAATTATCTATTTAGAAAAAGCATGCAGAGCACTTGACTGCAATGACTCGAATGACTTTAACTACTATCAAACCACCCGTGCATGAAATTCTTTCCGCATACTTTATAGATCCAATCAAACAGACCTTTCTATAAATAGCATAAACTATTACACAAAATACAATTAACATTTGTAAAATATCAGTACCTGATGTTTTGAATTACGCAATTCAATTTCACAACATTCATCGGTTAAGTGAAATATCTTCACCCTTGGTATACAAGTATTGATGACGTATTTACGTCTATTGTTGTTGACCTTTGGAGCCCGTTTATGTTGTGATATGCTTAGTAAAATTTTACTTTTTAAATGCAGAATATACAATATTGTAGTGTTTGCACTTTTTATTGTATCATTATAATTTTATGAATATACAATATATTTTATTCGTAACCCAACAATTTTAAATCTGCAAATTTTTGAAAGTAATTTTTTGTTCTTCTCTGGCCTGGACTCAAACTCACTCCACTGAGATATCATACACCAAATTGCCTTGCACTTTGCCTAACGCGCTAGACCATTCGACTATCTAAGCTCTATACAACTAAAAATCTCTCATCATTTGTTGTCTAGTGTTTTAACACAGAAATGATCTATAAAGCATGAATTTGGAATTTCTACAAATCAGCTGAAACATTAATCTCTTAGGATCTTACAAATTTATATAGAATGAAGTCACGTAAATTATTATATTATGATTACGTCTAAATCCGTGATCACCCTAGGACAGATTTTATACATCAGATCACCAGTGATAGTGATACAAGACTGAACACACATTCGATATCTACATCATTGTCGTAATACCAAGCCAACAATGTTATATCAACAAATAATTACATTAGATGTATGATTGGCTAACTACACAGCACGTGTTATTCCGCAAGCAATTGCATTACTCAATAAAACTTTTCATTCATGCTAACACGTGGTCCCACAATAAAGTGCACAGGTGAATAAAATAAGAAAAATATAAAGTTCGTGTTTTTATGATCATAGCTAAAAAATGTAATTATAAATATTGAATGCTTCTTTTTGTAACTTCATAGGGTTGTAAAAGCGTTGACCGTGCGCTTCCGCGCTTCATACAAAATGTACTTCGGTCAACGCTTTTACACCCCAATTAATTTACAAAAAGAAGCATTTAATTAAAAAGTAAATGTAAGATGTACCGGATCGTGTAGAATAGGCGATACAACGCAGATGAGGAAAATGTATATAATAATAACGAATAAAATATATGAATTCATATAATACATATTTCTAGTGTACTTTAAAACTTACTTGTAAAATTCCACTGACTTTATCATAATTAATTTATTGATAAAGAAGTAAGAAAGATGTAACACGTTCATTATTACGACGAACGTAACATGTATAATCAATTATATTAACAAAGAAAAACAGACCATCGACATTTATTGTTGTATAATTAGCTTGTAAAATAAAAAAAACTTTTGTTTTGCTATTATAGCTGAATATATATTAGAATATGTAATTAAACGAATTTTAATTAAAAGTATTGACAATTCACTTGGAAACTCAACATATACCCTCACGACACTTACCAAAGAGGAAATCCTTGGATCTTCTATCACTGTATTGGATACCTAAACTACATAAGTGTCCTTGCAAACAACAGTATATGCTGGGTCTTCCAAGTGCTCCACGAAACCTCTTTCTAAATTATTAACATCTATGTTATCAGCAACCAAAGACGGGCACCAAAGTTATTGTGAAACTGCCTATTCTAGAGATGGCGTGATTCAGATGTGAATACTTAAAAATTCTAAAGATCTTTTAAAGTACATACAATCTAACTCTCTTTGATTTTGCAACAGTATTAAAACATTTGACGTTTCTACTATTTACACAAGTATTGCACATTTCAATCTAAAAGATAAATTGAAAGAGTTGGTATTGATTTGCTTCATAAAAAAGAATGATCAACGTAGATACCAGTATATTGTCTTAGGGAGGGATACATCCTACTACGTAAAGGATCACTCTAGTTCAAACAAAATAAAGACCGTCGATATTTATTGTTATGTAACTAGCTAGTATAATAAAAGAACTTTAAATTTGTGAGATGGTTTAGAAAAAAAAAACTTTTTTTAATACAGAACATATCATATTGTCAATTTTACAATTTTTATTTAATCCTTATAAATTTATAAATATATAATGTATTGTTCGTAATCCAGCAATGTAAGTTCTGCAAATTTTCGAAAGTAAGTTGGTAAGTTGTTGCTCTTCTCGGGCCTTGACTGAGATATCGTGGCATAACATCGCCTTGTACTATGCCCAACTGGCTAGACCACTCGACTATCTAAACTCTATACAACTAATAAAGCTCTCATCAGTTTTTGTCTAACAAATAAAATTATCTATTAAGCATGAAGATGGAATTCCTACAGATCAGCTGAAACTTCAATCGCTGAGAATCTAACAAATTTATATAGAATGAAGTCACATAAATAATCATATTATAAGAACGTCTGAAACAGTGACAACCCTACGACAGATTTATACATCAGATCACCAGTGATGGTGATACAAGGCTGAACACATGATTTATATATACATCATTGTCGTAATACCAACCCAACAATGTTATACCAACAAGTAAATGAAAGATGTACTGGATCGTCTAGAATAGGGGATACTACGCAGATGAGGAAAATGTATATATAATAACGAATAAAATATATAAATTCATATTATACATATGTCTAGTGTCCTTTAAAAGTTACATGTAAAATTCCGCTGACTTTATCATAATTAATATATCGATAGCGAAGTAAGAAAGATGTTACACGTACATTATCAAGACGTACATAACTTGCATAATCAATATTAGTGGAAAAAACAAAGACCGTCGATATTTAGTGTTGTATAACTAGCTTGTATAATAAAAGTACTTTTAATTTGTGAGATAGTTTAGAAAATATTTATTTTTTTAATTCAGAATATATAATATCGTCAATTTTACAATTTTTATTTAATCCTTATAATTTTATAAATATAAAATTTTTTTTTTCGTTACCCAACAATGTTAGATCTTCAAATTTTCGAAAGTAAGTTGTTGTTCTTCTCTGGCCTGGACTCGAACTCACGCCACTGAGATATCATGGCACCAAATCGCCTTGCACTTTGTCCAACGCGCTAGACAACTCGACTATTTTTGCTCAATACAAGTAATAAAGCTCTCATCAGTTTTTGTCTTACACATTAACTGATCTATTTAAAGCATGAAGATGGAATTCCTACAGATCAGCTGAAGCTTCAATCGCTGAGGATCTTACAAATTAATAAAGAATGAAGTCACGTAAATAATCATATTATAACTACGTCTGAACCAGTGACAACCCTACCACAGATTTTATACATCAAATCACCAGTGATGGTGATACAAGGCTGAACACACATTTGATATCTACATCATTGTCGTAATACCAACCCAACAATGTTATACGAACAAGTAAACGTAAGATGTACCAGATCGTCTAGAATAGGCGATACTACGCAGATGAGGAAAATTTATATAATAATAACTATTAAAATATATGCATTCATAGAATACATATTTTTAGTGTCCTTTAAAAGTTACATGTAAAATTCTGCTGACTTTATTATAATTAATTTATTGATAATGAAGTAAGAAAGATATTACACGTACATTATTACATGTATTAAGACGTACATAACTTGCATAATCAATTATATTAACAAAGAAACACAGACCGTCGACATTTATTGTTGTATAATTAGCTTGTAAAATAAAAGTACTTTTGTTTTGCTATTACAGCTGAATATATATTAGAATATCTTACTCAACGAGTTAAGTATTGACAATGCACTTGGAAACTCAACATATACCCTCACGACACTTACCAAAGAGTAAATCCTGAATAATCGTAGGTCTGTTTTGTGTTCCTTTGAAATTTCAACCAAAGAACTGGATCTTCCATCACTGTATTGAATACCTAAACTACATAAGTGTCCTTACAAACAACGGTATATTGCTGGGTCTTCCAAGTGCTCCACGAAACATCTTTATAAATTGTTAACATCTATTTTATCAGCAATTAAAGACGGGCTTTAAATTTATTGTGAAACTGCTAATGGTAGAGGTGGCGTGATTCAGATGTGGATACTTAAAAATTCTAAAGATCTTTTAGAGTACATACAATCTAACTCTCTTTCATTTGACTTTTCAACGATTTACACAAGTATTCCATATTCCAAACTAAAAAATAAATTGAAAGCGTTGGTATTACTTTGCTTCATAAAAAAGAATGGTCAACGTAGATACAAGTATCTTGTTTTAAGGAGGGATAAATTCTACTTTGAAAAGGATCACTCTGGTTCAAACAAATATTCTTTGAAACTGATATTACCAAGATGCTTGATTTCTTGATTCAAAACGTATTTGTTACGTTCGGAGGAATTGTTTTTCAACAGACTGTCGGCATTCAAATGGGAACAAAATGTACCTCTCTACTTGCCGACTTGTTTCTTTATTATTATGAGACTGACTCCATGCAGGAACTTCTTAGGAAGAAAGATAAGAAGTTAGCAATACCCTTTAACTCTACTTTCCGCTATATAGATCATTTTCTTTCACTAAACAATTCAAAATTTGATGACTATGTGGAACGCATCTATCCCATCGAACTAGATATAAAGGATGCTACAGATTCAGTTAAGTCGGCTTCATATCTTGACTTACATCTAGAAATTGACAATGAGGGTCGGTTGAAAACAAAATTTCACGACAAATTAGATGATTTGAGCTTTCCAATTGTGAACTTTCCATTTCTAAGTAGCAACATTCAAGCAGCACCTGCATACGGGGTATATATCTCCCAATTGATACGATATTCCCATGCTTGCATTTCCTTTCATGATTTTCTTGATAGAGGGTTGCTGCTCAAAAGGAAGTTATTCAACCAAGAGTTCCAAATGATGAAGTTGAAATCATCCCTTCCTAAAGTTTACGAACGCCATAACGAGTTCGTTGACCGTTTTGGAATAACCGTTTCACAAATGATATCGGATATGTTCCTCACGTCGTAACTACAATCCCCTTCCCTTTTATGAATGTGACCTACCGAATTAGACTTTTTACCGGATTTGTAATCACATAATCAACACGACGGGTGCCACATGTGGAGCAGGGTCTGCTTACCATTCCGGCGCACCTGAGATCACCCCTAGTTTTTGGTGGGGTTCGTGTTGTTTATTCTAAAGATTTTTATGTTGTGGCATGTGTACTATTGTTTTTCTGTTGTTGTTTTTTTTTATTATTTTTAGCCATGGCGTTGTCAGTTTGTTTTATATTTATGAGTGTGACTGTCCCTTTGGTATTTTTCGTCCCTCTTTTATTAGTATCATAATAACATAATATACAAATGAATAAATGACATATTACAATTGTTGTTAACCATACTATACAAATATATCAGACATTTTTTTAATGTTTAAATGTATTCAACGATTTATTACAACTTCTGTAAACCAACCGTCATATCAATTTTGGAATATTTTTTTTTATTTCACTATATATATTGATAGTTAAATCAACCTTTGATTAGATGGGACTATTCAAAATGTCATTGAACAAATCTTCATATTTACCTTTAAGTATCATATTCCCCTCTGAAACTTCAGGATGTTACGTGCGTTTGGTGACATAACGCCTTTTTAAATAGCGATATAAAATGTGATAGGTATACAAGTGTTGATTTCGTTATTTACGTTTTAGTTATTGACTTTTGGAAGCCCTTTTTATTTGTGAGATAGTTTAGTAAAATTTTACTTTTTTTAATGCAGAATATATAATATTGTCATTTTTACATTTTTTTTTTATCAATAGCGATATAAAAATTCATTATAAGTATATAATACATTAAAGACGTAAACACAAAACAAAATTGACAAGAGGCACGGGTATAAATGTATAATAAAAGAAAGTGCGGAACAATTACAGTATCAGACATCTTTGGTGCATGTATTAACATATATCATCGACATTATATATACATTGTATGAACTTGATTTATTTTTGATCTTACCGCATATGGTCTAAAACACATTGAAACAAAAATGTGTAGATTTTTTTACTATAAATGACATATAACAACTTACTCATATATTTTAATGATGTTGTATTTTATGTATACATGTATACATGTTTTTTTGTGTTTTTTTGTTTGTTACATATATGTTTGATTTAATGGTGATTATTATTATAATGAATCCCATTTTTTTATTCTTGTCTGGTGATAAAAATGGATGCAACTGTCATGCAAGCAAAAGGTAAACTAGCTATTAAATCAGGTTTAATCCGTTATTTACTTCAACCAAATACTTTTACCAAGCTACGAATATGACAGTTGTTGCCAATTTGTTCGATTTCTTTAAACATTTCAATTTGTCATTTGAATTCGTTAAATTTCCTCAGAGTTTATAATTTTTGTGATTTTACTATTTGCTGATTGACTTATAATGTTTAGGCCACACCAATTTAATTTCTTGTTCTACGGATTTTTGGACTCCAAAATTTGGGGCGAGCGAGCGATTTGAAAATTTTAATAACAAAATATTTAATTTTAAATTTTTTGAGGCGAAGCTTGAAAAGTAAAGGCGAGCGATTATAATTTTTTTTTGTTATCATAAAAAAGTAGGTTTTGACAATATTAAAACTTCATTTATCACTTGTTCTTTGACGTTTCTTTAATTTCTGAAGTATTTTTTCCCTGTTCACCAAGAAATAATTAAATCTGGTCTATGTATTTGTGACTGACAATGAGACAATTCTCCATCCAAGTCATAATCAGTTTGGGGGCAACCCCTTAGTGTTATAAATATCCCTTTTACATGTTTTATGAGGGATCCATATAAGTTATAATATATATTTGTTTGTACAAAAGGGCTCATATTTTCTCAAAGAACTATATATCTATCTGGTATACGTATTAAATGGTCAAAACATGTCCAATAATTTTGTAATATTCCTGGACTTTAACCATGTTAAATTAACCATAGATGTAATACCCATATTAATATATAGTATTACATCTATGAATTAAAACATTAACTTTAACAGTTTAATATTATTCAAAATAAGTGGACCCCTCTTTTAGAAAAAAAGTTGTTTAAAGTTGTTTGAAATATGATGTAACTCTCCTCTTTTTGAGTACAACATTCTAAGTTTTCAAAGGTTTTGTATAGAAGAACTATACAAATCCTTGGTATTTCAATTTTTTTCTACATCAGTAAAATGACCCCTTGTCTGAGGGAGGGTTGTTCTCAACCTGATAATAACAAACACAGGTCAAAGTACGGCCTTTTATACAGGGCTTTGATACAGACCAAACAGCAAGCTATAAAGGACCCAAATTATTAGAGTACACAATTCGAACAGGAAAACCAACGATCTAATTTATATATCCAAACGGGAAAATACCAATGGCAATGAACAACATCAACAAACGATAACTGCTGAACGACAGGCCCCTGAATCAATCAGGACAGGTGCATAAACATGCAGCGGCTATGGATAGTTTTGTTTCGCCAGCATACAATATAATTGCAGTTAAAGGCAAATCATTCAGAAGTTCTTTGTACTTTATTCTAACAACGAACATTTTTTGATAGGGAATATAAGTAAGGGGGAAAGAAACAATGTTTTTGTTCTTTACAGGTATTTCCGCTTTTATAAATTTATATCGGAGCACTCCCACTTTGGATAAATAGGTTTCATGCTGAAACAAATATTCTCACAGATATTTACACAGTGTGGTTGGGTGCTTTTATGTTTAAAATCGTTATATATACAGGTTAGACTGTGATTTTAAAAACAAATGTTGATATCTTTTTATAATATTTACAAAAAAACGGTGCGGGAAATGGACATGATTACATTTCCGGATGTGGGAAGCGGGAATTTAAAAAAATAAAAAAATTCTGTTTTGAAAAAAATAAGTGCGGGCGGGTCCGTCGAACAAGGAATCAAATTGGTGTGGCCTTATAAAGAAATGAAAATATTTAAATAACAGTTAAAAGAAGTTACACGCTTAACAAGTTTTGCTTATTCAGTGAATATTACGACATAAAAACATGAAACACAACATATGTCACTAATCGATGTTATTAACTACGCAGAACATTGACTTTGTCTTTTTATTTAACTTGCTTTTTAAGTAGCAACTACATTTCAAAAATCATTTCTCTATCTACGGCTCTGCTATTACACATTTTGGTAAGTTTTGAATTATTTTCTTACAAAGGGTATTCTTGTTATTTTAATTTGTCCAATACAACTAATATGTAACATATAGTAAAACATGGTTCAACCGAATCCTTTATAATGTGGATTCATTATTATTCGTAGGATACCAATTTTCGTGGCTTCGTGGGTACTGGCGAACCACGAAATTAAATGTTCAACGAATAACAAATTTTATATAGGCTTGAATATAGACATCGGCAAAACCACGAAACTAAATATCCACGAACTTTCAAGTTTTCCATCATCCACGAAAATTAGTACCCACGAAAATAAATGAATCCACAGTAAACTGAAAACCTGTATAAACAAAGTTTGTTTTTAAAAACCGTCATACCAACTGTATGCGTTGTGAATCTACTTAAACCTAACATCGACCAAAACCGAGCAAAATCCTAAGTCCCAATGAGGTTCGGTTTAATCAAGTTTAAATGTTACAGACAACTTAATTAGATAAATTTCAGCACATCAAAACATCAATGTGCAAGTTAAATTTAATTGAAAGATATAATCTTATTTTGCTTAAACAATTAACCAAAATTTGCCTGGCCATTAAATTTCAATGAATGTTTTTCGGTACTATACATCTTCGGATTTCAAATGTTTGGCTTTCAGCGTTCCTGATGAAGGTAAATCCAGAAAAGCCCTTCGGACGCAAGAAATTAATAACGTGTTGTTTTCAATTTTTTCCTGACAATAATCCATTTTTTTTAAAAACAAATTTTGATTTACCATTGTAGTGGCTGGTTTTGAGATATTTACGTCTTTTTTTCGAATGCCACCTTTTTATACTCTCTCTAACATTTTAATGCATGTACCCGTAAGGAAGATCCATTACTTTCTGAAATTTCAATGTGTTCTGCGGCTGTTTGAATATATAAAAAGAAAATGTGGCATGATTGCTAATTAGACAACTGTCCACAAGAGTCCAAATATATAAAAAACAAAATGTGGTATGATTGCTAATGAGACAACTGTCCACAAGAGCCCAAAATGACAAATTAATTAACAACTATAGGTCAAAATCAAAGTCCATACCGCATAGTCAGCTTCATTTGTATAAAAGGCCCCGACATGGAAACGTAAAACAGTTCAAACGAGAAAACTAACGACCTTATTTATATATAAAAAAATGAACGAAAAACAAATATAACACATAAACAAACGACAACCACTGAATTACAGGCTCCTGACTTGGAAATGTCATATACATATTTAAAATCCATATATATGTTTTTTACTAAGGACACAATAGACTATTCTGCTTCAAATCATACATAAAAAAATCTATTGAAAGGCGGAAAGGATTTTAGAACATCCCTTTCATACTAATTTCAAAATCAAAAAGAGGTTGAAATGACACACAGACGTTCGAACATCGAAGAAACTAAACATATACAATTTATTAGCAATAAAAAATTGTTTTAAAGTGAACAGTCATATTTAAGTAATTTTCCTCGATCTTGATATCTATATCACTAACGGAAAGCTGAATACTAAAATTTATGATAAAAGGGATGATTTTTCATTTCCAGATCGTCTAGAATAGGCGATACTACGCAGATGAGGAAAATTTATATAATAATAACTATTAAAATATATGAATTCATAGAATACATATTTTAGTGTCCTTTAAAAGTTACATGTAAAATTCTGCTGACTTTATAATAATTAATTTATCGATAACGAAGTAAGAAAGATGTAACACGTTCATTATAACGACGTACATAACATGCATAATCAATTATATTAACAAAGAAAAACAGACCGTCGACATTTATTGTTGTATAATTAGCTTGTAAAATAAAAAAAAAAAATCATTTCCTCTCGTTAATTATCCGTTTTTAGATGGTGACGTTCCCTTGTCAGCATCTTACGGTGTTTATTTATCTCAACTTGTACGATTCGCTCGTGTATGTAACAATATTTTAGATTTTAACGAGAGAAATTTATGTATTACTGAAAAATTATGACATCAGGGTTTTCGATATTACAAACTAGTCAAAACATTTACTAAATTTTATCATCAGTATAAAGACATCATTCGTATATATAGCTCAAAATGCAGACTTCTTATACGTTCAGGTATTTCACATCCAATTTTTAATGGAAATATTCTTTATAAAGCACAAAGGTGTCAGTATTCACCTCAGAAACTTACAAAACCTTTGAATAGACTTATTAAGAAGGGATATAATTACGATACTGTTGTCAAGTCATTAAAGATTGCATATTTTGGCGTTAATATTGAATCACTGATAAGGTCTTTGCGTCGGAACTAAACACATTAATTCTAAAAACAGTTGTTGGCATGACACGGGTTATGTTCTTCTCATATATGTTATGTTGGTATGATACTAAACCCCCTAACGGGAAGGATTGTGCCTGATGTTCATATGATGAAATCATAATCTTTCAGTCAGTTTAATTGAAGTCTGGAGCTGGCATGTCAGTTAACTGCTAGTAGTCTGTTGTTATTTATGTATAATTGTCATTTTGTTTATTTTCTTTGGTTACATCTTCTGACATCAGACACGGACTTCTCTTGAACTGAATTTTAATGTGCGTATTGTTATGCGTTTACTTTTCTTCATTTGTTAGAGGTATAGAGGGTTGAGATCTCACAAACATATTTAACCCCGCCGCATTGTTGCGCCTGTCCCAAGTCAGGAGCCTCTGGTCTGTGTTAGTCTTGTATTATTTTAATTTAAGTTTCTTGTGTACAATTTGGAAATTAGTATTGTGTTCATTATCACTGAACTAGTATATATTTGTTGAGGGGCCAGTTGAAGGACGCCACTGCATGGTTGCGGGAATTTCTCGCTACATTGACGACCTGTTGGTGATCTTCTGTTGTTGTTTTTTTATTTGGTCGGGTTGTTGTCTCTTTGACACATTCCCCATTTCCATTCTCAATTTTATTTATATTTAAGTGTACTGAAGGTTAAAATAACTACGTTAGCCTACGACCTATGGCATTATAGTTTACAGCCTGGTAACAAATATATTCTGATTTAGTAAGTCCATTGTCAAGCTCTATTCGGATCATGTAACATTTCCATTACATGACAAGAAGTATTATATGTAAATATTGCTCAACACATACTTTTCAATACTTGATATTACATTATGAAAAACAAGTAATTAAGTTTTATCTCATAATAAATCAATTCATAATTTTTGGATGAGTTCTTACCCTTAAACTTGACTAAATATAAAAGTTAAATATAAAACGTTTTTCATATATAAAACTGTAAATACTAGTAGTTATTAAATGTACCAGGATTATAAATTAGTACGCAAGAAGCGCTTTTCGTCTTCATAAGACTCGTCAGTGACGCTCATATCAAAATAGTTATAAAGCCAAACAAGTTCAAAGTTGAGGGGCATTGAGAGTTCAAAATTCGTAAAAGTTGTGCCCAATACGGCTAAGGTAATCTAGACCTGGGATGAGAAAATCCTTAGTTTTTCGAAAATTCAAAGTTCTGTTATATTTATAAACAACAATGCCATTCAATATAGAAAATCAAAAAGAATAAAATTTAAAACAAAACAATCTTTACGAGTCAATACGAATCCCTAACACAAATAATTCCAAATATTTATTTTATTTTTGACAGTCTGATTACCCACTTCCGATTTTAACACATGACAAGTGAATTATAGTGGTGTTGATAAGTAATGCTCGTAACCAAGATACTTTGGAAGCAAAAATGTAAACCTCTTTAATGTTTACAACCTGACAGTACTTCTATAATTTATATAAACTCTTCTATTGGTAAGTTGGGACTATGGTTAATAAACTGTTACATGTTTTTAGAACTTGAAATAAGCGATCAAAATGTAACATTTAATGCATACAGGCTCACTGTACTTACTTCTGGGTTACAATTGTTTTCTAAATAATTCCATATTTGTAGACAAAACTCTGGCGTCTTGCGTAAATTTATTTAAATTGCAATCTTGTATCGATAATGAGTGTATTTCTAAATAACATGGTAAATAAATTTATATAGATGAAATCTCATTTCAGAATTATGATGAAGTGGTGTTGTTTGCTTGTTTTTATCATTTGCACAATTGGTGTGTCAAAGGGCGGCAGTAAGTATCCTATATGTTTACAACACTGTAGTGAATATCTAAGATTAAGCTGCTAGACTCTCTCATGATATAAAAAAGGTACGGTCATCACTGTGATCAAAAGTTCTTCTTTCGAGAGTCAAAAGATACAGACATCGTTTGAACCTTTTTATATTAAAGATATTCAATCATGTTAACACCGTTATCTTCCGTTTGTTTTTACAGTAACTTAGGAATAGACACTTTCAGTTTACAACGATAATATCAGTACTTTTGTCGGGCTACGAAGCTATACAAAACTGTTAAACACTACTCTCTTAGTTAACATAAGAACAATAAAAACAAAATCTGCATTTAAGTTAGTTTTTAAGCAGATCCTCGAGCATCTCCAGCACACTAAGAAACGTAGCTACTTGCTTGAGATGGACAATTGTCGCTAGAAACTTTGGACGAACGAGGCTTTGCTAACGAAATTGACATACTATTGACAACGTCATGGTAGGTGAAATAGCGATAAACAGCTTTTCATTGGTCATTTCAACT
The DNA here is from genome assembly GCF_036588685.1 of Mytilus trossulus. Lineage (NCBI taxonomy): Eukaryota > Metazoa > Mollusca > Bivalvia > Mytilida > Mytilidae > Mytilus > Mytilus trossulus. The sequence goes on along the minus strand of NC_086383.1, from coordinate 34,405,081 downwards.
CGATTGACCTTCTCGCTTTCGACGTAAATCATTCTATATTGTATCGGGGTACTCTACTATTCAGCTCTTTCAGGAAAATGCCTCGACTCCAATGGTAAATGTGGGGAAAAAAATGTGCCATGTAATGAGACTTTCGGACCTGAATGGACGTATAACGGAAACTGCTGCAGTGGACGACCATGTTGTAAATGTAAGTAGACAAATACATTAATTAATAGTTGTAGTCACTGTTGATCACATCGAACAAAATACAAATGAAATTTATAGACAAAGATAGTTATTTTTATAGAGAAAAAAATCATAGAACAGCTTCTCATTTCCTTTATTGAAATAATTTGTGCTCAAAATCGTTGATGATGTTGTTTTGTACATAGACAGAAGATCTACATGCGACATATTTATACTTACAATACCACATTTGCAATTTTGCAGTCAAAGACAAACAATAATACAAAGTAGTTTAAGCTGCCATATTGTCCATACAGATTTCTTTATGTTAACATTTTCAGATTTTTTTTCTTTTTTTAACTTATGATCTGACTTTTCCTCTGCATAATACACACTTGGGAAGCACATTTATGTGTTTACATGCGTTAAATTTGCAATTATTTTCATAATATCCAATAAATGAATGTCAACTTTATTTCAAGTAAAACAATTATCATAGTTTAAAAAAGAAACGCCTCACATCAGCAGAAATGTTTTAAACATAGGTTTATAGATCTACTCGAGATCTCTTTTATATCTCTTGATAATGTAAGTATAAATTTTATAATATCAATCAGTTTATGAGCACCTTGTGAGTAGCAACCCTCTATCAAGAAAATCATGATAGGAAATGCAAGCACGGGAATATCGTATCAATTGGGAGATATTTACCCCGTATGCAGGTGCTGCTGGAATGTTGCTACTTAGAAATGAAAAGTTCCCAATTGTATAGCTGAAATCATCTCTTTTGTCGTGAAGTTTTGTTTTCAACCGACCCTCATTGTCAATTTCTAGATGTACGTCACGATATGACGCCGACTTAACTGTATCTGTAGTATCCCTTATCTCTAGTTCGATTGGATAGATGCGTTCCACATAGTCACCAAATTTTAAATTGTTTAGTGAAAGAACAACATCTATATAGCGGAAAGTAGAGCTTAAGATAACCCTCTAAAACGTTACCTTATTTTGATGTTTATTTGCAACGTAGGTATAACCTGTCTGTCTTTTTTTTCTTTCTGTTTTTCTTTTGTTCTTCTATTTCTTTGAATTTTTCTTTCACATTATTCGGTTTCTGTTTTTCTTTTCATCCTTTTCTTCTGTTGTGTTTGTTTTGCTATCATGAACAGATGTGTAAAATAAAAATGTCTATGCATTACATGCACGACAATTTTTTCTATGATTGAGAGTTGTTTCATTGGCAAGAAATTTCTTAAGTAACTGTGTTTTCTGTATTTCTATATCCCTATACCATGTTTTTTAATTCAAACTGAAAAGTTCGGATTCTGTGTTCAGCTTTGGCTAAAAAGTTAAATCACAAAAATACCGAACTCAATGAAAAAATCCAATCGGAAGGTCCATTATCGCATGGCAAAATCCCAAATCACATAAAAAACGAATGGACAAGAACTAACGTGGTACAGACATTTTCAAATGACGAAAATGGTGACTTGAAACTCGTTTTAAAGTTTGTGTTCTTTTTTGTATATAGCTGTTCATGTTTTAATAAGGTGTAAATTTTAAATATAGGGCCTCCTGCATCAAAAACGAGACATTGATTGTCGACATGTGCATCTGGTGCAGACGATTGGAAACATTTCTTTCTTTAATGAAGTTCTGTAAAATTTAAATATGATGATTCTTTCATTACTTAATTGTTATTACGCCATGGCTTTATCTTTTTCTCGTTTTAATTGCTATAGGTAATACAATTGTAATTATTTGTTTTAAAAGTGCCGTGTGTTCCTGAAACTTGTCCAAACGGGTTCAAGCTATTATCAAACCAAACAATTAGTGTTAATTGTTATTCCACGTCTATTGTTCCTAGACCGACAACCTGGAATGAAGCTTTTGTGAGTATTTCAATTAATCCCCATTTGCACGAACGAGCATGTTACTTCGAAATCAAACAGGAATCACACACCATAAACAATATTTTACTTAATCTGCTAGCAGACTATAGTTTTAATATAAGATAAAAAGAAATGTATGGTTTGATATTTTTATTAAGTGACATTTCAGTATTCTTAATCCCTGACTTAAGTAATTTTCTATAATTTCTTATAATTCCTAATCCATGACTTAAAAGAGTAATACATTACTACCTGGTTTAATGTACGAAGGATGACGACTTTCGAAAAGTTTTTCTACAGTGTTCATAATAATGTCATTGGCGTTATATCTGTATCTGTATTTGATTTATACAGTATTTGATGAAAGTCTGGTTAACTTTGTTGCAGAAAATATTCAATTTAGACTCGTATATATATATATATATATATATATAATGTCTAAAAATAGCAACAATCAACATTCAATCTAATTAAGCGTGGATCAGTTTGTGAAAATAAACTGATACAGTTACTGAATTAAAATTATATAAATGTCTAAGAATATAACTAAAACACACTAATTGATACATTAAAAAGTTCTATTAGATGTTAAATAGAAATACGCAATATTTCGCTAAACAAATTAGCTTCATCAGGCGTGTGCATCTCTCAAGGTGAAATCGGATGCATGACAGAAAAATATTTTTGTAGCTTAATCTATTCAAGATTTGAGGGATGGGTGTAACATATTACTTCGGTCATAAAATATGTTTGTAGCTACAACTACATGAAGTTGGAATAAAAGTTTAACACATTTATAGATGTTCGATTAATTGTATGAATTTTTATAAATTAATTTGTATGATTTTAAGATAACTATGGTTTTGATTTGCTTTGAAATCTTTTTTCGTCTCTCTCATTGAGTCCATCAGGTTCAAGAGTTCGTAACTGGTGCATCCAAAATCTCTCTCTTTTTTGTCTTCCTTGTGTATCCCAATTTTGATTTTTCTCAATGATTTGAAATGTGATGTTTTCAAAATCATGTCCTGCTCTTAAAAGGTGTCTTGTAATTTGGCAGTTCCTTTCTTTTGTATAAAATGACCGATGGTTATTTAGTCGGATGTTAAATGGGGTTTCTGTTTCACCAACATATTGTAATTTGCAAGTTCCACACGTTAGAACATAAATGCAATTTTGCGTTTTGCAATTTGATGTTATAAATATGTTGTAATTTTTCTTTGTGACTGTGCTGATGAACTGGGTTTCTATATTGGCGACTTTGCAGCACTTACAGTTGCCCCTTCCGCATTGTTTATAACCTCCGATTGTTGATATCTCCCGTTTAGATACTTTTATTTTAGTATCTAAACGGGAGATATCAACAATCGGAGGTTATAAACAATGCGGAAGGGGCAACTGTAAGTGCTGCAAAGTCGCCAATATAGAAACCCAGTTCATCAGCACAGTCACAAAGAAAAATTACAACATATTTATAACATCAAATTGCAAAACGCAAAATTGCATTTATGTTCTAACGTGTGGAACTTGCAAATTACAATATGTTGGTGAAACAGAAACCCCATTTAACATCCGACTAAATAACCATCGGTCATTTTATACAAAAGAAAGGAACTGCCCAATTACAAGACACCTTTTAAGAGCAGGACATGATTTTGAAAACATCACATTTCAAATCATTGAGAAAAATCAAAATTGGGATACACAAGGAAGACAAAAAAGAGAGAGATTTTGGATGCACCAGTTACGAACTCTTGAACCTGATGGACTCAATGAGAGAGACGAAAAAAGATTTCAAAGCAAATCAAAACCATAGTTATCTTGAAATCATACAAATTAATTTATAAAAATTCATACAATTAATCGAACATCTATAAATGTGTTAAACTTTTATTCCAACTTCATGTAGTTGTAGCTACAAACATATTTTATGACCGAAGTAATATGTTACACCCATCCCTCAAATCTTGAATAGATTAAGCTACAAAAATATTTTTCTGTCATGCATCCGATTTCACCTTGAGAGATGCACACGCCTGATGAAGCTAATTTGTTTAGCGAAATATTGCGTATTTCTATTTAACATCTAATAGAACTTTTTAATGTATCAATTAGTGTGTTTTAGTTATATTCTTAGACATTTATATATATATATATATATATATATGTTTTAAGAAGTGTTGAATGAAACAGAATATTTGGACAAAACTTTATCTAAATAAACAATTTTATTTTGATAGTAGAACTTAAATCGTACAACAAAACTACCGAATCGTCTTTGGCGTAATTCTGACTCCTTATTTTCATAATACCGACTTAAGACTTCGAAAATTAATATTTTTGACATGTTACCTTCTCTGCAGTATCCTGTACACCGGTCATGCAAGGGAAAATATGTAGATTCAAGTGTCAACCTACAAATTTAAGGGAAAGTTTACTGTTAAAGGCTTTTATAAATGTGTATTCCCGCTGCAAATGTTTGTACCTGTCCTTAGTCAGGAATCTGATGTGCAGTAGTTGTCGTTTGTTTATGTAGGTGTAATACCACCAAATCATTGAACGTCACATCCGGTTGCATACAAAAGTAGGTCTAAAAAAATATTCCCTTGAATTTGAACGTTGTAGGTAATTATTTCTACATTTTATTGCAGTAAAACTATTTCTGTGTCATAAACATATGTCTTGGGTATTTCAAAACACCATTATTTTTTATTTGTTATTTCTATAGAAAATTTTGTAATCTTGAGGTCACTTGGTGCCTAAAACTTGTACACAGATAGAATAAGGGGAGAAATTTGATTGGTTAACATCCAATGATGGTTATTTTCTTATATGCAATGAAATGTTATGTGAAACTTTTTTTATAGAACTGGACAGGATAACACTTAACTCATGCCAAGTATTTCTTTATTCAAAACAACGATAAATTCTGCACAATTTTTTGAAAAGTGCAAATTTAACAAAGACTAAAAGGGGAAAATCAATGGTGGTATTACACCTAATATGGGAAGCTGTACATGCACCTATGGCCTTGTGAGAAATCTCATGTGCTAAAATTTCTTGCTGTTTAAGTGAAATAATACAAAAAATGAAATATTCTGAGAGGATTGAGTCTCAAAAATACATTTTATGAGAAAATTGTCTTGAAATAGGACTGTATCATGAATATTCAGTTGACAGAACAAGCCATACTAAGTGCATATATTTATTTTTTTTGGAGGGGGTGGCCTTTTTCTCCTTATTTCTTATATTTACCTATGATATAATATTTTCCTAGGTAAAACTTAAATAAATATATAGTTATAAGTAGATGAAATTATTTTTAATGTTGTAACGACAAGTTATTCACTAAAAGAGAAGCCTTTAATGTCCCTCTCTTGAACGCGGCGGAAGTTTAATTTTTACGTAAGGACTAATTGAAACCTCCATGGAAACAGTAAACTTTTTATGGATTGTTTATTCTGCTAAAAGGCTTCAATTACTTATTTCTTATAACATTTCTACCATAAATGAGTGAAAGTTACCCCAATATTTTTATTTATTGGGCTGACAAGTTGAAATTTTGAGGAAATGAGAGGTATAAATTGACCCAAAAAGACCTTATAAAGAAGACAAAGAGGTTTATTAGTGGTATTTTATCTTCCTAAAATCATCTTGTGTATCATTTTCAACTGTTTGTTGGCAGATAAGATAGATATTTGATCATTCAATGGTCCACACTCTATTCTATCTTGATGCGGCTTGGTTTGGATTTGTCGAAGAAATTTTGCTCGAATCGCTGTAGATGTCGTCTTTCAATATACTAGATTTTTCTCAAACTATTGAACTGATTATGACAAAACTTAACAGAAATGCTTGAAATAACCATTATTACAAAGGGAAAAAATTCACATTTAGTTTATTGAACAAAAAGGTCTTCTTTAGGTGTAATACCACCAAATCATGGAACGTCACATCCGGTTGCATACGAAAGTAGGTTTAAAAAAATATTTTATGTTTATGTTGTGATGTTACACTATTGGTTTAGATAAGAATAAACGTGTGGTACATGTACCATAAAACGTGTAAATCCGCTGCAATTGTTGGCAGGAAGGAACCTGATATTCAGTAATTGTCGTTTGTTGATTCGCTTAAAAAGTGTTTTTCTCGGTTCTGGATTTTATTAGTTTTTTTCTCCATCGAATTTTGAACAGCGGTATACTACTGTTGCCTTTATTTTTATATAATTTGACCGTTGTTTTTTTCAATTTTAAATGGTTTTACACTAGAAATTGTTTGGGGCCCTTTATAGATTGCTGTTAGGTGCAAGCCAAAGCTCCGTACTTAAGACCACACTTTCACCTGTAATGGTTAACTTTTATAAAATGTTACTTGGATGAAGAGTTGTCTAACTGGCACACATACATGTACCTCATCTTATATCTATATACAAGTTTATAGAAAATTTATTTTCATCCGTTGACGATTTAATTTCGTGGTTTACCTGTACCCTCGAATTCTGCAATAAAGAACGGATGTAAATATGATATGAATATCATCTAACTAAATTTTAGGCCATTTGTTCCCAGACAGATGGTGCCTACATGTGGAGACCGAACAATCAACAAGAAGCCAAAGCTGTTTTGATTGAACTTAATATTCGTAAGTTGATAATGTATCATATTCAAAATTGATTGATTGTGTTTCCTGTCAGGAATATGAAGGTTTTCCATTAGTTTCACTGATTAATTATTTAGTGTATCGAGTTTTAAGATGTTCGCTTCTCTTGTTTGTGAAATTATGCCAGATTTCCGGAACTCCCTGGTTTAATTTATAAAGTGCCTTTAATACAATTTCCCCACTTACCACTACTTTGTTTTCATAATTGCATTAAATGTAGTTTAAAACCAGTATTTTGAAATTCAAGAAAATCCTTGTTATTTATTTCATATTTTTTTTCCAAAGAAAAATGTCAAATGAGACCAATGTATTACTCAATTTATTTCACTTCACTGGGCGGAGTTTAACCGGTTCGCTCATAATAAACCAGTCCATCTATAGATAGGTATTTTAGAATAAACTCATCAATGAAGTGTCCAGTTATTCTTTTGTAAATTCTTTTCGTAACACTGATAGGTGATTAGAAATCACTATAATTATAACGGCAATCATCCTTATTACACACATCTTCAAATAGACTGTCCATATGCAAATTAAAACGTAAGCTCCGCCCGATCAGTTGAAAAATCATTGGTAATAAATGCATGAAAAGACCACAAAGAATAATTTCCCGTCATAATGTTGATAACCTGTATCTAGAAAACAAGCACACGGACCCTTCTTGTCTTCTCTACATTTGAGTTTTTCATTCATATTATATTCATTAAAATCAAACTTTTCAAAATCTTATTTTTTTTTAAACAGAGAGGCTAACTTTTATAAAATTTTCATCATAATCGTTATTCATGTTCATACCTTAGTTTTGTTCTACTGATTGTCAATAAAGCTCATTAACATTTAGTTCTGTTTACAGCACTCAATGCTGAGAATGTGTGGAGCGGAGCAAATGATTTAGATCAGGATGGGATCTATGAATTTGCTGTAGAAAATGGTCCATTTTCTTTAACTAATCCCCCATTTGGTCAAGGTAAATGTTTTGATAATTACCAAAAGCATATACACCATACGTGGATGAGACAGCAAATAAACAACACAAAAAAAGAAGCGTCATCTACAGGACAGTACATGGTATCAAACAATATATGTTTATAAAAAGGTAATACAAAATATAGACTAATAATGATGACCATAACAACATGAACAAGATAAAAGAATAAAAATCAATAGTTATTTTTCGATTGTGACCTTCCGAATAAGACTGAACTACGGATGTGTACAATTTACATCCCCACAAGTGCCACTTGTCAAGCAGCATCTTCTTACCCTTCCAGAGCACCTGATAGCACCGCTTGTTTTTATATGTTGTGTTTTGTTTACTGATCTTTTCTCCTTTTTCACCATGGCATTTTGAATAGATATAAGATAATGGGGTGTAAGTGTCAAAGAAACAACTCTCCATCCCAGTCACAATTTGCCCCCCAAAAAAATTAAACCATTAAAGGTCAAAGTGCTGTCTTCAGCACGGAGCTTTTAATTACTCCGAACAACATGTAATCCAGTTTGTGTTCGACTAACAGGTTTGAATAACGATAATTGTGTTTATTTATTTTTTTAATGTTTTTTCTAATACTATCAAAAACAATCAGAATAGAAATTGTCCTATTGTGTTATTTAATACGAAATACGAAAGAAATATTCGGTTATTTATTTCAGTCAATTATGTTGATCCAAATTCGCCCTGTGCTGGGAGAATATATGCCGTCGCCGGTGATTACTGGTATTGGGAAATTGTACCCTGTTACGGTTCTGCTCAAAACTACATTTGCGAGTACAAATTGGTAAATTAACCCTTGGTTTAGCTTTTAATTTGAGAAATCAATGTTCCATATAAGTATTAATATATAACTTCAACAACATCATGAAAAAAATACAATACATGTTACAGAAAGGTTACAATCGCTTGCATTCGATACAAATAAATTATGATTTATGTTTAAATAAAGTATTGATACTTGTACTGGCCGGAACCGGCGACTTAAGTTAAGGTGATTGGGTTTATGTAAAGATAAAACAATCAGGAGCTGACTTTAATTTCACTACCAATCCAAATGGTAAAAACTGAAAATACAAAATAAATCATTTTACAATGTTTTAAATGATATTTAAAGTCCATTAAAAATACCGATAAACACTTCGAAGATATATTAGACTGTGAATGTTCTTTATTATAATAAATAGATGAATATTCTTGCACACTTCGGTTTCTGTCTGAATTAGATTGTGCAATCGCAAATACGAACAGTTTGAACGGTTAAATGATCATAGTTTCTTTACAACATAGGAAAATATATTAAAACAGTTCATCGTTGATGTAAAGACATACGTTGTATGTATTTTTTAAAGTAGCTCACGCTGTAGTTTGCCACGAATTGTTCCTTTGGACAACATGTCCTCTGAATGTTCCTTGCAGTTGTGCACACGGCCTGCTGAGCAATTTACGTCACCCAGAATAGAGGGGAAAGTAACACGGGTTCCAACACTGTACTGTATAAAAACTCTAAAAACTAGAGCAGATAAAGTGATGTACGCAATGACAAATAAACGATATGAAATATTGATCACATGAAGTACAAATGATAAATGAGTTCCAGAATGGTACTCTTATTCGTACAAGGGGTAATTGCCGAAACCCCTGGTTAAATTTAACTTACGTAAGCCGTTCGGCCACCACACTACGCAATAGAATTAAATCCAATACATATGTTGGTATCATTGTTTAGAAAATTAACAATTTGATTAATATCATTCTTATCAGTATGTATTACTGACATATCGTGACTATCTTAAATTTACAACTGACTTTTAGTTTTGCCGTTTTCTCTGAGAAAATATTTATGATATTGAAGCAAGAAGGCTGTTTAAAGAAGGCCATTTAAGGGGAGATAACTATGCAAACATGTATTGATGGGAGTTTAACGCTGCATTGAAGATTGCTTATTGTGATCTCTGGTATTTTAAATTGATGATATTGGATACAATCAAATCAATATTATATTCGATTCCATTTATTATCCCTTATTGAAACAAAAGATGCTTCTCTTCCTGCAATATTTTGTTATGGTATATGTTACTTTTAAAAAAAAAATTAAGATGATGGACATCAACATATATAATGTTGGTAAATCGATGTGAACCAATTACATTTTTTGATAGTGTAAGGCGAACACAATGAACTCGTTTTCATTTGATCAATGAACCAGCATACAAGAGAACCATATACTATTAGTTATGTTCCTTATAATTATACCCACGCTTAAAAAGATGGAAGTCTACTGTTTCACCTCTGTCTGTTCGTCCGATCATCCATCCATCCGTCAGCCCGTCCGTCCAATATATATCTTTCCCAGGAACTACAATACTAGTATTTCTACAATTTGGTTTCATGGTTTATATAAATCAGTTATATCGTGTGATTGGTTTTACGATTCATCCCTCAGCAACTTCCTGTTTACTCATCATAGATATCAGGATTATAATTTGACATTTACGCCAGACATGTCAGACGCCGAGCACTTTTAACATTTTACACATTGTAAACAAATTGAAAATTGTCATCACGCTATTCTTAGGAATTGCTATACAATGATTTCTAGTATTTTGTTTCAGGGTTTTTGTAAGTCAGTTATACTGTGGTGTGCGTTTTAAATTCATCAACAACTTGTTGGACGTATATTTTTTGCAGGTGGGGTATCATTAGTGAGTAATAGTGCACAGAACAATTTGTTGACAAACAGTTTCTAACCTATACCAATATATATCATGTGATCTCCATTTTAAATTAGATAGTAGTTATTTGTATGTGTCTATTGATTTATACTATTGTGTTTTTCAGAGAGTTTGTCCGTAGAGAGGATACAGACCATTGCAAAACTTGATGAAATTAAATCGTTCAAGCAGATTTTTCTTTTCTTTAAAAAATGAAATAGAAAGGATATATCAATGCAAAACGAACAAAACAAAAAAAATAAATCATAAGAGTATCAGCTTTATTTCCACCTTGCATTGGCTGGTATGATCATGCCATGCCATAACATTGAGAATGGAAATGGGGAATGTGTGAAAGAGACAACGACCTGACCATAGAAAAAAAACCAGCAGAAGGTCACCAACAGATCTTCAATGTAGCGAGGAATTCCTGCACCTGGAGGACTCATTCAGCTGGCCCCTAAACAAATATATACTAGTTCAGTGATAATAAACGCCATACTAATTTTGAAATTGTACACAAGAAACTAAAATTAAAATAATACAAGACTAACAAAGGCCAGAGGCTTCTAACTTGGAGCAGGCGCAATAATGCGGCGGGGTTAAACTTGTTTGTGAGATCTCAACCTCCCCCTATACCTCTAGCCAATGTAAGTTATGAGTAATTTAATAGTAGGTCGAATTCGTCTTGATACCAATAATCTTGACTTAAATTAGTGTGGCGCGTTTAATTTTCAATTCATTTTGACAACAAATTTGATTTGACACTTTGTCAAAAATAAGAAAAAAAATCCGAAAAGCTTGATAGTTATCAAAGGTACCAGACTTATGATTTTATATGCGCGTTTCGTCTACATCAGACTCATCAGTGACGTTTATATAAAACAAAGTATTAAAGCCAAACAAGTAATAAGTTGAAGAGCATTGAGGACTCAAATTTCCAAATTGTTATGCCAAATACCGCAGAGGTTATCTATGCCTAGGCTGGAACTAATCCTTAGTATTTCTATTATGTCAATCTCTTGTAAACATGAATTGTAAAAATCACCATATAAGTGATATTATCGTCAATCCTGAAGTGCTGACTACTGAGCTGATGATACACTCGGGGACGAAATATCAACCAGCGAACCCCACACTTTCTCGAAATAAAAATCCTTTGTAAAAACTTGACAAACACTAGTTTTGATCATCAAGAAGCTTAATGTATCTTTAACAAAAGAACGTAATTGGACGGTTCAGCTGATTTTATATAGTTATCTCCCCGTAGTGTTACATAATTATTATATGTACCACCTTAATCGAGGAGAAATTTTAACAATTGTATTCAAAGTGGTCACTAATATTCTAAAAGGAGAAATTAAACCATGATTGCAATTGCAATGTTTTCAATTGCAATCATACAAAATAAACTAAAACAAACCACTTGGTTAATAAAGGTCCTTTTCAGGCAAATCACATGGGGAAAATGAAAAAAGAAAAGTATAAGACAAATAGTTCATACATGAGAGCTGCTGGAATAGTTCAGCTCACAAAAGAACAGACAAATATAATTGTGTCCTTTATCAAATAGTGCTGTGGATTCATTATTATTCGTTGGATACCAATTTTCGTGGATTTCGTGGGAACACTTGAACCACGAAATTAAATGCTCAACGAATGACAAATTTTCAATAGGCTTGTATGTAGATTCGGCACAACCACGAAATCAAATATCCACGAACATGTAAGTTTTCCTCAATCCACGAAAATTGGTACCCACGAAAATAAATGAATCCACAGTATTTACATTGTGTCGATTGTTGATGTGGTTAATAAGTGCTTTGTCGTCCTCGACTTTATATGGAATAAACTGTTGGTTTTCTCTTTTATGTTGTTATACATTTGTCATTTGTCGGGCCTTTTATACATTGCTGTTTTGTTTAATTCATGGCTCGGAAGACCTACAATTTACCCTTAATGTTTTTTTGTTTAAAAACTTGTGACTTGCAATTGGATATAAGGTTGTTTCATTGACATTTATATCACATCCTCTTTTATTTACTAGTTAATCAAAATAACTCAAATCTATCTGAGATGACTAAAATTTACAAAAAAAAAACTGAAAAATTATGTGAATGAAAGACCCAAATCCGTTAACAGAGATTAATAGATGTTACCGAAATGTATGTTGATGTTCCTGTGGATTAAGTTTCAAAGAATAGTGCGTCTGCATGTAAATACTACGAGTGTCTTCTTAAATATTAAGAAACAAATAAGCACTCAGGAAATTCTACCTACAAAAAAACATATCGTTTGACAAGGATGAAAATGTGTCGAAAAATAAGTCTGTCATGGCTTCAATAAACATTCCATTGAATAGTAAATCGGAGGACTTACTTTGTACTGTGTTGGACACTGAAGTGTTACATAATTTCACATATTCCATGATAGTACTGTACATTGCGCCACTGGTATATTTTCTTTCGCCCATCTTCTAAACGCCATATTCTACGTTCCTGTTTCCTAATATTTAGGGACAATGTATAGTTAAGGGAACTAAGTATTACTATGACATTTGGTTGCAATTATAATAATAAATGAGTAATGTTAAATAAAGTCTTTCACATTTTTTAAATCCGCTAGGCTTACACTACATTAAAAATGCCTGTTTATTTTCAAAAACGTTGGAGAGACTACGCACTTGACTTACAAGATGAAAAATGAAAATCCTCCCTATGTAGTCTACTATTTCCACTCGCCTACGTTTACTGCCCCTTTGGCCACGTTATTTACTGAGATCTATCATAATTCAACATGGACATCACAGAAAGACGATCTCCCATGGTCCTTAGTTTAGCGAACTGAAAAACTGTGTTAATGATAGAACAAAATTTGTTAACAGAGGTAAAGAAGCTGTGAAATATTTATCATCTGTCAACACAATAAATGATGATGATCCTGTAGATAGAGCTTTAAAGGGTGACACTTTTCAGATGGTCAAAATGAATATGAGAATATACTTTCTGTAACGATTAATAATTTGCGAATCATAACTAACAAAACACAAAAGCACGCAATTATGATTTAAACCTTGAAAGTCTAAAATGAAGATGACAGTTGTCTAGTTTTGTTGTATTGTCTTCCGACTTGACTTTTGATTGAAAAAAGTAAAATCACAAAAATACTGAACTCCGAGGAAATATTCATAACGGAAAGTCGCTATTCAAAAGTCAATATCGAAAAAGACATCAAACGAATAGACAACAAACGAATAGACAACACCCGTCATATTCCTGACTTGGTAAAGACATTTTCAAATTTGTACTTGTTTCTTCTCTTGAACGTGTTCATCTGAGCGTCACTGGTTAGTCCTCTGGCCTTTGTAAGTCTTGTATTATTTTAATTTTAGTTTCTTGTGTACGATTTGGAAATAAGTATGGCGTTCATTATCACTGAAGTAGTATATATTTGTTTAGGGGCCAGCTGAAAGACGCCTCCGGGTGCGGAAATTTCTCGCTACATTATAGACCTGTTGGTGACCTTCTGCTGTTTTTTTTTATTTGTTCGGGTTGTTGTCTCTTTGACACATTCCCCATTTCCATTCTCAATTTTATTGTGTTGATGAAACACACTTCTGGCGTAATAAATTTTAAACCTGGTACTTTTTGGTAGCTATTAGTCATGTGTTTCTCTGTCCTATATGTTCCTCTATTTTTTTGTATTGTAGTCCTGTGACATAACGTTGTCATTTTAATGTTCTATTTAAGAGTGCCATAAAAGCGGAAGGTTTAACATGCCACAACACCATTTTCAACCCACCATTTTTTCATAAAAGTCATGAAAATACCATAAATATATTAAAGTTCGTGTATGTGTGTGTTACACTTTAATGTTGTGTTTCTATTGTGTCGTAGATCTCCTCTTATATTTGATGTGTTTCCCTAAAAAAACAGAGGAACAAGCTATGCGTGTACGTTTGCCTTATGTGTATGAAAGGTAATAACAAAAAGACTGTATCACACCTACAATCTACAATCTAAACTTTTCAATAGACGTTGATGATTCATCCAGTAAGGTCTAGATCACTAACATGCTGATAGAGCACCTGTTGATATAGCTGGCGATACGGCAAGTTCAAGAAAAATATAACCTAACAGTTTTATATTTTAAAGAAATATAAGTTAAGTTCCTCCATTTAATTTAAATAATTCATTTCTCTTTTTTTTTGTATCGTTGCAAGTTTAATACAATTTATTGTTTTCCAAATCAATATTTTATGTACTATAAAAAAGACAAAAAATTTAAAAGTGAATAGAAACTTTACAAACCATTTTAATCATACTTTCCTACAATCTTACATAATTATGTCTAGCTCTTATTTAATTTAATTATTAAAGTAACATGGTATTACTTTTCTATTTAGTCAGAAACTCATTGAAACAAAAAATGTGGAGATTTCTTGACTTTAAATGACATATAACAACTCACTCATATATGTTAATGATTTTGTTTTGATGTATTTACATGAATGTATTGTTCGTTCGGTCTACATATAATGTACAATTAGCATGAATATTGCATCTACATAATATGTTCAAAATTGTAAGCTGTGTAATATTTGTAATCAATTAATTAATAGCTTACGAAGAGGATGAACTTTTACATGGATTAAGCAATTAAAGGAGTATTACAAATTGTATTAACCATAACGTTTACTGTTGTATTTAAAAAAAAATAACTAGAAAATAGAAAGGAAGTTATAACGTATTGAAAATATAAAATCTTTCGGCATTGGATCTGATCCAGACGCAGATAATGTTTAGATTGATTACAAACAAGAAGATGTGGTGAGATTGCCAATGTGACAACTCTTCAAAAGATATCAAAATGACACAGAAATTAATAATTATAGGCCACCGTAGTACGGCCTTCAACAATGGACAAAGCTAATACATCATAGTCAGCTATAAATGGACCTTGAATGACAATGCGAAACCACTGAATTACTGACTCCTGACTTGGGCCAGCCACATACGTAGAGAATGTGGTGAGGTTGAACATGTTAGCGGGATCTCAACCCTCCCTCTAGTTATCCATTGTATGCAGCTTTGGTTTATTCAATTTGGCATTTCGTCTCTTTAGATTTGCACGCCATTGTGATGTCGTTTTGAGAGGAAACGCGAATCTGGCTAATGCGTATTGTCTTTATATCTTTTTGTGCTTTTGAATTACATACTTGTTTATTTTTATCGGAATTATTATTATTACACATGTTTACTGCTGTATCCCTATTTTGTCATTTTTGCCTGTTTAGCTGTTTGTTTTGTGCACACATCGTTGTCAAAGTGGTGGAATTGGATGTGACAGTCATACAAGCAAATGGTTTAACTAGCTGTAAAACGAGGTTTAATCCAGTATTTCCTTCAAAACAGAATACCTTTACCACGTCCTGAATATGACAGTTGTTATCAATTTGTTTGATGTGTTTCAGAATTTGGATTTGTCTTTTGATTGGGGCCTTTCTGCTGAATATCCTCTGAGTTTATAATTTTTGTGATTTTACTTTTTGCTGATTGAACTACAACATTCATTAAGAATTGAAAACATTTTTATAACAGTTAAAGGAAGTAACACGTTTAACAATTTTTGCTTATTCAGTGAATATTACGACAGAAAAACAACATATGTCACTAACTGATGTTATTAACTACTCAGAACATTGACTGTGTACTTTTATTTAACTTGCTATTTAAGTAGCAACTATATTTCAAAAACCATCTTTCTATCTACGACTCTGTTATTACACATATTGGTAAGTTTTCAATTATTTTTTTTCAAACGGTATTCTTGTTATTTTAATTTTTCCAATACAATTTAAAATGTAACATAGAGCAACCTGGCTTAACTGAATCATGTATATTCCGAAAACCTGTATAAACAAAGTTTGTTAATTAATACCGTTTTACCAACTGTATGCGTTGTGACTCTACTAAAACCTTATATTCGAACAAAATCCTAAGTCCCAAAGCGGTTCGGTTTAAACAGGTTTCAATGTAACAGAGTATTTAATTAGATAAATATCTTACTTTATTTAAATAATTTACCAAAAGTTGCCTAGTCGTTAAATTTCAATGTAATGTTTTTACCAGACAATGATCCATTTTTTTAAAATTTATTATTCACCTTTGTATTGTCGGTTTTTGTGAGATTATATCTTTTGTCGAATGCCATTTTCTTATACTCTCTCTAATTTTTATACATGTACCCGTTAGGTAGATGCATTATTTTCTGAAATTTCAATGAGTTCTGCGGGTGTTTAAATATAAAAAAAAAGAAAATGTGGTATGATTGCCAATGGGACAACTGTCAACAAGAGCCCAGAATGACACATTAATTAACAACTTTAGGTCACCGTACGGCCTTCAACAATGAGCAAAGCTAATACCTCATAGTCAGCTTTAAATGGCCCTTGAATGACAATGTAAAACCATTTAAACGAAAAAATCAACGGCCTTATTTATGTACAAAATGAAAAAAAAAAACAATTATGTAACATATAAACAAACGACAACCACTAGATAACTGGCTCCTGACTTGGGCCAGTCACATACATAGAGAATGTGGCGAGTAGAACATGCTAGCGGGAACCCGACCCTTCCAATAGTTATCAATTGTATGCAGCTTTGGTTTATTTAATATGGCATTTCGTCACTTTGAGAGGAAACGCGAATCTGTCTAATGTGTATTGTCTTTATATCTTTCTATTTTTTTTTGTTACATATTTGTTTGTTTTTATGGGGATTAGCATTATAAAACAATATTTACTGCTATATCCTATTTTGTCATGTTTTTCCTGTTGTGTCTGTTTGTTTTGTGCACACATCGTTGTCACAGTGATGGAATTGGACGCGACTGTCATACAATCAAATGGTTTAACTAGCTAAACAACGAGGTTTAATCCAGTATTTTCTTCAAAACAAACTACCTTTACCACGTCACGAATATCACAGTTGTTATCAATTTGTTTGATGTGTTTCATCATTTGGATTTGTCATTTGATCAGAGTTTTTCCGTTGAATTTTCTCTGAGTTTATAATTTTAGTGATTTTACTATTGAAAATTGAAAATATTTTAGTAACAGTTAAAGGAAGTAACACGTTTAACAATTTTTGCTTATTCAGTGAATATTAAGACAGAAAAACAACACATGTCACTAATCGATGTTATTAACCTCGCAGAACATTGACTTTGTACTTTTATTTAACTTGCTATTGAAGTAGCAACTATATTTCAAAAATCATCTTTATATCTACGGCTCTGCTATTACACATTTTGGTAAGTTTTCAATTATATTCCTACAAACGGTATTCTTGTAATTTTAATTTGTCCAATACAAGTTAATACGTAACATATAGTGAAACCTGGCTTAAACAAATCCTGTATAAACCGAAAAACTGTATAAACAAATTTTGATTTTAAAAACCGTCTTACCAACTGTATGCGTTGTGAATCTATAGCTACTAGAACCTAATATCGGCCAAAACTGAAAAAAAATCCTCAATCACAAAAAGGTTCGGTTTAAACAGATTTCAATTTAACAGAGTATTTTTAATTAGATAAATATCAGCACAACAAAACGTAAAATGTGCAAGTAAAATTTAATTGAAAGATAAAATCTTACTTTTCTTTAACAATTTACCAAAAGTTGCCTAGTCGTTAAATTTTAATGTTATGTTTTTACCTGACAATAATCCAATTTTTTACCATTGTATTGTCTGGTTTTGATAAATTTATGTCCTTTATCGAATGCCACTTTTTTTTTAACCCCGCCACCTTAGTTATGTACGTGCCTATCCCAAATCAGAGCTTGTAATTCAGTGGTTCTCGTTTGTTTATGTGTTACATGCTTGTGTTTTGTTCATTTTTTAATATAAATAAGGCCGTTTGTTTTCTCGTTTGAATTGTTTTGCATTGTCTTATCGGGGCCTTTTATAGCTGAGTATGCGGTATATGGGCTCTGCTCATTGTGGTATGATTGCCAATGAGACAACTGTCCACAAGAGCACACATTGGCACATGAATTAACAACTATATGTCAACGTTCACCCTTCATCAACGATTAAAGTCCATACCGCATAATCAGCTATAAAAGGCTTCGACTTGAAAACATAAAACAGTTCAAACTAACGACCTTATTTATATAAAAAAAAAATGATCGAAGACAAATATAACACATAAACAAACGACAACCACTGATTTACAGGCTCCTGACTCGAGACTGCCACATACATATTTAAAACCCATATATATGTTTATTACTAAAGACCCAAAAGACTATTCTGATGCAAATCAAACAAAACAAAAAACTATTGAAAGGTGGAAAGGATTTTAAAACATACCTAAAAAACTAATTTCAAAATTAAAAAAAGGTTGAAACGACAAACAGACATTCGAACACCGAACATACTAAACATATAAACTTTGCTACATGTAGCAATGAAAACTCGTTTTCAAATAAAAAGTCGTATTTGAGTGTACTGAATGTTGATATCAACTGTGTTTGCCTACGATATATGGCATTGTAGTTTACAGCCTGGTAACAAATATATATTCTGAATTAGTTAGTCCATTGCCAAACTCTTTTCGGATCATGTTACATTTCCGTTACAGAACAAGAAGTATTATATGTAAATATTGCACAACAATACTTTTCTTGATATTACATTATGAGAAACAAGTAATTATTTTTTTCTAATAATAAGTCATACACAATTTTTAAATTTTCGAATGATGTATTACCTTTAAACTTGACTGAATATAAAATGTTGAATTTAAAACACGTTTTTCATAGATAAGACTGTAAATAGTTATCAACGGTACCAGTATTATAATTAAGTACGCCAGACGCGCGTTTCCTCTTCATAAGGCTCGTCCGTGACGCTCATATCAAAATAGTTAGAGAGCCAAACAAGTACAAACTTGAAGAGCATTGAGAGTTCAAAATTCCTAAAAGTTGTGCCAAATACGGCTTAGGTAAGCTATCCCTGGGATAAAACAAATCCTTAGTTTTTCGAAAAATTAAAAGTTTTGTAATACTTAAACAACAATGACATTCGAAATAGAAAATCACAAAGAACAAAATTTAAAACCAAAAATCAATACGAATCCCTCACCCGAATAATTCGACATTTTGTTTTAATTTTTGACAGTCCGATTACCAACTTCCGATTTTAACACATGAAAATTGAATTACAGTGGTGTTGATAAGTATTGCTCGTTATTAAGACACTTTGAAAGCAAAACTTTAAACCTCTACATGTTTACAACCTGAAAGTCTTTTGCACATTATATAAACCCTTTTATTGGTAAGTTGGGATTATGGTTGAAACACTGTTACATGTTTTGGAACTTACATTTAGCAATCAAAATATAACATTTAATGCATAGAGGCTCACTGCGCTTACTTCTGGGTTACGTTTTTTTTCTATATGATTCCATATTTATGGACGAAACCCTGGCGTCTGCCGCAAACATAAAATGTCAATCCTGTATCGATAATGAGTTTATTTCTAAATAACCCGGAATATAAAATGATATAGACGATATTTCATTTCAGAATTATGAAGAAGTGTTGTTATTTGATTGTTTTCATCTTTTGCACAATTAATTTGTCAAATGGCGGCAGTAAGTATCCGATATGTTTAAATCACTGTAGTGAAGATTAAAGATTAAGCTGCTAGACTCTCTCATAATATACAAAGGTACGGTCATATCACTGTGATTAAAAGTTCTTATTTCGAGAGTCAAATGAGACAGACAGAGTTAGAACCTTTTTATGTTACAGATATTCAATCATTCAAACAGTTATCTTCCATTTGTTTTTATAGTAGGTGGGGAGTAAAAACCTTCAGTTTATAACGATAATATCAGAACTTTTGTCGAGCTACGAAGCACAACCATCCTTTTAAATATTTAGCAGTTCAACCGTTAGAAGTAGTAAATAAGCAGCCTGGTGAATCGCGTTCTAAGTTTGTACGATCACGGAAAAAAATTGAATTAAATTGGATTAAAAAAATTACAGACAGTTTACCCTCTCGGTCTAAATGATAATATCATGGGAATTGGTAATATATCTAGAACCAATTCCGTTAAAATTTTGGATATAGGTTTTAAAACTGTTCGTAAAAACAGTTCTCACGGTCGTAGAACAAATCGCAATCAAAGAAAATATCGGACCAATCATACCAATATTTCGGACCTAATTTCTATTTCAAAATACAACGGCAGACATTATCTGTTAACACAACTCTGTTCGTTACCGGTTAATACGTTAAATAACATTTTGAAGGATTGCAACACAATTTGATATAGCAGTCCTAAGTATGAAATTGTTCAAATTATTATGGCATATTGTTAATCTAAATTATTTCCCAAAATTGATAGCCCTGCAGATCATAAAAAAACATTTTATTAAAATTAAGTATGTCAATAAAGGCTTCGATTTTGTAAATATTGCTGGTATATTTAACGACCATTCTGTTAAAGAACAAATTCCGGGATATTTTGACAATACTGAGCTACCTCTTATTTGTTATATTTACAAGATATCTATCCGGAAATTTGTGTTTAATTATAGTCAATTGTGTATAGATGTTCAAATCAGTGAAAATACACCTACTCCATGTAATTGCAGTAATTCCGAATATATTTATGGACCCGTTTCCCATGTTATAACAGGAGATCTCAACATCGTTCAAGACAGAGAATTAAAATCATTCCTCAGTAATGGACCTAAATATCGTCCCCCGTCAATTATTAATTGGAATGAGTGTCGTAATATCATCCACGACTCAGTTCATACTTACTGTATGAAATGGATAAACGGGAAAAAGCTGACAAAAAGTCATTGGACTCTTTTTTAATTCAGCAATGAAGATAGTTGATATACGTATTCAAAATTTTAAAGAACATTTTACTATTAACCCTTACTATGCGGTACCCGTCTTTTGACGGGCGGACCCTAATAACCGTTATTTGGCTCTAATGGCGTTCCATACTTTTAGAAGTCCACTTTATGATACTTATTTTAAAAGTTATGCATGTTCCGTCAACCTGAGGCTATCCATATTCACGTTTCTCATGTATAAGTAGCATTTTGAGCACAAATACGGACTTGGAAAATTGAAATTGGCTAAAACTCGGTTTTCTGGAGGGGTAGGCTTCACATCTGTATCTTACACAAGAAGTTCAGAGGCATAAAACTGGCAAAGATAGTGCAAACCCACAGCCATATAACTGCTGATCATAATTATTATTGAAATACGCATAGAAAACAACTACTTCCGGTTTTGGGTCCATTCGAAGTCAAAAATCAGCAAAAATCGTGAAATTCGGTATTTTGGGTCCAAATGACCTTCTGTAGACTGATGAATCAAGATCAGATTCACTCCGACCTAACAACTGTTGGGGTCAATTTGTTCACTAAGGTCCACTCTACACGCAGGCTACAGCTGGATACCTTAACCAGCATTCCTGGGACTTCTGGGTCAAGAGAAGGGGTGAAAAATCGGCAAAATTGACGCTTTTTGCACTTGTTGACCCACTTTGGGGCAAATTCACGCCAAAAAAAATCCGCCTCCACACCCCGACCAGCCAACCCCGTGATCACCTATATTAGATTTAAAGAAATCAATATGTACAGCAACAGGGCTAAGCTCATTTGCATATAATTTGCATATTTTTGCAAATAAACGAAAATTAGACATTTTCTAAAAACAATTCCGCATGGTAAGGGTTAAGGACCTTGGTAAAAGAAACCATTTTTTTTTCAGTTTTAGCTCAAATTTGGATGTTTTTTCTTCTTATTATGGGTAAGAACGGGTCAGTTAGGCCTCCAGATACAAGGAATGGTTCAAAAACGCTTAAACAAATATTTTATTTTTTTTAAGTTTGTTACATGTAAGGACCTTGGTAAAAGAAACCATTTTTTTTTCAGTTTTAGCTCAAATTTGAATGTTTTTTCTTCTTATTATGGGTCAGAACGGGTCAGTAAGGCCTCCAGATACAAGGAATAGTTCAAAAACGCTTAAAAAATTTTTTTTTGTTTTATAAGTTTGTTAACCCTTACCATGCGTTTCCCGTTTTTTTGACGGGCGGACCCTAATAACCGTTATTTGGCTCTAATGGCGTTCCATACTTTTAGAAGTCCACTTTATGATACTTATTTTAAAAGTTATGCATGTTCCGTCAACCTGAGGCTATCCATATTCACGTTTCTCATGTATAAGTAGCATTTTGAGCACAAATACGGACTTGGAAAATTGAAATTTGCTAAAACTCGGTTTTCTGGAGGGGTAGGCTTCACATCTGTATCTTACACAAGAAGTTCAGAGGCATAAAACTGGCAAAGATAGTGCAAACCCACAGCCATTGAACTGCTGATCATAATTATTATTGAAATACGCATAGAAAACAACTACTTCCGGTTTTTGGTCCATTCGAAGTCAAAAATCAGCAAAAATCGTGAAATTCGGTATTTTGGGTCCAAATGACCTTCTGTAGACTGATGAATCAAGATCAGATTCACTCCGACCTAACAACTGTTGGGGTCAATTTGTTCACTAGGGTCCACTCTACACGCAGGCTACAGCTGGATACCTTAACCAGCAACCCTGGGACTTCTGGGTCAAAAGAAGGGGTGAAAAATCGGCAAAATTGACGCCAAAAAAATTAACAATAGAAGTCCCAACTATGTATTGGCTTCCGAAGCTACACAAAACCCCTTACAAATATAGATTTATGTTGTGTGTTCAACTACTACATTGTCTATTCTTCTTACCAGCACACTTCGTACAATTAAAAACCTTATAATAAATTGTTCAAATAAGGCCTTCGAAAAGAGTGGAATAAATTACTTTTGGAGTGTCAAGAACTCGTTAGAAGTACTTGATAAATTGTATGCTTATATTGGTGATTTTGAATCTGTTCAAAGTTTTGATTTTTCTACCTTGCTTACCACATTGCCTCACATTCTCATTAGGAAAAAAATCACACACCTAATAAAATGGGCATTCAAAAAATCAGAATGTGAATATATATGTTCAAACTCTTTTATGTCATTTTTTAGTAGCAATAAACAAAAAAACGATGTCAATTGGACATGCTTTGATGCTATATTTGCCCTTGAATTTTTACTAGATAACGTTTTTGTTCACTTTGAGGATTCCGTATATCGTCAGATTATCGGAATTCCAATGGGGACTAACTGTGCACCACTTATTGCGGACCTCTTTTTGTATTGTTAAGAGTTACAACTTATGACAAAAAAAAGCAAAGACCCATCAAAACAACATCTGATTAACAATTTTAATAATACTTTTCGATATTTGGATGATATTTTGGCTCCCAATAATGACGACTTCAGTATGTATATTAATGAAATTTATCCTGCTGAACTTACTTTAAATAAAGCTAATACTATCAATGACCACTGCCCTTTCCCCTATCTTGATATCTATATCATTAACGAAGCTGAATACTAAAAGTAATGATAAAAGTGATGATTTTTCATTTCCTATCGTTAATTATCCGTTTTTAGATGGTGACGTTCCCTTGTCACCATCTTACGGTGTTTATATATCTCAACTTGTACGATTCGCTTCTGAATGTAACAATGTTTTAGATTTTAATGAGTGAAAGTTATGTATTACTGAAAAATTAGTACTACAGGGTTTAATGTTTAACCCCGCCACATTTTTGCGCCTGTCCCAAGTCAGGAGCCTCTGGCCTTTGTTAGTATTGTATTATTTTAATTTTAGTTTCTTGTGTACAATTTGGAAATTAGTATGGCGTTCATTATCACTGAACTAGTATATATTTGTTTAGGGGCCAGCTGAAGGACGCCTCCCGGTGTGGGAATTTCTCACTACATTGAAGACCTGTTGATGACCTTCTGCTGTTGTTTTTTTTTTTATTTGGTCGGGTTGTTGTCTCTTTGACACATTCCCCATTTCCATTCTCAATTTTATATATAGTCGAAATTTAGATCTGGTGTACAAAATAAATATTGACACCTTGTGTGTGTGGCATAACATCTTGGCAATCGCCAAAGGCACTCAGTAGGGTTTAAGAACATCAGTTGTTCGACCTGTTAGTCAAATGCGTTTTGTTTAAATTTACTTTTTCACTTTTTTGGTCTTTTGAAAAATGTTGTTTGTGCTGTCTTTATACCCTTCTACAACGAAATTTGTTTTACATGCACACGTATAAAAATTGCGGTTTTTATTCAACGCAATGATTTGGTTTGAAGGTTTGAACGTAGTTTTCAATTTAGACTTGTTTATAGATATAAACAATGACTTTATATCTATATTCCTATCATAACTGCGGACTAGAATGACTTTACATAGACAGCAAACCAACCATGAAGATTTAACACTCATCAGGGCAAACGACCATTTCCATCGTTGTTCTAATGGACGATTTAAAATATTTCCATTGTATATGGACAATCGTCAAAATGATTTTCTCCGGAGGAAGAAGGAAGAATTATTCATAAACATTCTCAACCCGGGATTAAATGATAAATGATATTCTAATTTTAACATAACATTTTAAAATCTTAAAATGACATTATGACATTAGTAGTCTTCCTTGTATTTGTTAACGTCATACTATTGTTAACGTCAATTAATTGTTTTATTTATATACAAGTCACATTACCTGAAGATCTGCGGAAGCAGTGAAAGTACTAGTAAAAAAGTGATGCATTGAAACCATTATTATCTTTTAATAATTTTCTTATATATATATATATATATATATATATATAACTCGTCTAAACATCAACCCAACAATGTTAGATCTGTAAATTTGCTTTCGCAAATTTTTGGTTCTTCCCTCGCCGGGATTCGAACCCATGCTACTGTGATATCGTGACACCAATTCGCCTGCACTGCAGCCGTCCCGCTAGACCACACGACCACCTGGGCTCTCAAAAAAAGAGCTTTCGGTGGCCATATGTTACCTTTCCACGTCAGTTTTTAATCTAGCGGCGTACTACAGTACATGATATATAAGGCATGAAGATGTTATTGTTACAGATCAGCTAAATTATCTATAGTAAAGGATCCTACAAATTAATGTAAGATACAGTCACAGAAAATAATTATATTCATAAGTACGTCTGAGTCAGTGACAACCCTACAACAGATGTATCCATCGGATCGCCATCAATGATGGTGATACATGGCTGTGTACATAATGTATATACAACTCGTCTAAACATCAACCCAACAATGTTAGATCTGTAAATTTGCTTTCGCAAATTTTTGGTTCTTCCCTCGCCGGGATTCGAACCCATGCTACTGTGATATCGTGACACCAATTCGCCTGCACTGCAGCCGTCCCGCTAGACCACACGACCACCTGGGCTCTCAAAAAAAGAGCTTTCGGTGGCCATATGTTACCTTTCCACGTCAGTTTTTAATCTAGCGGCGTACTACAGTACATGATATATAAGGCATGAAGATGTTATTGTTACAGATCAGCTAAATTATCTATAGCAAAGGACCCTACAAATTAATGTAAGATACAGTCACAGAAAATAATTATATTCATAAGTACGTCTGAGTCAGTGACAACCCTACAACAGATGTATCCATAGGATCGCCATCAATGATGGTGATACATGGCTGTGTACATAATGTATATACAACTCGTCTAAACATCAACCCAACAATGTTAGATCTGTAAATTTGCTTTCGCAAATTTTTGGTTCTTCCCTCGCCGGGATTCGAACCCATGCTACTGTGATATCGTGACACCGATTCGCCTGCACTGCAGCCGTCCCGCTAGACCACACGACCACCTGGGCTCTCAAAAAAAGAGCTTTCGGTGGCCATATGTTACCTTTCCACGTCAGTTTTTAATCTAGCGGCGTACTACAGTACATGATATATAAGGCATGAAGATGTTATTGTTACAGATCAGCTAAATTATCTATAGTAAAGGATCCTACAAATTAATGTAAGATACAGTCACAGAAAATAATTATATTCATAAGTACGTCTGAGTCAGTGACAACCCTACAACAGATGTATCCATCGGATCGCCATCAATGATGGTGATACATGGCTGTGTACATAGTGTATATACAACTCGTCTAAACATCAACCCAACAATGTTAGATCTGTAAATTTGCTTTCGCAAATTTTTGGTTCTTCCCTCGCCGGGATTCGAACCCATGCTACTGTGATATCGTGACACCAATTCGCCTGCACTGCAGCCGTCCCGCTAGACCACACGACCACCTGGGCTCTCAAAAAAAGAGCTTTCGGTGGCCATATGTTACCTTTCCACGTCAGTTTTTAATCTAGCGGCGTACTACAGTACATGATATATAAGGCATGAAGATGTTATTGTTACAGATCAGCTAAATTATCTATAGTAAAGGATCCTACAAATTAATGTAAGATACAGTCACAGAAAATAAGTATATTCATAAGTACGTCTGAGTCAGTGACAACCCTACAACAGATGTATCCATCAGATCGCCATCAATGATGGTGATACATGGCTGTGTACATAATGTATATACAACTCGTCTAAACATCAACCCAACAATGTTAGATCTGTAAATTTGCTTTCGCAAATTTTTGGTTCTTCCCTCGCCGGGATTCGAACCCATGCTACTGTGATATCGTGACACCAATTCGCCTGCACTGCAGCCGTCCCGCTAGACCACACGACCACCTGGGCTCTCAAAAAAGAGCTTTCGGTGGCCATATGTTACTTTTCCACGTCAGTTTTTAATCTAGCGGCGTACTACAGTACATGATATATAAGGCATGAAGATGTTATTGTTACAGATCAGCTAAATTATCTATAGTAAAGGATCCTACAAATTAATGTAAGATACAGTCACAGAAAATAATTATATTCATAAGTACGTCTGAGTCAGTGACAACCCTACAACAGATGTATCCATCGGATCGCCATCAATGATGGTGATACATGGCTGTGTACATAATGTATATACAACTCGTCTAAACATCAACCCAACAATGTTAGATCTGTAAATTTGCTTTCGCAAATTTTTGGTTCTTCCCTCGCCGGGATTCGAACCCATGCTACTGTGATATCGTGACACCAATTCGCCTGCACTGCAGCCGTCCCGCTAGACCACACGACCACCTGGGCTCTCAAAAAAAGAGCTTTCGGTGGCCATATGTTACCTTTCCACGTCAGTTTTTAATCTAGCGGCGTACTACAGTACATGATATATAAGGCATGAAGATGTTATTGTTACAGATCAGCTAAATTATCTATAGTAAAGGATCCTACAAATTAATGTAAGATACAGTCACAGAAAATAATTATATATATACATAAGTACGTCTGAGTCAGTGACAACTCTACAACAGATGTATCCATCGGATCGCCATCAATGATGGTGATACATGGCTGTGTACATAATGTATATACAACTCGTATAAACATCAACCCAACAATGTTAGATCTGTAAATTAATTTGCTATTGGTTCGAATCCCGGCGAGGGAAGAACCAAAAATTTGCGAAAGCAAATTTACAGATCTAACATTGTTGGGTTGATATTTAGACGAGTTGTATATATATATATCAACCTTTTTCTTTACATTAACATATATCTTCTTTGTGTCCTATATTCAACATGGTTAAGCAAATCAATTTGAGAAATAAACAATGACTTTATATCTATATTTCTATTGTGTGTATATATATTTATCGCTGTTTTGTGCATTTTTCCTTTGATCTTTTTTGTGATAACTTTTCATAACGATAATCTATAAATATCAAAGTAAATTATTCTATATTGTATTGGAGTACTCTACTATTCAGTTCTTTCTGGAAAATGCCTCGCCTCCAATGGTAGCTGTGGACAGAAAGGTGTTTCGTGTAATAAGACGTTCGGGCCTGAATGGACGTATAACGGAAAATGCTGCAATGAACGACCATGTTGCAAATGTAAGCAGACAAATAAATCAGTTAATAGTTTTTGTCATTGTTGATTAAATCGAATGAAATGCAAAGGAAATGCATAAATACTGTTTTTTGGAGAGAGAAAACATGCATGGAACAGTTTCTTATTCTCATTTTTGAAATAATTTGTGCTCAACATCGTCGATAATATCGTTTTATACAACTAACCTAAAAAAAACATCTTAATGTGACATGTTCATACTTATAATACCACATTTACAATTTTGCAGTCAAGGATAAAGCAATTAATGAAAATAGTTTAAGCTGCCATCTTGTCCATGGAGATTTCTTTATGTTACAATTTTCAGATTTTGTTTCTTCTGTTTTTTACTTTTGTTTTGTCTTTAATCTGCATAATACAAACTGGGGAAGCACATTTTTGTGTTAACATGTGTTTTTTGCAATTATTTTCATATTCAATAAATGAATGTCAACTTATTTTCAATTAAAACAATTTTCATAGTTAAAAAAAGAAACGTTTCACGTCAGCTGAAATGTTTTTAACATAGGTTCATTGGTCAACTCAAGTTCTCTCTTATATCTTTTGATAATGTAAGTATACATTGTATTAAAGCAATCAATTGCACTACCTATAGTTTCGTTTATTTCTTGTGAAAAAATGCATGTAAAGTGTATTTTTTGTCCACCCTTTTTTTCTTTATCCTTTTTCTTTTTAAACTGATGACGTATGACGTATAAACTTCAAGAATTAGAGTTGACATGCAAAATATCTAGCACAAGGTTTGCGATAACTGTCATTTATTCAAAAACCATAAAATCATAATACAACTGAATGTTATGAACAATTATGTAATAAACTCAAACTGAATAAATTACAATAATTTGTCAAGGAAATAAATACTGCCATCCTCAACAGAACAAACACAATATATCAGTAAACACATATTGTACAATAAATAATTGTAATCATCATCATATGAAATTTAAAACGTTTAATTTGAAAACATAACACCTAACAATATAAATATGTTAAAGAACCAAGGATATAGATGGGTGGAATTAAACACCTTCGCTTTTCTTCAAAAAACAAAACTGGCGTCTGCTAGCATTAAGTGCAATTGTGAGAATGCTGGCTAATCTTAACACATGTGAAATGATAATATGCACGTAATCCTACTTGGTCAATTATATATTAATAAACAATCATACTAGTAATACTTATTGACCCTAATCATAAGATGAGCATACTGACATTATTTGACTGTAATCAAAAACTTAAATAATCCACAGACAACCCCATGCAAATATACAGTTTCATATTACTCTTGATGAGAATAGTTTCCTTACAAAAATGTGTTTATGTACCATTAAATGATTTTTTGTTTATGTTTTATGATTTATGAAAAGGTTGAAAAACTGTATGTCTCAACTGCTCACTGCTAAAATAAACAAATTGAAAATAAGCACTCAATCCACCAGTATTACAGTAGATTATTTAAATAATTGCACCTGATGTAAGAATCCTGAGTTTTGATTGGTTAGTAGCTAGTGTATTTCTTACCAATTTACTGTTATCAAATAAATATCGTTAATTGTTTATGCCGCCGGGGTATATGCCAAAAGGATATGCCATTTTTACCCTCTCTGCCGTGGTATTTTGAACAGATATAGCTTGTTAAGGAGGGGTATTCGCGAAAAATACCAGTCGAGAGAATGTTAAATTTCACGAGCCGTAAGGCGAGGGAAATTCATTCTCAAGACTTTATGCTAGCAGACGCTAGTTTTGTTTTTTTGCAGAAATGCGAAGGTGTTTAATATCACCCACCTATATCCTTGATTATTTAACATATTTATATTGATAGATAGGTGTTTTTCACAAATACCCCTCAAGAAGATGATATATCTGTTTAATTACACCGAATGTTAATGTACTAAAACGTATTGATGATCGTGACTTTACAAGCGTCCAGTCGGATAGAGTATTTTTTGGCAAATAACACGGCAGAGACGGTAGAAAAGGCATATCCTTTTAGCAAATACCCCGGTGGCGTTTAAAATGAACGATATTCATTTGATAACAGTTAATTGGTGAAAAAACCCTGTCTATCAACCAATCAAAACCCTGGATTCCAACATTAGGTGTAATTAGCCAAAATATACTCTATCCGACTAGACGCCTGTAACGTCACGATCATCACTGCTTTTTTTTAACGTTAACATTCGGTGTAATTAAACAGATATAGCATGTTCTTGTGGGTATTTCTTGAGAATGAATTTCCCTCACCTTTCTGCTCGCATAATTCAACATTCTATATCTGTTCAAAATACTGTTGAAATGTATTGTGTAAAGGACACATGTATAAACGTCATTGTCTTACTAAGTCAGGAATACGACGGTTGTTATCATTTCGTTTGATGTATTTGAACTTTTGATTTAGCCATTTGACTTTCACTTTAGAATTTTCCATGCAGTTCCGTTTTTTTGTGATTTTTGGTTTGTTACGAAGACAAGTTTCTTATAAACTTTTTTTAATTTATCACATAGAACTTGCATTTTTCAATATAATCTAATTATAAGCTAATATAATCTATCACTTAAATTTCAGTATAAATTTTAGACTTTATAATGTAAATTGTTGTAATTCGCATCTAATTCAGTAAGATTTGTACCATTATTGTAATGAGGTTTTATTTTTAATTCTTATATTGAATATGTTATAGATAATGCATATTTTAAGGTTTTTCTTGTCGTAGAACACACCGAGGGGTGACAGGATTGATCAAATGAAAGATCGACCGGAGGAAATTTCGCTGAAATTCGCTACATGTATCTGCATTAATAACAATATGCAAAATTAAACATCAAAACTAATGTATTCTGTTCCTTTACAAATAACTTTCACGACAAAAGGGTAACACACTGCAATAAGTGTACCCTCTAAAAACGTTAACTTATTCCAATATTTATTAGCATCGTTAGTATAACCTGTCTGTCTTTTTTTCCTTTCTGATTTTCTTTTCTTCTTTTATTCCATTGATTTATTTGTATGATATATTTTCGGTTTCGATTTCTTCTCATCTTTTTTTCTGTTGTGTTTGTTTTTCTATCATAAACATATGTGTAAAATAAAAATGTCTATGCACAACAAAGGAGTACGTCCGCTAAGGGCTGGTTTTTGGCCGGTCTATCAAATATGCTAAAAACTTTCACTTGTCATATGGTGTTTGTCAAAAATGAACGTGGCCGCATCCGTGTTCATCCTCGACCTTTAAATAGGTTATGTATTATCATTAAACTTTCATTCCAATATCAAGAATGAACGCGAATGCGACCACTTTTATTTCACTAAAATGCTGAAAATGGGAAGATGTCAGTAATTTAGCATGATTTAATTATGCAAGTATCCGATATATGTGCATTGGAATGCCAAAAACAGCCAATATTTCTGTAGCAGATGCATTATACCTTTCAAAACAATAACTAACAGTTTACATTTGAACAATTTTACAAAACTGCTATATTCTGGGGCGAAAAAGCGGTCCTACTGAACCTACTCCTTTGTCTGTGGTGGAGAGTTGTTTGTTTTATTCAAAATGAAAAGCTGTGATTCTGTGTCCAGCTTTGGCTAAAAAGAAAAATCACAAAAATACCAATCTCAGAGAAAAATCCAATCGGAAAGTCTATAATCACAAGTGACAAAACACATCAAAAACGAATGGATACGAACTGTCATATTCCTGACTTGGTACAGGCATTTTCAAATGACGAAAATGGTGAATTGAACCTCGTTTTAAAGTTTGTGTTCTTTTTTGTATATAGCTATTCATGTTTTAATGAGATTTTAAATCTTAAATATTTGGGCCTCCTGCATCAATGACGAGACATTGATTGTTGACACGTGCATCCGGTGCAGACGATTGGTAACATTTATTTCTTTAATGTTGTTCTGTAAAATTTAAATATGATGATTCTTTTATTACGTAATTGTTATTACGCCATCGCCTTATCTTGTTAACGTTTTAATTTTTATTGTTGATAAAATTGTAATGATTTGTTTTAAAAGTGCCGTGTGTTCCTGAAACTTGCCAAAACGGGTTCAAGCTATTATCAAACCAAACAAGTAGTGCTAATTGTTATTCCACGTCTATTGGTCCTAGTTTGACAACCTGGAATGAAGCTTTTGTGAGTATGTCAAGTAATCCTCATTTGCACGAACGAGCATGTTACTTCGAAATCAAACAGGAATCACACACCATAAACAATATTTTACTTAATCTGTAAGCAGACTATAGTTTTAATGTAAGATTACAAATATGTATGGGTTGATGTTTTTATTAAGTGACATTTCAGTATTCTTAATCCCTGACTTAAGTAATTTTCTATAATTTCGTATAATTCCTAATCCCTGACTTAAAACAGTTATAAATTACTACCTGGTTTAATGTACGAAGGATGACGACTTTCAAAAAGTTTTTCTACAGTGTTCATAATTATGTCAGTGGCGTTATGTCTGTATCTGTATTTGATTTATACAGTATTTGATGAAAGTCTAGCTAACTTTGTTGCAGAAGATTTATATATGTATATATGTTTTAAGAAGTGTTGAATGAAGCAGAAATATTTGGACAACACTTTATTTAAATAAACATTGGTATTTTGATAGTAGAACTAAAATAGTACAACAAAATTACTGAATCGTCTTTGGCGTAATTCTGACTCCTTATTTTCATATTACCGACTTTAGACTTATCTGCGGTATCCTGTAAACCGGTCAAGCAAGAACAAAGAAAATATGTAGATTCAAGTGTCAACCTACAAATTTAAGAGAAAGACTGTTACAAATTTCACGTCCGTGGTTAATTATTTTTTTTTTTATTTTTTTTTTTGCTGGAGTCAGCATACATATATCTTGTCCATATATCTATAAGTGTTTGGAATTGCTATAATTTCATACTATGAACATCGATAGTATTTCCTTTCTAATTTTTTATAATATACACATCACATCTCTGGCACCTGTTCATGAAGATAACAAAGAATTATCGAGCACCCATTTTTAGTGTTATTCTTGATTGACCCCAGTGTTCAAATTTTAAGAATAGTTTTATTGCTATATAAGAAAATTCTTTGTGTTCTTTGTGTAATACAGACAAAAGAAGTATACCTAACTACAAAATTATTTTCATTTACCTTTGTCAATATTTGTATAACATTATTACAAATGGTTGACTTGTTTTAGAATTGACATTTTTCTGCAAATGTTTAACATTTAACTGTCATCCATCGAATTTATTCGTTCTGTGTTTCTTCATTTGTGTTACTACTTCTATGATTAAAAAAGCCATTTCAATTGATATTCTATAGTGTGCCTGTTTATGTTGTGATGATACACTATTGGTTTAGATAAGAATAAACGTGTGGTACATGTACCATAAAAACGTGTAAATCCGCTGCAATTGTTGACAGGAAGGATTCTGATGTTCCGTAATTGTCGTTTGTTGATTCGCTTAAAAACTTTTTATCTCGTTTCTGG
This sequence comes from Mytilus trossulus, assembly GCF_036588685.1. Classification (NCBI taxonomy): domain Eukaryota; kingdom Metazoa; phylum Mollusca; class Bivalvia; order Mytilida; family Mytilidae; genus Mytilus; species Mytilus trossulus. The sequence goes on along the minus strand of NC_086383.1, from coordinate 34,371,164 downwards.
ATTTTATTAGTTTTTTTCTCCATCGAATTTTGAACAGCGCTATACTACTGTGGCCTTAATTTTTTATATAATTTGATCGTTATTTTTTCATTTTTAAATGGTTTTACACTATAAATTGTTTGGGGCCCTTTATAAATTGCTGTTAGGTGCAAGCAAAAGCTCCATACTTAAGACCGCACTTTCACCTGTAATGGTTAACTTTTATAAAATGTTACTTGGATGAAGAGTTGTCTAGCTGGCACACATACCTCATCTTGTATCTATATACAAGTTTATAGAAAATTCATTTTCATCCGTTGAAGATTTAATTTCGTGGTTTACCTGTACCCTCGAATTCTGCGATAATGAACAGATGTAAATATGATATGAATGTTACCTTACTTAATTTTAGGCCATTTGTTCCCAGACAGATGGTGCCTACATGTGGAGACCGAACACTCAACAAGAGGCCAAAGCTGTTTTGATTGAACTTAATATTCGTAAGTTGAGAATGTATCATTATTTGTTTTAGATGAGGTTTTCCAGTAATCATGAATTACAAAAACAGAAACTGTGATAATAAATTCATAAAATTCGTGTCAAACCATTTTATCCGTTATTACGTTGTACAAAAATATGTGACAACGAATTTAATCGGTTTGGTAACTTTTGTAAGACTACAACGGGATGATTTGCCTTTTATTTAACTACTAGGCAAAAGTTTACCAAACTTGGCCTCAATATTTTATAGGGTGTTTTTTTTTCTAACAATTATGATTTTAACCTTCATTTACCTATTTTGTCTGTTTGTTTTGTTAACTCATCGTTGTCAACTTAATGGAATTTGATGCGACTAACATACCAGTAAAAGGATACACGAGTTAAAAACAGGGTTAAATCCACCATTATTAATGTACGAAAATCTACCATTTGGAAGGGACCTTTTGTTTAAAATTGTTCCTCGAGTTCATTTTTTTTGTAAAGGACAAGGTGTGATAAGAGGCATTTTTGGCCCCCTCTTCAAATGACTTCATATTTGATCCATCATTAGTCTATGCATAGTTACTTTAAAAATGTTGAACATTTTGTGTTTATGTGATTATTTGGTTGCCTAGCAACGGGTTTTATAAAACGAACTATAATATCCATCTTTATTGCTATTTCCCAAGGAAAAAACTTCTGAATCTATTAAAATGAATGGTAATGTGTTACCAAACACTTGAATATTTACTATATTGATATATTTAGTAACAATGTTTGCATGAAAAAAACAATTTGATTTTATATCTATATAATCCGTCTAATCAACCCGAGTTTTCCTTAGCAACGCAAAGTTCGTTTTAAGTTAACAGTTGAAGAACATTTAAAAAAGATGTTTATTATTACTGAGTGTAATTTTTCAGCTTTAAACGTGGAACAAAAGGTTATTTATGAGTACCTTTAGTGCAGATGTGCAATTCTAATATAATTCTTAATTCAGTGTTTCCATGGTTACACATGGACGTTTCCTTGATTTAATATCTTGCTAAGCAACCACCGGAAATCAGATAAAATAACTGTTATGCATACGTATCTACGTATGTATTTTCATATAAAAGAGAGACAGCAGATACATATGTTTTTATTTTTCCATACTGAATAATAATCTAAGATTCCTTGCTGCTAACAACAGGCTTATGACATATACCCCCCCCCCTGTTTTCAAAATGTTTATTTTTTCTCTATTGTTATATTCAAAACAAAATCAATTGTTCATGATCTGATGAAAAGACAATGTTATTTATGACTATAAGATTTCAATTAATTTCTATTATTTTTTCTTCGCCCAAAGATTATATAATTCAACATAAATAAATGGAGAATGTGTCCATTGCAGTTGATTACCTTGCTTACATATAAAGTTATACAGAGACATATCTCAAGAACTTTAAAAGTGACGCTACTAAAATTTGAGTTTTGTGGCAATAATCATTATATATGCATTTTATAACATTGAATTGAGACAAACTCAAGTAAGAGATCTGAAACCAAAAAAATCAGCACTTTTTTTTCATTTGTAAAGGAGATTAACCCTAGAAACACCAAAATGTGAAAGCTTTTTATTAAAGCTTTTACAATAAATGTGTTTCCACATTTCAATTAAAATTTAGAATGAAAATGGGGAATATGTCAAAGAGACAACAACCTGACCATATACAAAAACAACAGCAGAAGGTCACCAACAGGTCTTCAATGTAGCGAGACATTCCCTAACCCGGAGGCGTCCTTCCGCTGGTTCCGAAACAAATATATACAAGTTCAGTGATAATAAACGCCATAATATTTTCCAAATTGTACACAAGAAACTAAAATTGAAAAAATACAAGACTAACAGAGACCAGCGGCTCCTGACTTTGGACAGGCGCAAAAATGCGGCGGGGTTAAACATGATTATGAGATTGAACCCCCCCTCATACCTCTAGCAAATGTAGAAAAGTAAATGCATAACAATACGCACATTTAAAATACAATGCAAGAGAAGTCCTAGTCTAATGTCAGAAGATGTAACCGAAGAAAATAAACAGAATGACAATAATACATAAATAACAACAGACTACTAACAGTTAACTGACATGCCAGCTCCAGACTTTAGTTAAACTGATCGACAGATTATTATTTCATCATATGAATATAAGGCACAGTCCTTCCCGTTAGGGGTTTAGTATCACACCATCATAACATATATATATTCATATGTAAGTCATTATAGAACAGTTAGGACAATAATATACATCTGTACATTAATTCTGGTTTGCTAGGTATTAACAATATATTGATAGATGCAATCGGTCCACATGATAAATTACTGTTTTCTCGTGAATGTTGCTTAATTGTCGATACCGTGTACCCATCTGAACATCCTATTGCAACACCATATACTGTAAGGCAGCTTTCCAATAAAAAATGCAATAATCCGCTTTCACGTCTTGCGTACTAAATTATAATCCTGGCACCTTTGATAAATATGTACACCACTGGGTTGATGCCAATGTTGTTGGACGTTTCGTCCGTCCCCGAGGGTATCACCAACCCAGTAGTCAACTCTTCGGTGTTGACATGAATATCAATAATGTGGTCATTTTTATAAATTTCAACAAAATTGATTGATCTTGTTTCTAGTCAGGAATATGAAGAATTTCCATTAGTGTCACTGATTAATTATTTAGTTTATCGAGTTTTAAGATGTTCGCCTCGCTTGTTTGTGAAATTATTCCAGATTTTCGGAACTCCCTGGTTTTATCTATATAGTGCCATTAATATAATTTCCCCACTAACCACTACTTTTTTTTCATAATTGCATTACATATAGTTTATAACCAGTATTTTTAAATCCCAGAAAATGCTTGTTATTTGTTTCATTTTTTGTTATCAAAGAAAAATGAGACCAATGTAAATGAATGAAAAGACCACAAAGAATAATTTCCCGCCATAATTTTGATAGCCTGTATCTAGAAAACAAGCACACGGACCCTTATAGTCCTCTCTACATTTGAGTTTTTACATTCATATTCTATTTATTAACATCAAACTTTTAAAAATCTCATTATTTTGAAACAGAGAGGCTTACTTTTATAAAATTTTCATCATAGTCGTTATTTATGTTCATACCTTAGTTTTATTCTACTAATTGTCAATGAAGCTCATTAACATTTAATTCTTTTTACAGCACTCAATGCTGAGGAAGTGTGGACCGGAGCAAATGATTTAGATCAGGATGGGAACTATGAATTTGCCGTAGAAAATGGTCCATTTTCATTAAATAATCCCCCATTTGGTCAGGGTAAATTTTATGATAATTAACAAAAGCATATACACCATACGTGGATGAAACAGAAAATAAACAGCACAAAAAAGAAACGTCATCTACAGGACAGTACATGGTATCAAACAATATATGTGTATAAAAAGGGTAATACAAAATATAGACTTATATTGATCAGCACTTTTAAAATTCAGTCCCTAACAAGATAAAAGAATAAAAACCAATAGTTTTTTTTCAATTGTGACCGTCCGAATAAGACTGTACTACGGATGTGTACAATTTACAACCCCATATGTGCCACTAGGTGGGCAGCATCTTCTTACCCTTCCAGAGCACCTGCTATCACCGCCTGTTTTTATATGTTGTGTTTTGTTTACTGATCTATTCTCTGTTTTGCCCAAGGCAATGTGTATAAAATATAAGATAATGGATATAATATAATGGGGTATAAGTGTCAAAGAAACAACTCTCCATCCCAGTCACAATTTGCCAAAAAAAAAATTAAACCATTATAGTTCAAAGTGCTGTCTTCAGCACGGATCTTTTGATTACTCCGAACTACGTGTAATCCAGTTTGTGTTCGACTAACAGGTTTGAATAACGATAATTTTGTTTATTTATTTTTTTTAATGTTTTTTCTAATACTATAAAAAACAATCAGAATAGAAATTGTCCCTATTGTGTTATTTAATACGAAATATGAAAGAAATATTCGGTTATTTATTTCAGTCAATTATGTTGACCCAAATTCGCCCTGTGCTGGGAGAATATATGCCGTCGCCGGTGATTTCTGGTATTGGGAAATTGTACCCTGTGGTAACCTTTCTGTTCAAAACTACATATGCGAGTACAAACTGGTAAATTAACCCTTGGTTTAGCTTTTAGTTGAAAAAATCAATGTTCCATTTAAATATTAATATATAACTTCAACAACATCATGAAAAAAAATACAATACATATTACAGACAGGTTACAATCGCCTGTCAATCGATACCAATAAATTAAGATTAATTTTTAAATAAAGTATTGATACTTGTTCTGGCCGGAACCGGCGGGTTTAGGTAAGGTGACTGGGTTTATGTAAAGATAAAACAATCAGGAGCTGACATTAATTTCACTACCAATCCAAATGGTGAAAACTGAAAATACAAAAATAAATCATTTTACAATGTGTTAAATGATATTTAAAGTCCATTAAAAATACGGATAAACACTTCGAAGATATATTAGGCTGTGAATGTTCTTTATTATAATAAATAGATGAATATTCTTGCAGACGTCAGTTTCTGTCTGAATAAAATTGTGTAATCGCAAATACGAACAGTTTGAACTGTTAAATGATCATAGTTTCTTTTACAACATAGGAAAATAAATTAAAACAGTTCATCGCTGATGTTAAGACAAACGTTGTATGTTTTTTCAAAGTAGCTCACGCTGTAGTTTGCCACGAATTGTTCCTTTGGACAACATGTCCTCTGAATGTTCCTTGCAGTTGTGCACTACGGCTGCCCAGCAGGTTTCGTCACTCAGAAGAGAGGGGAAAATAACATGATTTCCTATACTGTCCTGTATAAAAAAAATCCTTAAACTTGAGCACATAATGTGATGTACGTAATAGAGCTTTTTTACAAATTGACGAAAGGTACGAACAAACGTGAAGGGAGCACGTATTTCATTTCTACAATAACAGATCAAAGAGTCTATGTTTTATCCAATAAACGGCATTCTTTTCTAAATCAAGTTTATTTAAAAAAAGAATAATATCGGAAATAATACACGGTTTTAATATAATCAAACAGAAAAATAGTGTCAAATTCAATTACGTCCGATACGTTACGTACGTAAACTACGAGTACACACGCGAAGTTGTCACTTATCGTCCAGTGGCTAATATTTCATGAATGTTAATTTAGAGCTATACGTTAAAATAATCGTTCTATTGCTTCGTATACACATTTAGGGAGAATGAATATTACCAGGGGAGAGGCGATGATTCAAACGTTATGAAACGAGCACTAGCATATGGCATAGTATGAAGATGATCTTTTTTACTTCATTTTCATTTAATTATTTTGAGCGTGGCAAATTTTGAATCAAGGAAGTATTTGTGTTTCTGTTAGGGAAGAAGACAATGTATTTGCTTTGACATCTTCTTAGGTTAAACAGTGCAACATTGTAATATTGAAGAGTGGGGGAGGAAACGGTTTTTAGTCTTCTAGGGTAATCTTTTTTGTCTGACTACTCTTATATTTAGAATATTTTGTAGTGTTATCTCCTCCGGCTTGATGGTATCAATAATCATATTCTAACCTTTCGTACGTCCCGAAATCGTAAATATATCTCAAGAAAAAATCCAATTTAATAAGTGTCGTTGCTTGCACGATAATTGTCCGAAGTTCCACTACTATTATTTAAATATGTCAAAATAAAGGATCCCTAAAACAAGTCTTACGTATGATTCGTCAAGCATACGTACCTTTCGTCAATTTGTAAGAAAGCTCTAATTAAACTTAAACATTGATCACACGAAGAACAAATAATGAATGAGTTACAGAACACTCCCCGTCTATGGTATATCTGACATCACTATTCCATTATTAAAACAAAAATAATATATATAAAACGACAGCCTTAAGTTCCACTTATATGAACTAAGAAGTAATCCAACGGAACGCTAGGTATTTCACCACTTCTATCCTAGACAAGGCGATCTTTCCGAGATTGCGGCAATTACATTCAAGTTCCATGGCTGTAGTTCTGATGAAAGAATCTCCTTTCGACATCGATATGCAATCCAGCAAGGACATCTCGCAATACGGATGCTCTCCGTTACGGTTACGGCATTACGGTTACGGCATATAGTACACCTGTCGATGCCATGTTCCTTTTCTCTGTGACTTAAGTCAGAATTGTCCATTCTACCTTCTTTTTGTCCTTGCATATCTAAAGGCGATTTGAAGCTGTACTTGGGACTTAAATGTTTTCGGATGGATTTTTTCTTTGTAGGTGTTCACTTTTTATCGTGTTACTTCCGAAATAAACATTTCGGTTTCTGCAAATCTGACGATCGATATCGCCAATTTCGATTTCGGTTGCCCATGTCAACGGGGATAGTGTTTAAACGAATCATTTCAAATTCCATTTTACTGGGCATTGGTTTTATAACACTCAGGTAATGTTTTTGTATGTGGTTTCACAACACTCCAAGTAGGATTTGTTTCCTTTGTAGTGAGTTCAAGGTGAACATGTTGCTTATCAGATCGTATTTCAACAACGATAATCAAACCCATGTTTATCTATTACACAAATGGTGCCCGTGGTGGTCCTAACATTGATCAAGAACGTGATGTGCCTCTTTTAGGTTTCTTCAAATGAGCAATAGGATTTTGCATTTTCTATCAATCGATAGAATATTTTTTTGCCGTTTTTGCAAGTGTTGATATTGCAATATATCTTCACGTGTAGCTTCAGGAGCGGCGAGAGAACGGTCGCTTTGTTCGTCAATAATTCCAAACATGCGATTTACTTTGTCCTGATTATTTTTGTGAAAGACATTCATATGTGTAAGTTGCCTGTCCCAAGTCAAGAGCCTGTGATTCAGTGGTTGTCGTTTGTTTATGTGGTTCATATTTGTTTTCGTTTATTTTTGAACTTAAATAAGGCCGTTAGTTTTTTCGTTTGAATTGTTTTACATTGTCTTATCGGGACCTTTTATAGCTGACTATGCGGTATGGGCTTTGCTCATTGTTGAAGGCCGTACGGTGACCTGTAGTTTGTAATTTTTGTGTCATTTTGATCTTTTGTGGATAGTTGTGTCATTGGCAATTTTACCACATCTTCTTTTTTATATAACAGAGGTTAACTTGGTTTCTGCTAACTCAAGTTTCTCTCTGCCGTATAGGGTGTATCAATAAGCTCCCCTCCGTCGTCTGATATAGGCGTTGAAGGCAGTGCACCTTAAGGTCACTCGATTTGTGTGTAATGCAGTGATGTGTAATAACATCCGAATTCATTGCACCTGGCACTTGCATTGAAATCACGACTTCTGTGCATAGTAAAAAATCACAACATTTGCAACAAAGATTGTTTTACCTTAACAGTTCCTTGTGTTCCTCGATTGATTTGGCACGGAACGGTCGGTATTCGTTTGATGTATACTTTGTATTATGCAAAATGCAACGACTTTTTTGTTCACTGATGTTTCCAGTTTGCTGTTCAATTGCAGTCGTATGCACATTGAGTTTAACATTTGCGTGAGGTATGAACTTTGGCGCAGCATCTTTGGTACTTGGTGTGACTCTTGACCCAAAAATGAACCTTTGATCGTTCTTGATTTTGCTAATTTCCCTGATGAACACAGATAATTCTGTGAAAGGTTAAAAGGCAACTTCATATTTACACTTGTTTCTTGAAGCCCTTGCTATCCACTTTTCTCGGAGCCCGTATGTCAATTTTTCCACAATAGGATTTATCACGACTAAGAGTCGAATAAGGCACGCAAACATCCCAGCATGGGATTTTCCTTGCGATATTGTATTTCTGATAGAATATCAGACAAGTCATATAGACGTGCGCTATCTCTGTTCATCAAGGTAGGAAAATAAGCAAGTTTGCTTGTAAGAGAATCCTTCAACATTTCTGGAGCACCATATTGCTCATCCAGTCTCTGCCACTACCTTTATTTGTAGGCCTCTTGTTGGGCTGTTGACGTTTGATGCCCGAACTCTCATGGCAGGTTTTGCAGACTCTGAACTCGGCCACTTAATCAGTAGGTCTATTTGTTCAAAGTCCAAAACTTGAAATGTGTCTTTGACGTTATTAAAGCTTGCTTTCCATGTACAGACGGATTCTGTACGGTCGTTTAAGTTTGTTTACCGGGAACCCAACAGGTCCTTACGTAGTAGAAATATCCGACGTTGGCTTGACTGTTGCTGGTGTGCAACAGGGATCGCTTCTATTACGCCTTGTTATTGGTGTTCAACAGGGAATCCAACTGAAAGGCTCAATTGTTGTATGCCGGTAACTTTTCCTAGATCTGGGATTATTGTAACTTCCGGTGACTTAGTTTCAGAAGGCAAGACAACAGATGTCTGTGACGGCAAGTTCATTGCCACAGATGGCACGAATGCTTGTGCTTTTAAATGATTCAGCTCAATCTTAACAGGAATTCGTTTTATCTTTTGAGGTCATGTAACTTCTTGTACAACACGTGGTACATAAAGTTTACTGACGAAATCTTGAACACGCTGGAGTGGGTCCTCTGTTTCGTCAGGAAGATCGCTAAATGCTTAGCTGGTATCGTATTTCAGGATACGAGCCGCGGCTTCTGCGGCTGCAGCCTCACTCTGTTCTTTGAGAAGGTTCAAATTGGCCGTTTGTTCAACTTTTCCCGACTTACTCGTCTTGCCTCTTGTTCTAATTGAGATTTCCTACGTATGGCCTCTCGTTCTAGTTGAGCTTTCCTTTGTGCTGCCTACTGTTCCATTTGAGTTTACAGGAACGCAGTCTCTTGATGCACTTGAACTTTTCTTTGTACAGCCTGTTCTTCCGTTTGATAGGCTTTACCTTTGGCTACTTGTTCCATTTGAACTTTTATACGTAAAGCTTCTTGTTCTGCTTGAATGGCTTGTTGCTCCATTTCGGCTTTGATTTCAGTTTGTCTGAACAGAGCCTGTTCCTCTTTAAATGCCTAATGTTTAATGATAAATGCATGTTTTTCAGCAAAGGCAATTTTTGACTAAGCAGCTTCTGCATTGGCACGCTTCCTCCGTGTAAGGCTTGACATATCGGAGGCATTTGAACTTCCGCTATGATAATTTTAATGAGCCATAGATGTTCATGTTTTGGTGGACTTAGCCTTTGTTAGTGCGAGGCGATGCTCGCATAGAGTTTCCATAGCCAGATCTATTTAAGACAGTCACATTTCTGATGATTGATTACATGTGTTTATGTTGTTAAGACTTTCAGACGTTCTGGTCTTTTCCAAAAAGTTCAGGCACTCATCTGTGCGCTTGCGGTAATGAATACATGTTTGTAAGATTTTGTCCTCTGCCGTAAGCAATTGTTGGAGCTCATTAACAGGAGTGGTCTTTCTAATAACTGCAATTCTAAATCTGACCAAAGAGCCTCTAGTTTCTCACATAACTGTTCATGTTTCTCTGTGAATACTTAATGTCCTTTGTCAGTGAGATCAAGCAACAGACTGTGATGTATTATTGGATGGATTTTCTAATAGTTCTCCCTCTATGAGTTGAACCTCGTCTTGTTGTTCCACATGGCTGGAATCCATTATGATTCAACGTTGTTAGGTTTCTGCTTAGTACACACAAGTTATGTAGTCCACTGTCAGTGTATAGGTATGAACGTTGCTACGTTGTCGTTCCTTTTCTGGATATATAAAGACAGGTTGTCGTCAATTTACTAGCAGGAAACGTTGTCGTTGAAACTACGTTATGGGTCGGCTGACTGTCGTGGAGTGGCGTACGTTATCCAGAAAAAACAACAAGCAAGTTGTAGCTTTCTGACTGTTCTTGTCGGACCAGCGATTTTAACCAATATGACTGGTTTTATGTAAAGATAAAACAACCAGGAGCTGAAATTTTTTTTCGCTACCAATCCTAATTGTGAAACACTCAAAATACAAATAAAAACACAATTGAACAATGTGTTCAATAATAATTAAAGTACATTAAAAATACTAATTAATAGTTTTCAGATAAATAAAGCTGTTAATGTTCTTTATAATAGTAAATAGATGAATATTTTGGCACATGTCGGTTTCTGGCTGAATTAAATTATGTAACAGCAAATACGAACAGTTTGAACGGTTGATTGTTCATAGTTTCTTTATAACATAGGAAGAAATATTAAAACAGTTCATCACTGAACAGACAGCTTTGTAATGTTTTAAAGGTAACTCACGCTGTAAGTAGCCACGAATTGTTACTTTGGACAACGTGTCCGCTGAATTTGCATTGCAGTTGTGCACACGGCCTGCTGAGCAGTTTTCGTCACTCAGAATAGAGAGGAAAGTAACACGGGTTACAACCCTGTCCTGTATAAAAACTCCAAAAGCTGGAGCACATAAAGTGTCGTACGCAATGACAAATAAACAATATAAAATATTGATCACATGAAGTACAAATGATGAATGAGTTCCAGAGCAGTACTCTTATTCGTACAAGGGGTAATTGCCGAAACCCCTGGTTAAGATGAACCCATTTAAGCTGTTCGGCCACCCAAAAAAAACAATATAAGTAAATACAATAAATATTTTGGTATAATTATCAAAAGTACCAGGATTATAATTTAGTACGCCAGACGCGCGTTTCGTCTACAAAAGACTCATCAGTGACGGTCAAATCGAAATATTTATCAAGCCAAACAAGTACAAAGTTAAAAATCATTGAGGATCAAAAATTCCAAAAAGTTGTGCCAAATACGGCTAAGATAATCTACGCCTGGAATAAGAAAATCCTTAGTTTTTCGAAAAATTCAAAGTTTTGTAAACAGGTAATTTATTAAAATAACCACATCATATCATTGGTATCATTGTTTAGAAAATTATCACTTTGATTAATATCATTCTCATGAATATATATTTACTGACATATCGTGACTGTCTTAAACTAACAATTGATTTTTAGTTTTCCCGTTTTCTCTGTGAAAATATTCATGATATTGAAGCAATAAGGCTTGCCAATTTAACTGTTTACATTCATTATATATTTACTGACATATCGTCAAGTTTGATTATCTTTAACAAACAATTGACCATCAGTTAACCCTGTTATCTTTGAGAAAATTTTGCAGCAAAAGGCTGTTCAATATAACGTTTTACGTGGCAAGAATGTACTGATGGGAGTTTAACGCTGCTTTAAGATTGATTATTGTGATCTGTGATAATTTAAGGTAGCTAAGTGGGATACAGCCATATTGGATTGTACAATCATAGTACACAATCGGTCTAGTTATTTGGCCAAATCTGCAAATTTGGAGATAGATTTGAAATTTAATAGTTAGGAAGGTTTCGTTATATGAAGAACACTTCTTAATTTATCATATTATTCAAAACATTTTAAGAAATATCTAATTTTTGGGTTTTGAAAATATTGTTTTTCCAAATAAGCCATTTAAGGGGAGATAACTATGCAAACATGTATTGATGGGAGTTTACCGCTGCATTGAAGATTGCTTATTGTGATCTCTGGTATTTTAAATTGATGATATTGGATACAATTAAATCAATATTATATTCGGTTTCATTTATTATCCCTTATGGAAACAACCGATGCTTCTCTTCCTGCAATTTTTTGTTATGGTACATTGTATATGTTACCTTTTTTACAAAATTTAAGATGATGGACATCAAAATATATAATGTGGGTAAATTGATGAGAACCAATTACATTTTTTGATAGTGTAAGGCGAACAAAATGAACTCATTTTCATTTGATCAATGAACCAGCAGACAAGAGAACCATATACTATTAGTTATGTTTCTTATAATTATACCCACGCTTAAAGAAAAATGGAAGTCTACTGTTTCATTTATGTCTGTTCGTCCGATCATCCATCCATCCGTCAGTCCGTCCGTCCAATGGATATCTTTCCCAGGAACTACAATACTAGTATTTCTACAATTTGGTTTCATGGTTTATATAAGTCAATTATATCGTGTGATTGGTTTTACGATTCATCCCTCAACAACTTCCTGTTTACTCATCATAAATATCAGGATTATAATTTTATATTTACGCCAGACATATCAGACGCCGAGCACTTGTAACATTTTACACATTGTAAACAAATTGAAAATTGTCATCACGCTATTCTTAGGAATTGCTATACAATGATTTCTAGTATTTGGTTTCAGGGTTTTTATAAGTCAGTTATACTGTGGTGTGCGTTTTCAATTCATCAACAACTTCCTGTTGGACGTATATTTTTTGCAGGCGGGGGTATCGTACGTGAGTAATAGCGCACATAACCATTTGTTGACAAAGAGTTTCTAACCTATACCAATATATATCATGTGATCTCCATTTTAAATCAGATAGTAGTTATTTGTATGTGTCTGTTGATTTATAGTATTGTGTTTTTTCAGAGAGTTTGTCCGTAGAGAGGATGCAGGCCATTGCAATACTTGATGAAATTAAATTGTTCAAGCAAATTTTTCTTTTCTTTAAAAAATGAAATAGAAAGGATATATCAATGCAAAACGAACAAAACAAAAATAATAAATTATAAGAGTATCAACTTTATTTCCACCTTGCATTGGTTGGTATGATCATGCCATGCCATAACATTGAAAATGGAAATGGAGAATATTTGAAAGAGACAACGACCTGACCATGGAAAAAAACCCAGCAGAAGGTCAACAACAGGTCTTCAATGTAGCGAGGAATTCCTGAACCCGGAGGAGTCCTTCAGCTGGCCCCTAAACAAATATATACAAGTTCAGTGATAATTAACGCCATACTAATTTTGAAATTGTACACAAGAAACTAAAATTAAAATAATATAAGACAAACAAAGGTCAGAGGCTTCTAACTTGGGACAGGCGCAAAAATGCGGCGGGGTTAAACTTGTTTGTGAGATCTCAACCCACCCCTATACCTCTAGCCAATGTAAGTTATGAGTAATTTAATAGTATGTCGAATTCGTCTTGATACCAATAATCTTGACTTAAATTAGTGTGGCGCGTTTAATTTTCATTCCATTTTGACAACAAATTTGATTTGACACTTTGTCAAAAATAAGGAAAAAAATCCGAAAAGCTTGATAGTTATCAAAGGTACCAGACTTATGATTTTATATGCGCGTTTCGTCTACATCAGACTCATCAGTGACGTTTATATAAAACAAAGTATTAAAGCCAAACAAGTAATAAGTTGAAGAGCATTGAGGACTCAAATTTGCAAATTGTTATGCCAAATACCGCAGAGGTTACATTATATCTATGCCTAGGCTGAAACTAATCCTTAGTATTTCGAAAAGGTCAATCTCTTGTAAACATGAATTGTAAAATTCACCATATAAGTGATATTATCGTCAATCCTGAAGTGCTGACTACTGAGCTGATGATACACTCGGGGACGAAATTTCAACCAGCGAACCCCACAATTTCTCGAAATAAAAATCCTTTGTAAAAACGTGACAAACACTAGTTTTGATCATCGAGAAGCTTAATGTATCTTTAACAAAAGAACGTAATTAGACGTTCAGCTGATTTTATATAGTTATCTCCCCGTGTGTTACATATATGTACCACCTTAATCGAGGAGAAATTTTAAGAATTGTATTCAAAGTGGTCACTAATATTATAAAAGGAGAACTTAAGCCATGATTGCAATTGCAATGTTTTCAATTGCAGTAATACAAAATAAACTAAAACAAACCACTTGGTTCATAAAGGTCCTTTATAGGCAAACCACCTGGGGAAAATGAAAAAAGGAAACGTATAAGACAAATAGTTCATACATGAGAGCTGCTGGAATAGTTCAGCTCACAAAAGAACAGACAAATAGAATTGTGTCTTATATCAAATAGGTATTAACATTGTATTCAGTGGTTGTCGATTGCAGATGTGGTTTATAAGTGCTTTCTCGTTGTCGACTCTATATGGATTAACTGTTGATTTTCCCGTTTATGTAGTTATACATTTGTCATTTGTCGGGCCTTTTATTCATTGGTGTTTTGTTTAATTCATGGCTCGGAAGACCTAAAATTTACCCTTAATGTTTTTTTGTTTAAAATCTTGTGACTTGCAATTTGATAGAAAGTTGTTTCATTGACATTCATATCACATCCTCTTCTATTTACTAGTTAATTAAAATAACTCAAACCTATCAAAGATGACTAAAATTTACAAAAAAAACCCTGAAAAACTATGTGAATGAAAGACCCAAATTCATTAACAGAGATACATAGATGTTACCGAAATGTATGTTGATGTTCCTGTGGATTAAGTTTCCAAGAATATTGTGTCTGCATGTAAATACTACGAGTGTCGTCTTAATTATTGAGAAACAAATAAGCACTCAGGAAATTCCACCTACAAAAAAACATATAGTTTGACAAGGATGAAAATGTGTCGAAAAATAAGTCTGTCATGGCTGAAATAAACATTCCATTGAATAGTAAATCGGAGGACTTACTTTGTACTGTGTTGGACACTGAAGTATTACATAATTTCACATATTCCATGATAGTACTGTTCATTGCGCCACTGGTATATTTTCTTCCGCCCATCTTCTAAACACCCTATACTACGTACCCGTTTCCGAATATTTAGGAAAAATGTATAATTAAGGGAACTAGATATTACTATGACATATGGTTGCAATTACAATGTCGAATGAGTAATGTAAAATAAGGTCTTCCAAATGTAGGTATCCCTCTTGAGCTTTGATGACAGTCTTTCACATTTGTTTAATCCGCTAGGCTTACACTACATTAGAACTGCCTGTTTATTTTCAAAAACGTTTGAGAGACTACGCACTTAACTAACATGATGAAAAAAGAAATTCCTCCCTATTTAGTTTAAAATTAAGAAATTGATGCAATAGGCAACAGCAATGTTCGACATCACAAGGTGGTCAATTTTCTAATTCAGCTTTATTTTCAAAACCAGTCTGTTCCTATTATATTCTACGGTTACATCAAAACTGTTGAACCTACAGCATATAACTACAAGCCAGACTTGCAGCACTTTGATTTTAAACAATACATGAAATCCACTGACATGTGTCTATTCCAACTCGCCTACTTGTATCGGCCCTTTGGCCATGTTATTAACTGATATATTACATAATTTAACATGGACATCACCGAAAGACGATCTCTCATGGTCCTAAGTTTAGAGAACTGAAAAACTATGTGAATGATATACCACAATGTGTTAACAGAGGTAAAGAAGCTGCGAAATATTTATCATCTGTTTACAAAATAAATGGTGATGTTCCTGTGGATAAAGCTTTGAAATGTGACACTTTTCAGATGGTCAAAATGAATATGAGAATATGCTTTCTATAATGATTATTAATTTGCGAATCATAACTAACAAAACACAAAAGCACGCACATATGATACTAAACCTTGAAAGTCTTAAATGAAGATGACAGTTGTCTAGTTTTGTTGCATTGTCTTCCAACTTGACATTTGATGGGCAAAAAGTAAAATCACAATAAAAAAATCAACTCCGAGAAAAAAATTCAGACCGGAAAATCCCTAATCAAATATCAATATCAAATGTCAATGTCAAAAAAGACATCAAACGAATAGACAACACCCGTCATATTCCTGACTTGGTAAAGGCATTTTCAAATTTAGAAAATGATGGAGTAAACCTGTTTATGTTGTGCTAAACATTTCACTTGTACGACGATCGCATCAAATTATACTGTACTTACATCGATGTGTAAAATAAGTGTCCTAAATAGGAGTAGAAAAACATCACGAACCGAACCAGAAACTAGTAGTGATGTCAGGTGCTTCGGAATGATAAGAAGATCCTGCTCCATATTTGGCACCTGTCTTGCTTCTCTTGTTATTACAAAGATAATAAATACTCTTATTCGGTAGATCACATTCGAAAAGGGAACGGTATTGTTACGACATATCAACGGAATATATTCGATATCATCTGAAAAACGGATATTCAATAACCGTCAACTAAATTGTGATGGCGTCCATAAAATTTAAGAAGTTGATTGTGGCTTGGCATTACAACGTCTGATTTTTTAATTACCAAACGTGACTTCGGTGTTGACATGAATATCAATAATGTAGTCGTTTTTATAAATTTCTTGTATACAAAACTTTTTTGAAAAACTGAGGATTTTCTTATCCCAGGCATAGATTACCTTAGCCTTATTTGGCACAATTTTTTGGAATTTTGTATCCTCAATGCTCTTCCATTTTGTACTTGTTTGGGTTATTAGATATTTTTCATTTGAGCGTCACTGATGAGTCTTATGTAGATGAAACGCGCGTCTGGCGTACTAAATTATAATCCTGGTACCTTTGATAACTATTTACACCACTGGGTCGATGCCACTGCTGGTGGACGTTTCGTGCCTGAGGTTATCACCAGCCCAGTAGTCAACACTTCGGTGTTGACATGAATATCAATAATTTGGTCGTTTTTATAAATTTCCAGTATTCAAAAAAATTTTTTTTTTGAAAAACTAAGGATTTTCTTATCCCAGGCATATATTACCTTAGCCGTATTTGGCACAACTTTTTGGAATTTTGAATCCGCAATGCTCTCCAACTTTGTACTTGTTTGGGTTTATAAATATTTTTGATTTGAGCGTCTCTGATGAGTCTTATGTAGATGAAACGCGCGTCTGGCGTACTAAATTATAATCCTGGTACCTTTGCTAACTAATTATTCCCCATCCTGACTGTTTGCTAAATGTGATATTGCATTGCTATAAGACGTGTCAAGATACTTTTATATCCAAAACTCATGTATTTAGTTTTATGTTATATTTGTTATTCTCATCGGATTTTGTTCAAATATCTCATCATTTGAAGTTGTTTTTCTTATTTTTTTTCTGTTGCATGCGTGTGTTACAGTAAAGATAATGAAACACCCAGTTCATTTATAAGATTTAAGTTTGGTTCACGTAAAATAATAAGATACAAAGCAACTTTTGTTAAGGTACTATTTCTGTACTTGAAATATGTAGTACTAGAAATTTGCTTTTAATACTCATTACTATCATATATTATATATAATATATAGTATATTTGGTTCACAGATTGATTTAGAAGAAACACCGACATAGCTAGATAATCCAATAATTATCTAATTACTACCACAATTTGATATTACAAACCTGCTCGTGCAATTTTTATTGTTATTCAAAGCAAAATAATCATCTAAGAAACCCGGGACGATTCATTTCACAAAGGATTTCTTTTGTCTACTTATTGTACCTGGAACTTATTTACCCGATGTAGGTCTTTAAGTTAAGGTTCAATTTACTTAAAGTTAATCGGGCATGACTAATAAGATACGCCCTCTTAAAATCAGGGGGTCCGAAATAGGATCGGGAAAAACACCCAGCACAATACCTCAATTAAAGAATTTAAATAAGGTGAAGCAATTGCTTTTGGTCAATAATCAGGCGGTATTTGTGGAAATAATGACCTGTCCCGCACGAGGAGATGTTGACTGCGATAGGAATTTATATATAAAAAAGTCCATATCTCATTTACTTACAGTGCCCGTTATTGATTGTATATTCATGACGTTTTATTCATGACATTCGTCTAACGTGAAGAAAAAAGAGGGAACGAGGGCTAATAGCTCAACTTACGATTTCGATCATTATGGTTGAAATCTATTCTATTACGGCATACGTTTTACCTCTAGCGAAGGCTCTGCCTTATTGTAAACAATGCCACTCTAAATGTGTAGGCATTTCATTCAAATTGATCCACTTAGAATCTAGTCGTAAATAGGCATGAAATATTTGCCACTGGACAAAAAGGAGCAATACATTAAACAGCTTCATGAAGTGATGTATAACCATTTGTCCTCAGTTGATTATAGTCTCGAATATATTTCCAATTTTTATATATTGCATCATTGTTTACTTTTGAATTTTAATGCGTAAATTTGAGCATATCTTCCATTATTTTCTCTTTGCATTTAATCTTTTGTTTTAACATAAAAAAAACTTTGTCGTAGTGCACATCAGATGTAACATTGTATAATTTCCAGCAAAACTAAAAGATGAGGGACTAGAACAGAAAAAACAATCTTCAATGAGTGGTAATTACTCATATATTGAAGCGTACAATGACGGCCAACCCGTCTAGGTGACAACACTTGCTGTTTCAATTTTATTTATATCTTAGACTGGTATAATAGCTGTCATAGAAGTAAAAAAAAAAATAATTGCAAAAAAAGGTTGACAACAATTTATGTTTTTCCGACGTAGTCGGTATAGTTACGGTTAGTGCCCTTTAGGACGCTTAACTATGGCAACAAAATACGCATGCTCGAAAATCCTTTCTATGATTGGACAAAATGCTGTCATGGTGGGTGATTTGGTTGTATTTGAAAACACACCTACGCATGTGAGATTTCCGCGGGATTTTGGTGAATGTAAACAGAACGATACGAGGACCGAAAATACTGAACACAAACAGAGAAAACGTTTTTTAAATGGAAAATCGAAATGATAGTTTTACACATATACTCAAATTTAAATACGTCGAATATCTTTTTCAAAGATATTTCTTGTTTTAAAGTAAAGATAGCGAAAAACCATCACTGCACCAGGCATCGGATATACATTCCTATCATATGTTTTTTCAGACAAAGCTGTGTATTAATATTACCAAAAAGCCAAACGAGCGCACCCATTTAGCAAGAGTATACTCTGGGACGGGAGAGGTCCAGAGATGTCAATATTTCTATAGCTAAGCGAATCATTTGGTTTTGAATACAAGGAGATAAATGTATACATTAATGCGACAGCAACCCAAAGACAAAGATAAAATTAAAATATTTAGAATCAATTGCAACATTCGGTCATTTTTTTATAGAAAGATGCGTATACAGAATAATAAGCTCAAAACCGACCCATGACTAAATAATAGTTCTACGGAGTTAATTCAATAATATTTACCGTCAGATATTATGTATCCGAAAAAGCACATTTGATTTAATTATATTATTTTCAAAGATATCCCAACAATCACAAGTGTTTGGTAAAAAAAAATCACCTGCCATATTTTAATTTTGATTCGTGAAAATTTAAGAAAATGGTATGTAAACCAGTAAAAGAAAAACCCTTCACTGTATAATAAAACGGTAAAATATATAATGATAATGGATGACGACCAGCGGCAAATAAAATTAATATTCAGGACGATTACATGTAAATATAATAAGAGTATTAACCCCGTGTTTTTACTAGACTGACAAGCTAAGTCGGTTTATTTATTGTTTAAGTTCACAAGATATTAGTTCAAAAGAAGAAAACTCAACGTTGTTTGGCCAGGCAAGGAATAAAACTATGAAAGATACAAGTTTTTTCATGTGTTTTTGCTTTATTAAGACACGAAAAGGGAATAGCGGACGAACAAATTAAAGAGTTTGTTTTCATATACCGCATTGACCTTGCGAATTTATATCGCCTCACAAGTTTTGATCGGGCCAGTCAAACCTAGTTTAATACGGTTTTATTCTTGCATGCATAGTTATTTTTTTCTAAGAAACACAATTGAAGCAAGATCTTTTTATTAATTTGACTGAATAGAGAAACTTATTTTGCATTGACTCGCATGTAACGTTTTGTAGGAAAATAACCAAATCAGATACAAAAGGAACATTTACCGGATGAATATTGTGACGGACCTTATGCATCTAGGTCTGTCCAGTAAGAAGTTCTGAAACAAGCTGTTTAAAAAAATAATTGTTGGAAGAGCTTACTTACTGTTTTCTCAGGTCTGATCTTTACGAATCTATTTCAAGATTACTGACTGATCAAAAACATCAGGTATATATAGCATGAATTTGTTCGGCATAATATTCATTGGTCAGTTATAAATGAGGTCTGTATGGGGTTTTGATTGCCTGATTTATAAAATAAAAAATCGTTATTTTGAAAAATTGGATAAAAAAATATAAATTTACCCCCTAATATTGTAAAACTATCATTTAGTGTTATTTAAATGCTGTTTTATTTTTATTTTTTTATCAAAAATAATAATTATATGATACATGTAATAAATCGGTCCATTTTCATTTCACTTTGGTAACTGTTAATTGTATATACCAGTCTGAGTACTGTTTAACTATCATTTAAGTTGAACATATTTAGACTCGTCCAGTTCAGGGGAATTAGATTTCTGCAAGTGCTTTTTATGGACTTTTCTTATATTTTTGACGGTTTGTAAGTCAATAAAAGTTCGGGCCTCGGGGATCTGAACATCCCTGTTTGTTCGGACGTCTTTTAATATCAATAGTAACTTATCATTGAACTTTTACTATTACTTAATTACTTTTATACTGCACTCGTTCTATTTGAGCAGTCAAAATGCGTTAACTGTATATTTCTATGTCATATACAGTCACTTACCCGATATCACTTTTCTTCATGAATATTCAAATAGAAGTTGCCGAAATGATATTTAATTATTCATACGGCCTCTTCAACGTGTTCTTGTTTCCAATGCATACAACGATGCGCGGAACGACTCAGCCTTGTTTCTTTTACAATTATTGAAAAACATATTTTATTTTATTTTGTTTGCAATCTATAAATCATTATGTTGTATGCTTATGGTTGATATTTTAGTCCATCGAAAATTGGGTTCAACAGGTAAATGTACATTTACTTGTGTTGTACATTTCTCCGCCTGCATGATATGAGGTCTTTTTAAAGGGGATTTCTCCCAATATTTAAATCAAATAAATAACCTCAACGCATTAAACTACAATTGAAAATGTTTTTTTTAGATTGCAGTATAAAGACAATACTAGTGCATTGACTTGACATTTCGGCGATATAAAGATTCGGCCCGAAACGGGAAAATAGCTCGGTACAACCTCGCATTTCACCGTTTCTAAGCCTCATCTTTATATTGTTGGTATATTAAGTCTATGCACTATTATTGTCTATATAGTATTGACTTAAATCATTCTTATTAATGAATGTTATATCAATATGGCAAACCTCATCTTGAATTGTATCCACATTTTATCCTTTGTTAGGGATTATTTTAGAAATTCAAATGTGACGTCACGTTGTGCTTAAATCGCTTTTGGGTAACTTGGCTGTGCATTTATATGCGCTAGTTTAGATTGTTTATGTATCCGTTTTTATTTCGTGGATAGTCACTACTACGTACGGTTTCATCAAGTATATATATTATATAGTCATTTTATAAAACAAATACTGTTTACAGCCAGAAAATCTTAGCCGTATTAGGCACCATTTTTGGCATTTTGGTCATCAATGCTCTTCAAATTTTAACTTGTTTTTGCTCTCGAACTTTGTCATCTGAGCGTCACTGGTTAGTCTTGTGTTGATGAAACTACTTCTGGCGTAATAAAATTCAAACCTGATACCTTATGATAGCTATTATTCGTGTGTTTCTCTGTCCTATATTTTCTCCCATTTATTTGTATTGTAGTCCTGACATGTAATGTTGTCATTATAATGTTATGTCCAACATTGCCATAAAAGCGGGAGGTTTTCTATAACACAAACCCAGATACAAGCCGCCATTTATTCTTCAATTGTCCTGTACCAAGTCAGGAAAATGCCAGAAAAAGCCAGTAACATGACCATTTCTATATTTAAGTTCGTATCTGTGTGTGTTACATTTTAATGTTGTGTTTCTTTTGTGTCGTAGTTTTCCTCTTATATTTGATGTGCTTCCCTCAATGTTAGTTTGTAAACCGGTTTTGTATTTTTCTCAATTGATTGATGAATTTCGAACAGCGGTATATTACTGTTGCATGTGTTGCCTTTATTCAAAAGTGGAAAGGTCACAATAGGAAGTCTGAAAATATATCTTTTGAAATAAAGTGTTATTTTCAACCGAACCCCATATTCAATTTCTAAATATGCGTTCAAATGTTATGTCAAAATCAATAGCTCAAACACATCAAACGAATAGACAACAACTGTCACATTTCCGACTTGGCACAGGCATATTCTTATTTACGTCTTACTCGTATGATAGTCGCATAAAATTCAATCATGTTTACAACGATGCGTGAACATAAAAGACATAATAGGCAAAATTGTCAAAATAGTAGTACGGCATTCTTCACTGTGTCACAATCTCAAATAGAACAAAAACAAACAAATATTTAACATCGAAGCACAACAAGCATCTTTCAAATTTTACATTCATTTCTTACTTAATATGTATTTTAAATCAACCAATAAATGATTGAAATATTTGAAGTTCTGTGACTGCATTCACGTCAACGTTAGTGTAGAGTCGCGTGTTTGACGTCAAAATGTATACACGGAGAAATATAAAAATAATTTTGTTGATCGAAGTATTTTCAAAATTTCATTTTCACATATTAGTGAATTGTGGTATATAGGGTATAAAAAAAACAAAAATAATTGATAATTTATATGCAGATAATTGAATTTGGTGATTGCTTTGTTAGGAATAGTATATTCCTTATCCTGATGTAGTTAATTAAAGCTTTGCAAAAAAATGTTATACTCTATGCAGAATAGTTTGAATGGACTAAAAAAATAAAATGTTTTTTATGCTGGATTGAGTCCCTCTACAACGGAATTCGGTTTACATGCACACGTATACAAATAACGGTGTTTGTCTAACGCAATCATATATTTGAACGTTGTTTTCAATTAGACGTGTATTATTAGGTCTTTCCACTTTTCTGTGGAAAGACCTATTGTTTTTCTTCTGATTATTTTTTTTTCCGCCTAATTTTGTTCTTGCAATAAACATTTGTTTCGCAATATGTCGCTTAGATAATTGGTATATGATATCGAACAGTTTATGCGCTTTTGAAATTAACCCTGCGTAAACGAATACTTTTCTTTGTAGGAGTTATCTCCCCATACACTGTTTTCCTTGTGAGCGCAACTCCTTCACAACCGCAAAATATTATGACAAATTTATTTTACAAAATTGCTCGTTATATCCTTCGCATGATTTGTCCTATTTTGACCGAAGCGATATGAACGCTCCATATGAGAGTTATTTCCCCTTATGCATTTGTTATAAGTGATATGCATTTCTATCTTGTAAACCATAAGTGCTAGAGACCTAGGATCTTTTGATTTGAGGTCCTTGGTCCATAAAAATGAAAATAAGGTCAAGGTCAAAGGTCAAGGTCAAATTCTAAATTTTGATTTTGGCTTTTTTTCACTCTTTTCATTAACTTTATAAGATTTCGACAAATTATTTTTACTAAATTGTTAGTTGCGACATGTCGCAACTTAAAAATTTTGATAGGAAGGGTGCGTAGACAATAAATGGGAGTTTTTGCCCCTTTTATATTTAGATTATGCGTAAAGGGATATTACTCATGAACCATACATAATACAGACCTAGGGTCTTTTGATATGGAATCCTTGGTTTATGACCTTAAAATTGAGGTCAAGGTCATAGGTTAATTGGACGTTCTAGATTTTGACCTTTGCTTCAAATTCATATTTATACATCATTAAGCCATAGGAACTGACATTTTCAACTGAATTTTAATATTTTCATATCAAAATAGATACTTATTGGTGGAAAGACCCTCAATTGTTCTTTGAACAATATTCTTTGAACAATTGGTTTTTAATATATATATGAATTATTCGTAAACTTGCGCAAAACTTAAACACAAAATACAATTAACATTTGTAAAATATCGATACCTGATGTTCTGAATTAAGAAATTCAATTTCACAACATTTACCGTTAAAGTGAAATATCTTCACCTTTGATAGGTACACAAGTATTGATGACGTATTTACGTATATTGTTGTTGACCTTTGGAGCCCATTTAATGTGTGATATGTTTAGTAACATTTAACTTTTTTAATGCAGAATATATAATATTGTTGTTGCGGAGACGATTTGAAATGTGCAGTGGAATAAATTGTTTCATTTAAAGTTCGACGATTTGGGATTTGGGAGTTCGAAGATAACGTTATACCAATCAATAGCATTATTATATCCATATTATATAACTAACGAATGTTTGCTAATAACTACGTTTTAATCCAATATTTATTATATATACAATCATTTTCGTAATGCAATTTCACACCATTGTTTTCGAATTTAACTTATCGCATTATGTTATAAAGACGATCTGTTTACGTCTGACCAGTAGACATAAAATTTCACACTAACTTAACCTGATTCCCAGAGATGATCAAAACAAAGTAATCAAATTAAATAGCCACAGCTGCACGTGCAGAAGATTTTTACTTGAACTCTAAATGACTAGACTGACCTACTGAAAGTGTCATAAAATTTAGGAATACCGTTAAGATTAACCATTAACTTTCTACACAGTAATACATTCTTTGGAAAATACTGTTATCTTTAACTAATCTTAGCAGACGAAAATGTAGCTTTATTTCAACATAATTATATAGAAAATTAAAGATAAAAATAAACTAAAAAACAAGCATACTAATAAAAACTAAAAAAGCTATTGTGTTCTATCCAATTGTAGTTTTTGCACTTTTTATTGTATCCTTATAAATTTATGAATATATAATATATTTTATTCGTATCCCAACAATGTTAAATCTGCACATTTTTGAAAGTATTTTTTATACCCCCGCTTTGAAATATAGGGGGTATACCGTTTGACCTCTGTCTGTCCGTCCGTCCGTCCGTCCGTCAGTCAGTCCGTAGCATGAATATTTTTCGTCGCATTTTTCTCAGGAACTACAATACACAGATTTCTGAAATTTGGTTTCAGGGTTTATCTAAGTCAGCTATACCGTGTGATGCGTTTTCAGATTGATCACTTGACAACTTCCTGTTTACCGAACACTTGTATGATTTTACACATGATAGCAAAGTTGAAAATTTTCGGCACATTTTTCTCAGGAACTACAATACAAGGATTTCTAAAATTTAGTTTCAGGGTTTATCTAAGGCAGCTATATCGTGTGATGCGTTTTCAGATTCATCACTCGACAACTTCCTGTTTACCGGACACTTGTATGATTTTACACATGATAGCCAAGTTGATAATTTTTGTCACATTTTTCTCAGAAACTACAATACAAGGATTTCTGAAATTTGGTCTCAGGCTTTTTATAAGTCAGCTATACTGTGTGATGCGTTTTCAGATTCATCACTCGACAACTTCCTGTTTACCGAACACTTGCATATTTTTACACTATTAATATTATCCACTTGCGGCGGGGGTATCATCAGTGAGCAGTAGCTCGCAGTTTCACTTGTTTGTTCTTCTCTGGCCTGGAATCAAACTCATGCCACTGAGATATCATGGCACCATATCGCCTTGCACTATGTCTAACGCGCTAGACCACTCGACTATCTAAACTCTATACAACTAATAAGGCTCTCATCATTTTTTATCTTACACATAAAATGATCTATTTAAAAGCATGAAGATGGAATTCCTACAGATCAACTGAAGCTTCAATCGCTGATGATCTTACAAATTAATATAGAATGAAGTCACGTAAATAATCATATTATAACTACGTCTGGACCAGTGACAACCCTACGACAGATTTTTTTTTACATCAGATCACCAGTGATTGTCATACAAGGCTGAACACAAATTTTATATCTACATCATTGTCGTAATACAAACCCAACAATGTTATACCAACAAGTAAATGTAATGTACCGGATCGTCTAGAATAGGCGATACTAAGCAGATGAGGGAAATGTATATAATAATAACGAATAAAATATATGAATCATAGAATACATATTTCTAGTGTACTTTAAAAGTTACATGTTAAATTCCGCTGACTTTATAATAATTAATTTATTGATGATGAAGTGAGAAAGATGTTACACGTACATTATTACATGTCTAAAGACGTCCATAACTTGATTAATCAATATCAATATTAATGAAGAAAAAACAAAGACCGTCGATATTTAATGTTATATAACTAGCTAGTATAATAAAATAACTTTAAATTTGTGAAATCATTTAAAAAAAAAATACTTTTTTAATTCACAACATATCATATTGTCAATTTTACAATTTTTATTTAATCCTTATATATTTATAAATATATAATGTATTTTTTTCGTAACCCAACAATGTAAGATCTGCAAATTTTCGAGAGTAAGTTGTTGTTCTCCTCTGGTCTGGACTCGAACTCACGCCTCTGAGATATCATGGCACCAAATCGCCTTGCACTATGTCCAACGCGCTAGACAACTCGACTATCTAAGCTCTATACAACGTAATAAAGCTCTCATCAGTTTTTGTCTTACACATAAAATGATCTATTTAAAAGCATGAAGATGGAAAACCTACAGATCAGCGGAAGCTTCAATTGCTGAAGATCTTACAAATTAATATAGAATGAAGTCACATAAATAACTATATTATAAGTTCGTCTGAACCGGTGACAACTCTACGACAGATTTCATACATCAGATCACCAGTGATGGTGATACAAGGCTGAACACACATTCTATTTCTACTCCATTGTCGTTATACCAACCCAACAATGTTATACCAACAAGTAAATGTAAGATGTACCGGATAGTCTAGAGTAGGCGATACTACGCAGATGAGGAAAATGTATATAATAATAACGAATAAAATATATAAATTCATATAATACATATTTTTAGTGTACTTTAAAAGTTACATGTAAAATTCCGCTGACTTTATCATGATTAATTTATCGATAACGAAGTAAGAAAGATGGTACACGTATATCATGTTCATCACTTGCATAATCAATATTAATGACGAAAAACAAAGACCGTCGACATTGTTGTATAATTAGCTAGAATAATCAAAGTACTTTTATTTTGCTATAATAGCTGAATATACTTTTAGAACACATTATTAATATCTTATTAATATAATATACAAAAGAATAAATGAAATATTACAATTTTTGTAAACCATACATATATATCACACATGTTTTTTTAATGTTTAAATGTATTCATTGATATATTTCAACTTCTGTTAACCAACCGTCTTATTAATTTGGGAATAAATTGTGTTATTTCACTATATATATGATAGTTAAATCAACCTTTGATTGGTTGGGACTATTCAAAATGTCATGGGACAAATCTTCGTATTTACCTCTATATCATATTCCCCCCTGAAACACCGGGACTACACCGTACGGCGTTACGTGCGTTTAATCTACATAATGTCTTAAACCTTTTTAACAATAGCGATGTTAAAAATTATTATAAGTATATATTACAATAATTCAACCTGATTCAAGACCTAAAAACAAAACAAAATTTCAAAAGGCACGGGAATGAATGTATAATATGAAAAAAGAAAGTACGGAAGGCAGCATCAGACATCTTTGGTATACATAGTAACATATATCATCGACATTATATATATGAACTTGATTTATTTTCAATCATACCGCATTTGGTCTAAAACACATTGAAACAAACATGTGTATATTTCTTGACTTAAAATGACATATAACAACTCACTCATGTATTTTAATGATTTCGTATTTTATGTATACATGTATACATGTTTTTTTTGTTACATATATGTTTGTTTTTATGGTGATTAATATTATAACACAATGTTTACTGATGTATCCCATTTTTTTCATTTGTGTCTGTTGTGTCTGTTGGTTTTGTTCATACATCGTTGTCAAAGTGATGGAGTTTGATGCGACTGTCATACAAGCAATACATTAACTAGCTTTTAGCCAGGTTTAATCCATTTTGTACTTCAAAACCACACTACGAATATGACATTTGTTGCCCATTTGTTCAATTTGTTTCAGCATTTGAATTTCTCTTTTGATTCCGTTAAACTTCCTCTGAGTTTAGAATTTTAATGATATAACTGTTTGCTGATTGACTTACAATGTTCGTATAGAATTGACAATTTTTAGTAACAAATAAAGGAAGTAACACGTTTAACATATTATGCTTACTCAATGAATATTACGACAGAAAAACAACATATGTCACTAATCGATGTTATAAACTACGCATAACATTTACTTTGTATTTGTATTTAACTTGCTATTTAAGTAGCAAGTATATTTCAAAAATCATCTTTCTATCTCGGGCTCTGCTATTCCACACATTGGTAAGTTTTCAATTATTTTCTTACAAACGGTATTCTTGTGATTTCAATTTATTCAATACAATTTAATATGTAACATATAGTGAAACCTGGCTTAACCGAATCATGTATAAACCGGAAACAAAATTTGTTTTTAAAAACCGTATAACCAAGTGTATGCGTTGTGAGTCTACTTAAACCTCACATTGGCCAAAACCGAACAAAATCGTAAGGCCCAAAGAGGTTTGGTTTAAATAAGTTTCAATATAACAGATTATTTAATTAGATAAATTTCAGCTCATCAAAACCTCAAATTTGCAAGTATTTAATTGAAAGATAAAATCTTACTTTACTTTAACAATGTACCAAAAGATGTACCCGTTAGGAAGATGCATTAATTTTTGAAATTTTTATGTCATCTGCGTCTGTTTACATACATAAAAAAAAGTGGCATGACTTCTAATTAGACAATTGTAACCAAGAGCCCAACATGACACAGTTATTAACAACTATAGTTAACCGTACGGTCTTCTTGATATTACATTATAAGAAACAAGTAATTAAGTTGTATCTTATAATAAGTCATACCAAATTTGTAAATTTTCGGATGAGTTCTTACCCTTAAACTTGACTGAATATAACAGTCGTTGACTTTCAAACACGTTTTTCATAGATAAGACTGTAAATAGTTATTAAAGGTAGCAGGATTATAATTTAGTACGTCAGACGCGCTTTTTGTCTTCATAAGACTCGTCAGTGACGCTCATATCAAAATAGTTATAAAGCCAAACAAGTACAAAGTTGAGGGGGATTGAGAGTTCAAAATTCCTAAAAATGTTGCCCAAAACGGCTAAGGTAATCTACACCTGTTATAAAAAAAATCCTCAGTTTTTCGAAATATTTAAAGTTTTGTAATATTTATAAACAACAATGCCATTCAATATAAAATTAAAAAGAACAAAATTTAAAAGAAAACAATCAATACGAATCCCTTTAACAAATAATTCCAAATATTTTTTTTTTATTTCTGACAGTCCGATTACAAACTTCCGATTTTAACATATGACAAGTGAATTACAGTGGTGTTGATAAGAAATGCTCGTTATCAAAATACTTTGAAAGCAAAACTGTAAACCTCTTTAATGTTTACAACCTGAAAGGACTTTCAGACATCATAATAATCCTTCTTTTGGTAAGTTGGAACTTTGGTTAAAAACTGTTTCATGTTTTTGGAACTTGAAATAAGTGATCAGAATATAACATTTAATGTATATAGGCTCACTGCGCTTACTTCTGGGTAATTTTTTTTTAAAATAATTCCATATTTGTAGACAAGACTCTATTTCAATCATGTATCGATAATGTGATTATTTCTAAAAATCATGGTCTATGAATTGATATAGATGAAATCTCATTTCAGAATTATGATGAAGTGGTGTTGTTTGATTGTTTTCATCTTTTGCACAATTGGTGTGTCAAAGGGTGGCAGTAAGTATTCTATAAGTTAAAAACACTGTAGTGAAGATTAAAGATTAAGCTGCTAGACTCTCTCATGATATACATGTACGGTCATATCTCTGTGACCAAAAGTTCTCCTTTCGAAAGTCAAAAGATACAGACATCGTTTGAAGCTTTTTATGTTACAGATATTCAATCATGCTAATACAATTATCTACCCTTTGTTTTTATAGTATTTTGGGGATAGACACCTTCAGTTAAAGACCAAACAGCCTATTCATTTCTACCAGTGATTTTTCCTTAAAATTTTGTGTGAAGATATTTCATGATTTGAGGAACAAAATATGATGAAAAAAAATGGGGGTCACCGACTTAGTTTTGTCACTATAGCAACCTCATTTTCCTGTTTTACCGAATATTGACATAATATTTGCTTGTTATCTAAACTCTCAAAAAAATGCTTTATATCAAACCTACAATCATAATTCTTGTTTCACGTTAAACAGTAGATTTGTATCTTTCAAATACAGGTTCAAGAGTTTAAGGCTCATATTGATTTGATCTTTAAAGATATGATTTATTTCATTCCCGCCAAAAATTAAACGTAAAACTGAAAAACTTTTCCAGTATTAAAAAATAACTACCAGTGATTTTTTCAAAAAAATTTAAAGAAGGAAAGAGCCATATTTACTCTTCAAAATAAAGCAAAAAAAAGTGTATGTCACCGACCTTTCAAAAAAGTTATGAGTAATTTTTATGATTTTTTCTCGTTCGTTTTGAAGAAAAGAGTTGTCTTTCTTCAGAACATTGCATCTGACGTCATAGTACAAACTTTCCTTGATGGTGCACTATTTGACAAAAGAAATCACAAATTGGACGTTTGAAACCCACATTTAAATTTCCAAGAGCAACAACTATATTCACCTACTTTATTGTCCGTTAATACTAGAGATTAAGCATGTATCAGTTTCAGATCTTTATGATGTTTCCGCACAATATAAACCTTCAGAAACACCATCAGTCGGAATGGAAAATTGTTTGAAATAACCTAGCTTTCACGTCGCTTTATATATTTTTTTGTCATCTGTTCCACATAAGCAGAATTATTGAAAATAAAAAAAGAAATGAAAGATTGCACTGGTTAACTTACAGAGTATTTGACTATACCAGACTATATGTGCTTGTGTCTTTTTCGCGTCAATTTCAGAAGGAAGTTTGCCGTAACGAACTCATTCAGTACTGTTAAAAGACGGACATACAATTATTAAACTATTATTTTTCCTGATTAAGACGGACGTTTAGAAATTATTGCATCAAGTTTGTGAATTCATTATTTTTGAATATTTAAGATATAAGCAAATTAAAGTTATAGGTATAATATATGAATGAACGTTTCGATTCAAAAACATTAAAAAGTAAAACAAAGAAAAAATTGTTGCCGGCATTTAAAATCGATTTTTTTTCAATCGTTCCGGTCACAGTTGTAGCTAAATGAATGGGAGCGATTTGATGTAAGATATTATTCTTGGAGCATTTGTTTTTTGTCATAAGTTAAATTTACACTGACAATTTAGTTTTAAACACTGAAAATTTTGATTTTAATTCACATTCGCTGAGTAGTATTAGTTTTATTAATATTTTTGCCTTACAGCTAATTTCCAAATGCTTGTAGGGTAAAACTTTGGTTTGCTTCCTTGCTTTGTTTGTATGAATATCTACTGAAGCTCTGAAATTAAGATTGACATCTTTATATATAGATATGTAAATCTGTATATACGTTATCAAAATATAATTATACAAAACATACAAACAAAGCAAGCATGCAAACCAAAGTGTTGATCTACAGACATTAGGAAATTAGCTGTAAGCTTCAGTGAGATTAGACGATATGTTTATCATTTCTCTTAAAGACAATTTGAAATGAAACAAATGACAAACAAAAATGACCCTTAGTCATCATTTTATTTTTACTATAAGATTTTGTCCAATAAGCAGTATAAATAAATTTTAACTTCATAACAAGATCGGGCATTATTTTACGAGAATCATCCAGACATCAGTTACATGCACATGTTACCAGTATGTTAAAACTTTAAGGGATCATTGAATATCGGCCTAACCTTGTGAATACTCATTTTTTTTAAAGTTTTGCAAAATCGACACTTAAATTAGAAGGATCATTGCATAAGGAACATGTTTACTAAGTTTTAAGTTGATAGGACTTCAACTTCGTCAAAAACTACCTTGACCAAAAACTGTAACCAAAAGCTTTAACCTGAAGCGGGACAGACGAACGAACGGACGCGCAGACCAGAAAACATAATATGTCCATAAATCGGGCATACAAATAATTTTCACCTAACCTGTATACAATTGGCACAAACGAAAGACAAAAATCTACGAAAGTGAAGAAGAAAAAAATGAAATACAGATCGACGCCAAAATAAGACAAAATCTACGCATGTGAAAGAATGAAAAAAAAATGAAAGGCAGAACGGCGCAAATGCAAAAAGTCAAGATCAAAATTTTTTTTTTTTATTTCTATTAGAACGAAGGTTAAATATAATGTAGTATCTTAAATTATGTGTACATTTGTGTTAAATTTCCACAAGATATTTTAAAGTAGCGCAACGCATAATAGTTCCTCTTTTCTTGGGAGACGTAGCGTACACCATGTTGGAATCCGTGAAAAACGCGAAATAGGACGTTACAATTTGACGTTTTTTTCATTGCTGGAAACAACGTCATAGAGATTGTATGTCACTACCAAGTTGCGTTAGCAGATGCGCATAAACAATAGGCTGTTTGGTCTTTAAACAACGATAGTATCAGTATATTTGTCGAGCTTCGAAGCTGAACAAAACTGTTTAACGCTACTTTCTTAGTTACCATAAGAACAATAAAAACAAAATCTGCATTTAAGAAGAATTAATTTTAAAACTTTCTAAGCATCACAAGCACTTAGTAACTTAGCTACTCGCTTGAGATGGAAAATATCGCTAGATACTAAGGAGGAACGTGGCTTTGCTAACGAAATTGACATGAAATTAACAACTTCATTATACATGTAGGTTAAATAGTGATACACAGATTGTCATTAGTCATCTCAACTCGGCTGCCTTTCTCGCTTGAGCCGGGACGGCTCAAGCGAGAAAATCAATCTCGTTGAAATGATCAACAATAATCTATAAAAATCAAAGTAAATCATTATATATTTTATCTGAGTACTCTGTTATTCAGTTCTTTCTAGAAAATGCCTCGCCTCTAATGGTACCTGTGGGGAAAAAAATGTTTCATGTAGTGAGACGTTCGGACCTGAATGGACGTATAACGGAAAATGCTGCAGTGGACGACCATGTTGCAAATGTAAGTAAACAAATACATTAATTAATAGTTTTAGTCACTGTTGATGACGTCGAACAAAATGCAAATGAAATTTATAGACAAAGAAGTTATTTTTGGAGAGAAAAAAAATCATAGAACAGCTTCTCATTCCCTTTATTGAAATAATTTGTGCTCAACATCGTTGATGATGTTGTTTTGTACATAGACAGAAGATCTACATGTGACATGTTTATACTTACAATACCACAACATAGACAAAACATCTAAATGTGACATGCTTATACTTACAATACCACAACATAGACAGAAGATCTAAATGTGACATGCTTATACTTACAATACCACAACATAGACAGAAGATCTAAATGTGACATGTTGATACTTACAATACCACAACATAGACAGAAGATCTAAATGTGACATGTTGATACTTACAATACCACAACATAGACAGAAGATCTAAATGTGACATGTTTATACTTACAATACCACAACATAGACAGAAGATCTAAATGTGACATGTTGATACTTACAATACCACAACATAGACAGAAGATCTACATGTGACATGTTTATACTTACAATACCACATTTGCAATTTTGCAGTCAAAGAAAAAGTAATTATACAAACTAGTTGCCATATTGTCCATACAGATTTCTTTTTGTTACAATTTTCAGATTTTTTAATTTTTTTAACTTATGTTCTGACTTTTCGTCTGCATAATATACACTTTGAAAGCACAATTATGTGCTTACATGTGTTTATTTGCAATTGTTTTCATAATATTCAATAAATGAATGTCAACTTACTTTCAATTAAAACAATTGCCATGGTTTAAAAAAAACGCCTCACGTCATCAGAAATGTTTTTTTTCTATCTTTTAATAATGTAAGTATACATTTTATAAAAGAAATCAGTTTGCACTACCTATAGCTTCGGTTTTTTTTTCTGAAAAAAAATGTTATGTAAAGTGTATTTTTGTCCGCCCTTTCTTTGTTTTCATTTTTCCTTTTAAACGGATGACGTATGACGGATACACTTCAAGGATTACAGTTCACATGCAAAATATCTAATTCAAGGTTTGCGATAAATGTCATTTATTCAGAAGCCATAAACACATAATACAACGATTGGTTGTACACAGGCATAAAGAACGGTTTTAATTATTGTTTCTTTTTTGTAAAAATGCAAGAATAATAACCCGTCCAAAATCAA
Source organism: Mytilus trossulus (assembly GCF_036588685.1). Lineage (NCBI taxonomy): Eukaryota > Metazoa > Mollusca > Bivalvia > Mytilida > Mytilidae > Mytilus > Mytilus trossulus. The sequence continues at coordinate 34,336,601 of NC_086383.1, read as the reverse complement.
AACTAAAAATTCCCTTTGTAACCATTTTCTAAAACAAGATTAAAAATATCATAATCGCCTATTTCTAAATCAGCATAAAGGTCAAATAAAAACAACTGTATGTCGTCGCTGAAATTCGCTATATGCCTTCATTGCAATATGCAAAATTAAACATAACATCAACACTAATGTATGCTGTTCCTTTACAATCAAATTTACTGCAATAAGTGTACCCTTTAAAAACGTTAACTTATTTTGATATTTATTTGCAACGTAAGTATAGCCTGTCTGTCTATTTCTTTTCATCCTTTTTCTGTTGTGTTTTTTTTTTTTATCATAAACAGATTTGTAAAATAAAAATGTCTATGTATGAAATGCATATCAAAGGAGTAGGTCCGGTAAGCGCCGGTTTTGGCCTCAAATTTCAAGTTCAACTGACGAAAGATTTTGAACACTTATTTAACACTATTTCAATTGATCCAGTTAATTTTTGTGAACTATTATTAACTGATTTACTCATTAAATGCGCTCCCATTCTTGCTCAAATATGAAAAATCTATCAAATATGCTAAAAACTGTCACTTTGCATATGTTTTTTGTCAAAAATGAACGTGGTCGCGTCTTTGTTCATCCTATACCTTTAAATATGTTATGTATTATCATTAGACACAACTTACATTTCAATATCAAGAATGAACTTGAATGCGGCCACTTTCATTTAAGGCGCAAACCGTCTAAAATTAACTAAAATGCTGAAATTATGAAAATTTCAGTAATCTAGCATGACTTAATGATTTAAGTACCCGATATATGTGCATTGTAATGCCATAAACAGTGCATGCTTATGTAGTAAATGCATAATATCTACAAAAAAAACCCTAAAAGATTACATTTGAACGATTTTGTAAAACTGCTATATTCTCGAGCCAAAAAAGCGGTCCTACTGAACCCTCTTCTTTGTCTATGGTGGAAAGTTGCTTCTTTTATTCAAAATGAAAAGCTCTGATTCTGTGTCCATCTTTGGCTAAAAAATAAAATCACAAAAATACCGAACTGAGAGGAAAATCCAATTGGAAAGTCCATAATCACATGGCAAAATCAAATGACAAAACACATAAAAAACGAATGGACAAGAATTTTTATATTCCTTACAACGTTCCGGCATTTTCAAATATATATATATATATATATATATATATATGAAAAAAATGGTGAATTAAACCTCCTTTTAAAGTTTGTATTCTTGCTGGTTGATAGCTGTTCCTGTTTTTTTTTTTTTTTTTAAATATTTGGGCCTCCAGCATCAATGACGAGACATTGATTGTCGAAAGGTGCATCTGGTGCAGACGATTGGTAACATTTATTTCTTTAATGAAGTTCTGTAAAATTTAAATATGATGATTCTTTAAACGTTATTGTAATTACGCCATCGTTTTATGTTTTAATTGCTATTGTTGATAAAATTATAATTATTTGTTTTAATTTTTAAAGCGCTGTGTGTTCCTGAAACTTGCCCAAAAGGGTTCAAGCTATTATCAAACCAAACTAGTAGTGCTAATTGTTATTCCACGTATGATGGTAATAGATTGTATACCTGGCCTGAAACTCTTGTGAGTATGTTAATTAGTCCCCATTTGCAAGGACGAGCATGTTACTTCAAAAGCAAACAAGAATCACACACTATATACAATACTTTACCTAATATGTAAGCAGACAATAGTTTTCATATAAGATTACAAAAACAGTATATGTTTGATGTGTTTATTAAGGGACATTTCAGTATTCTTAATCCCTGACTTACGTAATTTCTTATGATTTCCTATAATTCTTAATCCCTGACTTATAAGAGTAAAAAAAGATTACCTGGTTTAACATACGAAGAATGACGACTTTCAAAAAGTTTTTCTACAGTGTTCATAATTATGTCATTGGCGTTATATCTGTATCTGTATTCAATTGATGCAGTACTTTAATGAAAGTCTGGTTAATTTTGTTGCAGATTTCTTTTTATATAATTATATGGATACCATGTGACGTTTTAAGTAGTGTTGAATGAAGCCGAAATATTTGGACAAAACTTTATCTGAATCCACAATGGTATTTTGATAACATAACTAAAATAGGATAGTAAAACAAAATAACTGAAGGTGTAATACCACCATTGATTTCCCCTATTTGTCTTTGTTAAATTTGCATTTTCAAAAAAATTGTGAAGAATTTATCTTTGTTTCAAATAAAGAAATACTTGGCATGAGTAAAGTTTTATCCTGTCCAGTTCTATAGAAAAAGTTTCACATAACATTTCATTGCATATAAGAAAATAACCATCATTGGAAGTAAACCAATCAAATTTCTCCCCTTATTCTATCTGTGTACAAGGTTTAGTCACCATGTAACCTCAAGATTACAAAATTTTCTATGGAAATCACAAATAAAAAATAATGGTGTTTTGAAATACCCTAGACATATGTTTATGACACAGAAATAGTTATACTGCAATAAAATGTAGGATTAATTACCTACAAAGGTTAAATTCAAGGAAATATTTTTTAGACCTACTTTCGTATGCAACCGAATTTGGCGTACCATGATTTGGTGGTATTACACCTAAAGAAGACCTTTTTGTTCAATAAACTGAATGTGACTTTTTCCCTTTGTAATACTGGTTATTTCAAGCATTTCTGTCAAGTTTTGTCATAATCAGTTCAATAGTTTGAGAAAAATCTAGTATAATGAAAGACGACATCTACAGCAATCCGAGTAAAATTTCTTCGACAAATCCAAACCAAGCCGCATCAAGTTAGAATAGAGTGTGGACCAATAAATGATCAGATATCTATCTTATCTGCCTACAAACAGTTGAATATGATACACAAGATGAGTTTAGGAAGATAAAATACCACTAATAAACCTCTTTGTCTTCTTTATAAGGTATCTTGGGGTCAATTTATACCTCACATTTCCTGAAAATTTCAACTTTTCAGGCCAATAAATAAAAATATTGGGGTAACTTTCACTCATTTATGGTAGAAATGTTATAAGAAATGAGTAATTGAAGCATTTAAGCAGAATGACCAATCTTTATAAAAGTTTACTGTCTCCAAGGAGGTTTCAATAAGTCCTTACGTAAAAATTAAATTTACGCCGCGTTCCAAAGAGCGACATTAAAGGCTTCTCTTTTAAGGAATAACTTGTCGTTAAAACATTAAAATTAATTTCATCTACTTATAACTACATATTTATTTAAGTATTACCTAGGAAAATGTTATATCATAGCAAAATATAAGAAATAAGAAGAAAAAACCCACCCCCTCCAAAAAAAATAAATATATGCTCTTAGTATGGCTCTATGTGTCAACTGAATATTCATGGTACAGTCCTATTTCAAGACAATTTTCTCATAAAATGTGTTTTGGAGACTCAATACACTCAGAATATTTAATTTTTTGTATTATTTCACTTAAAAGCAAGGAAATTTTAACACATGAGATTACTCACAAGGCCATAGGTGCATGTACAGCTTCCCATATTAGGTGTAATACCACCATTGATTTTCCCCTATTAGTCTTTGTTAAATTTGCACTTTTCAAAAAAATGTGAGGAATTTATCTTTGTTTCAAATAAAGAAATACTTGGCATGAGTAAAGTTTTATCCTGTCCAGTTCTATAGAAAAAGTTTCACATAACATTTCATTGCATATAAGAAAATAACCATCATTGGAAGTAAACCAATCAAATTTCTCCCCTTGTTCTATCTGTGTACAAGGTTTAGTCACCATGTAACCTCAAGATTACAAAATTTATTATAGAAATCACAAATAAAAAATAATGGTGTTTTGAAATACCCTAGACATATGTTTATGACACAGAAATAGTTATACTGCAATAAAATGTAGGATTAATTACCTACAAAGGTTAAATTCAAGGGAATATTTTTTTAGACCTACTTTCGTATGCAACCGGATGTGGCGTACCATGATTTGGTGGTATTACACCTGAATGGTCTTTGGCATAATTCTGACTCCTTATAGACCTTGTTTTCATACTACCGACTTTTGACTCCGGAATATAATATTTTCAACATGTTACCTTCTCTGTGGTAGACTATTTTGTAAACCGGTCAAGCAAGAGCAAAGGAATTAAGTAGATTCAAAATGTCAACCTATAAATTTAAGGGAAAGTTTAATGTTAAAGGTTTCTTTACATTACTATATCTGCGAAGAGTAAAAATTCAGTTTTCGTGAAAAATAAAAAAAAAAACTCTTACGTCCGTGGTTATCTATTTTCGTGGTTTTGCTGCTGGAATCAGCATACATATATCTGTAAGTGTTTGGAATAACTATAATTTCATACTATGAACATCAATATTATTTCCTTTTTTATTTCGAAAAAGAGTAGGCTAATGCCGCTACAAGGCAGCACTCGCACCCGCAAAGTGGAAAGGGATTAATATAAGTTGCAAAACTTGTTTCCCTATCCACTATACATAAATATGTTTAAACTAATATTATTTCCTTTCGAATTGTATGTTGTATACACATGTACATCACATTTCTGGCACCTGTTCATGCAGATAACCACAAAATTATCGAGCTCCCATTTTATTTTATTCTTGATATTGAACCCAGTGTGCAAAAGTTTTGGATAGTTTTATTGTTGTATAAGAAAATTCTTTTTGTTCCTAAACGAAATGTAATATAGACAAAAGAAATATACCTAACAACAAAGTTATTTTCATTTACCTTTGATCAACATTATTGCAAATGGCTGACTTTGAGGATTGACTTTTTTCTGCAATTGTTTATCATTAAACTTTTTTATTTTATTAGTTATCCCTTATTATTATTAATTTTGTATATTTATTCTATCATCGATCAAATTTATTTGGTCTGTGTTTGTTCATTTGTGTTACTTCTTTTGAATAAAGCCATTCCAATTGATATTTTATAGTCTGCTTCTCTATGTTGTGATGTTACACTATTGGTTCAGATAAGAATAAAGATGTGATACCATTAAATGTGTAAACCCGCTGGAATTATTGACAGGAAAGAAACTGATGTTCAGTAGTTGTCGTGTGTTGATTCTGTTAACAAGTGTTTCTCGTTTCTCGATATTTTATATGATTTGACCGTTGGTTTTCATGTTTAAATGGTTGTACATTAGAAATTGGGGCCCTCATAGATTGCTGTTAGGAGTAGGTCAATGCTCCGTGCTGAAGACCGCACTTTGACCTGTAATGGTGAACTTTTATAAATTGTGACTTCAATGGACAGTTGTTTAATTGGCACAAATACGTAATCTTATGTCTATAAACAAGTTTATAGAAAATTAATGTTTATTCGTTGAATATTTAATTTCGTGGTTCATCTGTAACCACGGATCCCTCCAAAAATAAAGAATGTAAATATGATATGAATGTCATCTGACTAAATTGTAGGCCGTTTGTGCTCAGACAGATGGTGCCTACCTGTGGAGACCGAACACTGAACAAGAAGCAAACGCTGTAAAAATGAATTTAATATTCGTAAGTTCAGAATGTATCATTATTTTTGTTAAAATGAGGTATTGCAGTAATCATGAATAACAAAGTAAAAAACAACTGTGATAACAAATTCATATAGTTCTTGCCACAAAATTTAATCCGTTATCACGTATTACAAAAAAAAATATATCTGACAACGAATTTAATCGGTTTGGTAAATACGGTAAGACTACAATGGGATGACCTGCTTTTTTTTAACTACTAGGCAAAATTTTACCAAACTTGGCCTCAATCTTTATAAGGGTGTCTTGGTATACGAATTATGATTGTAACCTTCATTTACCTATTATGTCTGTTTGTTTTGTTCAAAATTCGTTGTCAACTTAATGGAATTTGTTGAGACTGACATACTAGTAAAAGGATGCGCTAGCTTAAAACCATGTTTAATCCATTATTTTGTATATACGAAAATCTTACCAACATGACCAAGTCAGGTAAATGAGAGATGTTTTCAATTCGTTTGATGTGTTTGAACTTTTAATTTTGCCATTTGAGAAGAGACCTTTTGTTTTAAATTTTGGTGTAAAAATAAAAGTTATTGTTATAAACAAGGTACGAATTCGATTTAAAGATCATGTATGTAAATAAGTCAATGCTATCCAAGAATCTCATTTTATATTTTTATTATATATGTATTTAATATTTCCAAAACCAAATTCCATACCGCAAATTTTTTTAAAAATCTTTCACACATACGGTTACGCACCATACCAGATACCAGACTTAGTATAAAATTGATAATGGAAATGGGGAATAAGTAAAAGAGACAAAAACCCGACAATAGAACAGACATCAGCAGGAGTTCACCAATAGGTCTTTAATGCAGCGAAATATTCCCGCACCCGCAGACGTCCTTCGGCTGGTTCCTTAACAAATATGTATACTATTTCAGTGATTATGAACGCCGTACTAAACTCCATATTATACACGAAAAAGTAAGATAAAAATTATACAAGATTTGGAAAGGCCAAAGGCTCCTGACTTGGGACAGGCGCAAAAATGCGGCGGGGTCAAACATGTTAATGAGATACAAACCCTCTCCCTATATATCTTTCCAATGTAGAAAAGTAAACGCATAACAGTAGACATGTTCACCATAAGCCGATACCGAAACCGCAACCGATACCGATACCGAAACCAAAAATAGTAATGAGGTAAATGGTAAAAATTTATAATGTTTAATTAATTTTTACTCTCCTTTATATTGAGTGACATTTGAATACAGTAGATGGAGCATAACTTAAATTCAATAATTTACATTAATCTAGCCAAAAAATAAAGTTATATTCAACGAGTATTAAATGCACTATTGCAAGGCATATACAATTTAAATGTGGAAAACATTTTTTAATTATGTTAATTAATCATAAAGCATAAAATCTTTCGTGGAAGGGAATGGACTATATAAAGACAAACATTTTTATGTCAATATAAATAAATTAATTTCTTAACATTCAAGTTTCTTCCTCGGTTCATTTATCCATCAACAGTACATAATGTTAAAGAAGTATTCTTGATACTCATGAGAGCGCTAAGCAAAATAAGCCAAAGGACTGAAGAAATGGTACTCTTAAGCTGGCAAAATAAACTTTTAATGGTTTTGATTTGTTTACATACATTTGAACAAATGGCTTTGATGTTTGATGTAAGCAATACTTTTGTTCACAAAGCTATCCATGAATTTGGGTCAATTCTTCATTAAGCTTTCACATCAATGATAACATGGTATCCATCTGAGGAATTTGAATCTATAAAAGGTTATTGGCGAGAATTGGAAGAATCAGTTAGATATATTGATGTCACCTCCCATAGAATACTATTTTTCACAGATAACTTGGCATACACCAAATTATCGTTATGGTAAACTAGACAGTGAATTTGATACCACTTTTATTAGCTCACCTGGCCCGAAGGGCCAAGTGAGCTTTTCCCATCACTTTGCGTCCGGCGTCCGTCGTCGTCCGTCGTCCGTCGTCCGTCGTCGTTGTTAACTTTTACAAAAATCTTCTCCTCTGAAACTACTGGGCCAAATTGAACCAAACTTGGCCACAATCATCATTGGGGTATCTAGTTTAAAAAATGTGTGGCGTGACCCGGTCAACCAACCAAGATGGCCGCCACGGCTAAAAATAGAACATAGGGGTAAAATGCAGTTTTTGGCTTATAACTCAAAAACCAAAGCATTTAGAGGAAATCTGACATGGGATAAAAATGTTTATCAGGTCAAGATCTATCTGCCCTGAAATTTTCAGATGAATCGGTCAACCCGATGTTGGGTTGCTGCCCCTGAATTGGTAATTTTGTGGAAATTTTGCAGTTTTTGGTTATTATCTTAAATATTATTATAGATAGAGATAAACTGTAAACAGCAATAATGTTAAGTAAAGTAGGATTTACAAATAAGTCAACATGACCGAAATGGTCAGTTGACCCGTTTAGGAGTTATTGCCCTTTATAGTCAATTTTTAACCATTTTTCGTAAATCTTAGTTATCTTTTACAAAAATCTTCTCCTCTGAAACTACTGGGCCAAATTGAACCAAACTTGGCCACAATCATCATTGGGGTAACTTGTTTAAAAAATGTGTGGCATGACCCGGTCAACCAACCAAGATGGCCGCCACAGCTATAAATAGAACATAGGGGTAAAATGCAGTTTTTGGCTTATAACTCAAAAACCAAAGCATTTTGAGGAAATCTGACATTGGGTAAAAATGTTTATCAGGTCAAGATCTATCTGCCCTGAAATTTTCAGATGATCCGGTCAACCCCTTGTTGGGTTGCTGCCCCTGAATTGGTAATTTTGTGGAAATTTTGCAGTTTTTGGTTATTATCTTGAATATTATTATAGATAGAGATAGACTGTAAACAGCAATAATGTTTAGTAAAGTAGGATTTACAAATAAGTCAACATGACCGAAATGGTCAGTTGACCCGTTTAGGAGTTATTGCCCTTTATAGTCAATTTTTAACCATTTTTCGTAAATCTTAGTTATCTTTTATGAAAATCTTCTCCTCTGAAACTACTGGGCCAAATTAATCCAGACTTGGCAATAATCATCTTTGGGGTATCTAGTTTTAAAAATGTGTCCGGTGACCCGACTTTCAAATCAAGATGGCCGCCACAGCTAAAAATAGAACATAGGGGTAAAATGCAGTTTTTGGCTTATAACTCAAAAACCAAAGCATTTAGAGCAAATCCAACACGGGTAAAATTATTAATCAGATCAAGATCTATCTGCCCTATAATTTTCAGATGAATCTGACAACCCATTGTTGGGTTGCTGCCCCTGAATCTGTAATTTTAAGGAATTTTTGCTGTTTTTGGTTATTATCTTAAATTTTATTATAGATAGAGATAAACTGTAAACAGCAATTATGTTCAGCAAAGTAAGATTTACAAATAAGTCAACATGACCGAAATTGTCAATTGACCCCCTAAGGAGTTATTGTCCTTTATAGTCAATTTTTAACAATTTTCATAAAATTTGTAAATTTTTATTAACATTTTCCACTGAAACTACTGGGCCAAGTTCATTATAGATAGAGATAAATGTAAGCAGCAAGACTAGTAAAGTAAGATTTACAAACACATCACCATCACCAAAACACAATTTTGTCATGAATCCATCTGCTTCCTTTGTTTAATATTCACATAGACCAAGGTGAGCGACACAGGCTCTTTGGAGCCTCTAGTTAACTGTAAATATACATTTATGTCAACATATACAAATCTTTCAACAAATTCGGAAACAATTACTTTCATTCATAATCTAAATATAAATCCACAAAATACAATGAGACAAAAACTGACAGTCTAATGAATTCGACAAAGCACTTTAAAATTACGCCATGAAATAATACCGCCAATAAAACAATTTCTAGCTGTAATTCAGTAATTTTGAACTTTACTACAAAACTCTGTAAAAAGTACGGAAAAGCCATATTATGAATTATGATAACACTGTCATAAAATCTCCATAAAACTTTTAATGAATGAAACTCGATCGAGAAACTAAATAAAATTCTGCAAATAACAAAATTAACTAACCTGTAAATATTGCTTAAGCATTTTAGCGTCAGCATTGAAAGGCAGCTATTTAGTAAATAAATTACTAAATCTCTATATATATATAAGGCGTACATATATTTTCCCGCGCTCGTGCAATACTATTTTATTATATTTAAATCGTTCATGTGTGTAGTGACGTGTATATGAAATTGTGCAGTGACGTATATTAGAAATGTCGTCAGTCTCAGTCAATCGTCATAATGAGTATGATGAAACAGAAAATGGAATGAATGAATGAGTGAAATAAATGAACTGATGAATAACCATTTGATATACACATAAATACGACGGAGACATTTCCCAAACCAAATACCAGGCATTGTTTTATAGTGGACATGTTCATTGATTCAGTGTATATATGCTAGTCATAATAGACACAGTTAAGAAAACAATAAACATTAATTGTGGTTTCTTAACAATGACTCGATGACATACAGATTGATAGATGCGATTAGTCCACACGAGATATTACTGTTTTCGCATATATCATCCAAATCTCTAAGAGTATTCTTAATTTTTTGTATGTATATATGTGTCTGTCTGGAGCCTGTAATTTAGTGGTTGTCGTTTGTTTATGTGTTTCCTTTTTTGTTTTTCAGTCTTTTTTGTACATAAATCAGGCCGTTGGTTTTCTCTTTTGAATTGTTTTACATTGTCATTTCGGGGAATGTTATAGATAACTGTGCAGTATAGGCTTTGCTTATTGTTGAATGCCGCACGGTGACCTATAGTTGTTAATTTGCGTGTCATGTTGGTATCTTTTGGAGAATGATCTCATTTGCAATTATACCACATATTCAGACGCGCGTTTCGTCTACATAAGTCTCACCAGTGACGCTCTGATCAAAATAATTAAAAAGTCAAACAAGTACGAAGTTGAAAAAATGACCTAAAATTTAAAAAAAGTGGTGCCAAAATTATAACAGTTAACATCGTTGTAACTCATATTTTTTGTTCCTTTAAACCTCAACAGAATTGATTGATCTTGTTTCTAGTCAGGAATATGACAGATGTTTTTCATCAGTTTCACTGATAACATATTTAGTTTATCAAGTTTTAAGATGTTCGATTCTCTTGTTTTTGATATTATGCCAGGTATTTGGAATCCTCTGGTTTTATCTATGAAGTGACATTAATAAAATTTGCCCACTTACCCCTACTTTTCTTTGCATAGTTGCATTACATATAGTTTAAACCAAATATTTTTAAATCCTACAAAAACCTTGTTATTTGTTTCATATTTTTTGAAAGAAAAACGAGTCCAATGTTAATGCATTAAAAGAACACAAAGAATCATTACCCGCCATAATTTTGATGACTTGTATCTAGAAAACAAACACATGGATCCTTTTTATTTGTTTTTTTCCAAATTTTTAGTCTTTATATTCATATTATATCAATCTATATAAATCTTTTAAACAGCTTATTATTTTGAAACAGATAGGCTGACTTTTATAATATTTTCATCATAGTCGTTATTTATGTTCATACCTTAGTTTTATTCTACTGATTTCAATGAAGCTTATTAACATTTTATTCTTTTAACAGCCAATTATAGGTATGTGTGGACCGGAGCAAATGATATAGATGAGGATGGGATCTATACATTTGCCGTAGAAAATAGTCGATTTTTAGTAAATCATCTCCCATTTGGTCAGGGTAAATTTTATGATTATTTGCTAAAGCATATACACCAAACCATTGCATACGTCGACGAGACATCAAATATACAACACAAAAAAGAAGCGTCATCTACAGGACAGTACATGGTATCAAACAATATATGGGTATAAACAAATATAGATTTATAATGATCAACACTTTTAAATTCAGTCCATATCAAGATAAAAGAATAAAAACAAAAAGTTATTTTTCGATTTTGACCGAATAAGACTGTTATACGGATGTGTACAAATTACAGCCCGACATGTGCCACTTGTAAGGCAGCATCTTTTTACCCTTTCAAAGCACCTGATATCACCTCTTGTTTTTATATGTTGTGTTTCGTTCGTTCACTGTTCTTTTCTTTTAGTAAAATTCCGCTTTTCACATAGCATTGGGAAGAGATATAAAATTATGAGGTATAAGTGCCAAAGAAACAACTTTCCAGCCGAGTGAAAAAAAAAGAACCCATTATAGGTCAAAGTGCTGTCTTCAGCATGGAGCTTTGATCACTCCGAACAACAAACAATGCAGTTTGTGTTCGACTAACAAGTTAGAAATACGATAGTTAAAAACAATCAGAATAGAAATTTTCCCTTGTGTGCTATTTAATACGAAATACAAAATAAATATTCGGTTATTCATTTCAGCCGATGTTATTCATAATTTACCCTGTGCTGCGAGAATATATACTAACGGCGTTTTGTGGAAATGGCAAATTGTACCATGTTTCTCTATGAATGACTACTACATATGCGAGTACAAACTGGTAAATATACCCTTCGTCTAGCTTTTAATTGGAAATATCAAAGTTCCAATAAAGTATTAATATATAACTACAACATCTTCATGTAAAAATACAATGTCGGGATGTATAAGTACCCGGCCACGTCCATTTGTAATTTTTGTCTGTCTGATGAGTTGAGCCTTTTTCAACTGATTTTTATAGTTCGTTCTTATGTTGTACTGTTATACAACTGTCCCAGATAAGGGGAGTGTTGGGATCCCGCTAACATGTTTAACCCCGCCACATTATTTATGTATGTGCCTGTCCTAAGTCAGGAGCCTGTAATTCAGAGGTTGTCGTTTGTTCATGTGTTACATATTTGTTTTTCGTTCATTTTTTTACATAAATAAGGCCGTTAGTTTTCTCGTTTGAATTGTTTTACATGGTCTTATCGGGCCTTTTATAGCTGACTTTGCGGTATGTGCTTTGCTCATTGTTGAAGGCATTACAGTGGCCTATAGTTGTTAATGTTTGTGTTATTTTGGTCTTTCGTGGATATTTGTCTCATTGGCAATCATACCACACCTTTTTTTATATAAAACATGTCACAGACAGGTTACAATCGCCAGGCATTCGATACACATATATATTGTTGTATTTATAAATAAAATATTAGTACTTGTACATGCCGGACCAGCGAATGTAACCAAGATGACTGGGTTTATGAAAAGATAAAACAATGAGGAGTTGACTTTTATTTCACACCGATCTAATTGGTGAAAAACTGAAAATACAAACATAAATACAATTTTACATTGTGCTCAATAGTAATTAAAGGCCAGTAAAAATACGGATAAACAGTTCGTACATATATATAGCTGTTTATTTTTTTATAATTATAAATAGATAAATATTCTTGCACACGTCTGGTTCTGTCTGAATTAAATTGTGTAATCGCAAGTACGAACAATTTGAATGGTACCATGATCATAATTTCTTTATAACCTAGGAAAACGTATTAACACAGTCCATCACTGATGTAAAGACATACTTTGTAATGTGTTAAAGGTAACTTACGATGTGGTAAGCCACGAATTGTTCCTTTGGACAATGTGTCATCTGAATGTTCCTTGGACTTGTGGACACGGCCTGCTGAGCAGTTTTTGTCACTCAGAAGAGAGGGAAAAGTAACTCAGGTTCCTAGGCTGTCCTGTATAAAAATCCTAAAACTGAAGCACATAAAGTGTTGTACGCAATGAAACATAAACATTATAAAACATTGATCACATGAAGAACAAATGATAAATGAGTAATAGAACACTCCCTGTCTGAGGTCTATCTGACATTACTATTCCATTATTAAAACAAATAAAACTAATATATAACGACAGTTCTACTTATGAACATCGAAGTAATCCATCGGGAGGCTTGGTATTTAACCCCTTCCATAATAGACAAGGCGGTCTTTCCGACGAGATCGCGGCATTTTAAAATCCAATTCCATGGCTGTAGTTCTGATGAAATAATATCCTTTCGACATCGATCGATATGCAATCCAACGAGGACGTCTCGCGAAACTGACGGTTTCCGTTACGGTTACGACATCAATTACTGCATACATGCGAATTATTTTGTCCTGGTTATTTTGTGAAAGAAATTCACAGGAAGTATCTCGGCACAAGATTTAATACTGTTGCCATTTTGCAGATATGTGCAAGTTGAACTAACAGAGATTAGCTTGGTTTCAACTAATTTAAGTTGCTTTGTATGGGCTTTACACTTAAATGCGGTCAAGCTTACCAAAAGGTAGTTTGACGTAATCAGTCAAACAAACTTTATAAGATTAACTGGTCAATTCAAACCTTCGACCTCACACCTGCGACAATAGAACACGCGTACTATAAATTTGAATGGACTGATCAGTATTCACGGAACCGGACAAGATTGTTAGACCTTCCATCGTCGTATGTACTTATTGTGTTCTTGATTATCCCATAGCAATTCTAGCTTTCATACATTTGCATGTAAAATTCATTGATTTTATAATTTTGTGCAATAGCAAAATTTTAAACTTTAAAAATCTTGGCAGTTTTCACTTCGAAATATTTGTTTCAACTGTCTCCTCTTTGTTGGATTGGGATAACGAGATCTACCATTGTATTTTGATGGGGGGATGGGATTAAACAATTGGTTCTTTATATTTTTGTGTTGTAATCTCTCACCTGTCTTTTTATTGTTCAGTCTATTCGGTAATTCCTTTTATTATTAGTTTTTCAAGAATTTTTTTTAACATAAATCGTCATCCTACTTCTTTTTATCCAAGCTGCTCATCCTGCCTTTTCATATCTTTGGCAAGTTTTTGGTATTCGACAAAGGATAGTGTGATTTTTTTTCTGATTCAGTTTCAAGGGGTACAATCAAAATCACGTGATGGATATACACACACCAGAAGTTACAGTCGAACTCGCCGCTTGAAAGGTTAGTAGTTGCATTTTCTTGTTTATATCAATTAAATTTTGATTAATAAGTTGTCACACCGAATGTCGGGTAGTATGCAGTTTTAAAATACATAATTGTTTTTCTAGAAAGCGTGCAGTAATTGCAAACACTTCGACACAGTTCAAAATTTTCGACGGACAACTGTGTCGAAGTGTTAGCATTAACTGCACGCTTTCCAGCAAGGATAATTGTGTATTTCAAACCTAGATAGTATCCGACATTCGGTGCACTACCTTATTTATTAAATTTTATTGATATAAACAAATAAATACGACTAAATACCTTTCAAGCGGTCTGTTCGACTGCTACTTCTGGTGTGAGTATATCCATCACGTGATTTTGATTGTACCCCTTGAGTTTACTTGATTTTAAAGAGGAAAAAAATCCCGACATTCTGAGTAAATATGATAACAATGTAACCAACCATGCTTTGTTTAGAGAAAAATAGAGATGGCAAATCATGGTTCAGGAGAAGAAAATGTACTTTATAAACTCCATCGATATTCTTCATGAATTTAATAATTAACTGGCTTGCTATTCTCGGTTGAAAAACGAACGTACATTATTTATTGTAAATATGTAAATGGTAACATAGAAAACAATCAGTTTTTAAAATCGTGTAAATTTATGAAATGTATTGATAAAAAAATTAGTCCCTTCTTGTACATGCATTCAGTCACCCTTAATTTCTTAATATTTCGTTTATCAGTTTATCATACCTGTATGATTTTTAAATTTGCGTTTCATTTTGAATATGCATGCATATACACTTCACTTTGGCGGATAGTTCAACAATGTTATGCAAATCACTAATCTTTCGGTATGAAATTAAAAGATAAGTTTGCATCAGAATAAAATCGAAAACTTTACATTTATATTGTTCCCAGGGTATCACCAGCCCAGTAGTCAGCACTTCGGTGTTGACATGAATATCAATTATATGGTCATTTTTATAAATTTTCTGTTTACAAAACTTTGAATTATTCGATAAACTAAGGATTTTCTTACCCCAGGAGTAGATTACCTTAGCCGTATTTGGCACAACTTTTTGGAATTTTGGGTCCTCAATGCTCTTCAACTTTGTATTTGTTTGGCTTTTTAACTATTTTGATCTGAGCGTCACTGATGAGTGAGTCTTATGTAGACGAAACGCGCGTCTGGCGTATAAAATTATAATCCTGGTACTTTTGATAACTATTTACACCACTGGGTCGATGCCACTGCTGGTGGACGTTTCGTCCCCGAGGGTATCACCAGCCCAGTAGTCAGCACTTCGGTGTTGACATGAATATCAATTATATGGTCATTTTTATAAATTTTCTGTTTACAAAACTTTGAATTATTCGATAAACTAAGGATTTTCTTACCCCAGGAGTAGATTACCTTAGCCGTATTTGGCACAACTTTTTGGAATTTTGGGTCCTCAATGCTCTTCAACTTTGTATTTGTTTGGCTTTTTAACTATTTTGATCTGAGCGTCACTGATGAGTCTTATGTAGACGAAACGCGCGTCTGGCGTATAAAATTATAATCCTGGTACTTTTGATAACTATTTACACCACTGGGTCGATGCCACTGCTGGTGGACGTTTCGTCCCCGAGGGTATCACCAGCCCAGTAGTCAGCACTTCGGTGTTGACATGAATATCAATTATATGGTCATTTTTATAAATTTTCTGTTTACAAAACTTTGAATTATTCGATAAACTAAGGATTTTCTTACCCCAGGAGTAGATTACCTTAGCCGTATTTGGCACAACTTTTTGGAATTTTGGGTCCTCAATGCTCTTCAACTTTGTATTTGTTTGGCTTTTTAACTATTTTGATCTGAGCGTCACTGATGAGTCTTATGTAGACGAAACGCGCGTCTGGCGTATAAAATTATAATCCTGGTACTTTTGATAACTATTTACACCACTGGGTCGATGCCACTGCTGGTGGACGTTTCGTCCCCGAGGGTATCACCAGCCCAGTAGTCAGCACTTCGGTGTTGACATGAATATCAATTATATGGTCATTTTTATAAATTTTCTGTTTACAAAACTTTGAATTATTCGATAAACTAAGGATTTTCTTACCCCAGGAGTAGATTACCTTAGCCGTATTTGGCACAACTTTTTGGAATTTTGGGTCCTCAATGCTCTTCAACTTTGTATTTGTTTGGCTTTTTAACTATTTTGATCTGAGCGTCACTGATGAGTCTTATGTAGACGAAACGCGCGTCTGGCGTATAAAATTATAATCCTGGTACTTTTGATAACTATTTACACCACTGGGTCGATGCCACTGCTGGTGGACGTTTCGTCCCCGAGGGTATCACCAGCCCAGTAGTCAGCACTTCGGTGTTGACATGAATATCAATTATATGGTCATTTTTATAAATTTTCTGTTTACAAAACTTTGAATTATTCGATAAACTAAGGATTTTCTTACCCCAGGAGTAGATTACCTTAGCCGTATTTGGCACAACTTTTTGGAATTTTGGGTCCTCAATGCTCTTCAACTTTGTATTTGTTTGGCTTTTTAACTATTTTGATCTGAGCGTCACTGATGAGTCTTATGTAGACGAAACGCGCGTCTGGCGTATAAAATTATAATCCTGGTACTTTTGATAACTATTTACACCACTGGGTCGATGCCACTGCTGGTGGACGTTTCGTCCCCGAGGGTATCACCAGCCCAGTAGTCAGCACTTCGGTGTTGACATGAATATCAATTATATGGTCATTTTTATAAATTTTCTGTTTACAAAACTTTGAATTATTCGATAAACTAAGGATTTTCTTACCCCAGGAGTAGATTACCTTAGCCGTATTTGGCACAACTTTTTGGAATTTTGGGTCCTCAATGCTCTTCAACTTTGTATTTGTTTGGCTTTTTAACTATTTTGATCTGAGCGTCACTGATGAGTCTTATGTAGACGAAACGCGCGTCTGGCGTATAAAATTATAATCCTGGTACTTTTGATAACTATTTACACCACTGGGTCGATGCCACTGCTGGTGGACGTTTCGTCCCCGAGGGTATCACCAGCCCAGTAGTCAGCACTTCGGTGTTGACATGAATATCAATTATATGGTCATTTTTATAAATTTTCTGTTTACAAAACTTTGAATTATTCGATAAACTAAGGATTTTCTTACCCCAGGAGTAGATTACCTTAGCCGTATTTGGCACAACTTTTTGGAATTTTGGGTCCTCAATGCTCTTCAACTTTGTATTTGTTTGGCTTTTTAACTATTTTGATCTGAGCGTCACTGATGAGTCTTATGTAGACGAAACGCGCGTCTGGCGTATAAAATTATAATCCTGGTACTTTTGATAACTATTTACACCACTGGGTCGATGCCACTGCTGGTGGACGTTTCGTCCCCGAGGGTATCACCAGCCCAGTAGTCAGCACTTCGGTGTTGACATGAATATCAATTATATGGTCATTTTTATAAATTTTCTGTTTACAAAACTTTGAATTATTCGATAAACTAAGGATTTTCTTACCCCAGGAGTAGATTACCTTAGCCGTATTTGGCACAACTTTTTGGAATTTTGGGTCCTCAATGCTCTTCAACTTTGTATTTGTTTGGCTTTTTAACTATTTTGATCTGAGCGTCACTGATGAGTCTTATGTAGACGAAACGCGCGTCTGGCGTATAAAATTATAATCCTGGTACTTTTGATAACTATTTACACCACTGGGTCGATGCCACTGCTGGTGGACGTTTCGTCCCCGAGGGTATCACCAGCCCAGTAGTCAGCACTTCGGTGTTGACATGAATATCAATTATATGGTCATTTTTATAAATTTTCTGTTTACAAAACTTTGAATTATTCGATAAACTAAGGATTTTCTTACCCCAGGAGTAGATTACCTTAGCCGTATTTGGCACAACTTTTTGGAATTTTGGGTCCTCAATGCTCTTCAACTTTGTATTTGTTTGGCTTTTTAACTATTTTGATCTGAGCGTCACTGATGAGTCTTATGTAGACGAAACGCGCGTCTGGCGTATAAAATTATAATCCTGGTACTTTTGATAACTATTTACACCACTGGGTCGATGCCACTGCTGGTGGACGTTTCGTCCCCGAGGGTATCACCAGCCCAGTAGTCAGCACTTCGGTGTTGACATGAATATCAATTATATGGTCATTTTTATAAATTTTCTGTTTACAAAACTTTGAATTATTCGATAAACTAAGGATTTTCTTACCCCAGGAGTAGATTACCTTAGCCGTATTTGGCACAACTTTTTGGAATTTTGGGTCCTCAATGCTCTTCAACTTTGTATTTGTTTGGCTTTTTAACTATTTTGATCTGAGCGTCACTGATGAGTCTTATGTAGACGAAACGCGCGTCTGGCGTATAAAATTATAATCCTGGTACTTTTGATAACTATTTACACCACTGGGTCGATGCCACTGCTGGTGGACGTTTCGTCCCCGAGGGTATCACCAGCCCAGTAGTCAGCACTTCGGTGTTGACATGAATATCAATTATATGGTCATTTTTATAAATTTTCTGTTTACAAAACTTTGAATTATTCGATAAACTAAGGATTTTCTTACCCCAGGAGTAGATTACCTTAGCCGTATTTGGCACAACTTTTTGGAATTTTGGGTCCTCAATGCTCTTCAACTTTGTATTTGTTTGGCTTTTTAACTATTTTGATCTGAGCGTCACTGATGAGTCTTATGTAGACGAAACGCGCGTCTGGCGTATAAAATTATAATCCTGGTACTTTTGATAACTATTTACACCACTGGGTCGATGCCACTGCTGGTGGACGTTTCGTCCCCGAGGGTATCACCAGCCCAGTAGTCAGCACTTCGGTGTTGACATGAATATCAATTATATGGTCATTTTTATAAATTTTCTGTTTACAAAACTTTGAATTATTCGATAAACTAAGGATTTTCTTACCCCAGGAGTAGATTACCTTAGCCGTATTTGGCACAACTTTTTGGAATTTTGGGTCCTCAATGCTCTTCAACTTTGTATTTGTTTGGCTTTTTAACTATTTTGATCTGAGCGTCACTGATGAGTCTTATGTAGACGAAACGCGCGTCTGGCGTATAAAATTATAATCCTGGTACTTTTGATAACTATTTACACCACTGGGTCGATGCCACTGCTGGTGGACGTTTCGTCCCCGAGGGTATCACCAGCCCAGTAGTCAGCACTTCGGTGTTGACATGAATATCAATTATATGGTCATTTTTATAAATTTTCTGTTTACAAAACTTTGAATTATTCGATAAACTAAGGATTTTCTTACCCCAGGAGTAGATTACCTTAGCCGTATTTGGCACAACTTTTTGGAATTTTGGGTCCTCAATGCTCTTCAACTTTGTATTTGTTTGGCTTTTTAACTATTTTGATCTGAGCGTCACTGATGAGTCTTATGTAGACGAAACGCGCGTCTGGCGTATAAAATTATAATCCTGGTACTTTTGATAACTATTTACACCACTGGGCCGATGCCACTGCTGGTGGACGTTTCGTCCCCGAGAGTATCACCAGCCCAGTAGTCAGCACTTCGGTGTTGACATGAATATCAATTATATGGTCATTTTTATAAATTTTCTGTTTACAAAACTTTGAATTATTCGATAAACTAAGGATTTTCTTACCCCAGGAGTAGATTACCTTAGCCGTATTTGGCACAACTTTTTGGAATTTTGGGTCCTCAATGCTCTTCAACTTTGTATTTGTTTGGCTTTTTAACTATTTTGATCTGAGCGTCACTGATGAGTCTTATGTAGACGAAACGCGCGTCTGGCGTATAAAATTATAATCCTGGTACTTTTGATAACTATTTACACCACTGGGTCGATGCCACTGCTGGTGGACGTTTCGTCCCCGAGGGTATCACCAGCCCAGTAGTCAGCACTTCGGTGTTGACATGAATATCAATTATATGGTCATTTTTATAAATTTTCTGTTTACAAAACTTTGAATTATTCGATAAACTAAGGATTTTCTTACCCCAGGAGTAGATTACCTTAGCCGTATTTGGCACAACTTTTTGGAATTTTGGGTCCTCAATGCTCTTCAACTTTGTATTTGTTTGGCTTTTTAACTATTTTGATCTGAGCGTCACTGATGAGTCTTATGTAGACGAAACGCGCGTCTGGCGTATAAAATTATAATCCTGGTACTTTTGATAACTATTTACACCACTGGGTCGATGCCACTGCTGGTGGACGTT
Organism: Mytilus trossulus; assembly: GCF_036588685.1. Lineage (NCBI taxonomy): Eukaryota > Metazoa > Mollusca > Bivalvia > Mytilida > Mytilidae > Mytilus > Mytilus trossulus. Next base: position 34,315,916 of record NC_086383.1, on the reverse strand, counting down.
TCGTCCCCGAGGGTATCACCAGCCCAGTAGTCAGCACTTCGGTGTTGACATGAATATCAATTATATGGTCATTTTTATAAATTTTCTGTTTACAAAACTTTGAATTATTCGATAAACTAAGGATTTTCTTACCCCAGGAGTAGATTACCTTAGCCGTATTTGGCACAACTTTTTGGAATTTTGGGTCCTCAATGCTCTTCAACTTTGTATTTGTTTGGCTTTTTAACTATTTTGATCTGAGCGTCACTGATGAGTCTTATGTAGACGAAACGCGCGTCTGGCGTATAAAATTATAATCCTGGTACTTTTGATAACTATTTACACCACTGGGTCGATGCCACTGCTGGTGGACGTTTCGTCCCCGAGGGTATCACCAGCCCAGTAGTCAGCACTTCGGTGTTGACATGAATATCAATTATATGGTCATTTTTATAAATTTTCTGTTTACAAAACTTTGAATTATTCGATAAACTAAGGATTTTCTTACCCCAGGAGTAGATTACCTTAGCCGTATTTGGCACAACTTTTTGGAATTTTGGGTCCTCAATGCTCTTCAACTTTGTATTTGTTTGGCTTTTTAACTATTTTGATCTGAGCGTCACTGATGAGTCTTATGTAGACGAAACGCGCGTCTGGCGTATAAAATTATAATCCTGGTACTTTTGATAACTATTTACACCACTGGGTCGATGCCACTGCTGGTGGACGTTTCGTCCCCGAGGGTATCACCAGCCCAGTAGTCAGCACTTCGGTGTTGACATGAATATCAATTATATGGTCATTTTTATAAATTTTCTGTTTACAAAACTTTGAATTATTCGATAAACTAAGGATTTTCTTACCCCAGGAGTAGATTACCTTAGCCGTATTTGGCACAACTTTTTGGAATTTTGGGTCCTCAATGCTCTTCAACTTTGTATTTGTTTGGCTTTTTAACTATTTTGATCTGAGCGTCACTGATGAGTCTTATGTAGACGAAACGCGCGTCTGGCGTATAAAATTATAATCCTGGTACTTTTGATAACTATTTACACCACTGGGTCGATGCCACTGCTGGTGGACGTTTCGTCCCCGAGGGTATCACCAGCCCAGTAGTCAGCACTTCGGTGTTGACATGAATATCAATTATATGGTCATTTTTATAAATTTTCTGTTTACAAAACTTTGAATTATTCGATAAACTAAGGATTTTCTTACCCCAGGAGTAGATTACCTTAGCCGTATTTGGCACAACTTTTTGGAATTTTGGGTCCTCAATGCTCTTCAACTTTGTATTTGTTTGGCTTTTTAACTATTTTGATCTGAGCGTCACTGATGAGTCTTATGTAGACGAAACGCGCGTCTGGCGTATAAAATTATAATCCTGGTACTTTTGATAACTATTTACACCACTGGGTCGATGCCACTGCTGGTGGACGTTTCGTCCCCGAGGGTATCACCAGCCCAGTAGTCAGCACTTCGGTGTTGACATGAATATCAATTATATGGTCATTTTTATAAATTTTCTGTTTACAAAACTTTGAATTATTCGATAAACTAAGGATTTTCTTACCCCAGGAGTAGATTACCTTAGCCGTATTTGGCACAACTTTTTGGAATTTTGGGTCCTCAATGCTCTTCAACTTTGTATTTGTTTGGCTTTTTAACTATTTTGATCTGAGCGTCACTGATGAGTCTTATGTAGACGAAACGCGCGTCTGGCGTATAAAATTATAATCCTGGTACTTTTGATAACTATTTACACCACTGGGCCGATGCCACTGCTGGTGGACGTTTCGTCCCCGAGAGTATCACCAGCCCAGTAGTCAGCACTTCGGTGTTGACATGAATATCAATTATATGGTCATTTTTATAAATTTTCTGTTTACAAAACTTTGAATTATTCGATAAACTAAGGATTTTCTTACCCCAGGAGTAGATTACCTTAGCCGTATTTGGCACAACTTTTTGGAATTTTGGGTCCTCAATGCTCTTCAACTTTGTATTTGTTTGGCTTTTTAACTATTTTGATCTGAGCGTCACTGATGAGTCTTATGTAGACGAAACGCGCGTCTGGCGTATAAAATTATAATCCTGGTACTTTTGATAACTATTTACACCACTGGGTCGATGCCACTGCTGGTGGACGTTTCGTCCCCGAGGGTATCACCAGCCCAGTAGTCAGCACTTCGGTGTTGACATGAATATCAATTATATGGTCATTTTTATAAATTTTCTGTTTACAAAACTTTGAATTATTCGATAAACTAAGGATTTTCTTACCCCAGGAGTAGATTACCTTAGCCGTATTTGGCACAACTTTTTGGAATTTTGGGTCCTCAATGCTCTTCAACTTTGTATTTGTTTGGCTTTTTAACTATTTTGATCTGAGCGTCACTGATGAGTCTTATGTAGACGAAACGCGCGTCTGGCGTATAAAATTATAATCCTGGTACTTTTGATAACTATTTACACCACTGGGTCGATGCCACTGCTGGTGGACGTTTCGTCCCCGAGGGTATCACCAGCCCAGTAGTCAGCACTTCGGTGTTGACATGAATATCAATTATATGGTCATTTTTATAAATTTTCTGTTTACAAAACTTTGAATTATTCGATAAACTAAGGATTTTCTTACCCCAGGAGTAGATTACCTTAGCCGTATTTGGCACAACTTTTTGGAATTTTGGGTCCTCAATGCTCTTCAACTTTGTATTTGTTTGGCTTTTTAACTATTTTGATCTGAGCGTCACTGATGAGTCTTATGTAGACGAAACGCGCGTCTGGCGTATAAAATTATAATCCTGGTACTTTTGATAACTATTTACACCACTGGGTCGATGCCACTGCTGGTGGACGTTTCGTCCCCGAGGGTATCACCAGCCCAGTAGTCAGCACTTCGGTGTTGACATGAATATCAATTATATGGTCATTTTTATAAATTTTCTGTTTACAAAACTTTGAATTATTCGATAAACTAAGGATTTTCTTACCCCAGGAGTAGATTACCTTAGCCGTATTTGGCACAACTTTTTGGAATTTTGGGTCCTCAATGCTCTTCAACTTTGTATTTGTTTGGCTTTTTAACTATTTTGATCTGAGCGTCACTGATGAGTCTTATGTAGACGAAACGCGCGTCTGGCGTATAAAATTATAATCCTGGTACTTTTGATAACTATTTACACCACTGGGTCGATGCCACTGCTGGTGGACGTTTCGTCCCCGAGGGTATCACCAGCCCAGTAGTCAGCACTTCGGTGTTGACATGAATATCAATTATATGGTCATTTTTATAAATTTTCTGTTTACAAAACTTTGAATTATTCGATAAACTAAGGATTTTCTTACCCCAGGAGTAGATTACCTTAGCCGTATTTGGCACAACTTTTTGGAATTTTGGGTCCTCAATGCTCTTCAACTTTGTATTTGTTTGGCTTTTTAACTATTTTGATCTGAGCGTCACTGATGAGTCTTATGTAGACGAAACGCGCGTCTGGCGTATAAAATTATAATCCTGGTACTTTTGATAACTATTTACACCACTGGGTCGATGCCACTGCTGGTGGACGTTTCGTCCCCGAGGGTATCACCAGCCCAGTAGTCAGCACTTCGGTGTTGACATGAATATCAATTATATGGTCATTTTTATAAATTTTCTGTTTACAAAACTTTGAATTATTCGATAAACTAAGGATTTTCTTACCCCAGGAGTAGATTACCTTAGCCGTATTTGGCACAACTTTTTGGAATTTTGGGTCCTCAATGCTCTTCAACTTTGTATTTGTTTGGCTTTTTAACTATTTTGATCTGAGCGTCACTGATGAGTCTTATGTAGACGAAACGCGCGTCTGGCGTATAAAATTATAATCCTGGTACTTTTGATAACTATTTACACCACTGGGTCGATGCCACTGCTGGTGGACGTTTCGTCCCCGAGGGTATCACCAGCCCAGTAGTCAGCACTTCGGTGTTGACATGAATATCAATTATATGGTCATTTTTATAAATTTTCTGTTTACAAAACTTTGAATTATTCGATAAACTAAGGATTTTCTTACCCCAGGAGTAGATTACCTTAGCCGTATTTGGCACAACTTTTTGGAATTTTGGGTCCTCAATGCTCTTCAACTTTGTATTTGTTTGGCTTTTTAACTATTTTGATCTGAGCGTCACTGATGAGTCTTATGTAGACGAAACGCGCGTCTGGCGTATAAAATTATAATCCTGGTACTTTTGATAACTATTTACACCACTGGGTCGATGCCACTGCTGGTGGACGTTTCGTCCCCGAGGGTATCACCAGCCCAGTAGTCAGCACTTCGGTGTTGACATGAATATCAATTATATGGTCATTTTTATAAATTTTCTGTTTACAAAACTTTGAATTATTCGATAAACTAAGGATTTTCTTACCCCAGGAGTAGATTACCTTAGCCGTATTTGGCACAACTTTTTGGAATTTTGGGTCCTCAATGCTCTTCAACTTTGTATTTGTTTGGCTTTTTAACTATTTTGATCTGAGCGTCACTGATGAGTCTTATGTAGACGAAACGCGCGTCTGGCGTATAAAATTATAATCCTGGTACTTTTGATAACTATTTACACCACTGGGTCGATGCCACTGCTGGTGGACGTTTCGTCCCCGAGGGTATCACCAGCCCAGTAGTCAGCACTTCGGTGTTGACATGAATATCAATTATATGGTCATTTTTATAAATTTTCTGTTTACAAAACTTTGAATTATTCGATAAACTAAGGATTTTCTTACCCCAGGAGTAGATTACCTTAGCCGTATTTGGCACAACTTTTTGGAATTTTGGGTCCTCAATGCTCTTCAACTTTGTATTTGTTTGGCTTTTTAACTATTTTGATCTGAGCGTCACTGATGAGTCTTATGTAGACGAAACGCGCGTCTGGCGTATAAAATTATAATCCTGGTACTTTTGATAACTATTTACACCACTGGGTCGATGCCACTGCTGGTGGACGTTTCGTCCCCGAGGGTATCACCAGCCCAGTAGTCAGCACTTCGGTGTTGACATGAATATCAATTATATGGTCATTTTTATAAATTTTCTGTTTACAAAACTTTGAATTATTCGATAAACTAAGGATTTTCTTACCCCAGGAGTAGATTACCTTAGCCGTATTTGGCACAACTTTTTGGAATTTTGGGTCCTCAATGCTCTTCAACTTTGTATTTGTTTGGCTTTTTAACTATTTTGATCTGAGCGTCACTGATGAGTCTTATGTAGACGAAACGCGCGTCTGGCGTATAAAATTATAATCCTGGTACTTTTGATAACTATTTACACCACTGGGTCGATGCCACTGCTGGTGGACGTTTCGTCCCCGAGGGTATCACCAGCCCAGTAGTCAGCACTTCGGTGTTGACATGAATATCAATTATATGGTCATTTTTATAAATTTTCTGTTTACAAAACTTTGAATTATTCGATAAACTAAGGATTTTCTTACCCCAGGAGTAGATTACCTTAGCCGTATTTGGCACAACTTTTTGGAATTTTGGGTCCTCAATGCTCTTCAACTTTGTATTTGTTTGGCTTTTTAACTATTTTGATCTGAGCGTCACTGATGAGTCTTATGTAGACGAAACGCGCGTCTGGCGTATAAAATTATAATCCTGGTACTTTTGATAACTATTTACACCACTGGGTCGATGCCACTGCTGGTGGACGTTTCGTCCCCGAGGGTATCACCAGCCCAGTAGTCAGCACTTCGGTGTTGACATGAATATCAATTATATGGTCATTTTTATAAATTTTCTGTTTACAAAACTTTGAATTATTCGATAAACTAAGGATTTTCTTACCCCAGGAGTAGATTACCTTAGCCGTATTTGGCACAACTTTTTGGAATTTTGGGTCCTCAATGCTCTTCAACTTTGTATTTGTTTGGCTTTTTAACTATTTTGATCTGAGCGTCACTGATGAGTCTTATGTAGACGAAACGCGCGTCTGGCGTATAAAATTATAATCCTGGTACTTTTGATAACTATTTACACCACTGGGTCGATGCCACTGCTGGTGGACGTTTCGTCCCCGAGGGTATCACCAGCCCAGTAGTCAGCACTTCGGTGTTGACATGAATATCAATTATATGGTCATTTTTATAAATTTTCTGTTTACAAAACTTTGAATTATTCGATAAACTAAGGATTTTCTTACCCCAGGAGTAGATTACCTTAGCCGTATTTGGCACAACTTTTTGGAATTTTGGGTCCTCAATGCTCTTCAACTTTGTATTTGTTTGGCTTTTTAACTATTTTGATCTGAGCGTCACTGATGAGTCTTATGTAGACGAAACGCGCGTCTGGCGTATAAAATTATAATCCTGGTACTTTTGATAACTATTTACACCACTGGGTCGATGCCACTGCTGGTGGACGTTTCGTCCCCGAGGGTATCACCAGCCCAGTAGTCAGCACTTCGGTGTTGACATGAATATCAATTATATGGTCATTTTTATAAATTTTCTGTTTACAAAACTTTGAATTATTCGATAAACTAAGGATTTTCTTACCCCAGGAGTAGATTACCTTAGCCGTATTTGGCACAACTTTTTGGAAATTTGGGTCCTCAATGCTCTTCAACTTTGTATTTGTTTGGCTTTTTAACTATTTTGATCTGAGCGTCACTGATGAGTCTTATGTAGACGAAACGCGCGTCTGGCGTATAAAATTATAATCCTGGTACTTTTGATAACTATTTACACCACTGGGCCGATGCCACTGCTGGTGGACGTTTCGTCCCCGAGAGTATCACCAGCCCAGTAGTCAGCACTTCGGTGTTGACATGAATATCAATTATATGGTCATTTTTATAAATTTTCTGTTTACAAAACTTTGAATTATTCGATAAACTAAGGATTTTCTTACCCCAGGAGTAGATTACCTTAGCCGTATTTGGCACAACTTTTTGGAATTTTGGGTCCTCAATGCTCTTCAACTTTGTATTTGTTTGGCTTTTTAACTATTTTGATCTGAGCGTCACTGATGAGTCTTATGTAGACGAAACGCGCGTCTGGCGTATAAAATTATAATCCTGGTACTTTTGATAACTATTTACACCACTGGGTCGATGCCACTGCTGGTGGACGTTTCGTCCCCGAGGGTATCACCAGCCCAGTAGTCAGCACTTCGGTGTTGACATGAATATCAATTATATGGTCATTTTTATAAATTTTCTGTTTACAAAACTTTGAATTATTCGATAAACTAAGGATTTTCTTACCCCAGGAGTAGATTACCTTAGCCGTATTTGGCACAACTTTTTGGAATTTTGGGTCCTCAATGCTCTTCAACTTTGTATTTGTTTGGCTTTTTAACTATTTTGATCTGAGCGTCACTGATGAGTCTTATGTAGACGAAACGCGCGTCTGGCGTATAAAATTATAATCCTGGTACTTTTGATAACTATTTACACCACTGGGTCGATGCCACTGCTGGTGGACGTTTCGTCCCCGAGGGTATCACCAGCCCAGTAGTCAGCACTTCGGTGTTGACATGAATATCAATTATATGGTCATTTTTATAAATTTTCTGTTTACAAAACTTTGAATTATTCGATAAACTAAGGATTTTCTTACCCCAGGAGTAGATTACCTTAGCCGTATTTGGCACAACTTTTTGGAATTTTGGGTCCTCAATGCTCTTCAACTTTGTATTTGTTTGGCTTTTTAACTATTTTGATCTGAGCGTCACTGATGAGTCTTATGTAGACGAAACGCGCGTCTGGCGTATAAAATTATAATCCTGGTACTTTTGATAACTATTTACACCACTGGGTCGATGCCACTGCTGGTGGACGTTTCGTCCCCGAGGGTATCACCAGCCCAGTAGTCAGCACTTCGGTGTTGACATGAATATCAATTATATGGTCATTTTTATAAATTTTCTGTTTACAAAACTTTGAATTATTCGATAAACTAAGGATTTTCTTACCCCAGGAGTAGATTACCTTAGCCGTATTTGGCACAACTTTTTGGAATTTTGGGTCCTCAATGCTCTTCAACTTTGTATTTGTTTGGCTTTTTAACTATTTTGATCTGAGCGTCACTGATGAGTCTTATGTAGACGAAACGCGCGTCTGGCGTATAAAATTATAATCCTGGTACTTTTGATAACTATTTACACCACTGGGTCGATGCCACTGCTGGTGGACGTTTCGTCCCCGAGGGTATCACCAGCCCAGTAGTCAGCACTTCGGTGTTGACATGAATATCAATTATATGGTCATTTTTATAAATTTTCTGTTTACAAAACTTTGAATTATTCGATAAACTAAGGATTTTCTTACCCCAGGAGTAGATTACCTTAGCCGTATTTGGCACAACTTTTTGGAATTTTGGGTCCTCAATGCTCTTCAACTTTGTATTTGTTTGGCTTTTTAACTATTTTGATCTGAGCGTCACTGATGAGTCTTATGTAGACGAAACGCGCGTCTGGCGTATAAAATTATAGTCCTGGTACTTTTGATAACTATTTACACCACTGGGCCGATGCCACTGCTGGTGGACGTTTCGTCCCCGAGAGTATCACCAGCCCAGTAGTCAGCACTTCGGTGTTGACATCAATATCAATTATATGGTCATTTTTATAAATTTTCTGTTTACAAAACTTTGAATTATTCGATAAACTAAGGATTTTCTTACCCCAGGAGTAGATTACCTTAGCCGTATTTGGCACAACTTTTTGGAATTTTGGGTCCTCAATGCTCCTCAACTTTGTATTTGTTTGGCTTTTTAACTATTTTGATCTGAGCGTCACTGATGAGTCTTATGTAGACGAAACGCGCGTCTGGCGTATAAAATTATAATCCTGGTACTTTTGATAACTATTCCCTATATTTCTCACGAGTATTCATTTATTTTTTTTAGTTCCACACATGCAAAGGAAAATAGTCGCCGATGTAACATTCCAGTCCTTTTTACACCAACTAGCCTTCACTGAATTCATTTGAATTGCATGGTGACCATGATACATTGCATACCAAGTCTGTATTCACGTACACAAATGATACGATTATTGTTTTATTGTTTCCACATTTCGGGGACAATTTGCTCCATTTATGATACCTACTTTCTGAATGACCAAAGGCTTAGCTACTTTGTTCGTGTTGTTTATTCTTTAGTTTTCTATGTTCATGATGTTGTGTCATGTGCACTATTGTTTTTCTGTTTGTCTTTTACATTTTTCACCTTGACGTTGTCAGTTTGTTTTAGATTTATGAGTTTGACTGTCCCTTTGGTATCTTTCGTCCCTCTTTTGTTACAATCTTGATGTTAGTTTTATAGCATGAAAACACTAAAAAGAGGAATTAACACCTTATTGTAATTAATGGATCAGTATTATGAGATCCTTATTATAAGTAACTAAAACATTGAAAGACATTTTAAAGGTGGTTTCTTAATCAACTGTATAAAAGTGGCTCATGTATTTTATTTCATCCCTATACTTCTTATAATGATGTACAATATAACTGTGTTGTTACGGTAATAACTGTATAAAAGTTCGACACCACTATTTGAAATTCACAAAACATTTATTTAATTATGTTGACCAAAAATTTGTAAACTATACAAATCATTGTTTTTACGTTCGTAGTAACGTAGTACATTCCATTGTCAGTCGTCACCTGTGGCAATTCACGTACACACTAACATTGTTGTTGAACTTGAATTTTTCAGCCAATGAAATGAAACGTATGAAGTTGCTTGTTTGTGATACGCCAGCATGTTATGAATGAACTATTAAACGCAAGACTTCACTGCATTTCACTGTAGGGTATCAATTTTCTTTCAAAATATTGATAAAAAAAATTTAATTCAAAATAAAACGCTGTGCTCCTCTTCAATATAATGCGAATTGTTGATTCCAAGTCACAAAAGTTCAAATAGGATCACCTGATTTATATGTTACAATGAGTAATTATCTGCATGTTAATGCGTAATATATTTGAATTGATTTTCTGTGTAATATTTTCTCTCGCTTAAATCTTACAACTAAGACAATCGACCACCGAGGCCACAAATACGCAATAGAAGTAAATATTAAAAACCAATTGTTCAGAGAACAATTGAAGGTCTTTCCATCAAAACAATGTATTTTGATATGAAAAGTTGTGAAACTAAGTTTAAAATGTCATTTCAATCGTCAAATGATAGCTCCTAGTAAGCTGATTCCAAAAATATATTGTTTCCATACATTTTTTTTTAAATAAGGGAGATAATTTGTTACTTCCGGTTTGAAAAATGTTACTTCCGATTAAATTTGAATATTTATTTGACACTAATTCCAAAAATATCTGGTTCTATATACTTTTATATTAATAAAGTACAAAAAAATAGCTACTTCCGGTTTACAAAAGGTCACTTCCGGTTGTTTTTTTCAAGGTTAAATGGTTTGATACCTTTTTCTAAAAGTTATATATCTTTATCATGTATACATATAGAATAAAAGCAAAGGTCAAAATCTAGAACGTCAAATTAAGCTATGACCTTGAGATCAATTTCAAGGTCAAAAACCAAGGACCTCAAATCAAAAGACCATAGGTCTTTATTATATTTAGTTAATGAGTTATATCACCAAATGCGTATTTTTAAATACAAGAGGGGAGAAAACTCCCTTTTACATTCAACGTACGCTTGCAATCAAAATTTACATCTTACGACATGTCGCAACTAACAATTTAGTAAAAATAATTTGTTGATATCTTATACAGTCTTTGGATATAAGTGAAAGTAAGCCAAATTCAAATATTAGAATATGACCTTGACCTTTGACCTTGACCTAATTTTCATTTTTTGGGACCAAGGACCTCAAATCAAAAGATCCTAGGTCTCTATCACTTATGATTTATAAGATAGAAATTCATATCACTTGTATCAGATGCATAAGGGGAAATAACTCTCATATGGAGCGGTCATATTGCTTCGGTCAAAATAGGACAAATCATGCCAAGGATATAACGAGCAATTTTGTAAAATAAATTTGTCATAATCTTTTACGGTTGCGAAGGAGATGCGATAACAAGGAAAACAGTGTTTGGGGAGATAACTCCTACAAAGAAAAGTATTTGTTTACGCAGGGTAAATTTCAAAAGCGCATTAACTGTTCGATATCATATACAAAATATCTAAGCGACATATTGCGAAACAAATGTTTATCGCAAGAACAAAATTAGGCGGAAGAAAAAAAAAATAATCAGAAGAAAAACAATAGGTCTTTCCACAGAAAAGTGGAAAGACCTAATAATAAATATTTTGGTAACATTGTTTAGAAAATTAAGAATTTGACTAATATCATTCTTATGATAATATATTTACTGACATATTGTCACGTTTGACTATCTTAAACTAACAATTGACCACCAGTTTTCCATTTATCTCTGAGAAAACTTTGAAGTATTAAGGCTGTTCATTTAACCTTTTTACTTTACAAAAAAATTTTGATTGGAGTTTATCGCTGCATTTAAGATAGTTAATTGTGATCTCTGGTATTTCAAGGTAGATTCGTGGTATACCGCCATTTTGGATTGTACAATTACACATGTTACAGTACTAAATTGGTCTAGTTATTTGCCCAAATCTGTAAATTTGGAGATACATTTGCAATGTATTGGTTAAGAATATTTATTTATATCAAGAACACTTGTTAAGTTATTGTATTATTCAAAATAAAAATAAAATTGAAGATGCATCTAACTTTTTTGATTTCAAAATATTTTTTTTTCAAATGAGCCATTTCAGGGGACGTAACTTTTTCCTTTTCAAAAACGTATTGATTGGAGTTTATTATTGCATTGAAGATTGATTGTTGTGATCTCTGGTATTTTAAGTTGATGATTTTGGATACAATCAAATCAATATTATATTCAATTCCATATATTATGCCATACGAAAGCAAAAGTTCCTTCTCTACGAAAGTCTTGCAATCTTTTGTTATGATATGGTTATGATATTTCACACAATCAAATCAATACTATATTGGATTCCATATATTATCCAATATGGAAGCAAAAGTTTCTGCTCTACTTGCAATCTTTTGTTATGGTGTGTTATCTTTTTTAAAATTAAAAATGATGGACACCAACAGATACATTTGGGTAAATTGACTCAGTTTCATTTGAGCAATTAACTAGCAGACAAGAGTACCAGATAATATTAGTTATGTTCTTTATAATTATACCCACGTTTAAAGAAAAATGGGAGACTACGGTTTTACCTCTGTCTGTTTATCCGAGCATCCATCCATCCGTCAGTCCGTCCGTCCAATGGATATCTTTCTCAGGAACTACAATACTACAATTTGATTTCATGGTTTATATAAGTCAGTTGTATCGTGTGATTGGTTTTAAGATTCATACCTCAACAACTTCCTGTTTACCGATAAACTCATGACAGATATAAGGATCCAAATTTTATATTTATACCAGACGCCGAGCACTTGTAACATTTTACACATGGTACCCACATTGAAAACTATTATCATGCTATTCTTAGGAATTGCAATACAAAGATAACTGGCATTTGGTTTCAGGGTTGTTATAAGTCAGTTAACTTGTTGTGTGCGTTTTCATATTCATCCCTTCACAATTTCCTATTGGACGCATATTTTTTTGCAGCCGGGGGTATCATTAGTGAGCAATAGCGCACATAAACACTTGTTGACAAACATTTTCTAACCAATACAAATATATATATCATATGATCTCCATTTTTTAATCAGATAGTAGTTATTTTTATGTGTCTCTTGATTTACAGTATTGTGTTTTTCAGAAAGTTTGTCCGTAGAGAGGATACATGCCTTTGCAGTACTTGATGAAATAAAATCGTTCAAGCAGATTTTTCTTTTCTTTGAAAAATGAAATAGAAAGTATATATCAATGCAAAATGAACAAAACAAAAATAATTATGAGAGTGATCAGTTTCTTTTCCACCATGGCATTGGTTGGTATGGTCATGCCATGCCATGCAATTATGAGTGTTTTAATAGTTAGATAGTACGTCGAATTCGACTTGATACCAATAACCTAGATTTAAATTAGTGTGGCGCGTTTAATTTTCATTAAATTTCGACAACAAATTTACTTTCACACTTTGTCAAAAAAAATCCGAAAAGCTTGATAATCCTTATAATCCTGGTACTTTTGATAACTATTGATAGTAATCAATGGTACCAGACATATGATTTTATACAGTAGACGCGCGTTTCGTCTACATCAGACTCATCAATGACGTTTAGATCCAAATAGTTTTTAAGTCAAACAAGTACATAGTTAAAGAGCATTTATGACTCAAATTTCAGGTTTAATCCACAACTTTCTACATAAGAACATGCCTGTACCAAGTCATGAATATGACAGTTGTTATGCATTTGTTTGATGTTTTTGAACTTTTGTATTTGCCTTTTGATTTGGGACTTTCCCTTTTGAATTTTCGTCGGAGTTCAGTATTATTGTGTTTTTACTTTTTCCAAATTGATATGCCATGTATGCCAAATACTGCAAAGGTTATATATGCCTAGGATGTAAAAATCCTTAGTAGTTCCAAAAGGTCAAACTCTTGTAAACATAAAATTATACAAATGACCATATTAAGTGATAATTTCGTCAAAACTGAAGTGCTGACTACTGAGATGATGATACCCTCGGGGACAAATTATCAACCAGCGAACCACACACTTTCTCGAAAAAAAATCATTGGATATGTAGCGGCTTGACATCTTGTTTTGATTATCAAGAAGCTTAATGTATATTTATCAATAGAACGTTTAGCTGATTTACATTGACATCTTCACGTAGTATTACATGTATTTACCACCTTAATTGAGGAGAAAATTCAAGAATTGGGACCGCGACGATAGCATATATTCGTAATCAATGTTCACACACATATTCTAGAAGGAGAAATTAAGCCATGATTGCAATTGCGATGCTTTTAATTGCAATCATTAAAAATAAACCAAAACAAACTACTTGGTTCATAAAGCTTCTTTATAGGCAAAACTCTCAGGAAAAATAAAAAAAAGAAACTTATAAGACAAATAATTCATACATGAGAGCTGCTGGAACAGTTCAACACACAAACGAACAGACAGATAAAATGTGTCTTTTATCAAATAGGTATTTGCATTGTGCATTGTTGTGTTCAGTGGTTGTCGATTGTTGATGTGGTTCATAAGTGCTTTCTCGTTCTTGATTTTATATGGAATAAACTGTTGGTTTTCCCGTTTATGAAGTTTTACATTGGTCATTTGTCGGGCCTTTTATTCATTGTTGTTTTGTTTAATTCATGACTCGGAAGACCTACATTTTACCTTTAATGTGTTTTGTTTAAAAACTTGTGACTTGCAATTTGATAGAAAGTTGTTTCATTGATATTTATATCACATCCTCTTTTATTTACTAGTTAATTAAAAGAACTCGTATACAATTTATCTAAGATGACTAAAAGTTAAAAAAACAAACCAAAAAATTATGTGAGTGAAAGACCCAAATCCGTTAACAGAGATTAATAGATGTTACCGAAATGTATGTTGATATTCCTGTGGATAGAGTTTCAAAGAATATTGTGTCTGCATGTTAATACTTCGAGAGTCTTCAAAAGATTAAGAAACAAATAAGCACTCGGGAAATTCCGCCTACAAAAACATATCGTTTGACAAGGATGAATATTTGTCGAATAATAAGTCTGTCATGGCTTCAATAAATATTCCATTGAATAGTAAATTGGAGGACCTACCTTGCATTGGTTGGACACTGAAGTTTTACATAATTTCATATGTTTCATGATAGTACTGTGCATTGCGCTACTGGTATATTTTTTTCGCCCATCTTCTAAACGCCCTATTCTACGTTCCCGTTTCCGAATATTTAAGGACAATGTATATTTAAAGGAGACTAAGTATTACTATGACATATGCCATGGCGTTGTCATTTTTTTTTTAGATTTATGAGTTTGACTGTCCCTTTGGTATCTTTCGGCTCTCTCTTATATAGAACATTTACATAAGTAAGCAATTACAAAACGATACGAGTTTAGAATGTTTGAGAAAGCAAACAGAACAATAACAAAAATACAAAAATATTATAAATAGACTACGAAGCAGTTGTGAATGCAGGTTTCAAAATGGGTTTCCAGTTAGACTCGAAAAAACATGTATGTATAAAACCCTATCAGCAGCTCCAAATTCGACCCCCTCCTCCCCACACACATACATATACACAAGACAAGAGTGAGAAAAAAAACTATCACAAAAAACCAATTGGATATGAGTATTATTGCTTGTTATCGACAATAAGATATAGAAAAGTCAAATATAAACGTGTTAGTTCATCTGTACCAAGTAGTGTGAAACTTACATTTTTGAAAGGAAGCAACATCTATGGAAGAATATAAAATGCATCAATCTGTTTATGAGGTTTTTTTTCTCAATTGACACGTGCATGTACAATACTTTTTTTAAATTCTGCTCAGCAAAACCGCCAATATTCAAGCAACCAATTAAAATAGGGTTCATGTTCAGCGTCATGAATATGTATGAGTTTAAAATGTTTAATTAATGACACTACTCAATGAAAAAGGACAAAAGAAAGTAAACTAGTGCACACAAAGTAAGAGACTGTCCAAGTAAATATCACGCAAATCCTATGATATGGGTGGCACAACATAATGCTGCTTTTGCCACTGAATTGTTGGTTCCAATGCAATGTTTATATCACACAAAGGATATAAATGTCAAAGACATTTTTGACACAACTGTGGATGGCTAAGAAAATGATTTTAAAGTTCACTTACAACGCAACAAAATTTTGTACAAAATGAAGAGTAGTCTCTCCTTTTCAGTGAATTTTAAGTGCTTTCTATGTATTTTTTTCTCTTTATTTGTTGCAGTTAATAAAAAAGCAAAATTCATCTTTGAGAAAGAATGAATTTGTGATATGAAATAGATAAAAAAATTTTGAAACCAAAATATATCATGTGCCATCCATCCACTGCCTGGTTTTTCAATGGATACCCTCTTAAATGTTTGCGGCACAAATACAAATCAGTGTACACTGAGCAAACTTACATTGAATAAAACCATAACCAGGGGCGGATCCAGGGTTTTGAAAAGGTGGAGGGGGCGAAGTTTTAAAAAATAATTGGGACCTTTTTGGGGATAAAAACATAAAATAAGTGTAATATGCACTTTTTTAATGGTTCATGTCGTGAAGCATGTATATTTTGTAGTTGTAAAGTATAAGGGTTGGACATTTTTGATGTCGTTTTCTCCCTATTAATTGTCTATCGTAAAATGATAGTCTGGATCCAAAGCTATGTACTGATAAATTTGATATGAGACTTAGTAAAAAAAAAAAAAGACATGGAAAATTATCGCCGGTTTAACCTCACAGATTTCGTGTTGTAAACAAGATATACGTCGGGATATTCAATGAAAATTACATAACGACCAACACCAGTTTAAACAAACCAAGCAATTGTTATCCAAAGGTTTGGTTGATATGTTTCACCCAACAAAATTAAGGGAAGTGAATGGTCCCAAATCAACCAAAAGCTACGAATGAGTCTAAGACACCGAATTTATGAATGATGGTCGACAAATGGAGACATAAAGGCCACACCCAGCAGACAGGTTGCAGTCTGGTCTTGAAAAAAGTATTTAATATATCAGTTCGGCAAAACAGACATTCCGGTCAGACATGAAAACCCTGCCTCACAAAAAAATATGCCCCTTTTTATTCATCATGTTCATTTAATGCTGAATAATTCTGTTGGAAATTTTCGATTCTAATACCAAAAACAGTTGACAAGATTATTATTTTCAATCCAGATACAGCCAGAATTGTGGTTTAAGGCAAACATCAGAGTCAATATACATTGTTATCTAGAGCTTATACTGAGTGAGAATCATTTTTCAAAAGTAGGCTGGACGTTTGAGGTTAAACATGTTCTCGTAGGTAAATAACATTGCCGTGGAACTTTTGTTTCATGAGAGTGTAGTAGTCTATAGAGTAGTACTTTCTGTTTGTTGGTATAGTGAAATAGAAGTCAATACGTTCTTGCTCAATCCTGTTTCACTTTGAAGGTATCATGATTGTCATCCTCAGCCTAAGCAATGTGTTACAATAATTTGAATTTCAAAATGACTAAGCGACGATTTTTCGACGCAATGGTCAGCTCTTATAAGTAAAGAATTGTCGCATAAAAATTAAATACTAAAGTACACGGGAAATGGCAAAATTCACGAAGTCTAGTCTGATTAATCATTTCACAAAAAAAAATCCAAGCAAAGGGAGCCGTAAGCTCTCTACGCCCCCTCTGGATCCTCCACTGATAACATATATCATAGTGTAGACAAAGACCGGAAGAACAACCAGGCGATTTGTTTTATATTTATTGTTAGTAACTGATAAATAATGATCATTAAGGACTTGAGAATTTTCCCTGAATTTTGTTTTGTCATGTTAATTATTTGTTTCACAAATAGTCAGTAATATTAAGCCTCAAACAAACTAATAATGTATTTAACAAGGATGAAGGACAATTTAGACAAATTAAAATAAAAAAAATGTTAATAATAAATTATTTATCTACAATAAAGAGATCGAAAACACTAAACAACGTAAGGTATAAGACACGTTTATTTACTTGTTAAAACCGGATAATATGCGCGCTCTTTTCCTGATCCGACTTTGAAATCGTGGTCATTTCTGTGTTTCAAAATGAAGCCGAAAAGCTGGAATGTTATTTTAAATTTTGAACATTGTTGACTAGCACCACCTTTTAACCTGATACACATGGTTTTAAATTTAGGAATTCAAATTAAACGAAGAAATATCAAGCTGAAACTAGCTGGGGTTAGATGAATTCTCGTTCGTATTGTAATACGAGGAAGATAAAGGTGTGAAAATCACAGTTAAAACCATTGGTCGCTTACAAATTTCTCAAGTACTAATAATTTAGCGAAACAGGTCAGACCCCCATCACTTTTCCATCACTGTGAGGCATAGTCTACACACTGGTAAAATTTTGAAGGTATTGGTTGAGCGAAAACGGTTGTGCTACCGCTAAATATTGGCAGTGGTTTTCGTCCTTTGAATTTGATGATATGTCTGCTTTTTCACGAATTCGAGGCCGTATATCAGTTTGATTCTGTAGAACATTTCTTCATCTGTCTAAATCACCAAAATTTTTTCTACTTCGGTCACTTAGAATGCACAAAAATTAACATATACTTTTCACCCCCTTTTTGGGGCAAAATGGCGTCATTAATGTAGCTGAGAAGTTTGGAATATCTGTGACATCAATTTTTTTTTAGCATTCCTTTGATATTATTTATTGCTACATGACTCTTATAACGTTGACTGTGCATTTTGTTAAGTCTCGTTTCCGTACGGTAAAGTTGTTTTATCATCATCCACCTAAAAGGATAATTGGACGAATTGTTGAATGAATCTCATAAAAATTCTTTCTCCGTGGCTAATGAACGGATCACGAACAAAACAAATAAAAAATAGACACAAAATTGCATTTTGCCAATAAAGCAAATAGGCAAAAGAAGATAAAAATGCGTTATTTTTCTATAATTCCTCGAAACTGACAGAAAAATTGAAAAAAAATCAATAAACAGAGTACTTACATGTTTTCATGACAATTATTGTAATTTGATATTGTACATGTTGTATAGCCATATTTACTATTATTGTTTTAGAGGGAAAATATCACGTTTCGTCAGATGTTACTGAAAAACGCAATTAAATTGATTTGATTTGACGTTTCCTTTACTTTATATGTGTGTATTTATTTAATTCATTCAGATTTCTACTTTTCTTTGTGAGAACATTTTTTTTTCTGTTCACTTTTTTTCTTATTTTATATTATTTTTTTAATACACGGTGAGGGGGCTGAAGACTTGTCGTCCGTACTTAAATCAATAATTTTGAAGTGGATACTGAATGTTTATAGCTATGAATGCACTATCATTTTCATTTTTTGGGACGGTGATAATTCATTGACAATTGTTATGCGAATTTCGTCTATTCTCTGGTCCTTTTTTTGCAAGTTTTGTCATGATATTAATTTTACCCTATGTTATTTAGTTACTCGTTTTTGCAATTTAATTATTTCCAAGTTTATCGCAAAATGTCGGTTAAATCTTTGGTGTATAATATCGAACACTGTATACACTTTCCAAACTAACACCGCTCAACTGATTACCTATCCATGTACATGATGTAAGAGTTATCTCCCTGAAAACTTTTTTTTTTCATTTTTTTTCTACCTTGCAGCCTTATAAGAAACCGTCTGCTTCATTTTTCCAAATTTCTTGTTATATCATCAGAATGTAACATTCGATTTTGACTTAAGCATTACGACGGCTCCATGTGAGAGTTATTCCCCTTACATTTTTTACTTGTATGCGTGTGCATTCTTCTGGTGAAATAGATTCTGTATTTTGTTTTGGATTACAAAGTTGCACATCAGAATGTCCACTGAAAACTTCGACAACATCATTTTTTTTCAGTTTGTTGCACTCTTGACCCTTCTCATATGAGTTATTATTATGTGATTTCTTGGCCGTTTTGTTTGTAATGTTTTACCAGACCAAATATTTTGTGATTATTTGATTATTTGATAATATGTGTTAGTTGATACATATAGTGGTGGTATCCTAACCATGATTACCTTAATTTTGATTAATATATTAAGGTAAGGTTTGCATGATACGTGGATTTTTTCCTTAGTGGTAATATACCAATATGATACATCATTTTGTTCAGGTAGGAGTACCGGATAATTTAATGAAAAAAAATCAAATATCGCCCGTCCCGTTTTTTTGTAGGAAAAGCTCAAAAGTTCGGTTTTTGGCGTTTTTCAGGGGAACATTTATTTGCACTCTACTGATTCAATAATGTATGCAAGTGACGATAGGCAAATAAAACTGAATAAAACATGTTTAAACTATTGTTGTCCCTTTATTTATAACAAATTTCAAATCAAAAGTTCATAAAAAAGTACTAAAAATCAAAAAAAAAAATTTTTTTGGTAAAAATAAAACCGTTGCCATGGCAACAAAAAGCAGAAAAAAATCCTATTTCCGGTTCCACCGTTTTTGAAAAAAATTGAGGACATAGAGATTTTTGTATTTTCAGTTTGATGATCTAATAAAATTTATATGTCACCGAACTCGTTTTCTCAGAAATGGGCGTTATATCTTCATCATGTCATCTCGGTAAAATGCAAAAGTAGCTTTTTTGTGGATCTTTAAAGAAGATTTCATGGTCAAAGACTTTAAGTCTTGTAAGATAGCCATACCTGTCAACCTCTGAAAATGAAAAGTCAGGTCATGACCTGCATTGAGAAAAAAAATCTCAGGTCATAACGCGTACGACATTTTGCGGGCTCAATTGAAGAACAAAAATATGTTTACATATAATTTATATAGTCAATATGTATAGGAAACAGCTAGAACATGTATACAAGTTTATTTCAGACTATTGTTATATTCCATAGTAGCAGACTTGGCATTCTTTAAAAGAACTGCACTTGGTTTCAGTTCATAGCAATGCAAATGTGTATTCATTTTTCAGGAAAGAAGAGCACACAGTGTATCCTTATTAAGATCAGCCCTAAACTCTGTAGCTATTTTCTTTACTTAAGAAAATGCCCTCTCACTGTCTGCATTGCTGTTTGGCAAAACCAGTAATGTTTTAGCAAGTTTTGACAAAACAAAAAATCTTGGCTTGTAAAGAAAAATGTCATGCAACTTGGACATTTCTCCCCAAAATGTACCAATGTCAGTTTCAGGGGAAGTGCAAAGTGGAAGTTCATCTAATGGGGTCAACTGAGAGTCACTGAACTCATCTTGTAGCTGCTCTGTAGCTTGTTGAAAATATCGTTACGTAGCTCAGGTAAACAGTCCTCCATTTTGACTTTTGGTTATCGAAAAAGACCGATAAAACCGAAGGTCGTATTACTTCTAAATACCGGAAACAATTCCGGTCAGAATTCCGGGTGAAACGGGTAATGTTAGAAATTCCCGGGTCCCGCCGGGTAAAGAAAAACTCCCGGGTGAGAGGTGAAAATAACGGGTGTCACCCGCAAAAAACGGGTGAGTTGACAGGTATGGATAGCTTTAGAAGAGGCGGATTAAGAGGGGCACCTAGCCCCTCTCCCTTTTCTCGGGGAAAAAAGGGTTGAATGTATAGGGAATCAATAAAGCATGACCAGAGCGAGTTCCCTCTAAGGCAGTCAGTAGGCCCCAGCTTTTGCAAATTTCTGGACGTGCCACTACTTTCTTTTAAGAATCATTCTGCCTTGTAACCAATGAGAGCAAACTGTGATTAACTTACCTTTTATGCTCACATCTATCTTCCAGTAGGGGAGTTATTTATCTTTGGTCAAACTTTGTTTTACATGTACAAGTATCTGATCTTGAAGGAAACAAAAAGGCTTTCCGTGCTTCTAATGTTATATTTTAATTCATAGAATAATATTATGATTGCCATTGAGAGTAACACATACTTCTTTCTTATCCAATGGGGGCCTCAAATGTTTGGTGAATTGTTTGTATGCAGCAATTGGATGAAAAGACATAAGTTGTGAATTTGAAAGTCATGTACAGCAGCAGTGTTTATTCCATTTATTTCAGTCTAGACATAAACAAATATTATACAAATATTTATGAATAAGCAGAAAAAAAGCTCTGCATGAAAAAAGATAGATTTCTGGTATGATTTGTCCAATTGTTACACTTATAATGTTCAGATTTGGAGTCTTTTTTGTATAACAAACATGTACAGTAGTTGTCGTTTGTTTATGTAATTCATACATGTTTCTCGTTTTTGATATAGATTAGACCGTTTTTCCTGTTTGAATGGTTTCGTTTACACTAGTAATTTTTGGGCCCTTGATAACTTGTTGTTCGGTGTGAATCAAGGTTCCGTGTTGAAGGCCGTACATTTGACCTATAATGGTTTATTTTTATAAATTGTTATTTGGAAAGAGAGTTGTCCAGATCCGGACATCCTGGCATTTAAAATTTTCAGGGGGTGATGCCAACAGGAATCCTTTAGATTTTTCATCTATTTGAAGGCGATACTTGATTATTTATATTGCATGGCCAATTATTTTGTAACCAGAGGATAAAGTATGTTAAAAATCAAAATTGAGATATTTTATAGTGTCTTTTACAATTATATTTCAAGAGTAAAACTACTATATTCAACAGGTATTGATAGATATCAATTGTATTAATTTGCATTGAAGTCTGGAAAATCTAGAGGATTCTTATTGGCATCACCTCTCAACATTGTTAACGTAACACAATTTATGCTAATCATTGATTGGTCAGTTACATGGTGTGATGTCACTGCAAATCTGAAAATTGGCACTCACGCCACATCTTTCTATATCTATATGCATGCTTCAATACATGAAGATAGACGAAACAGAAGATTGACAGACAACACAAAGCAGCTGTATATGTATTGTTATTATATGAAATAACTAATGTGGTCATGTAGACCTGTAATATGAAAATCTTAATTTAATTTAATAAATTAAAATTAGTTCAATAAAGTTCACTTCTGGATATCTGTTTTGTATACCCCATTATGTGATTTGTGGTGTGTTTGTGTGATTGGCATGAACATTTGTATATGTCTTTTTTTCACATCTGCTCCCTGGTATAGTATGTTGGTTATTTTGTTGTTCAGTGATTACAGTATTTATGCAAGTTTAGATGAATTTTTATAAAATGAAAAATTGTCCAACTTTCAGAAGTATAAAGTGTTTTGGGGATCTTATCACTTTTTTCAAACGTAGCACTATGACCTTCACCTTCAGTTGAATGATCAATACAACACTTATATTCTCAAAGAAGAACAATGAAACTGAAGTATAATTATTTCTTTATCTTTTGAAAATAAATGTTCGTAACATTAACAATGTAAATTAAGAAAAATAACAATAGGATATATATATATATATATATAAGCTGGTCCAAAACTACCAACATCTTCAATTGCACCCAATCCATTACATAGCCAAAAATACAAATGGTCCTATATCTGTCACTCTGTCATATCTGTTATACTAAAGTACCTATAACTGTTCCAAACCCAAACTGACTATCACACCCTCAAAACATCATACTGAAGTTCCCATAACTGTTGCACCCTCAAAACATCTTCCTGACGTTCGGATAACTGTCAGATCCTCAAAACATCATACTGAAGTTCCAATACCTGTCAAACATTGGTAATACCATACCAAATTTCCTACGACTGTCACATCATCATGACATCATATACCCAGGTTTTTATAACTGCCACACCCTCATAAATATCATATCCATGTTCTACTGTCTGTCACATATTGGTAACATCAAACCAAATTTCCTATGACTGTCACATCCTCATAAACATTAAACCCAGTTATGATTTTCACACCCTCATAACATCACACCAAAGTTTCTATAACTGTCACACCCTCAAAACATCATACTGAAAATCAGATAACTGTCGAACCCTCATAAACATCATACCCATGCTCTGATAGATGTCAAACATTGGTAACATCATATCAAATTTTCTATGACTGTCACACCCTCATAACATCATACCTAAGTTTCTACAACTGTCACACCCTCATAACATCACACCAACGTTTCTATAACTGTCACACCCTCATAACATCACACCAAAGTTTCTATAACTGTCACACCCTCAAAACATCACACCAAAATTTCTATAACTGTCACACCCTCCTAACATCACACCAAATTTTCTATAACCGTACCACCCTCATAACATCACACCAAAATTTCTATAACTGTCACACCCTCCTAACATCATATCCAAGTTTCTATAAATGTTACACCGACATAAACATTAAACCTTGTTTCTATAACTGTCACACCCTCATAAACATTAAACCCAGTTTATATGACTGTCACACCCTCAAAACATCACACCAAAGTTTCTATAACCGTCACACCCTCATTATATCATTATACACAAGTAGTAGAAGGGGCATTAAGATTTACCATTGTAGGTACACATAGGCTATTTGGAATTTATTGAATATTTAAAGAAAGTCCCTCAACCTGTACAGATGAACTGGACGTACATCCTATAATTGGTTTCCATTCTCTAACTTTAGTATGCTTTTATGAAACTTATACACAATGTTTATTACCAAAAAACACAGATCAAGTTTGAATGGTGTAGCATCGCAGTTACCATATATACTAAAATTATGCCTTTTTACAAACAGAAAAATTACTGAATTTTCGTTTCCATTGTTTTCCTCAAATAAATGTTATGCAACTTATACACAGTGCTAATTACCACAAAAGCTAATAAATTTGCAATTGGTGTAGTATCACTTCTACCATTCTTGAGTTATGCCCCTTTACAAATTGAACAATTGCCTTAACCTAATATTTTGAAACTTATACACAATGCTTATTACCACAAAACAAAGATATATTATGATTTTTGGTGGCCTTACTTTTACTGTTCTTTAGAAACACCCCTTTTCAAATTGAAAAAAATTGCTGATCTCTTTGTTTTTGTTTTCTTCCTTCAAGTTTGCCTCAAATAAATGCAATGAAACTGATATGCAATGATTATTAGTACAAATAAAATTGTAAAGAAAATGGGGAATATGGCACAATAGTTTCAGAGAAAAATTTTGTAAAAAGTAGAGTGAAGACAGTAAGACAACTACGGACGCCAAGTGATGCTAACAGTATGAAATTCACTCTTCTTTCTCCAGGAAACTAATCACAGATGTTAAGTTCTTGTTTGTTAATCTTATATGCAGATCAGTTAATAATAACTTTAAACCAGAGTTTCTGTTATGCGCTAATCTAAGATGAAGTGGAGAGACACCATTTCTGGCCAACTTGGTCACTGCTGCTAATGACATAAATTTCTGTTGTAAAATTTCATCATATCTTTTCTTCACATCATGAAAGGATATGTGGAAAAGGTCTCCATCAAGCACTTCCTTCTCTATTTTTTCTGTGAATAAAGTAGTCAATACTCTCACATCTTCTTTTGCATCATGTGCTTGATAAGTGCAGTTTGTAAGTTTACTGACGAGATTTTCCTGCTTGTAGTTGCCAACATCACACTTTTGGAAGATTCTTTTTGAAATTTTCAGAGTGTCAACAAAACCAAAAACATGAGAAGAAAATTCTGAAAATAATTTAAATTCAGACATTCTATTACAAACAATAGGAATGTCAAAATTACAAGCATTGTGTCCTACAAGTATGGGTTGAGGAACTTGCTTTAGATATTCAATAACATCCAAAAGAGCTTCCTGTATTGGTTTTGATAAAACTGGAATACCTCTATGGAACATAGTATTTGTTCCCCTATCGTATCTTAGCATATTCACAGCAGATGCCTGTTCAGAAATTTCACAACGTGGCTGAGCATACACATTAAAATCATCACCAGCTGCTATCTGCAAAATGTCACTATTTCTCCCTCTGCCAGTTGTTTCTGTATCAAATACAACATATGTAAAGGCATTTTCAGGTAGTGTTAATCTATTGGGAATTTCAGTTGTTTGGGTTAGTTCTTCATCTAGATGTAATTCAGCAGCTTGGTAGTAGGTAACACCTTCGTGAATTTCCTTAGTTGCTTCTTTCTTACTTTTCAATATTTTTTTCAACAGACGTTTCCTCTTTGCTTGTAAACTAATCTGCTTCGCTTTTTGAAGCTTTCTCTTAGCAGCAATTTTTAAGGCCATTCTGAAGGTATATTCTCCCGGTGATAATCCTACAGCCTTGTTAACCTATGAAAAAGAGACAAAACTTATTGCCACTAGCTTTATAAATCAAATATAAAGATATAGATTGTAGAGCATTTGATGAAAAAGTGACTAAAGTCAATTCTTTTCCCTTATGGTCATTAAGGTAAATAAAAGGTCAGATTTCCTCAGATAGATCTTTTTTATACTTTGCCAAAATAAATTCTTGTCTATGCTTTTTACGAAAACTAATAAAAAGTATGGGTCCTGGGCTATTTATCAAGATACAGGTCATACAAATTGTTCAAATAAGCCCAGATTGTTCATGAAAAAAACACATTTTTTGGCATTAATAAAAGAAATCTATGAGAATTTTGAGATAAAATATAAGAAGATATTTTTTTTAATATGCTTAAAGAAAGTTGAAAGAAAAAATGTTGTCACCAAACTTGTTGTATTGCTACAAGTAAGATACTAAATTACTCTTTCAGTCCAGTATAAAAAAAATAGTAGAAGATTTATCTCCCCTTAAATGGCCAAGCTGAAAAAATAATCTAAAAACACAAATATTTTGTATTTATTTGAACATTTTGAATAATGCAATATATCCCCAGGTTTTTCTTTCTATAAATCAACAGTCTAACATATAAATTCCCAATCTGTCTCCAAATTAGCAGATTTATACCATGAATCTACATTAAAAATTTCAATTAAGGGGAGGTAAAAGATCTGCAAAACCTATAATACATCCATGTCCAGGACAGTATGATGATAGTGGACTTATGATGAAAATATTCATGATGTAAGTGTCATACTATCATATAAAGTAATAGTACACAAGAAGACAGACCTCCAGACTCCTCAGGTGGATAAACAGCAAATACAAGTTTTAAAGCCTTTTGTTAGACTCAGCCAGGAATCTAATCCCAAACCTTCATTATGGGCAAGGCATTGACTTAGATAAGATTTCTACTTGGTTTTGTTGAAAAGTAACAGTAAGTATCAAGTTTATTAAATAATGTACACAAATGTACAAAATGTAGCTCAACAATATGAACCAAGTTTTGTGTGAAATTTTTAATATCCATATATCTTTGTCTCTGTGTCATTAACTACATGGCTTGGCATATTGTTTCCTTTGTTTTTCTTAGCTTGCAATAATTCTATACTCAAAATGTAGTTGAATTAATGCTTTTAACATGTGAAATACAGACAAAATTACAAAAACTTAACAATAACCAAAGAATCATAAAAATTAAATCATGGTCAGATGAAACAAAGCCAGACAGACATGTACACCTTACAATCATTCCACATACCAGGTTTAATCTGCCTGCCTGTCTATCACTTATAGTTCTATCTAACACAAACCTTTTCTAAATACTTGTGACCCTCGTTCTTCTGCAGAACAGATGCTGAAATTCTCCCTGTCAGAGATTTGCTTGATCCAAATGACCTGTAAATATTAAGGTTGAAAGTCCCATTTATAATGCAGTTGAACAAGTATTTTTTGTATGAAAAATTAAATGCAAAACAACATGTTTACAATGAACAATGAGGCAAGTGTTGACAGAATAAACAAGTGAAACAAATCTGAAAACGCATCACACGGTATAGCTGACTTATATAAATCCTGAAACTTAATTTCAGAAATCCTTGTATTTTAGTTCCTGAGAAAAATGTGACGAAAATTTTCAACTTGGCTATCATGTGTAAAATCATACAAGTGTTCGGTAAACAGGAAGTTGTCAAGTGATCAATCTGAAAACGCATTAAACAGTATAGCTGACTTTAAATATATAAATCCTGAAACCAAATTTCAGAAATCCTTGTATTGTAGTTCCTGAGAAAAATGCGACGAAAAATATTCATGGGACGGACGGACTGACGGAAGGCCAGACAGAGGTAAAACAGTATACCCCCCTTTTTAAAGCTGGGTTATAATGATTGGTTTGATGTATAAATTATTGAGTGGCTGATTAAATGCATATTAAGGATAAAAATATTCCAAAAATTTGGTTGCTAATGAAGTGTGACTGGAGCAGGCCCCTTTAAGGCAGCCTTTGGCAGTGATATTGTTGGCTTTTTTCAAAACTACTTCTACCTTTTTTTATAAGGAATATATGCGTCATTTTCCTGGAATTGGGAAATCTGGAATAAACCATAAATTTGACTGAAACTTCAATTTACAGACCCATTTTCAAGAGTCAAACCCTGCTTTAAAATAAGACCCCATTTTGTCAGTAAATTAATGATACATAAATATACCCTAAAATGTGCACATAATCCTAATATAGAAATTTTAGGCAAAAAAATTGATCAAATGAGTGTTTTTCAGTTTGTATTTATGCACGATTTCTACTGAGACTGCACTGTTTGTGGAAAAGGTTGTCTTTTTGGGAAAAATTTAAAGCCATTTTTTTTTCAAATTTGGATTATTCTCCAGGGGGAAAAGCCTTTATTCTCCACTAATTTAAGGCAAACAAATATCACTGATTGGGCCCCCCCCCCCCCCCCCTTATAAAAATTTCTTGATCCGCCAGTGATAGTTGTTGATTTGTGTGTTATTTTGATCTCGTGTGGAGAGTTGTTTTATTGGCAATCATACCCTATCTTCTTTTTTATATCATATAAATTCTTATTCATAATGAATATGAACAGATATCTTACTTGTTTTTTGGAGCTTTTGTTGAAACTATGAAATTAAAGTTCTCATTTGCTTGGGTTGATCCTAAGTTGGTCAAGCAGGCAGCTCTATCTTTTTGGCTGTTTACAATGGCTTTAAGATCTGTCTGAAGACTTGGACATGTGAGAGGCTTACCCTGCGGTAGACTGCGGTACCTATAAAATTGATTGTTTAAATGTTAAGGATAAAAATCACAACCCAAAACAACTTTTTAGACACAAAAAATAATCAAATAATCAGTTGTACAATACATGTACAAAGCATTATCATAACTCAAGTATATCTGACTTCTGTGTTTATTGGCTAAGAATCTCAACATATATTTTTTTATTCTTGTTTTATATTTACCTATATATATACATTATATATTAACATAGTGGTATCAACTAATAACTTTTTATACTTGAATATTTTGCACAATGGGACACCTTATTGTTATTGAACTTGTTATATGTAATCTGTATAAGAAAATAACAGACTTTAAACAGATTTTTTTAAGGATCTTTTCCCAGGCATCTCATCTAATGTCCCCCTGTTCTTTGGGGGGTTAACGCTGCAAGGACTTTACAAGGTATCATTGTTAAGAAGTTAAAGCTGCAAACCAATTTTAAAGATATCCAGTTCAGAAGTAGATTAAATGCTAAATATTTACAATAGTATTAGTAGCATTAAACTATTTGAAATAAATATTTTTTTCTTTTTCTTAAAGAACTATGTACTATACCTGAATTGAGAAGGATTCTTCTGATAACTGCACCAGGTAGCATCTTCACTGGCACAAAGAGAGTGGTCACATATAAATGTGGAACTATAATATCCAGTGATTTTCTAAGACTCTCTGGCTCTTTTGTCTGGCATTCTTTTATGGCGTACATGAAGCATCTCCCAATGTAAGATATTACATTTGGTTGTTTTAGAACTTTATATTTGTGGCTAAGCTTATATAGTTTTGATGTGATGCCTTTTTTAGTGTGGTTACTGTCATCTTTCTTTTCAATTGAAGGGAAAACAGCTTTCAGTCGAGAAGTTGTGGTCGAGTCATTATCACCATGGATGACATCTATTGCACATCCAGTTTCCTCTAACTCTCTGGCCATTGATATTGCCATGTCAGGCTCC
The DNA here is from genome assembly GCF_036588685.1 of Mytilus trossulus. NCBI lineage: Eukaryota > Metazoa > Mollusca > Bivalvia > Mytilida > Mytilidae > Mytilus > Mytilus trossulus. Next base: position 34,286,338 of record NC_086383.1, on the reverse strand, counting down.
ATTGCCTTACTAGAACCATCCCAGTTTTTTGAACATTCATGTACAGGTATAGTGTGGTTTTTACTCTGATATAGGGCACATATCTGGCAAGATTTACTTCTAAGAGAGAACTGCAATACCTTTCCTGTTTCTTTCCCAATTAATGATGCATGGCCTGAAATTATGGACGTTATTTTTACATAAAATGATTCCAAACAGGTAAATTTCCATGAAGGCAGACGTAAAAAGAGTTATGTCTTTTGTAAATATTAATTACATATAAAATTGCATGTGTACAAGTTTTACCAGATTTTTATGACATTTATATCATTTGTTTTTTATCAGCAATGTTTAGGACAAATTAGAAAATCAGTGTAGATCAATTATTTTTAAAAGAGTTATGTCCCTTGAAAATATCAATTATATTGAAAAATGTATTGTAAGCATTCGAAATGATTCCAAATGCTTACATTTCTATAAGATAATAATACTATAAGATAATAATACATTTGTACATGCAATATGAAAAGTTTAAAATAACTAAAAATTTAATTTATTTTTTGGTAATTGATCTTGGAGTAAGTTTAAGTTAGACAGATAAAAAATGTGCAACATAATGAACACTGAATTTAGTTTTGTACATAAATCAGGCCATTAGTTTTCTCGTTTAAATTGTTTGCCATTTGTCATTTCACTGCCCTTTAGAGCTAGCTTTGCAATATTGGTTTTACTCATTGTTCAAGACCACATGGTGGGACATATAGTTGTTAATATCTAAATGTTTTGGTTTATAGGGAATAAATGTCTAAATTTAGCAATCATACCACATCTTTCTTATTTTCATACAAGTAAAAATAAACAGAAAAATTCTCACCTGTATTACTATTATAATTCCATCCTGTACCCCTTTTCTGCCACCCACCGTCAAAGCTTACTTCCATCTTTAAAAAAAAATAGATACATACATATATTAAATACATGTACTGAAGAATTCATGTTAGGCAAGAAATAAAATTTGAACTGTTTGATGTTGCCTAACCAACAATCTATAAAGCAGTCTACCTATATTCTAAAAAGCTATTTTACAGAAGCAGATTTTGGCAACAGATTATAAAATATTTGCTCTTTCAATGATGAAAATGATGGAATACATAGTTACTTTCCAAAATATTGTTCCTGATCAATATCAAGCCAGTCCTAAATCAGCCCCATATCTAGAAATGTTTAGTGTTTATATATGCAATTGTAGTGAGTTTAAGTGTGCACTTTTCGATAATCCCTATTTTCAAGTAAGTAAGCGGTCCATGGGTTTTCTTTGCTACAAAACAGGAGAAAAGCTCAGCAATTAGCTCTCCCTTTCGTCATGTTTTTGAAGCTCATAAAAAATAAATTTTATATTTTCCAACAATGTACATATATATTGTATATTTATTCATGATAATTAATATAAAAATAATCATTTGGAATTTTAAGTTTATTACCTTTCCATTTCCCTTTTCAATTTCTTCCTTTTGGGCCTCAAGACAAGATTTTTTGGCTACGGTCTCCAGAGTTGTATCAATTTTTTGTTCCCTTCTCTTAAGAGTGGACGGCACAACTGGTGGTAAATTTAAAGTTGCAAGGAAGTTGTTAATCTGTACTGGGCCCATTCCTGTGTGTACCATGGCTACAATATTTTGCATACATTTTAGTTTAAAGAACAATCGCTTCCAAGAAAAGTCACATTTTTATCACATTAAATGCACCAACACTGAAATGAAATATCAATTCATTATTAAAATCATGATTGTCAAATTGACATATTTATTCCGTATTAATTTTTCATGCAAGCTGAAGGAAAAGTTGAAAATGTATACATAGTATTGGATGAACGAAATTTTAGTCATTGAGCTTTATAATAAGTCACTTAAACTTTAATCCCTTTTTTAACTACATAAGGAAGAAATTAAATTAGGGACTGCCTGATCCAACACCACTTTTTCCAATAATGTAAAATCTCATCTTAGGGCGAAATTTGATGGGCATAAAATTTACATCCGTCATCATGGTAATATACTTTTCTTTTGCCTAATATAAATCATTCTAATGTAGACAGGAAATGAGAAAATAATAATTTATAAAGCAGCAAAATTTAATCTTTAACCTTATAGTATTGGATTCAAACTTTAACAGGTCATGATAAATCTATACCAAATATCAAATATCAAATTAATATCTATGTAGATCTTCCCACTGCATCAGCTTGTCTTGCAAAACAGGCATTGGACTTCAGACAATCGCTGAAATGCAGTTGTAAGGGGAAAAGAGGGGGGGAATTATTTTTTTAAATGGTTTAAAAATAACAAAATAGTGTAAAATAATTGATTTCTTCCTATTGAAATCAGAGTGATTGTAATACCCCCACCCAGGGTTTGAAATTAGCAGGAGCCCACACGCCAATGGCCCCTAAAATTTGATGTGGGCTTCTTAAATTTCAGTTTTCTTGGGTATTGGGTCCGTTCGCCCTAATAACATGTTCCCCCTGGGATTATTCTTCCATAGCGTCCATTGCCCTACTAAAATAAATATAATATTCAGGGCATTGAAGTTAAATAAACTTATTCAGACAGATTCAGTCTTTTTATTGCTTGTTTAGGATCAGTAAATTCAGTGGTCCGAATTATTGAGATCCTTGTCTTTTCAGTTGATGGATTAATAATAAAAACAAATGTTTTGTTTTGTTTTGATAAAATATTCAGCTTTAAATTAATGAAAACAATGATGTACGAAATGTAAACCACGAAACGGATTTACAAGTTCCTTTATTATTATACTATGAGACTACTATAAATAATCTGTCAATTTTTCAACAAATTTTAACATAGTTTTTTTTTTGTTTAAATACTTAAAATCATGCAACTAGACTGAGACTCCTACTGTAGTAGTCTCACAACTAGACAACAGTTAAAAACAAGAATGTGTCCACAGTACATGGATGCCCTACTCGCACTACCATTTTCTATGTTTAGTGGACCGTGAAATTGAAATAAATTCTCTAATTTGGCATTAAAATTAGAATGATCTTATCAAAGGGAACATGTATACTAAGTTTCAAGTTGATTGGACTTCTACTTTATCAAAAACTACCTTGACCAAAAACTTTAACCTGAAATTTGCACTGTCATTTTCTATGTTCAGTGATTGTGAATCGAAAAATTGGGGTAAAAACTCTAACTTGGCATTTAAATTAGAAAGATCCTAAATGGGCACATGTATACTAAGTTTCAAGTTGATTGGACTTCAACTTCATCAAAAACTATATATACATGTACTTTGACCAAAAACTTTAACCTGAAGTGGGACAGACGGATGAACGAACAGACGGATGACGGATGGACGAACGGATGCACAGACCAGAAAGCATAATGCCCCTCTTCTATCGTAGGTGGGGCATAAAAAATAATAAAACAGGGCGAATGTATCCTGAGCAAACAGGTATCAGTTAATAATCAGGGCGAACAGGTACTAGGGTGAATGTAAATCAGTGAGGAATTCAGAATGGACCCAGATTCCTTTTCTTATATAGGAATATATATTTGGCATACACAATTTAAGCTGTGGGCTACAGCTGCCAGTCTTCAGTTAAATCCCTGCCCACCCCATCCATACATTTGTAGATTACATAGTTGTTCCCTTTCATTTTTTTTCTATAATATTTAAATGTATGTACAAAAAACATTGTAATTACCTAGTGCTAATTTTGAATTGATGTCAAATGTTCCGTTGTTTCTCTTTCCTGTTTTAACGTCGTTTAATGAACTGCACACACTGTTCTGACACCTTATAAAAAGTATGCTGCCTAAACCATATCGTCTCTCGCTCTCGATGTCGGCCAGGTGTAGTCGAGCATTACACGAGGTGCAAAACATCTGTTGGGCTAAGGCTTGAAGCTCGACTACCCGTCTACCTGTCTTCCAGTCATTATTAAGAGATGGGTCAATGGTACAGCTTGCACCAAGTTCAAGATCTGAGTCTGAGAAAACTGGATAAGTGTTGGCATGCACGTAGTTGTGATCTGCTGTAATGGGCTCATCAACAGGATGACTTACTAATATATTTCTTCTGGACTCTTGAGCTTTGAATTGCTTAACAAATGACTTTTTCGATTGAAATTTTCCTGTTTTACTTCGCAACATTTTGCAGACGATAAGTAGAATGATTGCAAATTATGTTTGCATTGACAAGGTAAATTTCGCTGATTTCAAACGCTCGAGTGAATCAGCGTTATTCCACGATTTGAATACGAGTTGTCTCCCTGTGAACGCAAACCTTACCTTAAACAAATTGAAATTCTCAGTTTTGAAATAAACACAACTCATTCTAATATATCAAATGCTCCATTAATATCTTTAAATAAGGAATAAGGTTTACTTTGAAGAAAAAAATAAAATAAAGACAAAAAGTAACACATTAGGTCCCATTGCATCATGTTCATTCATTTACAACAACAACCAATAGTTTGGTATTACAATATTTAACCAGTACAGTTGAATAAATATTGTTTTCTTCTTTTTCAATCAATACAAACAAAATTATGAAAGGTATTTATATGCACACCAACAAACAAAAAATCACAACATAAAACGTATGAAATATATAGCACGTTTTGTAATCAGTATAACATATACATATACAGACTAAACATTGTAGAGAAATTAATGTATTACTGAAAAATTATTACTCCAGGGTTTTCGATATCACAAACTAGTCAAAACCTTTACTAAATTTTATCATCGGTATAAGGTTAGGACATCATTCGTAAATATAGCTCAACATGCAGACTTTTTAGGTTTAGGTATTTCACATCCAATTTTATGGAAATATTCTTTATAAAGCACAAAAAGGTCAGTATTCACCGCAGAAACTAACAAAACCTTTAAATAGACTTATTAAGAACGAATATAGTTACGGTACTGTTGTCAGGTCATTAAAAATTGCATATTTTGGCGTTAATATTGATTCACTTATAGGGTCTTTGCATCGGAACTAAACACATTTATTCAAAAACCAGTTGTTGGCATGACACGGGTTATGTTCTTATCATAAATGTTATGATATGATACTAAACCCTTAACGGGAAGGATTGTGCCTGATATTCATATGATGAAATCATAATCTTTCAATCAGTTGTATTGGAGTCTGGAGCTGGCATGTCAGTTAACTGCTAGTAGTCTGTTGTTACTTATGTTTAATTATCATTTTGGTTTTTTTCTTTGGTTACATCTTCTGACATCAGACTCGGACTTCTCTTGAATTGAATTTTAGATGTACGTATTGTTATGCGTTTACGTTTCTACATTGGCTAGAGGTATAGGGGGAGGGTTGAGATCTTATAAACATGTTTAACCCCGCCGCATTTTTGCATCTGTCCCAAGTCAGGAGCTTCTGGTCTTTGTTAGTCTTGTATTATTTTAATTTTAGTTTCTTGTGTACAATTTGGAAATTAGTATGGCGGCCAGCTGAAGACGCCTCCAGGTGCGGGAATTTCTCGTTACATTGAAGACCTGTTGGTGACCTTCTGCTGTTGTTTTTTTCTATTGTCGGGTTGTTGTCTCTTTGATGCATTCCCCATTTCCATTCTCAATTTTAATGATCAAATTATTCATTTAACTTAAAAAAATCCAGTGGTGGTAGCAATGATTTCCCTTAGATGTCAGATTTACAAATACTTTTTGTTTTGTTTCAAGTGATATAAAAGAGCGGAATTTGAAAATAATATTTTGTTGTAAGCAGTCAGTATGGCCAAAATGTGTAAAATAAATTAAAAAAAATTGCCAACATATAATTATCTTGAAAAAAAAAAGTTAAATTACATAATTAGCTCCTGTTCATGTGACCTTCAATTTATGATATGATTGATGTTCTGATTCCTCTGCTTTTATTCATGTAGTGCCCGTCAAATCTTAGGGCTTTTTTTTTATTTTATAACAATAAACTTTTGAAAACGTTATATCGATTTTTTCATAGTTATTGAAAGAAAAAAGATGGTAGTGTTTAAAGTGTGAACGTTAAGACAAAATTGTTACTGCTAAATGTTCAACATAATTTAAATGTCAACGCACAATCGAACCTAACATTTTTCTGTTTTCTGAGTTATGTTATTCTTATACTTTCAATCTTTAACAGTCTGTTTTAAAAACTAGGTATTTTAAAACAGAGCAAACATCGTTAATTTAACTAGAATTAAGGGTTAATTAAACTGAAGATTGCCTTGTTCGCAATTGTAACACCTGGTTAATTGACTGTATTTGTCGAGATTTGTTCATTTTGGAATAGGTTCAGCTAGTGAAATTGCTTTATCTGAAACAGCAGAGACAAATATATGCGTACCATGCTTTAGAAATTCAATATAATAATCAAGACTATCGTACAAGTTTCCTTTAAAGTCATACTTCAATTGTCCACACACCTCTTTTGTCGGTATCCTCAAATGTACAATTTTATCCTTTATCCTAAAATATAACATTTTTTCGTTCCTTTTTTTAATATAAATTAGTATTTTCGTTGAAATCGTGTTACATACAATTTGATAACGTTTGGGCCTTTTATAGCTGACTATGCGGTATGGACTTTGCTCATTGTTGAAGGCCGTACGGTGAATGATAGTTGCTAGTATCTGTGTCATTTGATCTCTTGTGGAGAGTTGTCTTGTTGACAATCCTACCACAACACGACGAGTGCAAATCAGGGATCATGAACTAACTGACGTTCAAACTTATAAGTTAAACAGGAATAAACTATGCCAAGGCAAATAAATTCTAACAACAATAGACGAACAAGTAATTTAAACTATAATTACAACTATAATTCGTAGAACTCGTTAGCGGTAAAAAAACTTATGACTTGGAACTTTTAAGTAAAACATTAGTATCACCGGACGATATTAATAATATTGAATATTAACCCTGAAGTTTAACAAAAACGGCGGTAAACTAAAATTGAGAACTGTGGTACACATTTTAATACAACCGATGGTTGTTTTAACAATCATGTTTTGAGTGTCTTTTTATGATAACTGATATCTGAATATTTTCAGATATCATTTGCCTACACATATTTTATTCACCTTAAAACTTAAAACCACAAAGCACATTACAATTGATACTTACACAATACTTAATACATAGTTTCCAGTTAATGTTCTACTTTCTCTTACGAAAAAAGCACCATCCCCCATATATCTGTATTTTTGTAGAAGAGTTTCTGCTTCCACGCGTGTCATCTTTCCATGATATCATGGCTCGTTGTTCAATGGCTCGTTAACCTGCAATGATGATTTTCGAAATACTTAGGTTTGGCTTTCTAACTATTTTGATCTGAGCGTCACTGATGAGTCTTGTTTAGACGAAACTCGCGTTTAATGTATCAAATCATTAGCCTGGTACTTTTGATAACATTTAATATTCTAAAATGGGGATTGAGTCAGATTGGGTAATACAGAATTTTAGTATAAAGAAACATATCTGTGTTCCTTCCCATAGTCAATAATTTTGGCAGCTATTGTTTTATATTTCATTGTTTTTCGTTTGTTTTTGAATTGATATTGATGGCAGATCTCAGATGATTTCTCTACATCTTTTTTTATTCTTATAATTAATACTTAAGTGCAATAAATGTAGATTCAAGTGTTAAAATGTTTTTTTTTAAATCTTCAGATGAAGATGAACGCTTGTTGGTTATCAGATATGACCCCATAAGCACCATGCATGTATCAAGTGAACTTGTAATTAAAGATACTACCGACACAGATAAGTCTGCTTCATATTTAGACCTTTTTTTCTCGAAATGACTACTGATGGTAGGTTGAGTACCAAAATTTATGACAATTTTCCAATATTCAACTTTCCATTTCCGTTTAGCAACATCCCAGCGGTACCAACATATGGAGTAAATGTGTGTTTAACTGAAACGTTACTCTAGAGCTAACTCAAAGTACGTTGATTTCGTTGAACGAGGACTACTGCTTTCTCAAAAGTTAATAAGACAGGGCCTTGAATCAATCAAATTAAGGTCATCACTCAAGAATTTTTACGGTTGCCATCATGTGCTGATGCCCATTATGACATAAGTGTATCAGAAATCATATCTGATATTCTTCCTCAGTCATAATAACCTTCCATTATTACCAAACTGAACAAAGAAATAACACGACGGGTGTCGTATACGGTGCAGGAAATGCTTACCCTTCCGGAGCACCTGATTTCACTCCCGGTTTTTAGTGGAGTTTGTGTTGTTTCTTATTTATTATTTATAACTGTTGATGTAAATGTCCTTTCGTTTTTTTTTTGTCTTTGTTAACTCCTCGGTTTGATTGTTATTGTCTTGATTGATAAATAAAACATTTCAACAAAGATGCGTTGGAAAAGACACGTGGAATCAACTTGTTGTAGTGGTTGTAAGCATTTTTAGTTTTAAAATGAACAATGTTTCCTTGTATGGTCGATGGAATTGCGATATGTCATCACAATTCGTATTTACTCAATATCAACGATGGAATGTCAAATGAATATAAGACAAAAAAAAAATCCATATTTTCTATTCCTTTTGTGAAACATTTTTTTTTATTGCAAACACACCAGAAGTTCAGTCTTGCAGTCAGTATCTTCATACATTTTTTAAGAGTGTTGCTCGGTCAATAGTTTTGTATGTTTATTGTGTGCACTATTGTTTTTTTTTTTGTCTTGACCATGGTATGAATATTTGTTTGGTATCGTTTATCTTTTATCTAAAGCTAGACTGTTTGTCATATTAGCTTATTTTGGTTAATAGTATGCAGGATATAATTTAATTTTATAGTATACACTATTGTTTAATAATATCTTGATATCAAATGTCTTTTTTTGTACTCTGGCTTCTGCATCCTTTATTTAAAAAAAGAAAGTTTGGTGTTTCTTTTTTTTTTTGGTGAAAAAAAATCAACTGTTATTTTTGATTTAAGCAAACAAGTCTAAAAAATGGTACAATGCATGTTTTTATCGACCACACTAAAAACAAATTTGGACTGGGTTTTTGTCAAATATATTAGAGAAAACAATTATAAAGAAACAATTTTAATGATTTAAATCACTCAAAATATGTGCACTAAAAAGTACTAGCATATGGTATAACCTTTAAAACTAAAAATAAAATTATATAAGAAAGAAGTTAGTTTAAGAGAAGTATAAGTCCGATGTCAGAATATGAAACAAGAAAATTAAAAACCAATTGTTCAGAGAACAATTGAAGGTCTTTACACCAAAAAAAAAACAGGATTTTAATATGAAAGGTGTAGAATTAAGTTTAAAATGTCATTTCGATCCTCAATTGATAGCTTATTGTATGCTGATTCCAAAAATATATGGTTTCTATACAATATTTTTAAATAAGGGAGATAATTTCTTACTTCCAGTTTGAAAATTGCTATTTCCGATACTATTTGACTATTTACTTGACACTGATTCTAAAAATATCTTGTTCTATATACTTTTATGTTAATAAAGAACAATAAATAGCTACTTCCGGTTTAAACAAGGTCACTTCCGGTTGTTTTTTTCAAGGTTAAATGGTTTGATACCGTTTGCCAAAAGTCTTATGGCTTTATCATGTATACTCATGAGGTAAAAGCAAAGGTCAATATCTAGAACGTCAAATTAAGCTATGACCTTGAAATCAATTTCAAGGTCATTAACCAAGAACCTCAAATCAAAAGACCATAGATCTTAATTATGTTTGGTTAATGAGTTATATCACCATACGCCTATTTTTAAATACCAAAGGGGAGAAAACTCCCTTTTATGTTTAACATACCCTTGTAATCAAAATTTTTTTGTTACGACATGTTGCAAATAACAATTCAGAAAAAAATGATTTGTAGATATCTTATACGGTTTCTGAAAATGAGTGGAAAGAAGCAAAATTCAAAAATTAGAATATGACCTTGACCTTTGACCTTGACCTAATTTTCATTTTTTTTAACCAAGGACCTCAAATCGAAAGACCCTTGGTCTCTAGCATTTATGGTTTATAAGATAGAAATGCATATCACTTATATCAAATGCATAAGGGTAAATAACTCTCATATGGAGCTTTCATATCACTTCGGTCAAAATAGGACAAATCATGCGAAGGATATAACAAGCAATTTTGTAAAATAAATTTGTCATAATATTTTACGGTTGCGAAGGAGATGCGCTAACAAGGAAAACAGTGTTTGAGGAGATAACTCCTACAAAGAAAAGTATTCGTTTACGCAGGGTCAATTTCAAAAGTGCATAAACTGTTCGATATCATATACCAATTATCTAAGCGACATATTGCGAAACAAATGTTTATCGCAAGAACAAAATTAGGCTGAAGAAAAAATAATAATCAGAAGAAAAACAATAGGTCTTTCCACAGAAAAGTGGAAAGACCTAATAAACAAAATGACAATAATACATAAATAACGACAGACTTCTAGCAGCTACTGACAACTCTAGACGTCAATTAAACTGATTGAAATATTTTGTCTTCATCATATCAATATCAGGTACAATTCCTCCTGTTAGGGGTTTAGTATTTTACCATCATAAAATATATGAGAGGAACATAACCCGTGTCATGTCAACACCTAGTTTTAGAATAAATGTATTTAATTCCGATGCAAAGATCCTGTAAGTGAATCAATATTAAAGCCAAAATATGCAATCTTTAATGTTCTGACAACAGTATCGTAACGATATCCCTTTTTAATAAGTCTGTTTAAAGGTTTTGTTAGCTTTTGAAGTGAATACTGACATGTTTGTGCTTCGTAAAGAATACTACCATAAAAGATTGGATGTGAAATACCTGAACGTATAAGATGTCTGCGTGTTAAGTTATATTTACCAATGATTTCCTTATATATATGATAAAAAAAAAAATGTTTTGACTACTTTGTGATATCGAAAACCCAGGTGTAATATTTTTTTCAATAAAACATAATTTTCTGTCGCTAAAAACTAATAAGCTGTGGAGGTCCTGACAAAGTTCAGGATATCATGAAATCGAATAACGGACCCCTCGAATGTTTCAACTATCACAAAAAAATAATTATGGAGGTCCTAAAATATTTCGAGACTCAATCATCTATGGCTAATCTGAATTCGGATAACTGAGGTTCTGAAGTGTTGAGCAAATTTGCGACTCATTTTATAACCTCAGAGAGGATAACAGTTTATAATAATATAATATCATTTTATCTATTTTAGTCCGTTTCTGTGTGTGTTACATTTCAATGTTGTATCGTTGTTCCCGTCTCATATTTAATGCGTTTCCCTCAGTTTTAATTTGTTACTCCGATTTTGTTTTTTGTCCATCGATTTACGAGTTTTGAACAGCAGTATAATATTGTTGCCTTTATTTATTTGATTAAAATTACTACCTTTTTTTTAAACAAATATCAAAAAGTTTTATCGTATGAGAAGTGGTTTGACGTACTGTTGATATAATATTTGGTTCACAGACATCCGTATAATTACATGTAACTATTTTATGTATACAGAAATATTAAAATATTTTATCGCTTGAGAAATGGTTTGAGGTGTTTTGAATCTGAATTTTGGTTCACAGACATCCGTGTACCTACATTTGTACTTCTGTATTTCTAAAGAACCCTCATAATGTTTCATCGTTCAAGAATAGGTTTGACGTGATTAAAATTTTAAATTGGGTTCACACACATTCGTGTACTTTAAAAGATACTCTAATTGCTTAGGACTATTCAATCGAAACAAGGCTGGTACAAGTATATACTTTAAAATGTTCGAATTAATTTTAAATGTAATACATGTATATGTTTAATCAAAAAAGAGGAAACGATAGAAGAGAGGCAATGAAAACCCATCAATCGCAGAAAAAAAAGACTAAACCATGACTAATAAAAAAAAATCCGACACAACAAACACAAATTTACAAAAACACAACATAGAAAATTAATGATTTAGTAGCACGAGTAAGACCCCGTTCACACTAGGACATTTAGATAGATTTAAACTAAATCGGTCCACTTTAGATCGATGTAAGGGCTAATGTAAACGCTTTGAATCGATCTTCAATCGGTCCAAACTTAAACACTAAAAGAGGTAGTTTAGTTTTATCGATCTAAATAGAACCGATCTAACTTTAAATGTGAACGCATAGATCGATCTACATGTATAACGACACAACTACATGTGTATTACATAATGGAGGATCAGAATAAAAGGGCTGATGCATGGACCCACGAAGAAACGGGCCTTTGTATTGAATTATGGTGGATGAAAGAGAACACAATTAATTGAAAAACACACCAAGAAGAAATCTGGAAGTTTTCCGTAGAATATGCATGGATATGAAGGATAGAATATTACACTTTAGTCGGTCACCTCAGGACTGTAGAGGAAGCAATTAGAGATTTAACCTTTGTGTACAGGCAAGTACAAACAAACGGGGAAAAAATCTTCGATATAGTGACGACCCTTCTTTTATAATTTGAGCTATATTGGAAAATTTGATACATCTTTTTAGTATTTTGTACGTAATTGTACGGATGTGCCAACAAAAAAACAACATTTCTTCATAATGATATAAACAATCAACTAGTTTTCACGAATGGCGGTATATTTTTTTGTTTCAATTGATACAATTACGGTTAAAAAATTGAGACTACATATGAATCACGATAAGGATAATTTGACTAATAAATATATATTAAAATATTTTAAAACACAACGATGGTAATAATTGAATACCTGACATCATTTTGTAATCGAAAATAATAGAAAGCTGGACGACCTTCACACAATATGATTTAAGTCATATGATGCTTCAGTTTCAACCAAAAAAGATAAATATTTTAATATACTTAAATGACCAAATTTTACTATAAAACACGTCGGCAAAGACATAATAGACATTCTGTTTAAAGGAAAACGTTTATTTTATTACAAAATTATCAAAACTGTATTGCTTTCAAATTAGTGTTTGCCCGTAACCTAATTCGCCGACAGTTTTTTGTGTATGCGGTGACCTAACCACGAGCTTCTCCTTAAAAATTCGACAACCGCATAGCACAAGTTTGAAGGGAATATCGTGTTGGAAAATATAACAAAATTTAAAAACAGATAATATAGACTGATCCTGAAAGAGAAACATGATATAACAAATTATTTACACCTGTTATTACACCGTGTTATTAACATATAGAAACGCATAGACAATTCTATGGGTACTAAACATTTTGTAAAATGTGTTAAAACGTTTCGTTATGGTTCATATAAGAGTAAATCAACATCAGTTTTTTTTTAAATCATCGTGATTAACATGATTAAGCTGTGAAGGTTTTTTTCTAGATTGTATGTGGTGGTTGAAATTCATTATTGCTACTATATGCACTCTTCCGTTTTTTATACATAATTCTCAGTCGAATAATAAATTACTAAATTGTAACTGTGATTTTAAATAGTTACATGTATTTTCATAAAGTTTATTCAATATTACATCTCTTTTATTTGTATAAATTAAAGTTAATGCAGGTATATACCATTTCAAACTGTTAAAGGGTCACTAGCTACGCGATATATAAAAATTGCCTATATATTTCAATTTTTACAAAATAAGCTAAGAAACATTGATGATGAATTATTCACTTGCAAGAACATAATTCTACCTCATTGAATCGGTATTCGTGTGAACTTCAATTTAATCCCTTAGCCAGAGATTGATAACGCATCCATTATGCGTATTGGGTTTAAAGGAAAAAGAATGTCAACACTGAAAGTAAAACAAAGTTTAATCATTTGATTGACTGACTCGATTCACAAGACCTTGTTCTTATACAGGTAGAATCGATGATTAACATTTATTTGTTAACTATAATATGAAATTAAACAGACCTAGAAAAATCCAATTGCACGATTTCACTTTCTATTTATATCTATATTTATGTTTTATATCGCTAATATGACCATCGGAGGTTTTCGGAGGTCACCTCGATAGTTGATTAAATTGCGTCTAGACTAAAATAGACAAGAAACCAAGTTACATGGTCAACTCGATAGTTAATTAAATGACGTCTAGACTAAAATAGACAAGAAACCAAGTTACATGTTCTCTAGCCCATGCCCTATAAATTGTTTATTTTATACTTTTAATTATTTGGATACCTGTTTTACAGCGTTTTAAATTAAATATGATAATGTTAGTCGAATCAGTGAACGTGAATTTGACAGCTAGTGCCCCTTTAAAGAACGGAACTAAAAGTGCAATATGATAAGTGGCACATTAGATTAAAAAAATGAAATCCGTATATTGAAATTTAGGCCGCAGTTATCTATGTGTTAACATTCATGCTAAAACTGATTTTATTGTCGTTTTTCACGTTCCTTTGCTGGTAGATATAATATTCTAAGATCAAACTAAAACAAATAAATATTTCAAAAGATGTTTCGGATTAATAAAATTAGGGTTCTGAAAGAGACATTTGAGCATTAAGTGTATCAATTTCTAAATCATGATTTGGCTAAACAAGAAACGTTATACATGTTATATACTGATGTGCAGAATTATCAATTCCATGGAAAAATAAATTGCTACATACTTTTTTATAACAAGAATATATTTGTTTCTAACAATTGGCGTTAAAGTCAAAGCAACGTCATGTTTAATTTATATCCTGTAATTCTCTCTAGCTTTCCAGCCAGTTTTCAAATATTGACAACGCCAAACAAATTAATCTTATATCTATATAACTAAAACATGTCATGTGTTTTAGCTACACATGCAAGTAATTTATAATGATTGAACTAAAATCATGGATAACCATTAACTGCATAAAATAATTTAAGAGCCTTGATATTGGTTAGAAAGGAATGTTCCTTTTTTTCACAAGGAATTACATCATTTGAACTCATGTTTGATGTGGTGTTATTTTGTTATCCTTTTAAAAATAAAAATTGTCTATTGTCTAGATTATTAACAAGAATAAAAGATACGGATTTCCGCGAGAAAAAAAATTAGGACATTTAAAAGATAATGAGTAATTATTTTACAATTCTGTAATTTATAAATCGCAAATTATGAATGCTGTCGACCCTTTCATCCAAGATTCTTTGACAATTACCAGCGATTTTCTGTTTCTGTCGATGCAGATGGAAAAATAACAATGTTTTTTGTTTGTTAAAGTCTTAATAACTGTTAAGAAACATCTTAAACTTGTGAAATAGCCCAACTAGGAGTGATTCATTTGTTTGTCTTTTTTTTGTCTTTTTTTTTATTTTAGTTTGTATTTATTTGTTTAGGTAGTAGTCTTGACAACTATTTACAAACATGCTCATATCCGTTTCGAAGGTGTATCGCAATGAATTAAGTAGTTTCTTAAAACTTTGAAGTTTGTTATTATGTTTCAACGCATCCGGGTCCATTAGTAAGTTTGCAATAACCATACTATATGGATTTATATGTTAATTATGATATTTTTAAGCTACTTTTATATGTTCTAAATAATATATTTTCCTCTCACGACCTGTATTCCTCTTCCATGTGTGACGATGCTGCTAGTTAAATGATAATGTTGTTGTTTTTTTGGCAAAGTCATAATAACTGTATTCATCTGAGACTAGGAATGATCCATTTTTATTAAAAAAAAAAAAAAAATTTAGTTTATATTTATTTGTTAGGATGGGAGCCTTGGCAAATATTTACAAACATGCTCATATCCGTTTTCGAGGGCGTGTCGCAATGAATTTAAAAGTGTCTTAAAACTTTAAAAGTACTTAAAATATGTTTTTAATGTAGTTCAACGCATCCGGGTAGAGTAATCACTCGTCTGTGGTCAACCAAAAGAGATTCGGGTATATATATATACATTCATATTCCAATAAACCACATTCATCTTGCCGACATTCTAGCGGAAGTATCAAAATGCTTCTACTGTATCTCTTTTGTGTTTTAATACCACTAACAAATGCCTTGTCTTGGAAAGAAGGTAAGAATAAAATGTATTTAAGGATGTCGTCAAGTCAAATTAAAAAAATCTAGAATTTAAAATCACATCAGCTAAGGAACAAAGTAAGCTGAAAATATCTATAGGTGATGGAACTCCTTTTAGAGATATTTGATTTTTAAAAAAATGCCGGAAAAAGATTGACTTGGACTTTACCCTTATATTTAGCATTGGCATTATTTGGGTCTCAAATCGTAAGAAAAGAAATGTTCAATCTGCCTTAATTTTGGTAAAGACCTTTTATAAGCTATTTAAGTCTTCTATGAAAAGAAAAGGGGTGCTATTGGTCAAAATCTTTTACCCTGTATCGTAAGAAAAAACAACAAGGAGTCCGAACATCTGACATAAATTCCTAAACTTGACATGACTACAGTCCCTGTAACGTAAAAGTTAACACTTTTTTCGTTCGGGAAAAAAATGCCGGAAAAAGATTGACTTGGACTTTACCTTATATTTAGCATTGGCATTATTTGGGTCTCAAATCGTAAGAAAAGAAATGTACAATCTGCCTTAATTTTGGTAAAGACCTTTTATAAGCTATTTAAGTCTTCTATGAAAAGAAAAGGGGTGATATTGGGCAAAATCTTTTACCCTGTATCGTAAGAAAAAAACAACAAGGAGTCCGAACATCTGACAAAAATTCCTCAACTTGACATGACTACAGTCCCTGTAACGTAAAAGTTAACACTTTTTTCGTTCGGGAAAAAAATGCCGGAAAAAGATTGACTTGGACTTTACCTTATATTTAGCATTGGCATTATTTGGGTCTCAAATCGTAGGAAAAGAAATGTACAATCTGCCTTAATTTTGGTAAAGACCTTTTATAAGCTATTTAAGTCTTCTATGAAAAGAAAAGGGGTGATATTTGGCAAAATCTTTTACCCTGTATCGTAAGAAAAAAAAACAAGGAGTCCGAACATCTGACAAAAATTCCTAAACTTGACATGACTACAGTCCCTGTAACGTAAAAGTTAACACTTTTTTCGTTCGGGAATCGTACGTACAGCGTTCGGTCATCGTTCGTATATAGTTCGGTCATCGTTCGTACAGCATTCGTATAGCGTCCGTACAACGTTTGGTCAGCATCCGTTCATCGTTCTTTCATCGTATGGTAAATGTCACCGTTGAGGGTTTTGTATAACGTATGCTTCATGGTATCGTTAATCGTTTTATTTGTCGTATGTTTTATGGTATGGTTTAGCGTTTAGCGTTTCGTTTATCGTATGATATGTGATATCGTTTAGCGTTTCATCAATCGTATGGTTTATCGTTTTGTTAAGCGTCTGATATACACGTATGTTAGGGTTTTATTTCAGAAAGTTATTTAAATTCAATATAAAAAGATGCGGGATAAAAACAAAACAATTATTAGTTTGGATTGGATTAAATCTCCAACTAATATCATTTTAGAATATATAAAAACGGACGGGAAACGTTTCCTTCCATCACATTTTGACATGAATAACATGAGACCAAATACCGCGATATAAGTTTGAGAATGGGAATGGGGAATGTGTCAAGTTCCATTTATTGGCGCAATTCATATTATAAAAAAGAAGAGATGAGCGCGATTCAAACCTTTACAATATGACAAATTACACCTAACCGTTTGACAAACCAGTAAATTCTTCGCTCGGGGATATACACTTGACAGTAATCTTCATTTAGTAACTTTACAATACTTAGCCGTGTCATTTCCGTATATTGTTCATGTAGATAGCACGTGTGATACATGTATATACACCAGAAATACTCATTCAAGTGACTTTTATTTTTAGAAGAACTTCATATCGGGTACATAAACATAAAATTACAATTGTTAAAAATCTATTAATAAGTTCAAATGATGTTTTATTAAATGCACTTAGGTATGTATTTGTAAACTTATGTTAATTCGTTATTTCATGTATCTTTTTTTGGGGGGTTGCTTCAATTACTAATTTATCCTATTGATTTATTCGTAAATCGAAAAACCCACAAATCTGAATAGAATCATATGGCATTGATTGATTTCTCAAACTCAAAACTAGTTATACATGTACATTTGATGCCTCTTAAATTTTATTTTTCTCGTTGGGTTGCTTGTTCATTTACTGACGTTTACGCTATATTCTTTTGTTCGGTATTTGTGAAAAAACGCTCATCTATCAATGTATCAAGAAATATAATACTCGTAAGTCAGGAAGATTGTTTAACTTGCTATACATTGTTCGTATATGTACAAACATAAAATAAAATGAAACACTTTAAAGCGGTCTAAATTATGCAGTGCATTTTGAAAATATAGTTTTGAAAAAACGGTTATTTTTGTTTCATACTTTTTCTGTCCCTTTTCTTAAACATTATGACACGTGTCACTGGTTAATATAGAACTAGTCAACCATGAATAATCCCAAACAACAAATTTTCAAATCATCCGTAAGTTAGGGAATGACAACATGTTGCATGTTTTGTATTTTTAGTGACATAACATAGCACATATATAGCGGACATATTTAATTATTGCATGTGTCTGATTTATTTGAATATATGTACTTATTTATTTGAATATATGTACTTATTTATTTGAATATATTTACTTATTTATTTATTCATTTATTTATTCATGTATTCGTTAAAACTGTTCCACAATGCGATATTTTCAAGAGGTTAGCTAAGATAACTGCTATTCTACGCCATAGAACAAATGTGTTGGTCCGAACTTTTATGTTTGAGAGGGGACAATTATAATGCATCAATTTGTTTATTGTCAATACGGTTTGAAATCAATTGAAAAAGTCCCGGCTCCCCCCCTTAAAATGGACTTGATTTCTAGCTATATTGCGAAAAGGATTCATCTTGTCTTTTATCTTATCGTTGTTTGTTTCACTCTTGATTGTTAACCTTTCTCAAAGACTCATATATAGCGTTTTAGTCATTAAAACATGTTGATCATTGTAAGTAGCATTAAGAAGTTCAACGTGCATGTCACATAATTAATACGGTGATATTGTTTTTTTATTAAACACACTTTCTGTGATAATACATATCAAATTTATACCTGTTACTATAAGTTCTTGGGGAATGCAGTGACAGATATGTCATTTATTAAAAAAGTTGATATACTCCGAATGAATGACTGTAGATGAGCAAGAATGAAGCCAGTTCAAGGAAAGATATATTTCATGTGTTTTTTTATAATAACTAGTTGTAATGGCTGATTTTGTGCTGTTTGAAGTACACGTATTACATACTTTTTACAATACAGTGGGTGAACCTATGGACATAGTGGAAATTCCTCAAACTGATTGTTTGTCTAAAGATGTATTTGTTCACGAACATCATTATTGACGTAACACCCGCGTGTTTCTTGCCTGAAAACTTAAATGGAAAGATAGAACCGAGCAAAAGTAGAGACTCAGAATGTTGAAATAGCAAGTGTCAGGAAATAACGTATATTTCGCGCATGTTTTTAAAATAATTCACCAATCCTTGGTATCATTATGTTGAAATATTACATTTGATAACAATGTTTGGATCGAAATTGGAAGCCTCGATAAGGTCCTTGCGCTCTGTGTTTCCTAGGTCTCAATAGGAATGAAATCCAAAACATTTTGTCAACCTTCACAAAAAGTACTGATAAAGTTTGATTTTTAATGTAAATTTTAATTACTAATGAGTAAAACATGACAAAAATCGTTCAGTTTACATCCATCACTCCCCACTCCCCCCTCCCAAGAAAAAATACAAAAACAAAACAATTCGTTTTTTTGTTGTTGTATATCTTCATCTCAATGTTTAAAGTAATTAATAACTATAATTAAAGAACAAGTTTGGTATACGTCAAGAGGATGACAACAACCTACCGACACAAAGAAAAAGATATCAAGTGGTCATCATATGTCCTGCAAAAATTTTAATACAACAAGTCAAGCTCCTAGATAAGTAACGATAATTCGTTTTTGTCATGGAGATGAGGATGGTCGGGGGAGTTTTTGCATATGTCACGTCTTGCTATGCTGCATTATATGTTTTGCACAGCTTTGTGACATTTTTCTATCAGTTTTTTAAACAGTTTTTGTTCTGCAATTTGACGGAGAGGATATTTTGTTTGCTTTTGTTATTTTCAGTTCTTACCAGGCCTCCATAAATTATCAATATCTCTCCTCAATCAAATAGTCATCACACAGAGTCTGAAAAGCATTGAATAAATTTGAATTTATCATAGAATATCAAAGAGGGCTATACACACTTAATTTCCCCTAAATCGCTGAGAGTCTTAAAAAAGCTATATGTAAATTCAGTAGAGAATATTAAAGATTAAAATAAAAACTAAATTTCCCCTATAACATTACTGTTAAACGCACATGAACGTGTTGCGGGATTGAATAAAACTTTATTTTATTTCATAAAATCTATAAAAAAAAACAATGAATAAACCGAAGGGTTAAGGAGGCTCGCGGGTATAAAATTTTCAGAAAAAAATCAAACGTTTATTTGTCATTACAAATTTTATTAATTACCTTAAGAAATTGTTACTTTATCATATGGTACAAAAATTATTCCAAAAAATCAATACGTGTTGGCCCCAGATGACTTTTAAAATGTAGATATCATTGAAAAAGCTCCAAATTATCTCCCTTTGGTGCAAAAATGCCATTTTTTGGCATTAAAATTTAAATATCTTTTTTAACTCATCGGTGACCTATATTTTTTATTGTTTTTTTCGAAAAAGCTGTACATAAACTAAATGATTGTAAAATTTTAGCCATTTCTGTAATTTAGTTCTTTTTTAATTTCTATATGACCGCTTTTTCTCTTATTAGTTCAACAGAAAAAAAGGACATTAGCAAAAATGCATGCTCTTTTCAAAGGCAGATTGTGAGCGTAAATGAACGGTGACCCAATTTTTTTATTTCATTTTTCTATTAGGTATAAGACAAAGTTAATTTATACAAAAATATAGCAAAATCATATATTAAATTAAAAAATTGATTTAGACCCGCGAGCCCCCTTAATATTAAACAAATGATATATAGACTGTACGTTGCCCTCTTTATTTGTTTCATGATTATTTTTGTCGATTGTCTCACTTACGTATATCCTGTATCTTTTTTAATGAACATATGCACAAGATTTATAGAGTGCTTCTTTACTAGACATGTGCCATTTCAGAAAAAAGATTATATGGTTAACGGTTCGGAGTCCAAACAATTTGTCCAGCAGCATACCTTTTTTTCAGCTTACCGATTCAAAATAATCCAATGTAACGAGCTGGTTAATTACATACAGAGTATATATACATTATTAACCAGCGTCCTCAATATGCATATTTATTTGTGCTGTACAACGCACCAATCACATACATTTTATTTTAATTTAATTCTAGCAAAATCGACAAAAGAAATAATATTCGAAATCTTCTTCGTGATGTATACAGAATAAAAGAGAGGAACGGATACAGTGCAAAAGAAGAGGTAAGTACAGTTTATATCACTGACATAAAATTCGACATAATATGTTCCTCCTAAAGTGAAGAAGAAACTGCAACCCTTTCTAGAACACACGAGTCCTATCCGGTGTTTTTATGGGATTTGTTTTTGGCTTCATATTTAGTTTTTTCGTGTGGTGTTCTGTCGAATGCTTGTCTGTTTTTCATCGAATGAGGGTGTTACACTGACCGCTTCTATTGAATTTTGTTTTCTGTTTCTCTTTTTTTTTCTATTATTCACGGTGTTGTTTGTTTTTTTTCCCTTTAAATTATCACTTCTTTCTTATTCTCCCTTTGCTTTATTTTCCCCTTTGTTCATGTACTTGTATATAAATTCCCGTTGTTGGTATTGTTTGTCTTTCTATCTGAATGAAACACAGTTACTTTGACAGAAAAGCCTTTTGAAATGGTAGGTTTTTGTCGTAATGATACAGACCTTTCAATATTTGAAAGCAAACATTCCATTAGCTGAAGTAATTTCCAGATGATAGAGTAGAACAGAGCCCTACTTGATAAATCCTTGTTAGCAGAGCGCGGATACATAATTTGTATTTTTTAATTACTTGTAAACAAAGCGCGGACACATAATCCGTATTTTAATCACGTTTAAGGTGGTACCCGACACTTTCACTAAAATTAATTTGGCTCGTTTAATTTTCATAAAATGTTGTTAAAGTGTTTACTTTGACCCTTTAACAAAAATATAAAAAAATTAAAAACTGTTTTGTCAGAAAAAATACACTGGTTATAGAGCAGTTTGACAAACAACAATTTTGATCATTGAGAAGCTTTATATTCCTTTTACAACACAACGTAATTAAATTGATTCACAGAGTTATCTCCCTGTAGTGTTATGTACCACCTTACAGGTTTGACATTTTAAAATGTGTAATCAGACTCAATTTGGTGATTCAATGTGTACAACAGCATTGTTTTGCATCAATGCACGATATGCATATGGTCGTTTTCTGCATTAATATGGAAGGTTGCTATAATTCAGTATTTAGCGCCCCAGTTTCCATTTAAATAAGATAGCAAAGTGAATTGTCTGGAAAGCCCTATTAATTTCCGATATCTCTTTGAAACGCACTAAGGATGGTTTGAACTTACTACAGTGCTAAAGAAATGAACTTTCAAGGTAATAAATGAGTAATGGTGTATCATCTTCAAACATTGATATTCTGATTGAAAAAAGTAATTAAGGAATCAATATTTAAGAGTTTAAATGTGAATATTATTATTTACTATTTGTTTTTGTTTTTAGCAAGAAAATAAGAAGAAATTAGCAGACTCGAAAACACAAGATTTACGTAGAATGCAAGAAATACTACAACGATTAAATGCCAACCTGGAAGAGAAGCAAATTAAAAAAATAAACCTTCTACTCCAACCTGTTCCAGAAAATAAACGCAGAGACAGAAAAGGTCATTTTAAGTTAGAAAATAATCAACGTCAAACACCGAGGAAGAATAAAGGTCGTAAGAGTGAAAAATATTATTTAGAACATCCAAAGGTAACTTTAAATCAATACCATATCAAGTGGAATTTTCAAACTAACCATTTGATTCAGATGCATTCAACTAAAATGGTACTTTTAAAGACACTTCTAATTTTATTGCAACCCATACTGAAAAAGGATACATGCATGTTTATATTTTTCCAAGGGCTCCAACCCTACTTAATGAATATAAACTAAAATTTAAAAAAATCGAATAAATGGAATACTTCTACTTGGGATATTTCATGCGTCTCAGATGACTACTGACAATCATTATGACTATGCAAAATACTCAATAGTATTTTTTTTCCAACTGCATCGACAGAAACAGAAAATCATTTACATTTAACATGTTTAAATCGTACAAAAGGGGAGGAATGCATTTTACCGTCAGACTTTAAATATTTTTTTTTCGACTATCGTTAACGTAGACTTGATAAAATGTGTATCAGTGTTCGTCAAATTATTGTTATTTTTATTTGTCGTTAATAACAAGAAGAACAAAAATCAGTTTATTTCGTTTTTCGTTAGTTTTTACCTTAGATCATTAAATACCTACAAGCACAGGACGCAAAACAACGAAACCCTAAATGTTGGCCTAAATTTTAATACCCGGATATGTTTGTTTTGTCACTAATGTACAACTTATAATATTATTGCAACTTTAATTTCATTGAATGACAGTGTGCAATGTCGTTCTCATATCTATTAACTTTTAAAAGATATCAATAAAAGAAATATGATATTGAATAAACTCAATTAGAATGCAGGTACAGATATAAATATTTAACATCGCAGTTGACATTTTGGTAATTTATTATTCGTCATGCGGATATGAATTAGTATTGCCAATGCGAGAAATACCGGATGTCACCCTATTCCAATTGCCTCTAAACGGCAGCAATTTTGTTTTTCTTTAACATTGAATGCACATACATGTTTATCATGTATATGCATCAAAATACATCTTTCTATGTTTTTTATTTTTATTTTTCTCATTTGTACTGTTTCCATGGCAACGGCGAGAAAATTCAAAAGATGGATAGCATATCTTCACACGCAAAGGATCATTTCCACAAAGTTTCATTCAATTTGGAATACTTTCCAATTTTACACATTCTTTCTGTTTTCATGGCAACGGCGACCATCTTAGAAATGCCAAATCCCGATTGCACATCTGCACATGGGGGTTAACATTATTCATAAGTTCCATTATAATTGGTCCATACAATAGTCTTGACAAACAAGTGTGGAATGATAAAGATGATAAATGAAAAAAGAATTGAACAATAGCAATATGTCACTCGACTTTAGTCAAGGTGACATAACCATGAGTGGATATAGTAGCAATGATCATTTATTTACTCTTGTATGAACCATAACCTTAGGTTTTTATGCCATACATAGGGCCATTATGTTGGTCTGTGCGTCCGTTCGTCCTTTTATACGACCGTTCGTTAGTTCGGTCGTCCGTCTGTCCCGCTTCAGGTTTAATGTCTTTGGTCAAGGTAGTTTGTGGTGAAGTTGAAGTCCAATCAACTTGACACTTAGTACATATGTTACCTATCATATGATTCTTCTCATTTTAATGCCAAATTAGAGTTTTTAACCCGATTTCACGGTCCACTGAAGATCGAAAATGATAGTGCGAGTGGGGCATCCGTGTCTTATGGACACATTCTTGTAAGAATGTTCCATGCGTTTCCTCATTATAATTAAACTTTATTATACCAGCTGTAAATGATTTGGCATATTGTTCTTTTTCTCAGAATCTGTCTATACCATCTGTTTTCCACATTTGTATATTTTTATTCAACACGATTTTTCCCTTCGAAATATGCAATTTTCGATTTTCTAAGAAGAGGGTCATGATTTGGTCACTGCATACGAAAAATTGTCCGCATGTCATGGTACAGTATAATTCAATAGCAGTAATTTTTGAAAATGTTTGAGAAGACAGAAAGTAACCTTTGAAGTTCACGAATGTTTTGTGAACTGTGTATCTAATTTAAAATTTAAAGCACATCGAACCGTTTTCAAACGATGAACATTTTGATGTTTCTTTAGAAATAAATTAGTTAGTACACGGATGTCGTCTGTGAACCAAATATCAGATTTAAAGCACGTACGTCAAAGCATTTCTCAAATGAAGAATAAAATTGAGAATGGAAATGGGGAATGTATCAAAGAGACAACAACCTGACCATAGACAAAACAACAGAAGAAGGTCACCAACAGGTCTTCAATGTAACGAGAAATTCCCGCACCCGGAGGCGTCCTTCAGCTGGCTCCTAAACAAATATATACTAGTTCAGTGATAATGAACGCCATACTTATTTCCAAATTTTACACAAGGAACGTAAATTAAAATAATAAAATTATTATATGTCTTTATACATAAAATAGGTATTTCATGGATGACTGTGAACCCAATTTTGAATATATACAGAACGTCAAACTATTTTTCCAACATTGAAACATTTTTATATTACGTTAGAAATAAAGCAGTTTGGCTGTTATCAAATAAAACGATATAACATCACTTAATTATCCTCTGCGTGCATAGTATGAGCGTGGATTTATTCAAAACTAGTGTATTGAGTAAGATTCTAAAGTATTTCATTACCTCCATAATTACAATCCAGCGTAACTTAAGATCATTCAGAACCTCCAAAGTTATCAGTGCCTCCATATCTAGATTTTATGACATTCTGAAACATTCCAGGACCTTTATAATTCGATCTCATGATGTCATTAAATATTTCAGAACCGCCAGAATTTGATTTGAGGATCTTGGAACATTTCAGGACCTGCTAAAATAATCAGTCAAACTTACTTTATGTCAGGGGTCATTTAACATTTCAGGATATCTTTGATATTGATGGAGTTCCACAATAATACATGTTAGGACCTCCAAAATTCATTTTCAGAATGTCCTCAGATGTGTATGGAGGTCCATAATTATTTCATAATATCTACAATTTGGGATATATACGAGGAATTATTAGAGAAATAAAATTGAATACATATTACATTTTTTACGTTATTAAGACGAAAGCAGCAAAGTGGAATTGATCCAATTTGAACAAAATGAATGGCAAAACCTTTTTTGAGTTTTACTACATAGATAATTATGTTTTAAGAAAATAATACTTATCTGAATGGCACTGGGCTCGACGAAAACCCGTCTGCATAGTTTATCTGTATCATAAATTCATAAAAACAGTACACGTGATATGTTTTTTTTCTTATTTCATTCAAAAATTATACATTAGAGTCTGGTTTTTTTTCATTCTACATAACAAATATATGACAGAAACAGTAAAAGTGGTATTTCAAGAGTTGCATTTTGTATCCACTGATTATTTTTATTAATAGTTTAACTGTTTCCAGGAAATATCAGCTGGCAACCCTCTAGAGAATGTTGTTGAAGCCATGGAAATAGAAACGAACTGGCATTTTGTATACACTGATTATTTTTATTAATAGTTTAACTGTTTCCAGGAAATATCAGCTGGCAACCCTCTAGAGAATGTTGTTGAAGCCATGGAAATAGAAACGAACGGGCATTTTGTATACACTGATTATCTTTATTAATAGTTTAACTGTTTCCACGAAATACTAGCTGGCAACCCTCTAGAGAACGTTGTTGAAGCCATGGAAATAGAAACGAACGGGCATTTTGTATACAGTGATTATATTTATTAATAGTTTAACTGTTTCCAGGAAATATCAGCTGGCAACCCTCTAGAGAACGTTGTTGAAGCCATGGAAATAGAAACCAACGGACATTATCACCAGGTTATTATCAGTATTGTATAGGTCATTGTATTTGTAAACGGTGAAACTGAAATCATCCCTTCGTAAATTTTACGGACGCCATCACCAGTTGGTTTACTGTTATGGAATTACCGTTTCAAAAATGATATCGGATATGTTCCTCACGTCGTTACTACAATTCCCTTCCCTTTCATAAATGTGATCTACCGAATTAGACTATTTACCGGATTTGTTATCACATAAGCAACACGACGGGTGCCACATGTGGAGCAGGATCTGCTTACCCTTCCGGAGCACCTGAAATCACCCCTAGTTTTTGGCGGGGTTCGTGTTGTTCATTCTATAGTTTTCTATGTTGTGTCATGTGTACTATTGTTTGTCTGTTTGTCTTTTTTGTTTTTAGCCATGGCGTTGTCAGTTTGTTTTAGATTGATGAGTTTGACTGTCTCTTTGGTGTCTTTCGTCCCTCTTTTATTATAAAAGTCAACTGTTTAGGTTATTATACATCCTTGGCTTTCAAATATTCTGCTTTGAGCGTTCCTGACGGAAAATCCAGAAGAGCACGTCGGATGTATGCAATTTATAGCGTGTTGTTTTTATTTGTTACAGCATTGCAAACCTCTGTTGGGGGATTATCAGTCCCCGGGGGTACCATCAGCTCAGTGGTTAGGACTTTGGCACTTACATAATTTATAACAAACTTTTCTAAAATTGTCCGTTTAGAAATTTAGAAATTAAGTTTTTGACTCCCTCAGGCAAAGTTAACCTTTAGGCGTTCCTAATGAAAGTAAGTTCAGAAAGGCGCTTCGGGTGCATGACATTTATATGGTGATGTTTTCATTTTTTATATTGACAAAATCGCTCAGAGGGTGATAGACAACCTTTTTACACCGTGAAAAAAATGTCAAAAGAAGAGTAACATTCTGCTCTTTCACTTTGCTAGCTTTCTGTTATTTAATATACTGATAACTATGGAATTTCATTCGACTTTCATACAAGTAAAATGTTTAGCCAGCTATAAAACCAGGTTTAATCTTTTTCTACATAAGAAAATGCCTGTACCAAGTCAGGAATATGACAATTCATTTCAATTCGTTTAACATGTTAAATGTTTTTGAGCTTTTGATTTTGTCATTTGATAAAGAGCTTTCCGTTTTGAACTTTCCTTGTGGTTCGGTATTTTTGTTATTTTACTTTATTTTACTGTCCATTTTCCGTGGAAAAAGTTAAAGTTGACACCAACAAGGTGTTGATATTATGAATAACAGTAGATACGTTTCTTTACAGGCTGATGGTGCTAAGCCTCTACAGAAAGCGAAACTCATAGGGGACAACCATGATGACGACTTAATAGTTGAAAAGGTAACAATACACCATCATCGGTTATCGGTACTGCATATACAATTACAGTAGCCACGAATCAAAATCTGAATTTTACGATTGCAAAAAATAAAAATGTCTATACACGATAGCAAAATCAATTGTTTTGAATGGCAATAGGGAATGCAGATCTTAATGTATTTTCAAAAGAGATAGCAGATAGTAGGGTGGTAAAAGTATGCATGTAAATTATGAAGAACGCTCATACTCTCACATTTCCCTGTTCAGGATTTGAAAATCTGAATCCAAACCCTAATTTGGCATCTATAATACTAAAATTACGAGGTCCAATTTGTCAGCCGTCATGACGTAAAAACGACGAATCACAGAATTCAACTTTATATATAACTAATATAGTACAAAGGTGTAGATTAAAAATTACACCACTCCAGGCCCTTTTGTTTTACACGTAATTAATATTGCCAATAATTAAGAAGTTCCGGGTCGAGTCCAATACCGATACCAATAGTATATTCACCTGTTACCTATTACCTTATCTGTATGTTCCGCATCTGCCAGGCGCACCACCAAACGGTGTAGTCAGGATTAATATGCTATATACACTTCAATTTGTTAGAGGGCATGACGTAAAACAGCGAATCAAAGAATTCAACTTTTTTAAAACTAATATAGGACAATGCTGTTGATTAAAAAATACTCCATTCCATGACCTTTTGTTTTCCAAATAATTAATATTACCAATAATTGATAAGTTCCAGTTCGACGGGTTCAAATAAAAAGATTTGAAAGCAGAGGAAAAACTGTGTATCTTATAATCGGCATGACTTTATCAGATGACAATACTAATACTAAAATAAGGCTTGCGCATAGTTATATACTTTAATTCAGTCACAGACCCGTAATATCACGGGTGTGTTCTAGTATTCTATAAAAAGTCAACACTGCAAATAATTTATTTGCAAAGTTTCAAGTTTATGTGATTACAAATTCATTGTAGACAACCTTTAGTCTTAGGTATATGATTTTTATTATTTGTTGTTTTCAACTAATAACCAGCTTCTTTTAGAGTACTCTTGGGTCTGTATTTAGTGTCCTTTTTATTATTAGTGATGAGGGATGGATATATACCCTGACATGTCCTGTCTGTGTCTTTGTTTGGTTTTTTTCTTTTTGTATCGATCGGATGAGTTAAGCCTTTTTCAACTGATTTGTATTGTTTGTTCTTATGTTGTGCTGTTACACCACCGATACAGGTTAGGGAAGGGTTGAGCGCTCCTAAACATTTTTCAGCCCGCCACATTCTGTATGTGCCTGTCCCAAGTCAGGAGCCTGTAGTTCAATGGTTGTCGTTGGTTCACGTCTGTGATATTTGTTTGTTCGTAAATTGTTTTGTTATAGATAAGGCTTTAATTTTCTCAATTGATTTGTTTCATATTTTTGATGTCGGGGCCTTTTATATAGCCGACTATATGGATTTTTCTCGTTGTTGACGGCGGTACGGTTGCCTATAATTGCTTACCACTTTATTTGAACTTTGGTGGATAGTTGTCTAATTGGCAATCATACCACATCTCCTTATTTTGTTTTAACCAACACTTATACACTTATATATTTGTTATATAGAAGATATCGGATGTATTCCTTATGTCGTAACTACAATCCCGTTCCCTCCGCAGGAATGTGACCCACCGAATTATACTTTTTAACTTTGATTGTGACATTTTTACCGATTGTGTCTCTTTGTTGTGTTTACGCATCATTTTCGATATTTTTTAAATGTGATGCGACTGTCGTACAAGTGATAGGTTTAGCGCTGTAAAACCAGGTTTTATCCACCATTTTCTACATTTGAAAATGCCTGTTCTAAGTCAGGAATATGACAGTTGTTGTCCATTCGTTTTTTATGTGTTTTGTCATTTGCTTTTGCCATGTGTTTATGGGCTTTCCGATTGAATTTTCCTCGGAGTTCAGTATTTTTGTGATTTTGCTTTTTATACCTGATAGGAGAAGGACGACATAGAGACCGGGAAATAAAACGCCCATATTACCGTTAGTTGGGCATAGAATAGATAAATGCTTGGCACATTTTGTTGTAAGAGTCTATAAAATATTAACACAACTAGATGGGTTCTGTAAATTCATTGGTTAATCTATAAACGCATAGATAAATTACAATTAAAACGTGGCAAAGCCAACAATTTCTAAAGGTGAGTATCCCTAAAAAAATATGTACAGATACATATTAATCATCTAACTGTAACCTGATTTCATGACATTTTTACATAATTGAAGAGGTTGGTTTTATATTCAGCCAGCCTTGAAAGACTGCCTGTACAGTTTATATCAAGTATGATAACATAAATATTATAATAAACGTCTCTAGATGATACTAAAGTTAAACAATATCTAATGCGGCATTCACACCGTGCCGGTTATTGCTCCCGTTTGAGATAAGACAGCGATAAGACACGAAATGTGAAAAAGTCGGATAAGTATCCACAATGATTTGGAATGTCCAGTCATTGTCTGAACGCAGTCTGATATGTTCGTTACCGATTCCTACGAATCGGAATGGTCCAGAGAGGTCGGCATAACACCTCAACAGTTAGATGCGTTCCATAACATTCGGGGAGACTCAGCCGATTATGTCAAGTTGGATAACAATCGTCACTATGTCGTGACTATGTCGTGACAGATTCGGCTAAATATGTTAACAATGTTGTGTGTTTTCCGGACGGTGTCCTGTAGAACGGGTATGTCATTGCTGTTTTTTAGCCGATTGAGGCCATATTGCAATCAGATCTTGTCGATTGCGAACCGTCTTTACCAAAACCGTTCCGGAACAGTCCCGCTATAATTACGAAATTCGGCAAAAATACCCGCGTCAGAATCTCGAATATTACAGAACACAATACGACTGAGCATAGACCAAACAGTTTGCAATGCGGTATATCAGTATGTTATAGGATTGCATTTCGACAGTACCTGATCATCCCGAATATAGCGACAGTTCTTCTTACGGATATTTCCCGTTAGCGTCGTTCATTGTCTGGTCACCGTCTGATATCTGTCGGATGACATTCGGTATAATCGGGACGCTGTCGGGACAGATTCTGTCATGTTTCATCACGTGAGAGATACAAGTCGGATTAATATCGGATTGAGAATCGGATAATCGAGACAGATTCGACTGGACGCGTATTTGCTTGTTGTATTGATTTAATCAATGTTTTTACAAATTTTAATTTAAGTTTCAATTTTCAGCCACGATTTACGGGATCGTGATCAGATTTTTTACAAATTTGAATCGGCAAAGATCCTGTCAAGGACGGCAGTAAAAATCGTGAATGTGTGACCCTGGCTTTAAGCAAAAATACTAGTTTTAACCATGTTAATTGTGTATTAAAAACAATCTTATTATCTGTATTAAAAATAAAATGAATTACAATATACGTTGAACCACAAACGTCAAAATCATGCAATCACGTAGTGGAATTAACTATTTGTGGATTCTTAAAAATTCTAAATATAACTTTTGGACTAGTTTAAATCTCGGTCTATTTCTGAAATTTATACTTACATGCTTTTGATTTTCTAACCCTGTATGCTAACATTGCCTATGTAAATTTTGAAATTGTTTGTATGCACATTGAACGACAAATTCATGTGACGTATACAATTTTCTGACGTCAGACACTCAAATCAATGAATGTGTTCGTAGATAGTAGTTGTTTTTGTGTTCTGTTAAATTGTTCCTTTTAAAATTGTTATACGATGATGACTGATGTACCCATATTTTGACTATTTTATTTATTGTGTCTGTTTATTTAACGCATCAATGTAAATATAACGGAATTTGATGAGATTGTCATTAAAATGAGAGGGTTAGCGCTATAGAACCAGATTTAATCCACCATTTTCTACATTTGAAAATGCCTGTACCAAGTCAGGAATATGACAGTTCTTGTCCATTCGTTTTTGATACGTTTTGTTATTTGATGTTGTCATGTATGTGATGGTGGACTCTCCGAATTGATTTTCCTCTAAGTTCAGTATTTTTGTGATTTTACTTTTTAATAATCGTCGAGTACTTATGATAGTGAGATTTAAGTTATTCGGTAACAGGAAATTCATCAACAGTTCGTCAATTTCTGTCTTTAAATAAGCACAGCATCTTATCTTCTTCTGCATCGTTCAGCGAAGATATTTCTATTACTTTATTTTTTTTTCAAAAGCGATAGGTTGTGAAGACTTTAACAGAGAAACTGAATATGTTTATATTCATGTAGTTCTTTTGGAGAGAGAAAAAGAATCCGACATTTATTTTAGGCTACTCGCTTACTTTAATTTTTTGATACGATCAAAAATCTTGCAAACATTATGTTAAAACAAATCATCAAATTATCAATAGTAATCAATTTGGAATAGCAAAGTGTATCTACATTTATAAATAAATATCAATTGTTGCAATCTAGGCAAAATGGTGTTTCTTAGAATTTGCGATTTTTTAACAAATGGATTGTAATAACCTTACATTAGTACTATAATTAGTATACCTGTACAAAAAAAATCTTTACGATTTTACAATTTTTTTCTCAAACTTTATTATTTTTGTTACCAAAAGAAAGTTTATAATCCGATTTTTTTTTCTAAAATGTCAAAAAGCTTTATTTTTGTCACCTTTAATTAATTTGTAAACGAAACACGTCTATTTATAATTTTCGTTGAAATCCAAGAATAAAAAAAAAAACTTTCTCAAAATAGGTGATTTTCAAACAAAGATATATAACTCATTTCTGCAAATTCAGAAAATTTCACAAGATTTTATAAACCAGGAATTAATTTCGAGTGAATTGTTATACCAACATGTTAGCTTTCATTGAAATCCTTGCACAAAACATGATCATCAACATTTGTGATTTTTAACATTTTTTTTCACCCTTATTAGGCTAATGTTTACCATCAAATGTATATGCACATTTACTTTTAATTAACAAACACTGCAAAATGTTATTGGCCTGCTACCCGTACTATAAGTGATTTTGCGCTAACTAAAATTATTTCTCAAAATTTTTAATTTAAAAAAAACTAACTTTAAAAATAGGCACAAGAACAATTTCATTGGTCTCACACATGTATCTATACTTTTGGATATTTTTTGCTTAGTAAAACTTATTTTCAAAATTTTACAACATAGAATTTTTCCAATAGTGATTGGCTATTTGTTTTCTTAAGATATCAACATATTTTGCATAACAACTGTGCAAAATGTCTCTGTCCACCTAGTTATACTGTTGGAGTGATTGTTTCTACAAAAAAAAAATGTTGACTGATGGACGGACAGACGGACGGACAACGTGAAAATTATAGGAGCCTTGCATCTAAGCAAGAAATCAAAGAACATTCTGTGTCAAAAAAAAATTTGTTATAACTTTTCAACAGTTAATATCATATAACGATTGCGTGTGCACTTCAAATTGTGGTACTACTTACTGTACTGTCACGTCTAGTTCAGAGTATACAAACTATATCTTGTATATAACGACAATTGTAAAAAGCTTATTATAAAAACATTGCTTATCAATTATTGCTAAAGTGATTTTTGAACTCAACTTTTGCACAAATGTTATATAAGATTTGTTTTCAAGGACCAATGCAGATCAAAAAAGTATGCCTTATGCTTGGGGACTTTACCAGTATGTTTGAGAACTGTGTAGAATTTCAACAAATGTAACATTGTATTTACCTATATTGTAGGCGTATATAATTTTAAGGTTAAAGTGAGACAACCATCCACAAAAAGTCAAATGAAATGGATGTAAGCAAATACATAAAAAAACGTACGGCCTTCAACAATTACAAAACAAAAAATACCGTATAGTCGACTATAAAAGTCCCTGACATGAAAAGTATTAAACAATCCAATTGAGAAATATAGAATGATAGGTAGTTTCGTTTTTGATACTGACAATATCATGCGGAATATATATACGAGCCCGTTAGGGCGAGTTAAGATATTCCACATGATATAGTCAGTATCAAAAACGAAACTACATATTATTCTGTTTATCGATAATTATGACGTCAAACAATATATTGTCTAATATTTTCAGTAAAACAGCCGGTACGTTGATACTCGAAAATATTAGGCAGTAAAATGAAAGGAAAAATATACGAATTACCGATAAGTAAGTTTACTTCTAAATTTGTGTGATTTTTGATGCTCCACTATTAACATAACATTCCCGTCTGTTACAATGTATTCATAATGTTCATTACGTGTTTCATAACATATGGCTTATTGATTTTGATTTGAATATTATGTTTTAATTATTCAGCCTGGTGGAACCAAAAGGAATTTTTTATTAGACCAGGAAAGAATATGGCCAAAAGGAATCATACCCTACGAAATAGCATCAAATACGTACAGTATGTATTATGTGTAAAAGAAAATCTATATGATATAAATGTGTTGATAATAATTTCAAACTGGTTTTTGCAACATAAAGCTAAAACCGACGAAACAGGTTTCTGAAATATGATTCTCTCACTTAAGTGTTTCATATTTGTAGGTATAAAGCTATTAGATAATTAGATAACAGTGAAACTAATCGAAGATTGAAATATAGAAAAAAAAAATCAAAGAGTTACCGACCAACAAATAAATTCACGAATGCACGAACATGTTGTTCGATCAAGAGTTAAATTCTTTGATTAGTCATCCTTTTTGTTACATTGACCATAGACTTTTAACTAAATATAAAGGAAAATATGCAAGGACCTATATGTTTTTCTACGCATCCATAATTCGTTTTGATTCAACGTCATCAGAAATGTTTTAACAACACCCATTGCTGTATGATGTCAAAACTGTGACATCATCGGATTTAATCTGCATGTGTAGTTATCGGATTTGTCTTATTGGGATATAACGGTATTACATTGCAATATTCATTTACATGAAGCTTTCTAAAAACCATTGAAATATACAATCAAATCGAATGACAGCTGTTAATATCTATCAAGTAGTGTTTCATTAATATTCTGTCTAATGTCAATTGTAAAATCGGATACTATGTCCTATTCTCGTCTTGCCCGATTCTCCAGCATTAAATAGAATCACAGACCTGTCATTTATTTCGAGATTATTTGCTTTCCTTTTGTCATGAATCTGTATAAATGTCTTTTATTGATATTTTTGCAGTTATCTCTCTGCCAATAAATGACACCACAATTCTGAAATCTATTTTGGTATCAATGGTTTTTGTAGATGATGGTTTTGTATGTTATGTATTAAAATGCATGCTTAAATAAATAAAAAGAAAATCTGGTATGATTCCCAAAGATATATGATTCACCACATATAGGTTACTGTACCATTTCCATTTATTTTAAGAGTGTACAGTAAACTTGTTAAGTATTTTGTGTCATTTTCGGTGGTATTTGTGATTGACTGCTGTTCACGTTTTTATATTATTCTACGAGACTATGTTTGGTGTGTCATAGAAACAATAACACCGTCCTTTCCTATTTCATGACCAATCCTTAGTACGACGATGTTTAGTAGTATAAAAGGAGCACAGCCTACCCACTCGGAGCACTTATGTCAATTCCCGGTTTGGAATTCGTATTGATCTTCCCCCATATTCTATGGAATGTGTTTGATCGTCCTTGCAGATGTCTTTTTTTTGTCCTTTACATCGTCCACGTTTTTTTTAATTAATTAACCATTTGATATCTTCTTATAATTTGCAATCGGCAATTCTCGGCAGATTCCGCAACCCTATATCTGCCGAGGCGAGCCGAATGCATATATTTTATTACTAGCACCAGAGACTAAAACAAACTTTTCTGAAATGTACGTATAATGCTTCCGATCACCATATTGTATATTAGATCTGCTGTATCCATTTATTTTGATAATTTCCGATAAAAAATAAAAAAATGTAATGCAAATTGATATATATAACGCATTTTTGGTTGGATGACTTTCCGAAACAATTGCACGGTTTAATGGATATTTCAGTTGTTTTATTTTCAAATTACATTTTTACAAGTATAGTATTAGTTCATTAACAACAGCACCGTATTTGAAGAATTGCCACTGTCAGGTGAGGATTTGACGATCACAAATTTACGAGTTTTACTGGCTCTACTTTACATTCCCAGTATAATCCCATGTCGCCTGTAATAATAAATTTGCACATGTTAAATTCTTAATTGACGGTAGCAACTCTTCAAACACAAGACATTCATCCGTATATTTTGATAAAGTCTTTCAACATCATCAACAGTAGTTAATTGTATCATATTTTATGAAATATATTTAACGATTTTGTTTCCAGGTAGAAAGGATAAAACTGCAATTTATGAGGCCATAAAACAGTTTAATTATCTGACTTGTGTCAGATGGGTCCAACGAGATGACCCCCAAGCTTCATTTGACAATCTGGGTCACACTGATTATATAAGGATACAAAGAAAATCAGGGTAAGAATACACCTAATCGCAAGTGGTTCAGTCCGTTAAAAACTGTCAGCGAATATATTATTTTCAGTTAAGATAGTGTCGTAATCCCCTGACATAGATAACCTTAACCAGATTTGGAAAACGTCTTAACCTTTTAAGTTTAAAACATATCAACTTTGTATCGATCTAAAGAGTCAATATAAAAAAGAAGATGTGGTATGAAATATCAATAACAAACTGGACAAAATTTCATCCAAAGAAATATATAATATTTTAATTATATCTAATAAAGAGCTCCCAGTAGGATTCTATGTATGGAAAAATCATTTTACTTTTGATAACGTTACTTATTTTATAAAGAAGAACCTTATTTTTACGTTCCATTTTTTAAAAGATAATAGAATGAAAATGTTTAGATGGAAATTACTGCATAATATTACAGCAATTAATCTTAATGTGCACCGTTGGAAAATATCTGATAATCCAAATTGTGTGATTTGTTCCAAATGTGATGACTATAATCATTTTTTCTTTGAATGTAAATGGGTGAAAAATTATTGGTCAACAATTTATGACATATTTATGTATTTTACTATAGACCAACATGTCTTCTGTCTTAAATATCTTGTACTTGGATATAAAATTGAAGATATTGAATATAATCCACTTAATCATGTCATAACAATGATTTGTTTTGTGATTTATAAATGTTTTTATTCATCAGAAAAGAGAACTAAATATGTGAACATGTTGTCAGTTCTAAAAAATGAAATTGAAACACAAATGTTATATCATCCAGATAGTCTATTTTTGAGAAAATTTCAGAGGAAAATATTGAAACCTTGATTATATTTATTTTTTATGAGAATTAGACCTGATCTAAATACTTCAGTCAGTATTTAAATAACAAAGAATCAATCAATCACTAATTTACATATCAATCAAGAGCAGGGGTCAATAGCTCCTTCTTTTATCTCTTCAACATATTTCATTATTACTTACCAGAAATATTTGATTATTACAAGTTTAAAAGTTTACACATTTGATAAGTGACTTAATGACTGCAATAAATTACTCACCACTTCATGAAATTATTTGTCAAGCCATGAGGGCCATGAGGTCAACCATGCTTGATCATTCTACTTTCGGTTAAACTAGTTTTTATATAATCAAAACAAATGACGGACAAAAAATCCGTCTTTTTGGGTTTCTTTTTTATAATTTCTTTCTTATATGATTGTTTATATATAGGATCACTGAATAATATGTATGTATTGTGTGCTCGTATGAATACTTTGTAAAATGCAACTAACACACGATATAAATATAAGATATATTTTGCTAATCAAATCCCCTGGTTTCATTAGCAATTAATAACACAGGGATGAACCTTAGCGTCGTTGTTGTAGCGCTAAGGGACATTGTTCACAACCAGGAATGGAATGAAATAAAATATTTAAAGTTGAAAAAAAAAAAAAAAAAGAAATATCAATGAGACAATTATCCACAACAGAGCAAAATGACACAGAAAGTAACAACTGTAGGTTATCGTACGGCCTTCAACAATGAGCAAACCCCATATCGCATGGTCAGCTACATGTATAAAAGGCCCCGAAATGACAAAAGTAAAACAATTCAAACGATAAAACTAACGGCCAAATTTATTTATAAAAAAAGAACGAAAAACAAATATTGAACACATCAACACTGAATTACAGGCTCTTGACGACTTGGAACAGGCACATACATACAGATTATGGCGGGGTTAAACATGTTAGCGGGATCCCAACCCTCCCCCTAACCTGGGACAGTGGTGTAACAGTACAACATACATGACATACAAACGAACTATAAAAATCAGTTGAAAAAGGCTTAACTCATCCGATGGATCCACACCTAAATACTCCACAGAGTGAACGTGGCCGGTAATTTGTATATCCCAACAATAAAAAGACACTAAGTACAGATCTGATAGTACTCGCAGTTGCTGACAGCTAGTCCAGAGCCACTAACAACTAATAAAAAAAAATATGCATCTAAGACTTAATAATCAATTCGTACACATCCAACATCCAATGGATTTAGTGTAAAGACGTCATTAACAGTCAGAGAAAAACACGACTTTGTGCAATGCAAAGATACAGCTATCGCCAGGTTGTAGATCTATGAATGTGTATATACATATTTTTCTTACTGTTGTGCTATTTTTACATTTCCTGACCAGTGTGAGAAAAAATATTTCGCCTCACTTGTGAAAATTCTGTTCCCGGCAAATGATTGGTAAAAATTTAATTGTGACGTAAAATTTTCTTGTTTTCTTCTGAGTTTTTTTATTGTGACGTCATGAAAAGGGCGACCATGCCTGGTGACGTGACATAAAAAATACACAACTTTCCTCTTAAATCTTTTACAAGGAAGGGTAAAAATCATTAGGGAAACAGAATCCACTACTGTAACTCGTGTATTATGATATTTATCCTCTATCCATAGTTAAATTTTAATTATTTAAAAAGTTCGGCAAACCTTGCGCTTTAAATATTAAAATGTAACTGTCTCGAGTGGAAAAATATCGTACTACACTTGTTGCAGTTCTGGAATCTATATATCAATAATATTTAGTTTTCTTTTAATTTACTGATACCAAAATCAATATAAATACCAATAAAAACTATATTCAATGATCTAAGTACAGTGTTGAATTGGTAACCTCTTAAAATAAGTTTATTTAAAGATGGATAAGTTTACCAGGATCTTTTCTAAATTTCCGGGCACGGTAAACAACATTTCCGTAAAAATGAGGATGTGCTTTTTGACTGATTTTCACAAATTGGTCTTATGTTGTGCTGTTACACCACTGTAGGTGAAATTAGGGTGTCCATTAATGTTTAACCCTATGTTATGTGTGTGCCTGTCACAAGTCATGCGCCGGTAAGTGAGTTATTGTTTGTTGTTGCTGTATATGATATTTATATATATTTTTTTTCGTGTGAAAGTTTTTTTTTCAGTTTGTCATGTTGGGACCTTTTAACTCTTTCTATGCGATATGGGTTTTGCGTATCAACAAGTTACTTCATTTTTGTCGCCATATCGGAGATGCACGTGCACCAATTCGTTCAAAAATAAGCCAAATTGAACTTGTCATACTGAGCGCTAGACTTTAGAAAAAGTTATTTTCTGAATGATTTTGATCTCTTTGAGACTTTATTTAATTAGCACTACAATTAAGGTAGAACATCTTATCAGACTTGTTTGAACCACATGATTATCCGTTTACATCTCCAAAATGGCGGCCAAGGAAAAAAAAACTCAAATTATCGAATATTCTCTATTATCTGTTATAAAGACATTTCAAATACACATATATGCAAGCTAATTCCTTTGTGTTTTAAAAAGCATAAGCAGCTTTTCAATATCTTTATATTTTATAAACTAATCGATTATGTTTTTTAGTTATAATGGATGTAGCTCCTATGTTGGAAAACAATCTAGCGGTTCATACCAGAGACTAACTCTTACTCCAGGCAGATGCATATCGGTTTGTAAAATTACAAGACGGATATGATCCAGTTTTCGTAACAAACATCCTGTCCTCTTTCTCCCGAATGTGACCTAGTAAATAAGACTTATCACCCGGTTTGTACTTACATGAGCAACACGAGGGGTGCCACGGGGATCTGCTTATCCTTCCGAA
The DNA here is from genome assembly GCF_036588685.1 of Mytilus trossulus. NCBI lineage: Eukaryota > Metazoa > Mollusca > Bivalvia > Mytilida > Mytilidae > Mytilus > Mytilus trossulus. The sequence continues at coordinate 34,246,092 of NC_086383.1, read as the reverse complement.
GCACTGGATATCACCCCCAGTTTTTGGTGGGGTTCGTGTTGCTCGGTCTTTAGTTTTCTATTATGTGTTGTGTGTACTGTTTGCCTGTTGGTCTTTTTCTTTTTTACCCATGGCATTGTTAGTTTATTTTCGACTTTGAATGCCCCGTTGGTACCTTTTGCCTCTTCCAATCTTATTCTATTTTGATTTTGTCTCTCTGTTGGTCTCTTTGTACAACATCTTTTTGTGCATCTATTGTTCAGGAGTTATTTAAGACATTACCGAATGCACCTATCACCAGAATGTTACTGTCATGACGAACAAGAGGTAGTCAGTAGTATAGAACATACTGCTTACCCTTTCGGAGCACCCTGTTTCATCCCAGTTATTCAAATGCTATTTTGCAGCTCAAATTTTAGTTTTCTGTGTATCTTTTTTGATGGTTGCTTGTCCTGTGGTCCTTTTTTGTGTTGGCCATGGTGTTGTCTGTTTTATCGGACTCATGATTTGGTTTCCTTTAGGTTTTTATTTTCATAAGGGGCAATAAGGTATATGTTTTGATGATTTAGAATATATGATTGATTAATTCAGTAATTGATTGTTTTGTTTTACGCCACTTTTCAGTCGTGTTGGCTATATTGTGGGTGTCAGATTTTATTAAGTGCCAGTCTTTGTAAGAATCAGGCAATTTAGGTAAAAATTAAAACATGATTAGAAAAATCCACCGAGCTAATCATGCTATTTCATACTAACTATCATCCTGAGTTACAAAGTATTAGTCTTTCGTTTGTGTGTGTCTCGTAATATCAAATAACTTGGTTAGAACATTGGTTAGAATGATAGCAAATTGCAGAGTTATCTCCCCTTATTTGTTAATTTCTATTGCATTTCAAACAAATTGTATCTTCTATTACCAGAACAGAAAATGGAAATGAATGTTATTTTTGTGCATAACTACATATTATGAACTGAAATCAATGTCAAAATGGGTTGCTTTTTTTGTCATGTTTTCATCACTGCCTGATTCTTAGGTAGACTGGCACTTAATCGAGAAAGTCATAGTGCTTGGAGAGAACCACCGACCGTCGGCAGTGTAACTGGCAATCCTTGTCAATTAAGATCACCGAGACCCCTCTTTCCAGATATACATACAGTATGTATTTTATAACTCAAATTATAATGACTTACATAGTTGAAATTCTTTACAGATATTGCAAAGAATCAAACAAGTTAATATCCCATTTAATGAATTATATTCAAGTTGCTTCATAAATAACTAAAGCTTGTTCGAAATGATCCAAAGCAATTTCCATATGTACTATCTTATTTATGTAAGGGTGTAAAAACAGGTTCTCATCATGATTATGAGGTCAACGTTTCCGTGGTCAATAATTAATTGGTGAATATCTGAACAATTAATAGAATATCTCAAAATGTATTATGGAATAACTTTCCTAGACCAATGCAAGTACATTGAAATGACTAAATATATAAAGACAAAAACAGTATACTGTTGTGCATATCAGGTATTTTGAAATATTTATTTGTTAAAATGATACTATTATCCAATATTAAAAACTGAATTTTCATATAGTTTGAGTGTACATACATGTAACTGACCTTTTAGTGAACCTAGCTCTTCTGCTGTGTTAAGCATCCGTTTATGGAAATATTGAATTTAGGAAATTCCAGGCATTAAGATACACGATGCACTAAACAACCGGAAAGGGATCTTAAGTAATAGCCCTGTTAGGTTTGTTATCTCGACGCTAGAAGCAAATTTAGTTGAACTAGATCATATGTTACTTGGTTCAGTGTTTTATCCTTTTTTCCAATCAATGAAAGAAGCCCTATGTTCAATCGGCAATCCTCGGGTGAGTGAATCCGCCTCTCACCTTCTATGAGGTACGGAATCGGCCGAGTTGCAACGATTGGCCCTATGTTCATACTAATTTTTCAGTAAAAGGGTGATAAGAAATAGTTCAATTTGTATATCATAGATCAATGTTCAATTTGTATTTGTTTCAGAGATCAACAATAGTTCATGAGATGTTACATGCTACAGGTGCTCAACACGAACAAAGCCGACCAGATAGGGATAATTACCTAAATGTTCAATGGCAACATATTAAAAAGAAAAGTTGGCACAACTTCGAATTGAGAAACGTTGATACAGAGGTTCCATACGATGTGTCATCAGACCTACAGTACAGTGTATACGTGAGTGTCTAAGCTATATCATAAGAGTAACTAAGCTCTTCTCATATGTATGACAATATAGAAATATGAAGATAAACATTAAATTATGACTGGTTTTCAAAATAAGATTATTTTACAATTTCAACAACTTATAAAAATCCATATCAATTACAATTTTTTACGGAAAATAGCCATTTAACATAGAAAAGCATATCCTTTTACCAAATAAGGCTTTTAATGAAAACTGACTTAAATATGTTGCGGCGTTACAATTATTTATAAAAAGCAACCCTATCCGATTTGTTGAAAAAATATTAGAACACAAGCAAAAGGATATCCATGAGAAAGGCAGTTTCGACGGAACACTCATCGCAGGTTCTGAAGCTATAGAACCACTAATTCGGGCCTAATCGGAAAGAATAAACATGACAGTAATACATATTTTAACAACATGATTCCTAAGAATAGCTGTTACTTTGTCAAAAAGTAAAATATAAGAATACATTTGGTATCAAATGGAAACTTAAAGACTTGTGATCACTGTAAAAAGATATTAATAAAAAAGTTTAGGAAATTAAAATAGGGAGGGCATATTTGCATTGTTGTTCAGCTCAGAAGTACCTTTTTCTGTATTACCACGCTTCTTGGAACCAGTGCGATCAAATATGCAACTAAAGGTATGTTGAATGTTTTAGCTCATGTCAAGATAAAGTAGACTTTAGACATGAAATGACTGTCACTTTATTTGAAGCAAAGATGAAATAGCTATATATGCTTGAAATGATAGGATTTAACATAGAAAACAATGAGGCTATGCATTAGTGGTTATTCTTCCTATTGAAAGATATTGTTCTATTAATGTATTCCGATGCGTAAATATATAGATTTGTGTTAGTTTGTCTATTCAATTATGGAAATAAGAAATATAGACCAATGTGTAGTAATCAGTCGGCTAAGATGTTTATTTGGCCGAGTGTCGTCAAGGATATTCCCCACATTTTATTAATTGATTGATGTTGAATATGCTGTGATATTGTAGTAAACGAAATCATTTTTGCAACCACTTTACAAAAAAGAGAATGATAATGGATTTGGTGATCAATTTGGATTAATAAATTTTTTGAAACTGGAAGCCCAGGGCACATTTGAACAACTGTTAGAAAAATAATTTCAACTTTTATATAACAACTTCGTATCTTAAACAAACTTTATTTCCAGGCTTTTTCGGCTAATGGTGGAAAGACTATGTCATTCCTTGACTACAGATTAGAATTTCTTGCGAGCATTGCTGATGGACTTATGTTTTATGATGTACTAGAAGTTGACAGGGCTTACGGCTGTTCTGGTAATAGCTGTTGTAACTAAACTTGGCTGGGGGGTTGGGGGGTGGAACGTCAATCAGACAACAACGCAACGACAATAGTAACCAATATATATATGAATATTATACAGTCTGCAACAGTAGACATATGTCTATAAAATCATGCTCTAAATTGTCCCGAATCGTTGTGTTGTAAAAGTGTGAATAACACACACTTTTAAAAAGATAAAAAAAAAATACGTTCCTCACTATGGACAGACACATGAATATGTTGAAGGGGTCTAAAAGTTATTTTTAGATCTCAACCTTCCCCTTTTTAAAATCGATCAGTTGACTCAATCAACGTACATTAAAAACATACAAAAGAAACCAGTAATGCAAAAGCACTAAACTCTAAAATAACGATATATTTGATAACAATAAAATAATGAACAATATTATACCGTATAAAAGTATGCTTTCGGCTACTGAGAGGAAGTTCAAAGTACTTACTCATGCAATTCCTCCGTTTACTATTAGTTGCTGGGTCTTCTTATTTGTTTACATCCTCCCTCCACTTAAAAAAAAGACAGAGTAAACCTTTCGATCGAATGACATCTAGATTATTAAATATCAGAATATCAATGTTGGATATATTTTAGGGAATAACGAATCTCCCTGCATCGAACAATATCTGAATAAGTTCGTTTTCCTGGTGTCAATGTTGAAATATTTATTACAAACGGTTCAGTCTGTCAAAACGTAACATCTGGATGTGTCAATGTTATAAACACTATGTTAATTTCTGTGTCATTTTGGTCTCTTGTGGAGAGATGTTTCATTGGCAAGCATACCACATCTTCTTTTTTATTTGATATATTTAGTCTGTTTGAATTGTATGTAATTGAACAATCAATGTTTAGGTATTTATACAGAGAGAGAGAGAGAGAGAGAGAGAGAGAGAGAGAGAGAGAGAGAGAGAAAGAGAGAGAGAGAGAAAGAGAGAGAGAGAGAGAGAGAGAGAGAGAGAGAGAGAGAGAGAGAGAGAGAGAGAGAGAGAGAGAGAGAGAGAGAGAAAGAGAGAGAGAGAGAGAGAGAGAGAGAGAGAGAGAGAGAGAGAGAGAGAGAGTCTAATAAAAGCGAAACAATAGTTTGTTTTCTTTATATGTTTGTCAGCTCAATGTACCGATCTTGGATGTCAGAATGCAGGGTTTATGAATTGGGAGTGCAGGTGTTATTGTCCTGACTTGTTAGAGGGTGATACATGCGGGTTACCAGTATCAACCGGAAGTAAGTTTATTTGTTTATATATTTCAATAACTGCGGATTTGGGAAATACCAATGATATGTTGGTTTTTGTTTTGTCCTTTTTTCATCTTGCCCATAACATTTAAAAAAGAAAAACGGGAAAAAAGTTTGTCTGGTATTAAAAACAATATCTATATACAATGAAACATTGCAAAACTTAAACTCCGTAAAAAAATCCGTTTCATACTACATAATATATATTATGAATTCACAGCTTTCGAACACCATCCTGCTTTTCCGAATTTACGTGCAAAGGGATATATAACTTTTTGACTCCTACATTAAATTGATGTTTCTATGCATCAGAAGGAACACTTATACGAGGAACATTCATATATTATGTAGACCAATAAGAGTAAGGGTGAGTGCCACGGTCGGTCGTACCTTTTTTATTCTTAAAACAACATTATTTCATAAGTCGTTGATTATTGAATTTTGAAATAAAATATCTTCACAATGATAGACAACGCCACTCTCCCGGGAATTTTCACCCCAAAAAAAACATATTTGTAAACAAAATACAAACTATAATGTTGGGAACGGATATAGACAAGTCTCCGTGCACGCTTACGAATGAACTCCTGTGCTTCGAAGTCTAATTGATTTTAATATAATGGAGTAGATTTGCCAAATGTTTGTTGTGGTACTAATGAAACAAGTTCTTTTAATTTATTTATATTTTCAGTTTACAATATTTTTTCTTTTTAAAAGAGTCTGTATCAAGTAAGGAATTATTTTCCAAGCATCCGTCGTAGAAGATACTTTTTTGGTGATATATCTTTGTCCGTCTAGCTGTACATTTGTCTATTTACACGACGTACAAAAGCCAGAAAATGCTTTGATCATTTTAATGAAACTGATGATATTAAAAACGATGGATAAAAGCTGCCCTTTGACTTCATAAATTTTCGATTTGTCGTTTCAGTTTTAAGATACTTTTTTCACATATCGTACACTGACTAAGGGAACATATATTTATTCTAGTGATCTTCCTCCAGGCATGCTTGGAGGATGCTCGGAGCATTTTAGAGAAGCTAATATCGTCAATACACCATTACATTCCCATTAATGTCAATAAAATTTAAAAGTTATAGTTAAGAGCTTATATGAGCTTTTTGTAAGCCTTTTGTACGCCTGTGTCATAAAGTTTTACAAACCCGCATCACGATAACATTAAATCCCTAAATCCCGAATTCCCGATGAATTAAATGGCTATTCACGAATTCCCGCTAATAAAACAGCTCAATCCCGAATTCCTTTCCAGCCCATTATAAGAAGTTGGATGAAATTAATTAAAACAATTTAAACCAAACCAATTGTCGGTTATGTGCTACCTGTTGATAACGAGTTACAGTTCTAGAACCTTCTGTATTTACACCTAATGGTTGCAATAAGTATCCATAAACGAGAGAATATTCAAGGTCATGTCATTATAATACTAGTACATGGGTATTACCCATAACAGAAATGTGTTCTTCTGAATGGCTTTGATAAATCAAGAATGATAACTATGTAATGCAAATTTCTTCAGGCTGTGGTGGAGTGGTAAATGTAGGTGTTGGAGAGGAAATATATATCAACTCGCCTAACTATCCAAACAACTATGATACAGGTTTAAAATGTACCTGGCTTATACAGGTTTGTGTTCAAACTTACAATTCGTCAAAGAAAAAAAGGGCCATAATTGAACAATCTAATACATTGGTAGTAATTGGCAAGATAATGTTTCGAATAGTTACAGGAGCATCTGTTAAAGTGCTTCTTGTATAGTTATGATATTTATGCAATTGCTATAATTTCCGTCCACTATGGATATCCTACAATTATGCACGTGTGATATTATTTGGAAAGTCAAGCACATAAAATAATCAGGTAAACTCTACCAAATATAAATAGCACTTTATAAATGTAGTTTGTCTTGAGACTGTTCAAACCACTTCAAAATATAAGTGTTACATCAATATACTTTACCAATTTAAATTGTCTTGATTTATACAACATGTATAAAATGTTTAAATTGTAAAACATCGATTCTTAAAATTGTTGCTTTTTAGATTCTTTTCCTAGGCAATCCTTTTTTTATAATCGCTTTAAATAATGTTTTCATCTTTTCTTGTTTGTAATCTTCTTTGAGCAAAATGTCATGTGCAGTCCGCACAGAATAGATCTCAAAAGTACATCATTTCTGTACAAAATGATAATTTTTGAAAATACTTTTTATCGACTTTTAAGTCAGCTAATGGTTTTATTTTTTTTGCATTATGTGACAATGCATAATGAAAAAGTATGTTTAGCAGCAGCAAGCTTTCTCTTGACTTTTCAAAGAGACAAATGAACGTTTAACTATATCATGCAAATGACGGCTACAAAATATCAAACAAAAATAGAAAATGTGAAACTGAAACATTTTTAGTGATAGATTGAATAAGTGTATATTAAGAAAGTACTCGTTCCAAACATTAAAATTGAAAATCATATTATGTTACAGGGCGTGGCAAACAATATTTTGCGTGGGACAATAGAAGATATGGACATCAGCAATAATGGTCACGTTTGTTTTCATTGGTTGGAATTTAGGTACAATTTATTAGGACAGACTGGACCGAAGTAAGTATAACATTCATTATCACATATTTGTTACGAAGGCATTAGGTTTTGCATATGAAATTACCGCATATTTAGTCTAGTCATATTGTTGCCCGATGCAAATAACCAGTTATTGTGCCATGTTATGACGTCATAAGCAGTTGTTATGTCCTGTTACAACGTCAAAGGCGTTGTAAACAATAATGTCGGACGGGAAACGTTTATTTAAATGACAGCGGAATTTGAAAAAAGAACTAGAGAACACTAATCCTAAGAAAATCTGACATTGACATTATAACATTCAAGGGCTAGATATGGGAGCTTCAATATAATGCAGTAATGCCAATGGAGGATAAAAAAAATGTATACTCTTGCTAGACGGAATAATAAAATTATTTCTTCTTTTTCAAACATTTGTATATAGATATTAACTTGTCCTTTTCAATAATGACCCTGGTATCGTCCCTCGAGCTATATAAGCCCTGGGCTAATATGGGAGTCTCGAGATGATACCAGGGCTGATATGAAAAAGGACATGTTATAATCAATAAATATGTTTTATCTCCTACGTCACCTGACTATTGGAGACCTATACCGTTGTGTATGTTCGTTCGTGTGTTTGTCCATCCACTGGTAATGTTCACATAAATTAAGATCGGATTTATATTAACTTCTTAAGATGAGAATCAATGATCCATATATTTGCAGAAAAGACACTAATTTAGTTGTCTATGAATGTCAATTGAATCTCCTGCCGTCTAATGTGATCTTAATGTAGCCTGACAGAGCAACCTGCATTTATACAAAGGAGTCTCTTTTGTCGTCTTGTTTCGTCGTCCAGGTCACACATTAATAATCCGTCACTCCACGAATCGCATGGACTCACACTACAAACTGCTGAGAGTCTGAATTGACCAGTTTTAGTGCTCGACCAGTAAAATCGAGCATACATTTATTCGACTAGTCTCGGCATTGTCTCGCCTATACTTTTCTGTACTTAAGTAAACTCGACTAGTTCTCGACTTTACTTAATTAGTCTGATTCAGTACTTAATGATCTTTGTGTAGTCTGAAATGGTCTTGACCAAGGCTCGACCTGTCTCGACCTGACTTGACTAGTCTTGACTCAGTCTCAACCAGTCTCGATCTATCTCGACTAGTCTTGACCTTCAAATTTAGTTTTGACTGGTGTAAATCAGCCCATCGAAATAAATTAAATATTGATTTTACAATATTCAAGCTTATTTGGTAGTTTGATTTATTGCTGTGATATGAAAGAATTTAATTTACAATAGGTAAAAATATGAATTATTATATAAATTCAGAAAGTCATCTTTATTTTTTTCAAATCAACTTGGATTTTCATCAAACAATGCAGCTATCTTAGATATATATGAAGCTAACTGAATCCCAGGTCATTTAGTTTGTTTGTTGTATTGCTGTCAAATTTGGGAATTAAATTAATTTAGGTAAAAAAAAGCTAGAATTTGCAATTTGGACAAAATAGAAATAGTTCAGATTATTTTTTTTAATACCTTGATCAAACCAACTTGGATTTTCTTCAAACTAAACAGCTACCTTGGTGATGTATTAATCTTACTGAATCCCAGGTTGTTATGAAGTTTGGTGTATTACTGTCAAATTTAAGAATTAATATAATCCAGTTAAAAAAAAGCTAGGATTTGCAGTTTGGACAAAATAGACATAGTACATTTTAATTTTTTTCGTAACTTTTTCAAATCAACTTGATTTATATCGAACTCTACAAGTATCTTTGCAATATATTGATCTTAATGAATCCTAGGTTGTTATTTAGTTTGGTGTATTCCTGTCAAATTAAGAATTTAATTAATCTAGGTCAAAAAGCTACGATATTAGAAATATATCTCTCCTCATAATTTGGGAAAAAGTATATATAAAATAGTTATATAATTCCTTTAATGTTTTATTCCTTTTTTGATTTGTGGTGATTTATCAAGCAATACCTCCTGCTTTGGGCAAACGTATTAAAAGATCACATCTACCAGAGAGTTTAAAATTCTAAATAACATTTATTCAAAGTTGCAGCATCCTGTTAAATAAAAATCGCAAGGATTTTTGAATTCACTAGATAAGTAATAAACGAGTTTAAGCAAAAGTAGGGCTTTTTTACCTGTAAAACTCATGTACTGATGTAATTAAACCATGTATAGTGCCATGTCATTATATTTGACCAAAAAATATTTTAAGATTTCATTAAAATAAGTTTTGACTGTTACTTTGAAACACATTTTCTTTTTTAAAAGGTAATACAGGATTGTTATGAAAGTTCATGATATTAAAAAAAAATTAACAAAAAAATGTGTCTTTTTTAAGATTTGATTTTTTTTTTTTTCAAATCAGCTTGGATCGTAATGAAACTTTTAACCTATCTTTATTATATATTTATCATACAAAAACCAAGGATGTTTTGTATGTTGGTGTTTTACTGTCAAATTTAATTACCTAGTTAATAGGTAAAGACGGTAATAAAATTTTCAGTTTTGACAAAATTCAGATAGATACCTATAATTTAAATATTTAAATTTGACAGCAGTATAACAAATTACCAAATAACCTGTTTTTTGTAAGATTATTATATAATAAAGATAGCTGTAGAATTTAATGAAAATCCAAGTTGCTTTGAAGTAATCTAAAGTGTACTATCTGAATTTTGTCTAAACTGTAAATTCTAGTTGTTTTTTTTACCTACATCAATTTAATTCTTAAATTTGTCAGCAAAACTACAAATTACATAATGACTTGTGATTCAGTTAGATCAATATATTACCAAGATAGCTGTATAGTTTAAAGAAAATCAAAAATGTTTTTAAAAAGTTATGAAAAATTTAAAGTGTACTATCTCTATTTTGTTTAAATTGCAAATCCTAGTTTTTTTACCTAAATTAATTTAATTCTTAAATTTTACAGCAAAACACCAAACTTAATAATGACCTATGTTTCAGTAAGATCAATATAAAACTAAGATAGCCGTATAGTTTGATTAAAATCTAAGTTGATTTGAAAAAGTTCTGAAAAATTAAAGTGTACTATCACTATTTTGTCCAAATTGCAAATCCTAGCTTTTTTTACCAAGATTACTTTAGTTCTTAAATTTGAGAGCAATACACCAAACTTCATTACAACCTGGGACTCAGTAAGATTTATACATCGCCAAGGTAGTTGTATAGTTTGATGAAACTCCAAAGTGTACTATCTCTATTTTGTTTAAATTGCAAATCCTAGCTTTTTTCACCTAGATTAAATTAATTTCTTAAATTTGACAGCAAAACAACAAAAAACAAAATGACCTGGGATTCAGTAAGCTTAATTTATATCTAAGATAGCAGCATAATTTTTAATGAAAATTTAAGTTGATTTGAAAAAGTTATAAAAAAAAAATGAAAGATGCCTATCTGAATTTATTTAATAATTTTTATTTTCACCTATTGTAAAATTAAATTCTTTCATTTCACAGCAATAAATCAAACTACCAAATAAGCTTGAATTTTGTAAGATCAATATTTAATTCATTTAGATGGGCTGATTTACAACAGTTAAAACTAAATTTGAAGATCAAGACTAGTGGAGACAGATCGAGACTGGTTGAGACTGAGTCGAGACTAGTCGAGACAGGTCTAGACAGGTCAAGCCTTGGTCAATACAATTTCAGACTACACCAAGATCATCAAGTACTGAATCAGACTAATTAAGTAAAGTCGAGACCTAGTGGAGCACATTTAAGTATACTTAAGTACAGTCGAGACAATGTCGAGACTAGTCGAGTAAAATCTGTACTCGATTTTACTAGTCGAGCACAAAAACCGGTATTAGACTCTGAGCAGTTTGTAGTGTCAGCAAGGAGTGAGACTAAGTGTTCCGACAGATAAACCATATGTATGCATCCCATGTCGTGCAAATGCACACTTATTCAAAACGTAGTAGGACACAAACGCTTGAATTACAGATTAGACAACTATGCTGGTATCTAAAAATCTAAGAGAGCGAAAACATGTTGTTAGTTATTTGTAAATGAGCAGATATTTGACAAAACAGTTGATATCTTTCAAAATTCTAGGTTATTTGTCTTCACCAATTTTTTATTTTTTTTAGCCGAAATGGTAATATTAGTCTTTCTTTGATTAGGCATTCGTCTGGTTAAGTTTTACTCTGTCATCTTTTAACTTTTGCTTCTCAAACAAGGAAATTGACATTCTTTAGATTATGTACATCTAAAGCGCTTTTTAGAATCAATTTCATCAGGAATGCGTAAACTAAAAATGTTTTTTTAAAGAAATTCAAGATTTCGTTTGCAGTTTTGTAGGTCAAAATTGCGTATGAAGGTCATACCCATATTGAATAAATCTCATATTAATAAACATTTTATGTATTTGACTTCAAAAACCTTATTGTTGAGGATGCTGTCTGTCGCCTATTTTAGAAACAGCATTACTAAAATTAGTATTATAAGTTCATTTTCTTATCTTTGAAGAATCTGAATTTAATCATAATATTAAAGCATATACATTTTTTGCCACTGTGACTCTAATTAGGCTGTGCTATAAGTTCTTGACAAGCATTAATGAGATGGACACTCTTTCATTAATTTATTTTTTTTGTAAATACCTTCTGGCACTCTTTATTGTATCTTGATATGACTGCTATAGGTGCAAAACGATAAATTTTAGTTTCAAACAGACAAAAATGAAACACTACAATTTCAATGTATTTACTGAAGCGTACATTCCAGTTGAAATACAGGCGTACGTCGTACGGGAACTCGCTCATTGTTTATGGATAACAAAAATGCTATCGCAATTTTTGAAAGGTTTATTTTGGTCACACTTGTGTTATTATGTGTAAGCCTTACATTTTTGCAACATCCATTGTAGAATTTACAAGCGTTCAATTGCTGTCTGTTTGCACTAGCGAGTAACTTCTTCTAAAATTTCGTTTAGTTTTGACTTAAGAAATATCGATAGGAGAAAATCATTGAAACTATTATCCGTTGACGTTTGTCTGGATATTATAAAGAAACGACAAATACCAATGTCACTCGACATTGGTGTTTAGGTTGACGTTAGCGAGACTCTTACAATAAGAAGAAAAACAATATGGACTAAAAGCAACTAGTTTGCACAGACATCGTGAGGAAAACTTATAAATATATTTTACAATTCACACAATGCTGTTTAAACTCAAAAGTTTTTGGCCTTACAGTCATAAACATTTTGAGTATGATTATCGCATTCAGGCTCAGACATTATCCAATGCAAATACTGAATTTGATGTTTCAAACACAAGTTTTTTACTTCGACTACTGATTAAAGTTTTATGACTAAAAGAGTTAGGCCAAGCAATTGTCTACACAGTTCATATTGTTAATCTCATAGCTTTTTTCCTATTTTTGCACATTCATAGGCGATGTGGTATAACTAACAACGAAGTTTGGGATGCATCACCTGATGAATTTAAGAACAAAATGATTATCCAGTTCGACAGTCATATCGATGAACCAACATCAAAAGGGTTCCGCATGATGTTTAAATCGATAGGAACAGGTATACTGTACACTTTTGGATAATAAGATTATTGTACATGATGTATCATTTGATAATATGAAGTTATATCATCCCGTCTGACTGATGTACGGGTAAAATATTTTGGAATCCAAATCCCATTGAAAATTTTAAAAGCAAAATCAACCGACCTTATAACTAAAATCTTATTAATGAATAATCATTTGAATAACATTCCAGAAAAATTATTCACATTGAGAACCAATGAGTTTATTTCAAAAGTAATACAATAACACCAATAGTTATTTGTATAGTTGGTAAGAATTACCACTGATGGTTAATTGAACTTCTCGAGATTTTGAAGTACTTGTTTAAAATTTCAATATTTTTATATATCAAAATTGATTAATTGTGGGGTTACTTGTATCTAACAATTTACGATCTTTTGTTCGGAACGGCCACATTGGTTAAAAATAATTTTGTCGATGTATTTAATATAAGAACGTGGTGGTTAAAGCGGCGAGACATTAGTAAGGCCAGATCAAACATGTGTGAAAGTTCTTTGATTTGTATTTGTGTATTATCTAGGTTGTATTAACTACCCATGTCGATTTGGATCATGTGACAGTCCTCTGAATACAGACACCTACACATGCACATGCAATGAAGGATTTACAGGAACAAATTGTGATGTTCTAACAGGTAAAATGGAAATAATTGTTTTTAAATGTATGCGTCCCGAGTATTTTTCTTGATTTCTTCTTCATGAACGTTCAAAGCCAAATATTTATAAGCCTAGGATGTATAAGTACCGACACACGGGAGGAGCTATATGACCAGACGAACTATATGATCATCAGGTTTTTTATTTTATTTATGCATATTTGATCAGAAGATATGCACATACAATGGACAACGCTAAACCCTATTCAAGTCCTTGTGTGTTTGTACTACAACATTTTACTATCTAAATATGTTTTTGTGTTCATTTTTCAATAATCGCTGATTACATCTGGAATGGTTTAAAGATAATCAACCGCAGTCGTAGTTAATGATTTCATCAATCTGAACAACATGTTCAAGAAGACATGAATGTAAATAGATAAATATGTGTTCCTATAATTGTGCACTTATAATCCGTCATCCGGCTGATACTTATATTCTAGCATTGCACAATGTAATTTATCAGACCTTTTATGCCGTTTTTATTCTAAAATGGTTGAATGTGTGCTGATTTTAGTTTTATACTGGGATAATAGAACTTATCTATTAGTTGTCATAGTATATTAACTAACTTTTAACTGCGAGTAATCTTTGATTGTTACTTTCTGTGTGTCTCTTTGTTTGCTGGTCTTTTTGTGTGTGTTTTGTGTCGATCTGATGAGTCAAGTTTTTTCATATTGATTTTTAAAGTTTGATCTTATGTTGTGCTGTTACATCATACTCCAAGGTTATGGGGAGGGTTAAGCCCTCACAAATATGCTTATCCATTCCTATGCTTGATATGACTGTCCCAGGGTATGACCCTGTAATTCAGCGGTTGTTGTTTGTTCCTGTCATGCATATTTGTTTTTCGTTTATATATCAGCATAGATAAGTGCCTTCCTATTTTCGTTTGAATAGGTTTTCAATTTGCGATGATGATGCCTTTTATAGCTTACTATACGTTATAGATTTCGCGTATTATTACAGGGGACCTACTGTCAGCTTACATCCATGCCTATTATCTCTCCTAGATAATAGTATCATTTGCATTATATCAAATCTCCCTTTTGATATGTGTTGTGTTCTTCAGATCGACTTTCATATTTTTATATTGCTTGAAAAACGTTTTCAAACTTTGGAACGGAAGATTAATTGATTGTTGTTTTCTTAACGTCAAATAGAAACTATTTCTTTAATGTTTAGAAAAAGACTACTTTGATAGATAACTGTAGCAGGTTTGGATAATTGGTCGATCGTATTACAGAGTAAGCATGTGGATTGTCATTGGAACACATGCTGTGTTGCGATGATAAATAAAATTGACTTGTAATAGGTGAACTTCAGACCGATTAAAGAGTCATTGCATGTGTCCTTTTACGTACGTTCTCTAGAAATGCGTAGCATATTTTTCATTCTTATTTTCTTGAATAAATAATCTTGCAGATTCTGCATCAATAGGATGTTCGGCAGAGATTGGAGAATATTGTATGCTGGCCCAGGATGACATTAATGACGATTTTGACTGGGTTACCAAAACGGTGATTAAAAATTCCTTACACTTATTTGTTTCAGCTTATAACATTTACTTGAACATTACCAAAGAAAGGAACAGGTTTTTATTAATTGAAATTAAACAGTCGAGATACGGTACAATTTCACAATCGAAAATTACAAGGGAGTTAATTGTTGAGTCTGGTAATTCTACTACAGACATTTCGAAATACATGACATACGTGGCATTATTAAAAATAGTACAAAAAGTTCTTAAGCATAAAATGCACAAATTACGAGGTATACTATCGGATATTTGATGACACGTTGTAAAAATTCAATACTTATATTAAGGGCCTAGATGTACGTCAATAATTTTTTTTTAAATTATTTTACATATTTCTATCAAATAAAGATTTGAATAAAGTCAACAAAACATTGCATCTGCAAACAATCTTGATACATTGTTGCCAGTGTTTGTGTTTTTACTGTTGAATTTACTTAACAAAAAAACAAAAACAAAAAACACTGAATGCAAAACGAAACAAATTTGTTTTCATCTTAACGTCAATTTTAGCTTTCACAATTGGAATTCTGAGCAATTTTAAACATATGTAGTTTGCTTCAATTTTCAAAACTAGAATGTTATATTGTTAGAAATACAAAGTAAATAAATCATGTAAATTTAGCTGGGACTTTGCTATTGAAAATGAACTTTTTGTTTAAAACTTGCAGATACACGTATTCTTTTCTTCTTTAATACTTGAATCATCATTCATTTGAAGTATTAGATGTTTAAACGTACAATATCTTCTGAAGTCATGATAAACTAACTATATTTTTCTCTCTATATGCACAGGGTGATACAAAAACGGAATTAAGTGGCCCGGGCAATGCTGTTGAAGGATTTATATATTGGTATACGGAGGCGTCATCACCACGAATAGCTGGCGAAAAAGCTGTAATGTTCACAAACATATCTTTGCCGAGTTAGTATTGTTTAATAATTTTTCGTATTACGACTTCTTAACCTTTTTTTAAAAGAAAGTATAAATTAAGGCAACAGTAGTTTACAAATGTTCAAATTTCGTTTAAGGTGGTACCCAACACTTTAACTAAAATTAATTTGGTTCGTTTAATTTCTTAAATTTTTTACAAAGTAACTATTTACTTTGACCTTTTGACAAAAATATAAAAAAAAAAAAAATTGAACCAACCGTTTCATCAGAAAAATTACACTGGTTAAATAGCAGTTTGACAAACAATGATTTTGATCATTGAGAAGCTTAATAATCCCTTAACAACACAACGTTATTAAAACGTTTACCTGATCTTACAGAGTTATCTTCCTGTAGTGTTAGGTACCACCTTAAAGGAGACCAATCAAGATAACAATCGAACACTGAGGGAATCTTAAAAATGAGCGTCGACAGGAAACAATGTAAGTGTCTACTGGTAAGCATGCAGCATTGGCCATGCGAATACATACTAAATATATGACATTCAAATCAGTTGATTCTATGTAAATGCAAATCCGGTGATAAGTCTTATTCACTTGCTGCCTATGACATGTATGAGTCGTAATGTACTGTGGATTCATTAATATTCGTTGGATACCAATTTTCGTGGATTTCGTGGATTCCGAAGAACCACGAATTCAAATGTTCAACGAATTACAAATTTGCTTATGGAATGTATGAAGACTTTACAAAAACCACGAATTAGAATATCCACGAATATGCAAGTTTTCTTCAAACCATGAAAATTGGTAACCACGAAAATAAATGAATCCACAGTGTATATTTTTGCGAGTATACATCTATTGTTGCGTTTTATACTTTTTTAAAGGAAGTAGAACAATATCTTGTATGTGTAAATATATCTGAACATACTTTTTTTATTTTTTATTTCTCAAGACTCGGGACAATGTAGAGCTTGTCGAATTTAATTTGGAAGATTAATTGTGTCTTTTTGTTTATCTGTCATTGGGTAACTGCCTCGTTTACGTATATTGAACATCCTCATGCATTCACAACGATTATTCCACCTTGAAATAAAGATATATGGAATTAATACAATTCATCTGCAAAATCCTACAATCGGCAATCCTCGGGTGACTCCGCTACTCCCCTTCTATCCGTTAGATGAGGTACGGAATCGGCCGAGTTGTGACGATTGCAAACTCCTACAGACGGTTAAACAAACTAATAAAAATGAAATTGTGTACGCAAGACGCGCTTTTCAACTACACATTATACATTAAAAGTGTCGTTTTCTACCATCTCGAAGTCTTGCAAGGTTCGAAGGCTGTTGAATAATTATCATAAATCATTTCTTTTTAAATCAAATTTAATTAATTTTGCTTCTAATATGTTTTTATAATCAACATTTTCAGCTGGAGTGAATAGTGTTTAAGTTAGTTTAGCATAATATAAATCACCAGTTCCTCGTGGAGTGGAAATGTCTCCTAGATGTCTTGAAATTGATACACGGGGAACGTTTTATTTGGTCTGATAGAACAATTAGTTGGTATCATCTATTAGTTATCTAACATTCAAATCGACTGAAAGATGAAAACTATTTATAAGAAATATGCTTACTTGAAATAAGTTTTAGCTTTAGTGAGTAATTGGATCATATCAGCTATTGCTGTGATTTAAAGCCATTAGGTGTTGACATTTTTCCAAAATATATCCTCTAAAATATCTGTAATAGTTAAACAAACTTAACAAGTGCTATAGAAGGTCGGTGATCTGTAATCCAAACGTTTAAAACAAGATGACAAAAAGAACTAATTTTAGGAAACTGCATGTTACCCAACTGAGCGACCCTGCCTTTTTGACTTGGAGTAAGCTTCTTCAAAATATCACTCATTTCATTTAAAGGTTAAACGTTTCCCGAAATGAATCAGTGTTATGGAATTTAACCACTGGGTCGTAGCCACCACTGGTTGACGTTTCGCCCCCGAGGGAATTTCCAGTCTAGTAGTCAGCACATGTGGGTTGACATGAATTATCATTGTCCCGTTCATTTTCTAGAAATTTGCTGTTTATAAAATGTTGAATTATTAAAAAACAGTCAGAGTTTTCTACCCACAGGAATAGATTGCCTTCGCATTTTTGGCTCAACTTTTTGGACCTTTCGGTTTTAAATGCTATCCAATGTAGTACTTGATTTGGCCTTTTAACTGTTTTGATTTTAGCGCCAGTTACTGGTCTTACGTAGACAAAACGTCTGGAGTATCAAATTATAAGCCTTGCATGTTGATGAGTTTTAATACAAATGGAGCATTGGGTTACTTGTCATTTTTAAACATTGTCTGCAGTTATTCAGTTTCTGAACAAATATGACGAACTTAGTTATTTAAAGCCCATTTTGACTTTTATCTTTACCCGACGGATGATACCTTTTGCTGAGTTAGTACAGCCGGTTCTTATAGAAAGTGACAATTTTAAAGATTAATTTCAAAATTATAAATTTGATGTAATTGAGTAAATTAATACTCGTCGGATATAAGTGTTAAGCGTTTGTTTGGGCGATTCCTTAATATTTTACAATTTTCAAAAAATACAAATGAAAAGATAGAGGTTGATCTATATAAGACAGCATACGAGCTATGCAAAAAGCAAAGAAGGCTGGCGAATGACATAGTACAACCTGTAACGCATCACTCGATCCTTTATCATGTTAACGTTATAGGTAATTTATACTGTTGTGAAGTGCGTAAAAATCAAGTAAGTATGCCACGACTGCAGTAAACAGTCTTTTGTTAACATAAAAATCTATGGCGTTTTCATCAGACTAATAACGCACACAGATGATTGTAAAAGAGGTTTTTAGTACATATATTTTCCCTGATTACATTTATAAATGTTTTGATCCATTTAATTCCGATAATAATGGGACACAATTAGTCACATAAAACAGTATCAATGAGGGAAAAAAATACTATGTTTTATAGGTATAAAGAGATGTTTGTATTTTTCGTATCACATGTACGGATCTGAAATGGGCACTCTTAACATATACTTCGAAGATGAACAAGGAACTAGGACGACAGTATTTACTAAGACAGGGAATCAAGGAAACCAATGGCACACAGAGGGTATGGTCAGTCAAGCAACAGATGGACTAAAGGTAATTAAAGCAAGGAAGTGTTACATTGGGTGGCCATGGTTTTTAGATTCAAATATTTCTGTTTGTCTAACTTAATAATTTTAAAATTGAACATGTTATACGCTTACTCTCAATTAAATTTTCATCGAATGAATTTGTATTTGATGATATGTTAGATTTTTTAACCCATTTCTTTAGTCAAAAGATTCATAATGTAATGACGTATCATGTCTGTGTGAATTGGTCTCGGTTATTTGTCTTTTAACATAGTGTTTTTTTCTCAATTGAACTAATTGAACCTTATTGTTTTTCGAAAGAGTGAATTTTTAACCGTTAGTTTTGCCAATTCATAACACATTTATTAATCAATTTAAGGTAAGCTAATCTTTACTTCACATTTCACTTTGAAGATCGGTTACCTTTTGTTGATATGATGAGAGTTCGTGGTTTTCACAATTACTTCTTTATTTCTTATAGAGGGAGCAGTATTCTTCAATTGAGTACTATTTTGTCTTACTGGTTAGGTGCATTCATATGAACTTAAGGATGTTCGCTTGTCATGTTTTGGAATTTTTGTCAGATTTTCGGAATCCTCTGGTTTTATTCATTTGAATGCTTTAAAAAATGTGTCAATTTACCCCCATGTTTCTTTTTATAATTCTTTGAAATGTATAATTATAAGCCATCTGTAAAAGTCTTAAAAAATCCTTGTTATTTTCTAATAGTTTATGAGGTCTTAAACTTGTCAATTATAATGCTATGAAAAATCAAGAGAGACCATTTCCCCGTTAAAATTTCAATGTCTAATGTCTCGAAAACAAGCACATTGACCTCTATTTTGTTTCCTCTTTTGTTTCCTTAAATAATTCCCTATCAATATATATTAGTGTTATGAAAATTATTTTTTTGGGAAACTGAGTATCGAACCTCCTTAAAGATAATCATTGGCATACATGTCATACAAGTGGGAGGTTGAACCAACAAGTTATTATGGACTTCCCCTTTTTAAGTTTACCTTGAAGTTTGGTATTTTTAATTATTTAATGACATCTTTTCCATGGAATTATAAGACCGTTAAGAGTAATATAGCTTTATGTAAACATCCATTTAAAGCGTGAGCTCTGCAAACTTAATAAAAGTATACAGAAATCAGTGAAACACAAATAAAATCAAAAGAAATCTAATCAGGCCATGCTCTAACATATATATAGTTCACAAAAAAGCAATTAATACATATCAAATTGTATATAGCAACGCAATTTATTGTATTTTATTATATATGAAAAACGCAGAATTCTTTAAAAAACTGGCATCGGATCAAAATCTTAGCGTCATTGTTGTTTATTTTTTAATTAAAGTTCGGGTTTTACATGCATATTTGTAAAAAATGCTAAGGAAAAGAGACGTGAAATATACCAAGGGGACATTTAAACTAATAAATCGAAAATAAACTGACCACGCCATGACAAAAAAGAAAACGACAGGCAGACAAACAACAGTATATAGAACAAAACAAAGATTGATATATCACATGCACCAAAGAGACAACCAAATTCAAGTCGAAAAGGACAACCATAACCATGGCAAATAAAAAGGCAAAAACAAAACGAAACAATTCACATAACACTACACATAAAAAAACTTAATAATGAGCGTCATTGCTTGCAGACAAAAAAATATTAAAAAAAACTGGTTGAACTATGTGCTACCAGCTCAAGGGTATTAGCAGTTTTTGCACGACTAGGGGCACCCATGACAGGTTAAACTACAGTACCTGTAGAAATTGACATTGAATGGCAAACCTAAATGTAAAAAGTAGGACGAGATTGTGATCATAACAAATGAGAAATATCTGTTGTTATCTGCAGGGATGCAGATAGTTTATCACATGAATTATGTAATTATTTAATTTTAATTTAAATGATCATTGATTTGGAGAATTTCAATGTGCATCGTATTTATTCCACTATGCGTTTGATCTGTAGATATCATATTTTGAGTTTTATAACATTTATGTCAAATGCCTTTCTAAACTGGAGCAAACAAATTAAAAATGATAATCAAGAAAATCTAACTTATTGATATCCTTTATAGTAATGTATTTTTTTAATAGTACTTAGATACGGATGTTTTCGTTAAATAATTTCGTAAAAATTGACATCATCTGAAAATAGAAAAAACGCTAAGTTTTGTGAAGAGTTTTATATATTTTTTGGATAATTCAGTATTCAAAGTATCTTTTCAGACGATTAAGCGTGTTGTTTTGTATAGGTAAACAACTTAACAGTCTGACCATAGACTGAACAGACTTAACTGACGACAAGAGAATGATCTAAACAGTACTGAATTAATATCAACGAATAAGTCTGAACATTAAATGTAAGACTGAGCACGACGTTAAAAAATTGTTCAGACTTTAAATAGTTAGTCAGTTTTAAATTCGCTTACTAATGTATAGGAAGGGATTAATCAAAAACCATGAGTAAATAAAAGTCATCGCCTCAAGAGAAAAAATAAACAAATAGGAAAGTGTAATATGGTCCCCGAAACAATTAATGTAAAAGTTGAGGAAAAGAAATACAAAACAAAACTGAGGATGAGCTTAAGGATGAACTTAGTCGAAATTAAAAAAAAAATAGAATAAAATTGGTACTATAAGTCAGAAGAGCATTAGTTTAGGAACAAAATAAGCTAAAAAAATTGAAATGTTATGGAGCTCCTTTTCGAGATATTTTTTTTTTAAATGGCACGAAAAAGCTGACTCGGACTTTTACCTTATATTTGCAAAGGTATAATTTGGGTCTCAAATTGGAGGAAAAATATTCCAAAATATGCTTAAATTTTGGTAAATGACCTTTTATGAGCTATTGAAGTCTTATATGTAAAGTACAATGGGTGTTATGGGGCGAAATATTTTACCCTATATCGTAGAAAAAAATACCAAGGAGTCCGAACATCTGACAAAAAATCATAAACCTGACCTAAATACATCCTTAAATGACAGCAAATGACAACCAGTTCATAATCTGTTACTCATGTGTTGTTCTATTAATATAATTTAAGGTAATATTTGAAGCTGTGCTGGGATCAGGGAGTAAGTCTGACATGGCATTGGATGATGTATGGCTAAGACCATGGACTGTTTGTGGTGAGTATTTACATTTTTTTTTTTTTTTTTTGTAGACCCTGTCTATTCCGTTTAGTTTTGATTAACCAACATTAATCATATAATGCCTATACGGCAAAATGAAATGAAGAACTAATAGTAAGCATTAGTATCTAGTATATGTTTATACATCATATAAATAAATTGTAAAGATATACTGGCAATAAAAACTTTTCAGAATTTAGATATTATAAGCTCTAATTCCGTAAAGGTTGATTACCTGTATCACTTACAAATCGACGAAAAGTATGATAAACAAAGAGTATATTCGCTAGACTTGAAACAAAATGGCTAATACCAATGCATCAATAACCCAAAAAACTAAAACGTTAGACGTCTGTTTTCTCTTATATTATGTCTCTCCAATTTAGATAAAGACCATTTGCGGATATCAAACAACCTAATTGTTTTGAATCAAATGAAATGTTGCCTACATGCATAAGGTGAACATTTTGGACGTTCCTGTTTAAGATTCTTGCAATGCCCAGTATGTGTATTTAAAATTGTGACATTAAGTTGAGAAGTGTCATAATTGATTTGGTAAAATATTTACATGTGTTTCTTTCATTACATAAAGGAAAACTGGACATACAATAATACTTCATGTTGTTGACATTTTCAATACTACCACCTTGTGATGCATCAAGCAAGTAAGATCTGATGTTATCTAGCTGTTGCATCTATTTGCATATGTAGAATTTCAAAACTGTATTCATTTCAACATTGAGATTAGCTGCCACAATGAAATCATGAAATATCACTTTTGTCAAAATATTTGAGAGCACACCGAAGAGAATTTAATTTTGTCTGAACATGAAATAATTTTTTGCAATAATCTACTGTTTCTTTCTGTTTCAAGATAATCTGGGCTAAGGAGCGTGTTGTTCAGTGGTTGTTGTTTGTTGATGTGGTTCATAAATGTTTCACGTTTCACGATTTTATTTATATAAAATAGACCGTTAGTTTTCCTGTTTGAATTGTTTTACACTAGTCATTTTGAGGTCTTTTATAGCTTGCTGTTCGGTGTTAGCCAAGGCTCGGAGTTGAAGGCAGTCCTATGACCTATAATTGTTTCCTTTTTATACATTTGGACGTGAATTGAGAGTTGTCTCATTATCATTCATATTACATTTTCTTATTTATTAGTATGGAATATGACAGCTATCGTCCAATTGCTACATTAATTATTAATTAATAAGTCTTTCCCAGTGTATGTGGTGCATTTTTACTGACGCTGAGGTTAATCGTTCACTTCTGTGTTTATGGATTTGAAATACTAATTCTTTATAGCAAAAAGACGTATTAGTTATTCCTTTGGCGTGCAGTTAAAAATTCAAAAACTGCATTAGTCTGCGTTCATAATTTAAAGTAAACTTGCGACAACTATACGCTATAATTTCCGTTGGATAGTCGTAGAAAGTGAACCTATACGACGTTACTTTTATCAACTCTTTAGAAGGAATAGTAAACTGAAGTTAATGTTGTAACGTGAATCATAGACATTCTTGTTAGTTTGATGTACGTTTATTTTATCTTAGGATGCAGAGATGATGAAAATCCCTGTGCATTTGGAACATGTGATAGTGCTTTCAATAGTATGACATATACATGCTCATGTGATCAAGGATTTACAGGAACCAATTGTGATGTACTAACAGGTAACAGTACATTGCCCTTTTCTATTATTTATTTTCAGTTATAATTATTTCATTTGAATATAAGGAGAGTTGTCGATACATGATACTTTTTGAACTCCGAAACAGCGGTTACATCCTTCTTACTACGCTACGTTGATAGTTTAGTGAAGCAACGTCATCACTGTTTCGGAGTTCGATTCTCATTATGACAAAACATGGATTTCGTTTTAGTTTTCTTCCATTTTATCAATTACTTAATGTATTTATTAACTGTGTTATCATGATGTATATTCAAAAGCTATAAATCGATTGACTTGCAATAGTTTCTGTTGTTTTATAGATAATATACAAAGTAAAATCACAAAAATACTGCACTCCGAGGAAAATTCAAAACGGAAAGTCCCTAATCAAATCGCATAATCAAAAGCTCAAACGCATCAAACAACTGTCATCATACTTGGTACAGGCATTTTCTTATGTAGAAAATGGTGGATTAAACCTGGTTTTATAGCTAGCTAAACCTCTTAATTGTATGACAGTTGCATAAAATTCCATTGTATTGACACCGATGTGTGAACAAAACAGACAGACATAATAGGTAAAAATGTAAAAAATATGGGTTCAGCAGTCAACATTGAGCTATTATCTTAATTACTATAAAAACAAACAAATATGAAACAAACATTTACCATGGCACAATAGCACAATGACGGGATGTATAAGTACAGAGCCACATCATATGAAACAAAGAAACACAACAAGATATATAGAAAAATGCATATGGTATGCAAGACATTCAGGAAACGAATCATTTGACATAAAAAAAAATCTTGAAAAATAGTTATTAAATGTTTTTGAGAACAACCTATTAAAAAAATAAAGACATTTTCATCAGTACCAATATTGTGGTATAACTGGTTGAATGTAATCACTGAATTAATAATTGCTACCAGCAACACGATGGGTGACACAGGTTGAAACAATTCTCTTGCTATTCCGAAGAACCAAAGATCTACCGCCATTTTGTTTGGGTTCGTCTTTCTAAATTTTGATTTTGGATTGTAGCTTTTCGAACTTTCGCCTCTTTTTTTCCAACTGCAAAAGTTTAAAAAATCTATCTATCAAATTAAGGGTTGCAGCAAATATGGAATCATATAAAATCTTATACTAGAACAAAGGAAACATCGAACCTTAATGAGTGTTAAAATACCCAGTTGCATTCCTTGTCCTAGAATAGTTTGCATATACTTTATTTGTGATTGGATTTTCCATTTTACCGTCTTTATTTAGAAATAGAAATATGAGTGCTTCATGATGAAACGTAAAGATATAAATTCAAGTTGATCATTTCTCCTGTTTAGGCAGTGAAAAAGCAACACAGACATCAAAACTGAATAACCACATTAATTTTGTAGAATATGGAATAATAGGTTGTAATGGAGAACCTAATGAGTATTGTGTGTTAAAGCAGGAGACACAGACTGATGACTTTGATTGGATATTTACAAACGTAAGTATATCATAAGCGTCAAAAGCTTTTAAAGTGTAGTGTTTAGATTTCTGAAGTTGGTGTGGTAGTTTGTAGAAGCAAAAAGGCTGCTTTAAACGATGTAATACATAAAGTCGCAGCGAAATTCTATTAAGAGTTATTTTTGAATATGTTGAATATACATGTCGTGTGGTGACAACTATTTCAAACTATAATCAGCCGTTGTCGTCAATTTGCGCTCGTTATCGTCCATTTTCTTTTTCGCATTTCAACAGTTTTGAAATAAAAAGACGTATTTCATATATATAAGGCATCAATTATTAATAAAAAGCCATTTTAACAAAAACTTATTGTACCTCCAAAACCCCCCCCCCCCCACTCCCCCCCCCCCCCCCAACCCCAACAAAAAAAACAATAACAAAAATATGATCGCCTTTGGAATTTCTAGAATCTTCATAATTTAATTCAAGCTTGTACCAAAATCCACATTTGTACTGACATCCATGTCAGCAATAATGTTACACCTTTTCTCATTGAACACTAAAAACTATCATTTTCTGCTACTTCTCTGACACTGCTAACACACGTAGAACTACCTGATTTAACGACGCCGGTATATATAAAGTGCTTTAAAAATAAAACTCTTATGTATAGTCCTTCATGTGATAACATTCACATTGTAAGCAATTATTGATTCTGAATTCTCAGTACTCAAAAAGTAAAATCACAAAAATACTGAACTCAGAGGAAAATCAATTTGGAAAGTCCATAATCACATGGCAAAATCAAAAAACAAAACGCATCAAAAACGAATGGACAAGAACTGTCATATTCCTGACTTGGTACAGGCATTTTCAAATATAGAAAATGGTGGATTAAACCTGATTCAAGTGTTTTCTCTTAAAATGTATAGGCCATGTGTTTTAAGCACCAGGTACAATACGAAAAAACTATTTGCGAAGATTCCTTATCTTTTTTTTTTTCATGCGATAGAAGATGGTTAGTGTGCAACAGCAGTACCCACTTCTTTAATCAACAACCAAAGTACATGCCATATCACAAACAAACTCTCGTCTAGGAGCACATTTTCCAATAACAATTAAACATTATCGTAGGTTAATTACTAACACAACTATTACTTCATTGTGAATAAAATACGATGTTAACCAGAATACTGTATCCTTTATATTTATTTATTAAATCTGTGTTGACTTTACCAATGATTGAATGTTTTAAAATACTATTCTTCGGTACCAACATTGTTTGCCAACAAAATGTGTTCACAAGATTTTGCATGGATTCTATTTACAGTCAGATTTAAATTCAGAAAGTATGCATGCATCGTTTTTCTTTACATATGTTTAATGAATGAACAAATTAGGAACAAATGTAAGTTTTAAACAGTTGTTTAAGATGAAATTAATCGAGAATATATAAAATTTACCGATTGTCACCTCATCAAATGTTTTTTTTTTATGAATATTAAGCATATCTTAACTCTAATACACGTCCTGGGTAAATGCTATAGATGTTTGCTTTGACCAAAGGATTAAGATCTGTTGAAGATAATTCACAATTAAACATCAAGAAAATAGATAAAATTGAGAATGGAAATGGGGAATGTGTCAAAGAGACAACAACCCGACCAAACAGAAGAAATCAGCCGACGGTCACCAATTGGTCTTCAACACGGCGAGAAAATCAGGCACCCGGAGGCGGGCTGCAGATGGCCCCTAAGTAAAATGTGTACTAGTTCATTGACAATGCACGTCACACTAAACTCCAAAACATATAAATGAACTACAATTTTTTTTTTAAAATTCTAGACTAACAAAGGCCAGAGGCTCCTGACTTGGGACAGGCGCAAACATGCAATTGCTTTGTCTCAAATTATCTAATGATATCAAGGGAACGAAACATTAAAGGGAAACTGAATTGCAACAGTGATGTTAATGACTTTTACTTTTGTATTTAATAGAGACACGGATTAGAGGAAAATGTCTTTTCGGATATCCATCTTACATGTGGGGTCTTTATAGTATACATTGCTATATTTGAATTATCTTTAAATGTTAAAAATATTAAAAAAAAAGCTAGTTAGTAGACTAAGTGTGTTTTTAGAATTATACACTTGTCTAGATAGGTATGATGTTTGATTTTTTTGTAATCCTTATTTCAAACAGGAAGGAACTCCTACATCTAGTACCGGTCCCGAGGCGGCCAAGGTTGGAAGAGTTTTTATGTTTATTGAGTCATCAGGTCAACGAGATGATGATAAAGCTATAATGGTCACTAAAATGTCTTTGCCACGTATGTATTACACGAGTGTGCCAGCATTTGAAAAGTATATGTTCAGTATATATTTACATATGTGAGTAATTTTTTACTTTTGACAGTACACAGTACAGATCCCATTAAATACACATCATTGTTGAACATAAAGAAACTGCTATGTCTAAAATCTAATGGAGTTTACATATCTTAATTGTTACGTTACTCTAGTGCATTTTTGCACTTAATGAACAATATAAATAGGGGTATGCTCCTGACACAAAAACTCCTCCAAAGTCATGGGTGAGAACGACTGAAAACGACACTACATAAGTTTTACTTGTTCACTATATTGAACACAATTTGCCTAATCTTTTCCAAACCTTATCGTCAGTTTTATTTTTCCGTAATTGACTAACTTCTAATAACAAGAATCTTTTGTAACCCGTTTCAATAGGAGGGGTATACTGGTTCTTTTAGTCACTCCGTCCGTGTGTCCCATTAAATAATGGTCGCAATTTCTCAGGAACTACAAATCAAAGCTTTTTGAAATTTTGTTTAAAGCTGCATGTTAGCATTATATACTGTGTAATGCATTTTTATATTCAATTTTTAATATATTTTTATTGACTGTATACTTGTATGTACTTGCATTCTTACACATTATGATCATGTATGAAATTGTCGCATTTTTCTGCAAATCATGGTTTTCTATAATTTAGGATCAAGCTCTATGTAAGCATGCTATACCGCGTATTGTTTTTTTGTCAAATCCATTGACTATTAACCTCCAGTTTACCGAATACTTATAGCACGGGTATCATACGTGACCAATAGCTCACATTTCAGCTTAGTTTTTTTTTTTAAATTAACTTTCTTCTTAAACATTAATTGTAATTTAACTGCCATTAAAAGACGTGTAAATAAAATCAACGGGAACAAACTTAAAAAAAGGAGTGTCCAATTCAGTTTATATGGTTTATTTTTTTGCGATAACAGAACAAAAACAGACAATAAATACACTAATGTACAGATGGGTGCGGTCCTAACCTTGACAAAAGCTAACTTAGAGTTAACTTGTTGACTGCTTTCTAAGTTAACTTGAGAATTTTTAAGCAGTCAAGCAAGTTAACTTCGTCGTCGGTGGACCAGACCTACGGTCTGCTTTTTTAGGACTGCTGCAGACCTATCGGCAAGTCTGCTCCAGACCAGACCTGCGGACAAGTCTGCTTTTGACCAGTCCTGAGGACAGGTCTGCCCCAGACCAGACCTGTGGACAAGTCTGCTTTTGACCAGTCCTGAGGACAGGTCTGCCTCAGACCAGACCTGTGGACAGGTCTGCTCCTGGCCAGACCTGAGGACAGGTCTGCTTTTGACCAGACCTGTGGACAAGTCTGCTATTGACCAGACCTGAGGACAGGTCTGCTTATGGCAGATTATCGTTATAAGAATTTGCTTATCAGACTTGAGCTTTCATTAAAATATGTAAACAACATTCGCATGGTTTATCCACAGATATCATTTATTATTTACTCGCTAGACTCTACTAGATATTATACAAATGCTCTCTTTTATTTGATATACATGTATTCTTATATAAATAAAAAATGGCTATACGATCACACAGAGTTTTTTTATTAGAAGGCGGATAGAAAGGTTATCCAACGCATCGGAACAATAGGAATACATCAGAATAGGATACATGTCAACTCGTACTTTCGGCAACTCGTACTCAGCCAACTCGTACTTTCGGCAACTCGTACTTCTACCAACTCGTACTTCTACTAAGTCGTACCCAATATTTTTTTAGCATTATGATATAAGTTTTCTACGTTTATATCCGTAGATATGGATATTTTGACTCCCTGAAGTATCCCAGTGCACCTGAGGTAGATCCATAGAATATGAAAAGGATATTTTTTAGTGAACATTAATTGTGTTGAACATGTCTTAGTTTTTTCGAGTTAGTAGAAAATATTTTTAACATTATAATGCTTCATATTTTATTATTTACCTACTGATTTATCTACTGATAGGATTTATATCTAAAAAAAATCCCAAAGTGTCAAAGTGTGCTCGATCCTTAGAATATTTGAAGAGATTTTTTACTGAATATTGCGATAAACTCTTTGTTTTTTGTTCTTTTTTATATAAGTATGGCAGTCAGTTCGTTTTCTCCTTTGAATTATTATACATGGTCATTTAATAGCTGACTATGTGGTATGGGTGGGCTTTGCTCATGGTTGAAGACTGTACGATTACCTATAGTTGTTCATTGATCATTGTTCCACACCTGAAGCATGTGGATTACCCTTATTCAAACATATATATTTATTTGTTATATATATTTGACTACATTTCTAAAAGGATATATATATAAAATAACAGTAATACTTCAATTTTGATTGCATTTTATTAACAATGAAAGTTGTTTTTTTATTTGTATTTTGCTATATCAAATAAAACATGGTTACGAGTTGGTAAAAATAGGGTACGAGTTGGTTGAGTACGACTTGCCGAAAGTACGAGTTGTCGTGTACCCCAATATTCTTATATCACGGGATATCGGCAACATTGTCTACGTTACTTCGTTCCCCGTTGTTTACCTGTCCCTTCCTAAATTTTACTTTATGCATAAATTTATACTTGCATGGATATTTCATTGATATTCAACTTGTTTGCATTGGATTTACAATTCTATTTCCCGCAGAATATTCTAACAGAAATTGTACAGTGTCCGTAAGCATACGGTGTGGTAAAACTATCAACAATCTCGTCAAATTCGTCAGATTTGTCATTGCCGACATTTATATGGGACGTCCTAAAATTATACTCAATGCGCATTTTAATGAAATAGTTTCCACTTGACGTTTAACTATAAACAAAATCAATCAACCGACATAATAGATTCCAAGAAGAGAACCTCGTATACTTTTTTTTATTAAATCATTGTAAATAGTACAAATGAATTCAGACATGTCAGTGTTGGTACGGATTCGTTGGTACTTTGATGATGTGGCATAATAGTTTTGTTTTACACGTACAGCATCATGAACTCCTATATGAGATGTTACTGTTATTATGAATAAAGAGATGAAATTCTGACATTCTCAATTTATTCAGAATATTTTTTGCATTAATAGTTTTCCAATATTATTGATTACGTGTACATTTACGGTCCTACTAAAATGTGAACAGGAGCATCAGGAGAAGACATTAAGGCGCTCGGTACAATACTATGAGGGTATATAGATTTTCAAATAAAAGTGCACATATGATCAGTTTTGGTCAAATAGTTTTGTTTTCCAAGTCAGCATGAGGTATTAAAACTACTGAAATTTTGTTACGTATCAATATTTTGAATAAAAGGAGGACACGCTGGTATCCTAAATTTATGCGAACAAAAATTTGTTGTTATTAAATTGCAATATTGCTGTCCATTGTCATGATTATATTATACATTGATTCCCGACATAAAAAATATGGCTGATTAATACTATGCGGGTACGTCATGGTGTATATAGATTTACAAATTAATTGCACAAATGGTCAGTTTTGGTGATGTGGTCAAATAATTTTGTTGTAAAAGTCAACTGGAGGTATCAAAACTACTGAAATTTTGTTACGTATCAGTATTTTAAGTAAAAAGAGGACATGCTGGCACCCTTAATTTAGGCGAACAAAAATTTGTTGTTATTATATTGCAATATTGCTGTCCATTGTCATGATTGTATTATACATTGAATCCTGACATAAAAAATATGGCTGATTTACTATGCGGGTATATAGATTTACAAATTAAAGTGCATATATGGTCAGTTTTGGTGGATGCGGTCAAATAATTTTGCTGTACAAGTCAACTGGAGGCACCAAAACTACTGAAATTTTGTAACGTATTAATATTTTGAATAAAATGAGGACATGCTGGTATCCTAAATTTATGCGAACAAAAATTTGTAGTTATTATATTGCAATATTGCTGTCCATTGTCATGATTGTATTATACATTGAATCCTGACATAAAAAATATGGCTGATTTACTATGCGGGTATATAGATTTACAAATTAAAGTGCACATATGGTCAGTTTTGGTGGATGCGGTCAAATAATTTTGTTGTACAAGTCAACTGGAGGTATCAAAACTACTGAAATTTTGTTACGTATCAATGTTTTGATTAAAATGAGGACATGCTGGTATCCTAAATTTATGCGAACAAAAATTTGTTGTTATTATATTGCAATATTGCTGTCCATTGTCATGATTGTATTATACATTAAATCCTGTCATAAAAAAATGAATGATTTACTGTCTGGGTATATAGATTTTCAAATTAAAGTGCACATATGGTCAGTTTTGGTAATGCGGTCAAATAATGTTGTTGTACAAGTCAACTGGAGGTATCAAAACTACTGAAATTTTGTTATGTATAAATATTTTGAATAAAATGAGGACATGCTGGTATCCTAAATTGATGTGAACAAAAATTTGTTGTTATTATATTGCAAATTGCTGTCCATTGTCATGATTGTATTATACATTGAATCCTGACATAAAAATATGGCTGATTTACTATGCGGGTATATAGATTTACAAATTAAAGTGCATATATGGTCAGTTTTGGTGGATGCGGTCAAATAATTTGGTTGTACAAGTCAACTGGAGGCATCAAAACTACTGAAGTTTTGTTACGTATCAGTATTTTAAGTAAAAAAAAGGACATGCTGGCACCCTTAATTTAGGCGAACAAAAATTTGTTGTTATTATATTGCAATATTGCTGTCCATTGTCATGATTGTATTATACATTGAATCCTGACATTAAAAATAAGACTGATTTACTATGCTGGTATATAGATTTACAATTTAAAGTTCACATATGGTCAGTTTTGGTAATGCTGTCAAATAATTTTGTTGTACACATCAGCTGGAGGTATTAAAACTACTGAAATTTTGTTACGTATCAGTATTTAAAGTAAAAAGAGGACATGCTGGTATCCTAAATTTATGCGAACAAAACTTTTTTGTTATTATATTGCAATATTGCTATTCATTGTCATGATTGTATTATACATTGAATCCTGACATGAAAAATAAGGCTGATTTACTTTGCTGGTATATAGATTTACAATTTAAAGTTCACATATGGTCAGTTTTTGTAATGCGGTCAAATAATTTTGTTGTACACGTCAGCTGGAGGTATCTAAACTACTGAAATTTTGTTACGTATCAATATTTTGAATAAAATGAGGACATGCTGGTATCCTAAATGTATGCGAACAAAAATTTGTTGTTATTAAATTGCAATATTGCTGTCCATTGTCATGATTGTATTATACATTGAATCCTGACATAAAAAATATGGCTGATTTACTATTCGGGTATATAGATTTACAAATTAAAGTGCATATATGGTCAGTTTTGGTGGATGCGGTCAAATAATTTTGCTGTACAAGTCAACTGGAGGCACCAAAACTACTGAAATTTTGTAACGTATTAATATTTTGAATAAAATGAGGACATGCTGGTATCCTAAATTTATGCGAACAAAAATTTGTTGTTATTATATTGCAATATTGCTGTCCATTGTCATGATTGTATTATACATTGAATCCTGACATAAAAAATATGGCTGATTTACTATGCGGGTATATAGATTTACAAATTAAAGTGCATATATGGTCAGTTTTGGTGGATGCGGTCAAATAATTTGGTTGTACAAGTCAACTGGAGGTATCAAAACTACTGAAATTTTGTTACGTATCAATGTTTTGATTAATATGAGGACATGCTGGTATCCTAAATTTATGCGAACAAAAATTTGTTGTTATTATATTGCAAATTGCTGTCCATTGTCATGATTGTATTATACATTAAATCCTGACATAAAAAAATGACTGATTTACTGTCTGGGTATATAGATTTTCAAATTAAAGTGCACATATGGTCAGTTTTGGTAATGCGGTCAAATAATGTTGTTTTACAAGTCAACTGGAGGTATCAAAACTACTGAAATTTTGTTACGTATCAATATTTTGAATAAAATGAGGACATGCTGGTATCCTAAATTGATGTGAACAAAAATTTGTTGTTATTATATTGCAAATTGCTGTCCATTGTCATGATTGTATTATACATTGAATCCTGACATAAAAATATGGCTGATTTACTATGCGGGTATATAGATTTACAAATTAAAGTGCATATATGGTCAGTTTTGGTGGATGCGGTCAAATAATTTTGTTGTACAAGTCAACTGGAGGCATCAAAACTACTGAAATTTTGTTACGTATCAGTATTTTAAGTAAAAAAAGGACATGCTGGCACCCTTAATTTAGGCGAACAAAAATTTGTTGTTATTATATTGCAATATTGCTGTCCATTGTCATGATTGTATTATACATTGAATCCTGACATTAAAAATAAGACTGATTTACTATGCTGGTATATAGATTTACAATTTAAAGTTCACATATGGTCAGTTTTGGTAATGCGGTCAAATAATTTTGTTGTACACATCAGCTGGAGGTATTAAAACTACTGAAATTTTGTTACGTATCAGTATTTTAAGTAAAAAGAGGACATGCTGGTATCCTAAATTTATGCGAACAAAACTTTTTTGTTATTATATTGCAATATTGCTATTCATTGTCATGATTGTATTATACATTGAATCCTGACATGAAAAATAAGGCTGATTTACTATGCTGGTATATAGATTTACAATTTAAAGTTCTCATATGGTCAGTTTTTGTAATGCGGTCAAATAATTTTGTTGTACACGTCAGCTGGAGGTATCAAAACTACTGAAATTTTGTTACGTATCAATATTTTGAATAAAATGAGGACATGCTGGTATCCTAAATTTATGCGAACAAAACTTTTTTGTTATTATATTGCAATTTTATTGTCCATTGTCATTATTGTATTATACATTGAATCCTGACATAAAAAATATGGCTGATTTACTATGCGGGTATATAGATTTACAAATTAAAGTGCATATATGGTCAGTTTTGGTGGATGCGGTCAAATAATTTTGTTGTACAGGTCAACTGGAGGCATCAAAACTACTGAAATTTTGTTAGTATCAGTATTTTGAATAAAAAGAGGACATGCTGGCACCCTTAATTTAGGCGAGCAAAAATTTGTAGTCATTATTTAAATGAATTAAACTATTGCTGATTGTGGCTGCATAGTTCAAGGATGTATAACTAACAAGGACGTATACACTTAACATCAAATATACTATTTTAAAAAATATACATAATATGATTGATTTTGATCTCGGAATATATATATATTTATTCAGTGCCTGTTATCATTGTAACCGATATAGTTTTTATAATAGATAGATTGTCAGATCACAGATAAATTTGTGTTACGTTCTGTGCGTACTTATTTTCAAATATTTGTATTTAATCCTGTTCATAAAACGGAAGTATTAATTTTCAAATTACTTTATTTTTGATGTTTCGATGTTAAATCAACGAAAAGCGGTCCTGGTTACAAGTTAACTTAGTGTAGAGCAGACCAGTCAAAAGTTAACTTGGGAACAGGTCTGGTTTGATCGGATTTGTCCAAGCAGAAGTTAACTTTGTGGCAGGACCGGTTTCCAAGTTAACTTATGTTAACTTTATGACAGGACTGGTTCCGAAGTTAACTTATGTTAACTTATGACAGGACTGGTTCGAAGTTAACTTATATCAATAGCGGACCTGTTTCCAAGTTAACTTTTTGGCAGACATGAAAACAGTCCTAGGACCAAGTCCGCTTTTCAAGTTAACTAGATTTTGGTCCTAGGACTGGTCAGAGCAGTCCTATATTTGGTCACAGGTTAACTTTGACCAGTCCAAATGACTGGTTATCAAGTTAACTTGCTGTACAGGTTAGGAGTGCACCCATCTGTACATGTACGGAACAAATAAATCCAACAAAGTCGTATCTTTCATATTTAATACTTAACAATGAGTAATCCTCGTGTCAACAAATACTCATGTCGATACTAAATTGTAAATTAAATTGCCATCGAACTGATTTGCTTGTCATATGACAGAAGGGTGGTAGGAGGGGTTTTCATCCCGAATTCCCGAAAAAAAAAAAAATTCTTTACGGGATCCCGACAATTGTAAATCCTTAATTATCGCGAAAATAAAGACTGAATCCCGAATTCCCGCAAACTTAAAGGCCTTGTCTGGACGTTCCGAAAAAAAGGTCCTCCACCCTCTAGAAATGTTAGTGTGATGAAATAGTAGAGTAAGATAAATTAGTTATGACACATTATTGTAGTAACCGATATCAATATGTCCTGTATTCAAGATCGTATGTATATGCATGAAACGGCAATTGGTAAAACCTTAGACATCAATTTTCATTACAGAATTGATAATATCGTAATAACCCATTTATGAAAAATAAATAAATAAAGGTGTTATTTCATAACATAAATCATTAATACATTTGTTCATGTTCCAGGGGTAGACAGATGTCTTCGTTTTTGGTATCATATGTACGGAAGTACTATGGGTACCTTAAATGTATATACCGAAAATTCACAGGGAACACGCATTCAGATATTTACAATGTCTGGTGATCAAGGAAACCAATGGAATGAATCAGCCATCTTCATTCCAGCAATGGATAATTTGAAGGTAAGTTGATTTCAAGCAATAAATGTTTTTAAGTTTAAGGGAGGAAAACAACTTACTTAGCAGGACCTTTGTCGCCCTTTTAAGTCAGAATTCATTCTCAAAGATGCATAAATCTTTCTATCATCACTCTTTGATTATCCCGAAACATTTTTCAGTCAGGTATCATTTAATATGTTCTCGAATTACTTCTTTCATCAAATACATTTTATCGTCAATATTAGCACATGCGTTTTAACCAATTTTACACCACGCTATAGATAGTATTGTGCCAATCGCACGAGAGGTATCTCGCGAGCGGATGACTTAAGATATATCATTGTTGTCTTAGAAAATAAGTGATTGTGAAAAATCTGTACTGGTTTATGTAAGCTTTGATCACAACCTATGTGAAATTAAGACAATTGTTGTCTTTTGTTAAGACCGAATGTTGACCTTTGAATATCCTTTTATATGTTTAATAATGTCAACCTGCTGTTAAATTGACGCATACCGTACAAGGTTTTTTTATGTTATACTTATGAACGGAAAAAAAATTATCGCCAAATATGCATTTCCAAAATTCTGATAAAAAGATTCCCTGCAAGACAAGTACCACTACAAGTATGTCGAGATGAGGCAGAACTTTTAATTTTGGTCAAATATGGAAAAAAGGAGATTTTATTCGGCCAACTTGTAGACGAATGACCAAATTATTGCGTTATTTTCCATCAAGATTTTCTCTGTAGTGATAATAATAAAGGTTTGATTTGTATGACTCCTCGTATTTTAAACATTTTACGAGTTACTTGTAAGGAAACGTTAAGTTCGTCGCAACAAATAGTAATCTCAGCATTACATAGAAGTAAAAAGAACAATTCGAAAACCACTCGATTTGAATAAGATAGCTAAAATTCATGATTATGTTGCAGTGTCGCAGATTATCTTTTTGAGACAGATATAGGCCTTAGGTCAAGACAAAAATGTCCAGACCATTTGCGAAACAAGCTAACATCATGTATTATAGATTTTTAATTACCACTAATTTTCTAAGACATATGTTATTTTGAATCTTTGATATCCTAGAACAAAGATGAAAGAAACAATTCCAAAATATCAATTGATTCATTCCTTTAGACTAATGTTTTTTTCAATACATTTTAAACGTCAACTGGGCAAAAGTTAATTTATATTCAGTACAAGAACAAATACAAAAAAAAACCCAGTCTTTTAGAAAGTTTCAATCCACCATTTTCTACATTTGAAAATGTCTGTACCAAGTCAGGAATATGACAGTTGTTGTCCATTCGATTGATGTGTTTTATCATTTCTTTTTACCATTTGATAAGGGACTTTCCTTTTTGAATTTTCCTCGGAGTTCAGTATTTTTGTGATTTTACTTTTTTCTGTAAAGTGGGTGCAAATGGCATAAAATTAACTATCATTTCAAAAATAGGTGAAGTTAAATAAGGTCAAATGTTTTGCCCTGCGACATGCCCTCTTTGCTATCAGAGTATTTTCAAAATTGTTTATCTTGCAAGAGCAAGTCACTCTCCCTGCGTATACACATGGCATGGATTTAATTACCCCATTCCGACTGGACGTTGCGGCGTATTCATGAATACCGCACATCTTTAGCATCAGTTTAAATGCCAAATGGTTAAATTGGCTATTTTTCCATAACTCAGTCAACCCTTGTGGATGACAGGTAGGGACGAAACGCTCACTGTGTTTAAACATTAAAATTATCAACAGAACACTGAAAAGTCAAATGCATAGGCCACCAGCAAGAGAGATAAATACATTGGAGCTTCTCTGGTATATAACATAAAGTTGTCTTAACAGATTTTGCAAAACCGTATTCAATCAGCTTTGTTCTAAGTAATTTGTTTATTATCATGATTATGTTATTTTAAAGTTTCAATATTTGATAGCAAGAAAAAAAAAACAAGAAAAACTACAACTCATGGCTATAATCAATACTGACATATAGTAAATATAGTCCCTCGAACAGTTCAAAATCTATTTTCTGTATCTAGCGTTAGTGTTTAAAAAAGGACACGTCTTTTTGGTGCATCTGATTTGTATTTCTCAATTGACAATTATTGGAAATGCCAATATCCAAACATTTGTTTTAGTTTAGAAAAATACATTGGCATCTATAGCCAGATAGCCACAATCGCCTATGGTCAACTTTTATTCAGGTAATTGAATCCCTATTTCGTGTAAATTGACTATATTTTTAGCTTCGAATTTATAAAAACAGTTCATAACTGCACGATTGATACTCTCAGGGATTTAATAGTCGTGTAGATCAAGCGAAAACAAATCGATGTAAAAGGTGTCATTATTCATATTCATATTAAATCATAATTCAGTTATCTTGAATATGTCTTTGTATTATTACAATCACATAAATCTTTAATTCACCGTTTTAGAATCTAAACGATTATGGGAATTTTTTTTGCACCTCAAAATGAAAATAACGTCCCGGCATTGGTTAAGTTTTCATTGTTAAGGACGTGTTTAACCATTCAACACGTTTTGGTGTACGCGTTTAAAATAATTGACCATCATGCATTAGATTTTGAAATTGCAAATTGGTCAGCACGAAAAGAAGCGAATTCCGCTTTATTAATATATTCGTCATACTGATTACATTAATTGTCACAATTTGTTATTTATTCCTCTTTTGTTTGCCCTTTATATCTCACTAAATGACACTTATTATATAAACTTATAATTTCTTAACACATATCAAATAATTATATTTTAGGTAATTTTTGAAGGAATTCGTGGCAGCAGCTCTAAATCTGACATCGCCTTAGACGACATAAAGTTAATACCAGGCACATGTGGTACATATATATATATATATATATAAAATGTTATCTTATGTTATGAAAATAAGGACCAACCCTTCTTCTTTTGCTATGATGTTTTCACAGTTCCTCTTTTCAACCCACCTGCCAACGCTACACTTATGAGTTATGGTTGGTGGGAAAAAAATATTTCGCTTTTCGTTTGAACACAATACTCACTGCTGGATGCTGCTAGATGATGTTATCTATAATTATTTGAATGGCTCATGTTTTAGTCGTGAAATTGATTACAGGCTCTTTATTGGTTGACATGAAATACCAGATATATCAAAGAATTAGATGGTGCATCCTGATTTTTCACTATGAACAACATTATGATATAAAAGCGCAGAAGATGTTTACGCATATACATAGTTACTAAATACAATGCAATCACTGCCCTATTTTATAAAAAGAAATAAAGGAAAAGTAAAGAACAGAATATACATTTAAGTTGTGGAGGAAAAGTGTATTCAAAGAGTATTTGAAAGATACCATATAACATCTTTTACATTTATTATTCATACAAGCTGCAAGGCAGTTTGCAGTTTAATTCTTCAAACACTGTACTGCAGATCACTTACCAATCAAATCCTTTTGATTCTTCAAATATAAACCTACATATGTTTGTGTAGAGTATTGATTCAATGTGTGTTCAATCACTTCAAAAAATCATATGATATCAATTCTTACTCAAATATATAAATACAGATGAGTATCATAAAATAGTATATATAATATAACTGGCAATAAAATTAGCAGTATCGATAGTAGTGCACCAGATTTGCATTTCACATTCTAATGTCTCTAACGCCATTCTCGGGGTTAAAAAGTTAAAAGTAAAAACCAAATACAAACACAAAAGAGCTTATCAACAAAAAAAGGACAACAATAAGAGCCAAACTCAAACAAGGACTTAAAGCTATGAAAGCTACGATATTTTATAAAAGCACATTCAAATAGAACAATATCCGTATTTTTCTGCAATTTAGCGGACAGTTTACAATTTGCATAAACAATACTGACGTTGGATATATATAAAAGATCATTTCAGGTTTCATTTCATTATCTTATTTATAACTTTGGCTTGCAAATACTTTCTCAATTAGGAGTGATAGAATTATCTCCTGAAGGTTGGCAAATTATTACGTGTATGCAACATTACTATTTATCGGATGAACAGTCTAAATTGAAAACTTTAATTAATTCATACAAATACTTTGTACAGGTTCAAATATAGATCAATGTGTGCCATCAACCTGTTCAAATGGCGGACAGTGTTCCAATAACTACAATGATAATACTTTTACATGTACATGTACCTCTGGGTGGGTAGGGGATACATGCCAACTACAAGGTATGACGTTTAAATTATTTGTAACTTATAAATATTATAATGGTATGTTCAAAACGTCTGTTTACTAGAGAGTTAAATAATTTAGACAAACCGGTTAACTAAATGCAATTACATATAACGTGTTAAGTGTTATGTAAACATTTAGTGACCAATTTCATATATCTAATTAGTGACCAATTTTAAATATCTAATCAAGCTTTTATCATGTAATGCTCGAAAACTATTTTGTCTTGGTCAACACGGTCAAAAATATTTCTGATTGTAAAAAAATAAAATTTTGAAGCGCCGGCATCATATTTATGTATGAACTAACAAACTCCTTTTATAGATTTTCAAGACATTTTATCATTTTACCAGAGTCAGTGTCGAAATGAGAATATAAATCAACAATGCAATTTGAATTGGGATATTAGTTGTATATACAGGATACGTCTTTTTCGTTGAATTCTTTAATTCTTAGCAGAGTGTCTGTGTTCAGAGTACAAAAAAAAAAATAGCCATATAAGATGACAAATAGTTAGATAATCCTTAACAATTACAATCAAAACTTATCTGCTGATGCTTACAACTAAATAGTTACGTAGTGTTAAATATGCCACTC
Source organism: Mytilus trossulus (assembly GCF_036588685.1). Lineage (NCBI taxonomy): Eukaryota > Metazoa > Mollusca > Bivalvia > Mytilida > Mytilidae > Mytilus > Mytilus trossulus. Next base: position 34,204,866 of record NC_086383.1, on the reverse strand, counting down.
AGCTTGTGACGGACATAGCAACATGAAAACACATTTACTGCTACGATTTGTTTCCTTCAATAGTCATACAATTTTATTTTTTTTGTATAACTAAGAAGTCTATTATAAACATTTTTGTTTTTACATATTTCAATTAATAATATAATTGTAGATGTAACAACCGGAACAACCTTTACCTGTGAATTTACACCAGGCGAAAATCAATGTGTATTTACTAATACCCAAACTGGAGATAATTTTGACTGGACATTCACAAATGTAAGAACTATTAACTTCATTGCAAACATAAAACTGTGATTTTCAGGGTGATTCAGTGTAGACATATATTTTTTTTTAATCTTCAACATTTAAACTTAAAAAAAGACTTTAGTGTGTACATAAAATATGTGGCTGACCAAATAAATGAATACCTGCAATTTAAATGCTTCATATGGACTCTATTTTCTCTTAAAGTCAATTTCTTAGTTTTACTTTCATTTTAGGTAGCAACACCAAGCTCTAGTACAGGCCCTGATGTAGCATATTCTAGAGAATACTTCGCTTTCACTGAAGCATCATCACCTAGGCAACCGAATGATGTGGCATCACTGACCACTTCAACATTCAAACTACCAGGTTTAGATTTATTTTTTACAACAATTCGTTGATCGTTTATAAAAGCTGATGCTTGAAATGTTGAATCTGGCTTAAATGAATAAAAGAGGGACGAAAGACACCAAAGGGACAGTCAAACTCGTAAATCTAAAACAAACTGACAACGTCATGGCTAAAAATTAAAAAAAAAAAAACAGAAAAACAATAGTACACATTACACAACATAGAAAACTAAAGAATAAACAACACGAACCCCATAGTCCATTTCTATGTACGTTGGCGGTGTTTTTTTGTAGCAGTTCAGTGTTTTCCTCGTATAGTTAATGTGTTTCCATCGGTTTTGCTTCGTGACCCGGATTTGTTTCAGTTAGATCGATTTATGACTATTGAGCAGCGGTATACTACTGTTCCCTTTATTTACCTATTATGTCTGTTTGTTTTGCTCACACATTGTTGGGAATATAATGGAATGTTATGTGAATGTCATACAAGTGAGATATTTAGTTAGCCATAAAACCATGTTCTACATAAGGAAATACCTGTACCAAGTCAAATATATCACAGCTGTTTTCCATTAGTTAGATGTGTTTCAGCTTTTGATTTTGCCATTTGTTAAGGAACTTTCCATTTTTAATGTTCCTTTGAGTTCTGTTGTTTTGTTATTTTACGTTTTATTAGCATACGATAAATAAAACCAAACACTCTCTTAAACAAAGATTGATTTTTTTCGAGAAAAATAAAACAATATGGAATAAATATCAAGAGTATAGAAGATGGACAATTTCGAAATCATTATTAATAATTTCTTTAAATATGTAAGTGAACTGAACCTTGACAGCAAAAACCACTATTGAATACAAAGAAAAATTGAGTTTAAGATAATTTTAATCATTTTGAATAATTTCATACTAGTACTCAGGCTGTTGACTAATATGATTATTTTTCTTCTTCTTCTTCTTCAGATGCACCACTTTGTATGCAATACCACTATCATATGTATAGTGAACCTGGTTCCTTGGTTATAAAAGCAGGTGAAAGAGGAAACACTGATAATCAAATTGAAATTTGGACTGGAAACCAAGGTGAACAGTGGCATCAAAGCATAGTTCAGATACCACAATTATCAGATGCAGTAGTAGGTGTTTCTTATTCAATATACCATTGTTATCGTTTATAAATCAACATTTAAAGGAATCGGCCAAATTATAAAACTATTATAAAAGTTCATCCTATGTCAAGCATGTCATACATATATGTTACGTATGGCGGAAATATCTTAACGCCCAATACACCTTATCGCTATTTATTCCATTCCGGATAAGTTCTAAAATTATACAACTTTTTCATCCAGTTCAAGCTATATGGAACCCTGTTTAAACATTTCACCACGCATGATACTTTTTAATGAGACCTGTTTAAAGTACCGTAAATACTTCAAACAAAATATTTTTTCACTTCAATTTTAATTTCGAATACTCTATCAAAGTTTCTTGATGATCGCTTTCTGAAGTGTTCCTCCCTCAGCTCAATACTGATGACCTCTATTTTCGGCGGCCTGACCCGAACAGGAAGTTGTATGAAAAACTGTTTTTCCCTGATCTGACTAAATAGCGATAAAGTGTATTCCTATTCTGGATAGATTTTACTGTCAGATGGTAAAAGTCCAGATGACCATATTTCTATAGTTTTAAATCTTCTATACATATTCAGCAAAAATATTTAAGCTCAGCTAACATGATCGATCATGATGAAGGGATTTTTTTTCTGTTATTTCAAAATGAGGGCCCAAGTATTGACGTGCAATAGGTTACCTTCTTTTTCTCGAGGAGTGGCCGCGTGGGTCATTTTATGTGTAAAGAGCATAGATTTTTCACTAAGTTAGTCAATCAGTTTTACATTCCCATTCCTATCGGAAGTACATGTAAAATGTAAAATTAATCTTAAAGACTCTCTGAAGAGCCACTTTCATTTGCGGGGGTTAGTCGATTTTTCAAACTGAGAAAGTTGGACCAATTTCGGTAACCCGGGTATCTTCAGTGTTTCAATCGCTAGATATAACATTGATATAAAACGCATGCTATGATTGACTTAGACACCACGAATGAGTTTTAATCAATTGGTTATAATCTGATAACTTTCTTGAGTATAAAGTTGATACCATTGTTTTAACAAATAAATTCTTCTTGGTGAAGTATTATTCTAATTTTAGATTTCAATAAGAGGTATTAGAGGACCTACCAGTAAAAGTGACATTGGTCTTGACTTGATAACTCTTCAGAAGGGACTTTGTGAGTACATGTAAACTACTTTTACACTTTCACAGTGATAAAAAGAGTCTTCAACAATTGTAACTAGACAAGACAGAAACATAAAAACACTCGGTCCGTGTTTTCATTGTTATACCAAATGAGTAAGGAGAAATATCTCACTTTGCGTTTATCCACAAAGAGTTCACTTACGGGTATTTACTGCATTTTGTAAATCACTTTAACATTTGAATCACTTCTTATCAATACTGTCGATTCATTCAAAAACAAAATAATAGATTGATTATTCATGACATATGAACCTTACAAGACATTTTCACACAAAAGTCTGTCGTCAAGATTTATCTGCAAAAGGTCGGAAATAATTTTTATGTTTATGTAGTTTATGCATTACTGTGTAGATTTGTCTTTAGTAAGCCAACTTATGTTCGCGAGAAAATTATTTTCGAAACTCTTGTGAGTAGAAAATGAGGCGAATATAAATCGTCGCTAAAAAGGAAAAATTGGATTTTCCGTTATATAAATATAGCAAAACAATTCGAAAATCAAAAAATTAAATCACCGCGAAGAAGTCTAGAAAGGACTTCGTGAGTAATAAAGTAAGTGTCAAAATAAGTTAGTTTACAGTACCTGTATTATAACATGTATAATATAGAATGCCTCTGAATTCATACTTATTGAACGTTCTTTACATTCACCTTTTACAATGTTTTAATAAATTATTATGAAATATTAAGAGGAATAAAAAAAACATTACTAAAACCGCCACACATAAATGAGCTCTTTCTAAGTAAGAATTTTGTTCTGTTTGTGTTTGGTTAAAAATAATCAAATTTGTGCATTAAAGAAAATAGGTTTCGAAGTCAGATTTTTTTTTATGAAATGTTTAATCGATTTATACTTTCTCTAGTCGCGAAGTGTGGTTTGTATGATATACGTTCTTTATTTGTCAACTTTGTTTAACATTCCTCTGATGTCGTTATTTTTTATACAACGAAAATCATGACCAAGCCCGATGACGTTACAGAGGAAAAAATTCAGCCGTTTTGCAGTTTATTGAACAAAGATAGATTCAGCCTTAATATCATCAGAGAAACAGATTCTTCCACCATATCTCGTTCATAATGACATGACATCAGTCTTGAAAATTAAATTTTAAACATCTAGCACGCGTGGCAAGCTTGGCGTTTTATATTCGAAAATTAAATGTTTATAGAGGAAGACAACTTGTATTTAACTCGACGCAATAGTTGAATCTGAATTTTTCTGTTACGTTTACTCACTGTGAAATGGTCGTGTTAAGTAACATGTAAAACAATGCATTTATGAATCTAGTCTAGTGACAAATTCACTCTGTTTCATAGCAAATCTATGAAAATCTGACTTAATTTCACTTGCCTTGTAGCATATAAATAATTATATGAAATATGAAACTTATCGCATATGTTTTCTTAGGTTTGTTTTTATAATTTAAAAACCAGTAATTAATTGGCTGATATTCGTCTGCTAATTTGACTGGATAGCCTTAAGGTATAAAATGTAAATAAATTTGTAAGTGAGTTAAACCTGCTCACACTGTTATATTATATCTTTATTATTTTATTTAGATTGTTCGAATTCGACGTAAAATTTTCACTAACCCAAACCGATTTTACAAAATTGAAGTTGCCATTTGAGGGTGCAGTTGTAAAGTTTTCGCATTGTGGGCGGATTTTATTTCTTTTAGACCCGCTTTATTTAGATCATTCGTATGTGTATCTTTTGTTTATATGAATATGTTGTGTGTAAATTATATTTATTCATGTATCGTATAAGTTAATTTAAGCTGCCAAAATTGAACTATTACTGGTTTATATCTTCTTTATTTGAAAGCCCCCGTAATTTAGGAAAACAAGATCCTTTTTGATTTGGTCGTCCTGTCAGTTCAGGTGAATTTTATGAGCAAACGATGTTTTTTTTTATAAAAGGAAGTTCTTTTTTTTTAGCAAATAAATGTCAATACATTTGTCTACTAGTATCAACAAATATTGATAAATGCAATTTATGTATGTAGAAAAAGTTCAAAGTACACAATTATTCCTTTTATTTACAAATAATTTAACTTTCACTGTATTATACTTTTAGGTTCATCTCCATGTGGCAGCTTTCCTTGTCAAAATGCTGGATTATGTACAGGCAACCAGGACGGTAGTTATCAGTGTAGTTGTAAAACTGGATTTGCTGGCTCCGAATGTCAGTTAATCGGTATACTTCAATTTCTTATGATAACTTTGTTCATACTATATATTTTACTTCAGTTATTATTAACAGTATTTTAAAGAGAAAGAGACAATAACTGAATAAAATCTGAATTCCTGCAATACCATAGGTCAATCATGTATCAATCATTTCAGAATTTCAATGCGCTAATAAGATTTAAAAACAACCTTCATCAGAGAGCATAAAAGTTGTAGGCCTCTCCAAAGGGCTAAACACAAACGCATGCAAACGTTCACCTACCAATCGTATAGCCTGTGGTACAACAATTCACTTTTTATACAGATGATACCATATGTGCGGATACCTTCGTGGGTAAAGAAAATAGTGTTAAATGCTATCAAGAGTAAACTTTATTAAATGAGAAGTGTTTGTCCTTTACTAGTATGTTTGTGAATATACTATATAAGTTTGGGTAACGTTAACAGTATATATATATTAGAATAGTCAAAAATATATGCTTTTATGCTTTCATCAAGTCCTAAAATGCTCTAAACGTCAATAAAATGAAACGGTCTTTAACTACCGCTATTCAATTGTTTGGTTCAAATATGATTGACGTATACCAAATTAACTGGAATAAGATAAACAAAAATTGCAAAGTGTTTCAGAAGCTTTAAAATTCTTATGTCTGAGTTTCGGCATCATCCTTTATTTTATAAGTTAATGCCAAAGCCCTAGTCCTGAACACATGCATGCAATATTTGCAAGCTGACTTTAAGAGAACAACAATGGGCAACTATTCAATATGCTTATAAAGTTATAATATAATACGAGTATATTTTTGTAAGACATAGTTATATAGTTTCCAAGCTTAAGGAGTGGTAAAAATTGGTATAGAAAGACTAGAATTTGAGCAATATTAATACTTTGGAGTTTTGCATATTCTTTTGTAGATAAAAGATCAGAAACGTCAATTTCATGCGATTTTGAGGACAATGAAGTTGGTTGTATATTTGAAAATGATTTAAATTCAGATAATTTTGATTGGAGAAGGCGAAGTGTGAGTAAACAAGTATCCATATACTTTTGTTGTTGGTTCCATTGTCTCATGGGCATGTAATTATCTAATACCGTCTAATTTGTATGTCTTATATCATTTAAATTAGCAACTTTGTTTTGAGATAAGAACCAACTGAAGATTTTGACAATGTTTGGTTCGCAGATTATGGAGTTATACAATAATTTTCAATTAATGCAATGATAAAAAAACATGCTGTAATTATTTTGGAAATACATTGCAATATGAAATTGTCCCTTTTCTTACATTCATTGTATAAAAATACTTTCGCATTACCGTATTGTAATTGATGATTACTGCATGATTATAAGTTATCTAAATGTGTTTCTATTTTCCTTTTTGGAGAGGTTGTTCTTTTATAGCTGTAAGGGATTAAGTAAAATATAAACAAATATTTATTTTGGGTAAATGCTGTTTGGCTATCAGGTTAATTTTCATATTTTCTTACAATATTCTAGATTTGTTTCACCCATGTACTACAGGTTCTAACGTACATACTACATTGTACTTTAGTCTAGTGTTTTTCTTCCACTATTGTTGACGTTGGAGGTTTTTTGAGAGTGCATATCGGATCGAACACGTACACAGCCGTATGTTTTATATATTAGGTGTCTACGCGGTCTGGCTAATGAATGATTCGAAACTGTAGTCATATCATATGGATGTGTAGTTTTATAACATATGCATACAGCTTTAGGAAGGTAAAAATTAGACAGGGCTAGCAGAAATATTTGACCTTTGACTGCAAATGATTATAAATATATATTAGATTTTCTTTTTCTTTTTCTTCTCTATGATATTTTTTTTCAAATCGTCACTACCTGCTACACACATTTTAGGTGGGAGCTCAAAACAATTGTATTAAAGATGAAGAAGCATTGTATAGACTCATTTTACAAAGGGGTATCTGGTGTCTTTTGAAGTAATATACCTTTGGGTTTTGACAATAATGCGTCTCAATAAAGTCTTGCATATTTTACAGTCCAAACATTTTTGTTATTAGGGTAGAACATCGAGCAGTGGTACAGGGCCAACAATTGGGGCAGCTTCTGGATCAAACTATATGTATACAGAGGCATCTTCACCTCGGGTAGAAGGCGATTTCGCAGTTCTGGAAACTCACAACTATAGACTGAAAGGTAATACACGTATGATTTGGACTTGAGTTTGCATGACATGTTTTTTCTTTAATGTTTTCCGACGTATACGTTCAAATCAAAGTACTCTGTATAAGTTTTGATTTTACATGTCATCGAATTGGGCAAATGCAGTGACATTGTTAAGTTTGCCTTAAAAAAGCAAATGTGAAAAAATTAAGAAAAAACCAAGGTGGGCATACCAATATTTAGTCACAAGTGGATAGCAAATTCCATGGCGAAAAGAAAAAAGAAAAACAACCGTACACGATCCAATATGCAGATATCTAACAATTTAGCATCAAGAACCGAACAAAAAAGTGGATGCACGCATGTACGCAGGACGTTCATTCTCCGCTGTTGCTAGCCGTCATATTGCTTTTGAAGGAAACATCCAGTGATAGGACGCATTCTTCTACAGTCATAATTAAGAAAAGGATGGTGGTTTGGGATGCAACCATTTAAAACTGTTGTATCTCAACGCCCACGTCAAGCATACTGAATCAATCTTTTTGATTTATTCGCAATCATATTGTTTTAAATTGGTGTCAAAATTACGAGACAACTGCATGTATCAGTTCTAACTACAAAAGTAACATATATATATGGGAATATTTCAATGTAGCAATCACATGAAATAGTCGAAAAAGAACCAGTATATCCACGTTTAACAAAATCAGCATTGTGTACTAACGCTAAAAGAGGCAGCCAGTAGCATGTTATCATTTTGCCATATATAGACTATTCCAATACAGTTTTAAGATCAAAGTTAGAATCGGAAGTGCTTGAGGCATGCTCAAAAAACAATGCTGCAAAAGAAATATCAGATTGTTTGTTTCTGCATAGTACATTGTAGAAATCATATGCAGAGTGTTTAGAAATATACAGTACAAATATATATTGCATGTACAATTCAATACATCTGCAATAAAACCCTTCAATTCTTTTTTTGTATGTTAGTCCGTTACAATGAGGTAAATGTACTGTGATGTAATGTGATTTACAGTGTAGCGTAATAGGATAAGTAGAAACAAGCAACAAAAGAAAGATGTAATGTATAAAAATACATTGCCGTAAATATTTCCGGATCATTTGTTTAGGATTTGCATACAACTTTATTTGTTCAAATGTAGTTTTTTTGAATGACACAATGTTATTGAAATGCTTATCTCTGATAAGACGGATATGAATTATGACAGAGGATAAGGATGATCTGGATTGATAGTAAGCAACATATTTAAAGACTACCGAATGTACTACTAGGAAAATATCTGACAAATGGCGAAGACCCTCAACAAATTTCGTACACGCTTTTTATTTAAGAAATACTTGATCATGTTAATAACAAATATGAATTTTTACTTCAGAACCAATTTACTACGTCTTTGAATGTGCCAAACTTTTTTTTCTTTTTTCTGACTAACGGTTTTTGTCCCCTTTAACGTAACGTTTCCCTCTTGTTCATTGAGTATCTTTATACCATGTTTGACATGCACATGGTATATCCTTAAAACAGAATTGCTTTGATTTCAGATTCTGCATACTGTCTTACATTATCCATCAACATGAGAGGACAACCAGGTCAACTAGTAATTTCTGCTAAGGAACGTACTGGTAATTGGCGTGTTGAGGCGTCATATTTAGGACACCAGGGAGATAACTGGTTCATTGCCAATATCGACATTTCCCAGATTTCAGATCCTGTGGTAAGCAAACTGTGTTCATATTCAGTGTTGTCCAGTCAAAATGTGTATTCCCTGATGAGTGTTATCATGAGCACATTAATATGATAACTTTGTGTTTATTGCATTTAACATATCCCTCTAGAATACCAGTTACCAATTATAAAATCTTCAAATCAAAGTGTCGTAAAAAGGGTATAGGGACTAACTTTAAAAAAAATCATTTTAACCTCACAACATGTTCCGATGCCTGTCCTAATGTGTATTATACCTTGTTAAATTTATACTTTCGGGAATTTAATGTTGAAGGCAAACGTTTGATATTCTTAACCGTTGTAATATTTGTTTAATATTTCGTTTTATACTGTGAAAAGTAAGAAGCTTGACATATTGTTAATATACTTGTGTATTATTTAAAACCTATATTGATCTCTAGATGTCTTAAATCGTCTATGTCTGTCTGGCTAACATTTATCCCGCATCTTCGGTTAATCCTGCAGACACTTTATAGTTTAACCATATGTTTTGGTACAAGTAATGAATGTATAACTCTGAAAAGAGAATGTTTATAGATATTTGACAGTTTTTCCGTTCTCTAGAGAATAAAACTTCATGATACTAAAAAATGCAGAATTACACAACGAACGTTTAAATACAATCTTACAAGATTTTAGATTGGGTTTCCTGAGCAACTTTAGAAAATGGGGGTAACTGGTATTACTTTTTAATGTGTTCATGTTTTTGTGATACTGTAGGATCTCATTAAAACAACGGCTTGTGCTGTTGTTTACTTGTAGGCGAATCAGTCTTCCATTATAATTATCATTTTGCGTACAAGCCAGTAGATGTAACTTTGCTGGGGAAATTTTGTTTACAGTGTAACCTGCCTAATCCAATATAAAGCTTTAACCGACACATTTGTCCGGTCCCAAAGTATGCCTATCCTTGCAGAAAAAAACGGAGTATTCCGACACCCTGCTTAATCCGACATTTCTTTATGCTCCCCCAGTGTGTTGGATAACACAGATTACACCGTATTTACTTTTGGGAGGAATGTAAGAAACAAGTCTTTTTAGTACACTGCAGTTTATTATATTTGCTTTTGAAAGGAAACTTTAACATCACGTTCCTCTCACTAAATAATTTATATTTGGATTACTATGTCGTACTTGACATAAAGGATGCTACAGATACAGCAAAGTATGTTTAGTGTCTTGACTGGCATCTTAAAATTGATAATAAGAGTTGGTTGAGCACAAACTTTTACGACAAAACCAGGATGTCAATTTCTCAATTATGAACTTTCCATTTCCATGTAGCAACATTCCAGCTGCGCCTCCATATGGAGTATATATCTCCCAGTTGATACGATATTATAGAGCTTGCGTTTCCTATCACTTATCCTTGATTGATTGATTGATTGATTGTTGGTTGCTTAACGTCCAGTGGCAAATATTTCATGCATATTCAGGACGAGAACAAGTTCACAATAAATACAATAGGTAGGTTGATACAATAGAGGCCATCTGGGATGATGGTCGGAGAAATTTGGACTGCCATCGGAAAAGGAGGTTATATTGGATAGGGACAGAAATTTTAGCCTTGCAACAGGCCACCTACGGACCCCTCAGAGAGTTGTTGCAAGGGTTCTTAACGTGCAAAGAGCGTGGCACTCTCTTTACACGAGGCATCGCATTTAACGTCCCCCTTCTGACCGGACGTGACTGCGAACTTGATACATCCCGCACAGCCAAACGGACGCCCCACTTCGGCAAGCGTTTTACTGCCGGTCGGGAGAAGACCAAGTGACCATATTTATATACCCCAGTCACCCTTGATTGAGGGTTGCTGCTTAAAGGAAGCTATTGAACCAAGGGTTCAAAGTATTAAGCTTGTACGGACACAATTACAAGCTTATTGACCGTTATATAATATCCTTGTAACAGATGACCTCGAAAATGTCCCTAAATTCTGTTATCTGTTCCACGATTGTGACATTATTAAATGAGACTTATTACCGACTTTGCACTTCCAATGATCAATATGACTATTGGTACTAGTAGAGCAGTATCTGCTTAGTCGTTCAGAGCACCTGACATCACACACAGATTCCGATGAGGTTCATGTTGTTCAGTCTTTAGTGTTCTATGTGAAGTTTTTTTGACTTGTTTGTATTTTTGTCATCTTTCAGTTTGTGCCTTGGCGTTATCAATTTTACTTCGACTAAGTAGCATTTATTGTTCCCTTAGTAACTTCTGCCTCTTTTTAGTGTGCACATTATTATTATCTGTTATAGATAGCAATAACAGGATTCATAGGCAGTACTTCCAAAGGAGACATAGCAGTTGACAATTTGGTACTGACAGAAGGACAATGTAAGTATAATGGTGAGACTGATTGGTTGTTTGTTGCTTAAAGTTAGAAGCCACATAATTAATGCATATTTCAAGTGCTACTTTTACACAAAAAAATGGGCATACTGGGAGATGAATTGTACGACTTTGTCTGCTACTTGTTAAACTGGCAAATTATTTAATAACAACAATGAAAACATATACCGTATAGCGGGTTATTTTCGCGGGTGAAAAATTTCGCGATTTTCATTGAACAAGGTATACGAAATATTTTGGCGGTTATTATTTTGGCTGATTAAAAACTTTTATTAATACCTTTGTATGTTAACTTTTAATTTGGCGGAATTTATTTTGGCGATTAAGTTCTGTCCGGGAAAATAAGCGAAAATTTGCACCCCGCAAAAATAACCCGCTATACGGTACAAGTGGGGCAAAGTTGCCCAAAATAAAATGTATAACTATTTGTAGAATGTCTATACACCAATTATTAACACAAAATGTTAACAGTATTTCTATCTCGTGGGTTCAGTAGATACCCATGCAATATTGATATTAATAGGTTTATTTGAACACTACATTACTTTACTGTTTGATAAGTGACTTTCCGTTTTGAATTTTCCTAAGAGTTCTGTATTTTTTTAATTTTGTTTTACCATTTACATTTGTTTACCGTTTAGCTTACGAGTAGATAAATCATCAAAAAACAAATTCCGCGGCATATAACAAATAGTATAAAAAAGTGTATAACGCAAAACTAATTTTCACATCAATCTTCATTTGTGAGAGCAGGTCCAATAAACTATCCACTCAGTTAGTCCTTACGTCATTCCGTTCTTTCGAAAGACATTGGGTAGACATTTGTTGTCAAACTTTTCTTAGCTTCTATGAAAGGGAATAATTTTAAATTGTTACAATGAGCACTTTATATATTTCAATTGCCAAGTACATTTAATTACAAAATGATTAGTTCTTTATTTCATCAATAGTTTATACTTCGTTTGTTATCTTATTTCTGCATAACCAATTATTATATTTAGCATGTATATCCATGTTTTATTGACAACCATAAAGATCTTCTTTTTTAATATTTTTCAGGTTAATTCTTTATAAGAAGAAAACGACGGACAAACGAAATGACCCTTAATTACATTGCCTTTAATTATTATAATTCTGTTTATGTGTAAATTCTTATGATTTAAAATTCAATTTCAACAATGTATGCCCATTACCTAATAATCAGAACAACAATTTTAGAAATCTAATAAAGCTGCTTCAATTTATCGAGTTGTTTTATTCATATTTTGATATTCAAAAGATTGGTGATTGTTTTTTGTTTAACTTCCAGTGGCCTATGGTCACATATTGATAATAGGCAAAGAAATAAAACAAAAAAACGAATACAATCAAGAATGAAATTCAAACGATTATGTAGTTTGAAAAATGCAGTAAAATGATAGATTTATTAATTGGTGCTTACTGAGAGGAAATTGAAAAAAATTTCATACATATTCAGAGCGGATACAAATTAAACGAAAAGCAGTTTGATAGATCCTGCAAAGTTGGTTGACCAGAAGAATGAACTAAAAAAATATTACCAGAAACAGAGTGCATGTTGATTATGGTCAAACATTTTGCATGCAACATCAAACAAATCAAATATGGAATTAACACTAGGAGATGTTTGAACTATGGATAACTTAGCACTTTTTAAACTTAGGGCATCCTATTTAATGCCCTTAAGGTGATTGCACTTGGACAGATAATAAATATTGAGTGCTTGAGTTAATTTATCTATAATATAAATAAAATTGTTGCTACTGTTGATTCATTTATTCCGTGGGTACCAATTTTCGTGGATTTGCGGAAAATTGCCAGTTCGTGGATATTTAATTGCGTGGTTTTTCCGAAGTCTGCACACAAGTCTTTAGAATTTTTTTTTTTTTTTTTTTTTTAACAACAAATATAGTCTTTATTCTAAAGATATCTTGTTACAATTTTACTTCACTGTCCAAGCGCCAGTGGAGTATTCCTGTGAAAAAACTTCTGAGTTGCCAGGAACATACTCAGAATATAATAAACAATATTACATAAACTATTACAATATTGTCAACTTATTCTATTAAATCAATTTCTTCAAATTTATGAAAAATACATTTTGAGAAATTATTTTGCTTTCCTTCATAACCCTTCTAAATTCCTTTATAAACAATTCATACACATCTATATATTTCAATTTTTGCTCTGAAACATAGTATGACTTGAAAATGCAAAAACCTAAAACTGTCAAAAAATAGTTAAAACCATAATAACCTTTATCTGATGTTTTGTATCCAAATACTAATTGTTTAACTGATATCTTATTTTTAAAATTGAGTTTTGCAAGAAGATGTTCCACTTTATCCTAAAAGTCTTTTAAAAAAGAACATGTTATAAAGAAATGAAAGTAATCTTCCTCTTCTGTTTGACAAAAATTACATTTACTATTAGTAGAAATTTTCCATTTAAATAGTAATTGCTTTGTGGGAATAATATAATTTAGCAGTTTCCATCTAAACATTTTCATCTTATTCTCTCTTAAAAATTTAAATATAAAATCATTTACGAATGACATATTTGGCTTGCTATCTAGCTTTAAATTTTTTGTCCAAATATTGATACCAATCGGCTGTGTATACTTTTGATCTACTAGACTATTATATAACATTTTTTTAAAGATATCTTGTGCTTGTATTTGTTTATTTCCCCATCTCAAATTTTCCTTATTAATACTAATTTTACTCTTTAAAGAGTTTTCTTTTATTAGAATTTGCTGCCATTCCTTTGGGATGGAAGATTTTAATATTGTAAACTCTGCAATCCAATTAGACTTATTGCTTAATTTTTCTAAAATAAAACCCTCTGATAACTTTCCCTCACGATCAAGTATGTCGTTGATGTAAATCAAACCACTTGCTACCCAGTTTTGAAAGAACAAACTTTTGTTACAATGTTTAACGTATCTATTTCCCCAAATAATCTGTTTTCTTATATTTGAAAAATGATCTTTAAATTTTGTAAAACCTCCCCCTGTTTTCACCCAGCCTGAAATTACTTGCAAATAAAAGTCTGGTATATTTTCAAATTCTTTTAGTGATTTAATGTTATCTAAATTCATGTTAAAGACAAGATAATTTTTTCCCAGATTGTTGAAATATTTGGTAGGAATAATCTTCTAGTTCGGCATAGTGGTTGAATTGAATTTGGAAACCCATGAAGCTTTCAGTGATGTAAAATAGCTATCAAAATCAACCATTTTTAACCCCCCTTTTTGATAATCGCCAATAAGTGTATTTCTTTTTACTTTGTCATTTTTACCTTCCCAAATATATTTAAAAAAACAGCTTTCACTCTCTTTTATGTATTTGTTTGGAACAATACACGAAGTAGCCAAAAATGTAAATTTAGGTAAGATCAAAGATTTTATAATTAATATTTTTCCAATTGTTGTTAATTTTTTTTTTTCCATGCCTTCAGTAAGGATTTCATTTTATCAATTTTAGGTTCCCAATTTAACTTTTCACATTCGTTTATGTTGTGACCAAAATAAATCCCTAAGGCTTTAACTGGTTTGTCCGTCCAGCGTATTCCCTCAATTTTATCTTTACTATGTTTAAGCGCCCCTATCCATATTCCTTCTGTTTTACTACGATTTAATCTCAGACATGAGAAAGAACCAAACGTTTCTATTATATTCATAGCATTTGATATGTCGGTTTTTGAACTACAAAAAAGAGTTGTATCATCTGCCAATTGAGATATTTTTATGCTATGTGTTTTTTTTATCAATAGTAATTCGAATACCTTTGATGTCGGGGTTTTGTCGTAATCTCAAAGCCATAATTTCTACTGACAAAACAAAAAGTAAAGCAGATAAAGGGCATCCTTGACGGATTCCTCTAGAGTTTTCAAAAATCTCAGATACCCTTCCATTATTTATTACACATGTTTGTATTCCCTTATATAAAGTTTCCACCCATGATATAAATGATTCATTAAAACCGAAATGTTTTAGAACGCTTAACATGAATTCCCATTCCAAAGAATCAAAAGCTTTAATAAAATCAACAAATACGATAGCCCCATCTATTCCATATGATTCTGCATAGTCCATAATGTCTTGAATTTGCCTTAAATTGAATCCAATAAAACGATTTTTTACATACCAAGTTTGATCTTCATTGATTAGTTTAGGAAGCAGTTTTTTAAGTCTCTGTGCCAAAACATGGGATAGTATTTTTAAATCTACGTTTAATAATGATATAGGACGATAATTGTCCAAAGATAATGGGTCATTCTTTTAAAATAATAAAGATAGTACACCTGTTCGTTGGGTATACGATAAAATTTTTACCTCGTGTCCCTTATTAAGAACTTTAACTAACATTAGTTTTAATTTTTCCCAGAAAGTCTTATAAAATTCCAAAGTCAAGCCGTCAAGACCTGGTGATTTATTTAGCTTCATCGTGTTTATTGCACTGGTGCATTCATCTATAGTTACTTCCCCATCACATTCTTTAAAGTCATTAATATTTATATCTTTTTCCATAATAGTATCAGCAACGTATGAATGTAACAAATTTTTATCGGGGCATGTTGTAGTGTATAATACTTTATAATAATTCTTAATCATTTCCAAAATTTCATCCTGGTTTGTTGTTACTTCGTTTCTTTCGTTTCTAAGCTTATTAATAGATTTTTTAACCTGTCGCTGTTTTTCTAACCCTTAAAAATAAGCGTTATTTTCTCCCCTAATTCCACCCATTTTTCCCTTGATCTAATTTGAGCCCCCTTGGCTTTATATTCATAAATTTCTTCTAAATGCACCTCTAATTGTTTTATATCTTTTGTTAACTTTTCATCTTCCTTTAATTTTTCATCTCTTAATTTCGTAAGTTGCTCTAATTCGTTTTCCAACTTTCTTGTTGTCTCCCTTGATAACTTTGATTTTCTTTTACAGTAAAGTATAGATTCGTCCCTGATTTCGACTTTTAAATTGTCCCATAGTAAACGTATATCACTGCTGTCACTATTGATTATACGACCTTTAAACCTATTTATCACATTATTGATTTTATCTTGATATTCAATATCTTTTAAAATAGAATTATTCAATTTCCAGTACCCATTCCCTCTTTCAGAATCTAAAACCCGAATGTTAATTACTACCCCTTGGTGGTCCGTCACTTTAATAAGTGCTGGTTTTATTTTACAATTCTCAACAAGAGACTGAAAATCTTTTCCAATTAAAATATAATCGATCCTACTTGCTTGAGTCTTATCTTTTCTTCTCCATGTAAATTGTTGTGTGCTTTCGTGTAGAAAGCGCCAAATATCTAGAAACATTTGTTATTCGTTGAACATTTAATTTCATTGTTCACCAGTACCCACGAAAACCACTTAAATTGGTATCCAACGAATAATAATTAATCCACAGTATATATAACTTCTCTCAACTAGGGAACTTGAAAATGTATTTAAATTGTTTTAGAAAAATCGCAGAAAGTATTACAGGTCCAAAACCAAAAACTTTAATAAATCTGTCAACACCGATCAATGTTTTTACTTTCATTCCGACAAAGTCAAAAACAACATTTAGAATGGCATATAATTCAAAATTATAAAAAAAAATTGCTGCAATCTCAGTGTGTTTGTGGTTCCGTTGTTTTCCTCTTATAGTTATTTGTTTCCCTCGGTTTTAGTTTGAAACCCGGATTTGTTTCCGCTTAATCGCTTTATGACTATTGAACACCGGTATACAACAGTTGCCTTTATACTTTTAAACTTATTATCTAGCCGTTGGGCGTCGTTATACCTTTACAAATAAGAACAGAATATTACACCTTGATGTGATTGGTAATATCACTAGTAGCACGATTTCAGTCTGAAACGGCCATTTTGGTCTGATCACATCTTGATTGACTGGATTTACCGCTAGAAGAAATCGTTGAGACTTTTAAGACCATTAAGACTCCGTTACGATCGATAGCCGCATCAGGTAAATTAGTTCGTTAAGGCATGTCCAGACGGAAAAGACTGAATCGTCTAGTGGGCTGTTTATACCCGTTAAGACAGTGTCAGACCAAAACAGACCATGGATACAAAATTACGTTCAAAATTTTCAGACCCTGTTTAGATCCGTTCAGTATACCGGTTTTGATACCACGAGTTGCACCCCTTCTACTCGATAACGTAATTTAGATTAATATGTATATATTTATTTTAATATTACAATTTGAAGTATATTTTGGTTAATTAAAAAGATAAATAAAGATTAAATCTTCTGTTGATTCTTTATTGCTTGTCTTGTTTTGTTGAGGAACTAATAAATTATTCGTCTATATAATTGTTTATTTTTCAATAAATGTTAGTTTATATAAATATATATTGATAATTAAATGCACGGACGGATGTTATTGTATACACACCAAAATGTATGCCATAAATTTACCCTTAAAATGTTGTGAACACCGGTGAAAATGTTTTTCGTATTTGAAGATTAAAAAGTAACGGAAAATCCTAAACGTTACCTAAAAAAGTTAAGGAAGTGTGGCCAATGAGACAAACCACAGAAATGCAGCGGAGGCAAATCAACACATGCATATTTTTGTTTTAAGTATTACAGTTGCTTTAATTCGTTATCTGTTTATATATATCATAGTTTACCGTGGAAGCTGTTGCTTTATTATGTTTATTTTTTTTCGTGCGAGTTGCTCTATTAAACTTGGAAAAAAATATTCTCGACATCCGGAAATTAAAAAAAAAGACTTCCCGGATCCCGAAAGCTGATCATGATACTGCATTCAGTCTCTGTCGGGACCGTGTTAAAGTATCACCGTATAAACATTTCCATTCAACAATGTTGTATCCTGATAATATTTATTTTCTAATTCATATAATATGTATATATAACTTAGTATATATGCCTGGCGTTCATTTAAAACAAAATCTGTGTTAGTTAAAATGGTCGAGATCAATGGCACGTGCTCGTAATCAGCCGGGTCAACAGGTAACAAAATCAATGATCCATAACGTAAGAAAGCATATGCCTATTATATTATACAATTACTCTCATCATCATTCTTAATAAAAAGGTGCCGTAGGGCTAAACGTTCATAAAGAATTAATGAATTTGTGTATATACGTACTAGTGATTTCTGACCGTCAGTTTTTAATATACATGTGTTTGTTTTTCTTATATTGAGCAAAATAACGAATTTTAAACTATTATACGTTAAAGGTTCTTACAATTTCATATATGTCTAAACACTAAAAGACCATGCAAAATATTTCAGTCTTTTCCGTCTGGACATGCCTTAACGAACTGATTTACCTGATGCGGCTATCGATCGTAACGGAGTCTTAACGGTCTAAAAAGTCTCCACGATTTCCTCTAGCGGTAAATCCAGTCAATCAAGATGTGATCAGACCAAAATGACCGTTTCAGACTGAAATCGTGCTACTAGTGTATGGGCAACAATTTTTTACAAATCTTTGCAGAAAATGATATTTATTAGCAGTCATTATATAAGTCATACAATGCATATTTTAAGGATCGTCTTCGTATAACACATATCATGTCATGATTTGGAAAAAAATGCCCCCGCTTCGTTTTTTTTTAACAATCCTGACACCACTTGGTTGGTTATACGCAAGAACAACTTTAAAATATGCAATATCTATAACATGAGAGAGAAAAATAAGATATGATATGATTTCCAATGGGACACCTTTCTACCAGAGACTAAACAACGTAGAATTTAACACCTATAGGTTACCGTACGGCCTTCAACAATAATAATGAATTAAATCACTACAATTAACTTAACATAAAGAAACATGTTGGCATGTCAATGCCTTTCGTGGTTTATTACATGATTTGGGTTTTGTTCATTGTTGAAGGTCAAAAGGTTATCTATAGTTGCGTATATCTACGTCATTTGTGTAACATTGTCATATTATTCATACTACATCCTTTTTTTCATATTTCACAAATAAGTATTCAATCTACAAATTGACAACGTTATAATTATAGATTTATGTATGCTATTTGCGTTAATTTTAAGAAAATTAATTACTAGGAATTCGATGTCTTTTTGAAAATGCATCTGCTAAAGATATCGATTTCGGTACACGCACCAAGAAATCTACGTTCGATTACTTTGGTGACATGTGCCGATGAGAAGTATTTTCAAACGCGCTATACTTTGTATGTGTAAATATTTGTTTAACCTGTACGAGAATCAGCTAGAAATAAGTTTTTTGTTTACGATTTCAATTGCACAGTGACTGATTGTTACTAAACATCTTATTTATAAAGTGAATAATGTATTATGTGACGTTATTTTTTGCGTGGACCTAATTTTGATGCAAAGATCTTTCAAAAGATGCTTGTTTAAATGTTTAGATTTACAATTTAATAAATAATTGCAGATAAGAACATTTAAAAATTTAAAGAACTTGATGAATCATGAAATTCAATTGTTATAAAAAAATTTGCATTGTTATGTTTATTTTTATCTTAGATTTAAAGTCAAATTAAATTTTAGTTTTAAATACGTGTTGACATTTTAACATCGCTTTGCAATTAGATAGACCTGGCTTTATGTAATGCAATTGTTTGTCCAGTTCCATAAATGTTTAAAAAAAACAACCAAATGTGACAGAATACAGACAACCCATTGAACATGTATTCGAAACATGTTTAATATATTTCAAATTTTTCGATTTCTTCCTAATAACTTGATAAAACTTAACATTCTCCTTAGACGAAATCTTTATTTGTGATGAACACTTAAAGTCGAATCGTTTTTACTCGCAATAATTTTTTAAAATGCTGATCACCTTTTAGATCGTTTTATGATATAAACACGCGCATTTACGCATTTAAAAAAATGGTGCAAGCACTTTCCTATACAGAATGTATAAACAATTATAAAAAAAAAAACGATGTGTCTGTGTTTATTTTTTGAGATACAAGCATTTAAAAAAAAAGGTTTCCGGGAAACCTTTTTCATGAGAAATATAGATTACCGTTGGTCATCTTTATCAGCACTGCAAAAGCATGAAACAAATCGATTGAAGATGACCAATGATAATTTGTTTATCATAATTTTGCTTATGTCATTGATGTGTACATTGAAAACAGCACGTGCGTCCTTAGTTTTTAGCGATAACATCACAGATGACTTCACTGTGCTATGAAAGAAAATTGTCAGTCAGTAAGATCAAAATTTCTCAAAGTAGCAATAGAAAAGGAATAATAAATAATAAATTGTATGAAGAAAAAAAATAAGAAATTCAAAGAAATTCTAAATATTATATTACCAGTATATTTGAAATGTAAGATTTTATACAAGTATTGTGAAATGTAATGATTGTTGAATAATACATATCAAAATGACCAGCCAGAAGAGATAGATAATATTTAGAATATTAAAGAGACGATAAAGAGGAATTACGAATACTAAGCAGGTACTTAAACAGAAAATATTTCAATGTTAAAAGACCTCAATGAAACAGAACATCATCATACATATACAAGGTTCTCCAAAATTATGAGGGTCTGATAGTGGTTCACTAAATAGAGACAACATTGACAAACTAAATATAGAATACAGATTATTTCATATCGGTTAAGAATTAGCTTCTCTTATTGGATAGCAAGGGGCCACATGACATTCTTTATTATCAGTAATAATTTCTATCGGTCTTTAACAGAAAAAAACGGACCAGAAAACCGGTCGTTAACAGACTTTTACATGTTACTGCCCGGTGGGGCGTGGTTTCTCTGTTTAAAGAGATGTCCCTTTAATAAAGCATTTTCTTTTTTTAATTTTACATTGAAGTTGTTGAATTGTTTACCATATGTTTTCGTTAATTATAAAATATAGAAAACTTTCTTTTGTTTTCATATACTGAAAAATTGCATTTAAATGAATGCATACTTGCCAACTGACCCGTATCCGCAATATGTCGCTTATATATTTGATATATGATATATGATATCAAACACTTTATACGCTTTGAAAACTGACACAGCTTTTCCATGTAAGAGTTATCTCCCTGAACACTGTTTTTCTTTTTTGTTCCTTCTACTTCGCAACCTAAGAAGACTCCGTCAAATTTATTTATTCCAAATTTGCTTGTTATATCGTCAGGATGTTATGTTTAATTTTGACTGAAGCGTTACGACAGCTCCATGTTAGAGTTATTCCCCCTTGTTTCTTTAATACTAGTATGAGAGTCCATTCTCCTGGTGAATTAGAGTTTACTTTCTAAGATGAGTAAAACAGATTGTTTTAGTTGTATTATAATGAAACATTAATATGTGTTATTTGATGCATCTAATACTTGTATCATATCCATGCCTATCTTAGATAAGATTTAGATTTTAAAATTATAAATTTATCAGAACGTAAAAGATACGCTTAGCTAATCTTACTATAATATAGCAAATGCTGCAATGATATCTTTAAACGTTTGTTTTGAAAAAATAACCAATAAAGAATAAACAGCAAAATAACAAAATAACAAAAGTTAAATAAACATTTGGCTCCATTTTTATTTTATCACAACAAATACTTTTTTTATGACAACATGTAACATGTTTAATACAGTTGAAAAAAATTGTTTTCTTTTTTTATTTAATACAATCACAATTATGAAAGGTGTTTATATGCACACCAAAAACAAAAAGTAACAACATAAAACTATATTAAATATGAAGCATGTACTGTAAGCAGTATAAATATACATATTTATACTAAATATTGTAAAAATCAGTTTAACTATATCTGTATATAATTTAAATAATATCGGAAGTGGGAGCATAGCTTACCGTAGATCGGCCATGTGAAAAAGCTTACTTTTGAAACATACATTCTCTTCTCCTGTTTCTAGTTATAGCTTTTCAAGTAAAATTGTTTTTGTAACAAGTATTATTAAAGCGGAATTGTGGAATAATATTTTCATATAAGCAGTCAGTTTGAACAAAATTTGTCAGAATAAGTTCAAAATCATCGCCGACATATTAATGACTTGAAAATGAATAATTTAACCTACTTAAATCCGTATGTATGTGACCTTCAATTAAAAGTATGCTAGATATTCGGATTCCTCTACTTTTATTCATGAAGTGCCCGTCAAACCTTACTTTTCTTTTCATTTTATAACAAAAACTTGTTAAAGTCATTTTTGAAAACGTTTTATTACCTTTGCTTTTTTCATAGGTATTGAATTACAAAAAAGATGATAATGTTTAAAGTGTGAAAGTTAAGAGAACGTCGTTTCCCGCTAAGTGTTTAAGTTAGTTTATATATCCAAGAACAAACGAACCAAACATTTTCTGTTTTCTTAGTTCCGTTATTTTTATTCTATCTATCTATAACAGTCTTTTAAAAAAGCTTGTTATTTTGAAACAGATCCAACGTTATTTCAAATAAAAATTAAGGTTGATAAACTATAGATGGCCTTGTACGCAATTGTTACACACCTGGTAAAATAACTCTATGTGTCGTGATTTTTTCATTTCGGAATAGGTTTAGTTAGTGAAATTGCTTTATCTGAAACACCAAAGACAAATATATGCGTACCATGCTTTAGAAATTCGA
The DNA here is from genome assembly GCF_036588685.1 of Mytilus trossulus. NCBI lineage: Eukaryota > Metazoa > Mollusca > Bivalvia > Mytilida > Mytilidae > Mytilus > Mytilus trossulus. Next base: position 34,181,908 of record NC_086383.1, on the reverse strand, counting down.
TATAGTTATCAAGACTTTCAAACAAGTTTCCATTAAAGTCATATTTCAATTGTCCGGACTCCTCTTTTGTGTGTATCCTCAAATGTACTGTTTCATCTTTTATCCTAAAATATATCATGTATATCAATTAACCAAACAAAATATATGTCACCTTCTATATTTGCACGAGTCTAAAAAAAAACTTTTCATTACTTATTACTTATCTGTCGTACTGAAAGTGTTCATTGATATCCATTTTATAACTGTAAATGCTTGATGATTAACTGAAACATGACAATTTGTAATTGTTTTTTTGGACACATTCCTTATTTCTATTCTCAATCATATTCCTATTCCTTCCCAGTGTTTAATTCACCTTTTAACTTGAAAAGAGGGACACAGATACCAAAGAGACAGTCAAACTAATTGAAAACAAACTAACAACGTCATGGCTTCAACTGAAAAAAGACAAACAGACAAACAAAAGTATACACCACACAACATGGAAAACTAAAGAATAAGCAACACGAACCCCACCAAAAACTAGGTGTGATATCTGGTGCACCGGAAGGGTAAGCAGATCCTGCTCTACATGTGTCGCCCGTCGTGTTGCTTATGTGAAAGGACATAAAACAATACTGTTGATACTTACAAGATACTTAAGATATAGTTTCCTGTTATTGTTCTACTTTCTCTTACGAGAAAAGCACCATCTCCCATATTTTTGTATTTCTTTAGTAAAGTATCTGCTTCCACGCGCGTCATCTTTCCATAGTTCCATGGCTCGTTATTCTGCAAGGATATTTTAAATATTCAAAAAGTGGATTAAGGGAATTTGAGATTAGTACATGTCTAGATGACCATGTAAATGCAATTTGCTCTATATTGTTTGCACAGTATAGTTGCCTGGATAATATGAAACAGTTTCGAACAAAATCACGTATCATATTACAAAGATTTAATACACAGTTTATATCCTAACTCGTTAAACAATGTTAAAGACAGCACAAAGTCCAGGATTATAATTCAATACGCCAGACGCGCGTTTCGTCTACATAAAGACTCATCAGTGACGTTCAGATTAAAGCTTTAAAACCCACCTTTTCCAAATGTTAATGTATCCTTACATTTTACAAAGATTAAAAAAAGGCATGTTTTATTTATAAATTCTGCCTGAAATGAGAGAGGTAATTGTCATCTTACAGTTCAGAAAATACCACTTCTGGTCTCATATGACAACTGTATGTTTGACGAATACAAAAGTATATGGTTTATATATACTGTTTTCTGTACAAAGGGGATAGTTTTGCAATTTATGGTAAGTATCTTTCGTTCGCAAATGATAGTTCATGAATGCCTATTAATTAAATATGAGATTTCTGGGTATTTTGCCATGAAAAAAGTGTTGACAAATACTACCGGTTTACTCGACGTAACTCGCAGTAGATTGTTATCAAAGGTACCAGGATTATAATTTGATACGCCAGACGCACGTTTTGTCTACATAAAGACTCATAAGTGACGCTCAGATCAAAGTTTAAAAGCCACCTTTTCCAAATGAAAATGTATCCTAACATTTTACAAAGACTGGCTAAATAATGAACCACATTGAAGTGATAATCTTGAACCAAGCATAAAAATAGAAAAGATCGAAATTGATAACGTCAACCAAACTTTGACGTTTACCAAATTTTAAACAAGGACATTTAATCAACCACTTCTACATATAGTTAGTGCGGTATATCACCTTAAAGCTAAGATAATATATGACAGAGGAGAAAAAAGGGGAAATAACTATCATACTCTAATACGGTTGTAAAGTGTTAGAAATAACAAGACAAACAGTGTTCGGGAGGTAACTCTTTCATAGAACAGTATTCGGTAAAGCGGTGTAAATTTCGAAAGCGTATTAACAGTTCAATATCATATACGAAATCAGCAATCGACTTCATACAAAACAACAAAACAGCGAAAGAAAAAAAAGATAACCGGTAAATAGTGAATATCAGAACAAAAGCAATACATTCTTTTTTCACGGAAAAGTGGAAAGATCTAATACCCAGAACAACATTAAAAGTAGGGTTTTTTTCACAGAAAATTGTAAATGGGAAAAAAAAACTGTTAATAGTAAATGTGATAACGCGATTTTTTCCATATCTTAAGTAAGTCAAATATAGGTAAATATCATAAAAGGAATGAAAACCAAATCGTGTGATAATCTTGTTCCAGATATCAAGTTTTATAATTTTGACACCATGACAAAAGTGGATAAAGAAAAGCATTTTTGATTGCCCTGAAGATCATTAAACGATGCTGTAATATGTTTTGCAACTAAAGACAATATATAATATAATACACCCTAACAACATGAACAACACATAAAATATTGATGATGATGATAATAGGCATTGAGTTCACAGCATTTGCAACGAGTTATATTAGTGATAGAAAACGGTAATCTGTCTGTTTAGTTCATGCATCATTTAAAATATTACGGAATTTGATGAGACTGTCCTACAAAGTGAGAGGTTTAGCGCTATAAAACCAGTTTTAATCCACCATTTTCAACATTTGAAAATGCCTGTAGCGAGTCAGGAACAAGACAGAGGTGTCCATTAGTTTTTGATGTGTTTTGTCATTTAATTTTGTCATGTGTTTAGGGACTTTTTTTGTGATTTTACTTTTTAGTATTTACTATGATATTCTATATTTCTTAAAAGGCAATTTATTACCTTCCAGATGTTTTGAATAGACACAATCCTATGCTTCTCTGATGATTTAAGTCTTGGGTGAATTTTATCTTTACACGTACTGCATAGGTAGATTCCACACTCCTCGCATTTCCACTCAACTTTGTTATGGTCACATAATTGACAAACGAAAGCTGATTGAGCTACATTCACACTAGATTGTGTTGCCATCTGGAAAATTGGGGAAATCAAAACAGAATGGTACATGTTGTAAGCTGAGACAGAGATAGAGGAGATTGAAAATAAATGATATTACGAGTATCAACTAGGAATGACACCATGTGCATCGTCAACCTAAGCATCGCCTTATATATCTACATACCACAAACACATAATTAAAACCCCATTCGTCAGAATCGTTTATGTTATAAAGACACAACCGATAAATATATGTGATAAATATAGTGGGCATGTAATATGTTTGCCAGACATATAATATCTCTAGTTTGCATGTTTGGTACGAACATTCAATTTTCTTAATTTATCAATTTAGTTCGAACCTGATATTTCGTAGTTTCGAACTTGACCTCTCGGTTCCTTGTTTTTGTTATTCTAGTTTCTAGTTTACTATTTTTTATCATATAATTTTGCAATTCAACATTTCTGTTTTCTAGTATAATGATTAGAATAATAGACAATATCTCATGGAATTGGTAAAAAGAAAAAAATCGACTGTAGATTGGAGGTTTATCAGACACAATTTTTATTGTCTCCAATAAAGCTTAAACTTAAGGTAGTATTAGACAAAATATAACGAAATTTTATGTTAAGGCGAAGTGTACGTAATTGCACGCCCCTAGCGGAATACGGGATTAATAACGTTCGACGTTAGTTACCCTTATTCCAAGAAAGAGAAAATACTTCGTGCGGTCTATCATAAATCCAACAAGCACGCCCGTGCTGTCTTAAAAAACCTAATCATGAGAAGTTATCCCAATTACTCCAGTTAGAAATCAAAGCATTCTATTGTTTCGTGCAGCCTGACTTTAATACAAGTTGATTTTTGTTTTGTTTTAGACGCATGGGACATGAAAGGAATTTCGTGTAAAATTTATGATATCTACAGATTGTAAAAACGCCTCACTACAGAATTCTACTTCTATTGATATCAAATTAATTAAAATGAAACCTGAATTGACCCAACGATATCGTTTTAAAAGCCGTAGTTTTGAACGAAAACACACATTACTCAACATAAAGTTTTAGGTTACCGAACAAATAATGAATGACATGTGAAATTAGTTATTAGATTAAAAAATCGTTGACATGTTTGTATTTTGTGCAAATGAAAATTTTAGGACATGTTTTTTTGTCCATTTAGAAAATAAGACGATCCCAAGAGAATATAATTTGACCACTAGTCTAGGGCAACACTTAAAAGTCGGAAGAACAAAGACGAAAATTAACAAATTAGGCCCCAAAAAAATACTCATAGTAAAATAAAAAGTGATCACTCTAGACATTTATGTTAGAATAAGTAAAAACTATGTCATTCACATGCCAAGAAATCCTCGCTAAAAATTCCGGTCGACCCCCTACGACAGTCATTAGAGTGGGGTGCTCATTTTCGCCATATCTTTCCATGTTTTCTACAGTTTATGTTCAGGTCTATATGTTTTTAAAGAATACTGCTATTTCTATATGAAGATAACTTCAAATGCAAAACATTTCTTAGCTTGAAAACATGTTTGTTTGAAAATATTCAATTGTAAAAGTTAGATTAAAGGGTGTTTGAAATTTCCTGAAGTTTTGTCAATGGGGGACACATATTCGCCGTTTGTACACATCTATATAAAACCAAATAACTGCAGCTTTATATAATATTTATCAAATAAATTTCATTAAAGATGAACAGCAGACATTTCAAAGGTGTAAAAAACATAAATTTAGGCCAATCATTCAAAAATTTACAAAGAAAAAAATCTTTGAAAAACCCTTTTTTCATTCAGAAAATTGACCGAAAATCATCGAACATTTTTCGATCTTTTGCAGTAAGTGCCGTAATATTGTTTAAGTTTAAAAAATAATCATATTTGTTATAAAATTATAATTTATAGGCACATTTCTTCCATTTCAGTCATCCTTTGAAGTGTTTACACCTCAAAATCATAAAACGGCGAAATTGTGTCCCCGGCGAATATTGGCCCCCAACTCTAGTAGATAAAGATTTGATTTCGTTCAAGAAATAAATTTATGACCTTCATGTACGTGTCGCGTAGAACATGGTCATATACCAAATGGTAAATATTAATCATCCATGTAATTTTCTCTATGTGGTGTTTGCAGAATTTCAACGGAGGCAATTTCTTGGCATGACTTCCAGTTTTCAACTTTTTCTACATGTGCAGAAAATAAAGAGGTGTCTTCTATTCCGTCCGAAATTTATGGGAAAACTGAATCTTAATTTAGAACCAAATTGAAATTGAAAGTACAAATACACATGATTCATGTATGATAAAAATATAACACGTCATTTCTTCCTTTTCAAATTCCAATTTCGAAGAAGTAGCAAAATTTGTTTTCTTTTATTGTGCCTGTGTGCATCATTTCAAATTAGAGAAACAATGTAATTTTGAAGTAACGTTTTATTCCCAAGTCTCAATTCAAGATTATGAATGAGTAGAATACATCATTACCGTAACGATTAAAGAAAAGAGGTCAGGAAAGTTTTGTGGCACTTGAAACTGTTATTTAATGTTAAGTGGAAGTAGAGGTGAAATGAGTTTAGACTTTTAATACATTTTGATAGCATTTTAAAGATTTTTTTTTTAATTTAACGGAAGTCTACTGCAAGGGGTGCTTAAATGACCTCAATGATTATCCAGGAAGACTCGCACTCGGTCAGCTCTATGCTTTCACTTAGTTCATGATTATACATCATAATACAAGAATTGAGAAGCCTGTGGTGTACTAACAGGGGCGGATCCAGTCATTTAAAAAAGGGGGTCCAAACCCAGGACAACGGGTGGTGGGGGGGGTCCAACTATATGAGCCCATTCAAATGCATTGATCGGCCCAAAAAGGGGGGGAGGTCCAACTCCCGTAAGGATCTGCCATTTACTTGTCCAATAATGTAAGAATTTAGAGTTTCATATCATTTGCATTCAACGTTTTTTATAGGATATAACTTTTTTTTATTATCAACGTTGACCCTCCCCCCCCCCCCCAAAAAAAAAATGTATCCGATAAAAACCGTTGAATGTAAGTCATTTTAAACTCCAAAGATTTGTATTATTGGACTAATAGTTTACTGGTTGTTATTCACTTTGGTTCAAGTCTGTCACTTCACAACTTTCGTAACTATTTTTTTCATGAATAAGACTGTTGATTTTCTCGTTGGATTTTTTTTGAATTTTTCATATCGGGGTTTTTGTGGCCTACACATTATGTTTTTGTCCCTTTAATTGTTGAACGAGTTTGGTTGTTACTAGTTATTGCTTACATCAACTTCATTTAATCAGTGGCGGGTAGTTGACTCATTGGATGTCATACCACATCTCTGTATTGTTTTATATGATATAAATAGGAAAGCTATGCATTTGCATTATGCAGAGGCTATATTCGTACGGCACTTCGCTATGTAAACCCGTGTAGCAATACAGTATGAATAATCTCCGTGCATTACACTGAGTACATTCTTGTAACATTTTATTAGGTAAATTGTTAAAGCATCGACCATGAGAATTCTTATAAGGCCGCATTCTTATATAATTAATATTACACCAGTTAATTTAAAGCATTACTCTATATTCATCGCTTTTTAAAGCATCCCCCTAATCAAATTTTATTGCATAACACTGGGTAAGTTACGATCGTTATTGCACTGACTAGGTACGTCGATCTCAAAAGGATCATATAAGGTGTACTAAGGTTTTCATTTTGAATATAGTACATGTATGAAATATCTGCGACGGGTAGTTATACCAAATACTCCGATCTTTTCTAATGTTTTTAAAATGTATACATAAGCGAGTCCTTCTATTTAACCTCATTGCGGTCTAAAACAATCTGAAGATTAAATGAAATGAAGCATTTTTCTGGATTAACCTAGATAAGGGACACTAAAGGCAGAACATTTTGAAGCCACGGATGTATAACAACTAAAATAGTTGAAGATTCATAGTATGCATTATGCTGATTGTTAATCCATGTTACCCCTAGGGTGACGTGGGAAACGAGATGTGGTCGCTTGGTCTTCTCCCGACCGGCAGTAAAACATTTGCCGAAGAGGAGCGTCCGTTTGGCTGTGCAGGATTTATCAAGCTAGCAGTCCCGTCCGGTCAGAATGGGAACATTAAATCCGACGCCTCGTGTAAAGAGAGTGCCACACTCTATGCCCGTTAAAAAACATTGCAAGAACTATAGTTTAAGGGTTGAGTATGTGGACTGTTGCACGCGGCAAAATTTCTGTCCCTATCCAATATTCCCTCATTTTCTAGTGCCACTCCAAATTTCCCAGACCATCATCCCGGATGGCCTCTGTTATGAACAAATCTTCCTATTGTATTTATTATTTACTTCTTCTCGAGCTGAACATGCATGACATATTTGCCACTGGACGTTAAGCAACCAACAATCAATCAATCAATTTAAATCCTTAAATGAGTATTTTTAACAAATAATGCATGGAACAAACAGATATTTTGTTATGTTACTGAAACTTTATTCAGCAAACATTACATCATTCTTTGTCATTTAGTTTAAGAAAAGGGAAAGTGATCGAGATTGGAAATTTTGTAAAATAAAATATGTTTTGGCAGAGATGCGTCTTGAGCATGTGTGTAAACATGACTAATGAAATAGGTTTATAATGTAGACTATATTGTGTGCAAAACCTCAGATTAACAACATGCAGAAATGACGAATATGAAAATATGCAGAAAATAGATCTACTTTTTTAAATACAAACATGCAGAAGTAAGATTAAAAACGAGGTATATACCCGATCTTAGTATTAAAACCGATCAATTCATTCTGAGAACACTGTGTTAACCGGGAAAAATTCAAACTCGATATTTGATTCATAAAAGAATTAAACAATTCATGCCAGCATTGAAAAGGGTTCCGAAATCATTTTAATATATAAAAGATGAAATTAGAGTCCACGTTACAATTCTTTCATTTGCGGTAAATTAATTTACAAACTTGCATTTTCTTTTGCGACAGAAATATTCTTTAAAATTAGTTAGTTTATTTCCTTATCAATTTATAGCCTTAGCTCATTTGTAATACATAGGAAGATGAGAAATACACACGCACGCCATTGCTACGACATTGTACGGTATAATAGAGTTTCGACGTAGAAGTTGTAGCGACGTTACTGCAGACAATGACGTCGCCAAATAATTTTAATGTTCCGGCCAAAAAACGAAACTTCAACAGAGAGTAGCGTAAAAACTAATACGGTTGCTAAGGACTTTCTTTGCACCGATGGATTCGTCTTTCATTTTTAAATCGTATATCATTTTTTGAAAAAAATCAATTGTCCAACAAAATAGAAAATCTTGATAATGTAAAAATATCTGATTTTGATGATTTTCCCTATATATCCTTTGTAATTTTGGTGTATCATGTAGTTAATTTCAATGGCTCGTATCTCAAAAACGAAAACGGTTACCCCCTTTTTTTATTTCATTTTCTGGTGTAATTTTTCAAGCAGAACTCGTATGTGAAATTTTTAAAAAGTCCATTCTGTAGTTTAATTACGTACACTTCGCCTTAAATTAAACTGATGACAATGGACGGCAGACGCCAAGCGAAAAGACATCTTTCACTAGTATTTGCAGCAGGGTTACTCAAGACCTACACAGGCAAATTTCACTCACATCAATTTCACGTGAATTTAAGTTCATGTGAATCTCACGTGAAATTCACATCAATTTCACCTCAAACGAGCTTATACGTGAAACTCACGTGAAAACAATTGTTGTGAGTTTCACGTGATTCTCATGTGAAACTCATGTGAATTTCACAAGAAAATCACGTAAAAAAAATCATGTCAAATTCACATGAATTTTTAAAATAGAGTAATTCAAATAACATCTAAATTTTCAAATTTAATTAAAATCATGAAAAATGTCATTTTTTGTTGTTGTAAATTTCACGTGAAATTCATGTGAACAATTTCACATCAGATTCATGTGAATCTCAATTCACGTGAAATTCACATGAAAATGTTCATGTGAGTTGTATGTATACGCTCGATTGAGGTGAATCTCACGTGAACTTTTTCATGTGAATTTCACGTGAGATTGATGTAAAATTCATGTGAGCCAATTTTGCCTTTGACTAATCCTCAAATTTGTCAACAATCTTCTGGCCATTATTTAAATGATAACCTAACTTTTGGTAGCTTACTCTCGTATTGTCTACTTAAGTGTTGATGTTCATTCGAGGCAACTGAATTATTTTCGTTGGATCATTTTAATCTTACGTATGTTAATAGAGATCAATCATATTGGTCTTGCTTTTTAGTTCTCCGCAGTATTTTTCTAATCTATCTATATCGATATGTTAAACGTTTAACAAATTAGTACTTTGTGCAAATTGTAATGAATCGCTGTGTATGGCAAACACTTATCAAGACTCAACAAATACCATTTGATAGATAGGTTCAACAATGCATGCAGATATTACTACCTTCATTGGATTATTTGCTTTAAACATAAGTATCTCTATATTATATATCTGTGTATCTGCATAAAATTCAGTATATTTGACAGTTGCTTTATTATACGTCAATGTTTTCTCCGTTACTTAGATACAGAGTTGTCTCATTGGCGCTCATTCCATATCTTCCTATATCTATGTTTCCGGTATACAAACTGATATTGAAAGCAGATCTCAGATGATCTCTATACATACATTTTTATTTTACCTTTGATTACTATTTATTCAACAAACAAATTCCTTCAGATTGAAATGTTTGAGGAACAGTACGCTTGTTGATAACTCGTATGCTGCTTCCACAGATTTGACCCCATATACAACATATACAGGTCAGTTGATTAGTAAATTGAACGTTTGTTCAAAACTATGTTGAAAAGACGTATATAAAAAAATAAGGTGATCAAAAATAAATGTTAGAAAATAAATTTAATATTACTTACTACATGTACAACGTACTTCTCTCCTAAATATATATATATATATACAGTGAAACCTATTTAAACCGAACCTCTACAGGATTGAAGATTTTGTTCGGTTTTGGCCGATGTTCGATTTTATCAGTTTCTAAACGCACATAGTTTGATATGACGGTGCTTACGAACATGTTTGGTTTAGACAGGTTTTCGGTTTATACAGGATTCGGTTCAGTCAGGTTTCACTGTATATACAAATCTTTTAATATTTACAAATGAGGAAGTACCTACTTGTTCCGTGTTTCCTTCCTGCTTCATATTTTTGATGTCATAATTATTCAATTTATTTTATAAGTAGAAGCGTTCACGAGAATTGCGTCAATTCGTTTTACATGTTCAAAAATAAAAAAACAGCGAAAAGTGTTTTCTTCTTTATTTATTTTTGTATTAACCCTTTTGATGCTATGGCGAAATATGTATCTTTATAGTGTAAACGACGTACATGTCATGCGGGTGTTCAATCAAGACATTGCAACATTATATATCGTATACTCAAATATGTATATCTATAATACTGACCATGGTTTATTTAAATTCACGTTAAGATAATGACGTCATGACTTTATAATCACGGTGAAAATTAGGTGTGCAGTCTCTGAAAAATTTTGTTAACAGAAGACGGGAAAAATGAGACTGATATCTATAACACTATATTTCCTAATCCGTATTTGGCAAAACATTTTTTTTTAGTTATGGGACCTCATGCTCTTGCTCTTTATTCGAGCGTCACTGGTGAGTCGTATGTAGACAAAATGCACGTCTGGCGTATTAAATTATAATTCTGGAACCTTTCATAACTTTTTATATGTCTGACTTTTATGACACGAATGTTGAAGATTTAGACAATGAAATCGACAGACATGGTAACATCCGAAATAGACCGTGGTGTACTGTTATAAAGCTAAAGTCAAACAGATAGCCGCCTTTCGTTCCAGATCATGGTAATGTTGGATTTGACGCAAATGTTACTGCTTGTGAATATAATGAGATATTCGTTAATGAATATGACAGCAGTTTGTTTGATATAATCGTGGAAGAAACAAATATGTATGCTAGAACCATATAGCATGCTAATGATCCAACTCCACAAGCAAGAAGGAACCACTGGAAACAAGTTTCCAAGCAAGAAATCAATGCTTTTTGGGATTAATGTCAGCCTTAGGAATTGCAAAGAAGCCTTCCTATGCTTCATATTGGGCAAACAAATATGGAAAAAACTTCATTAATGAACCATGGTCAGTATTATAGATAAACATCTTTGAGTATACGATGTATAATGTTGCAATGCCTTGATAAATCGATGTACTGTCTCTTAATAATAATAGAGTCAGTGATCACTTACATTCAATATATCCAAGTGAACTTGAAATTGAAGATACTACCGACACAGATAAATCTGCTTCATATTTATACCTTTTTCTCCAACTCACTACTGATGGTAGGTTGAATACCAAAATTTATGACAAACGCGATGCTTTTAGTTTTCCTATAGTCAACTTTCCATTTCTGTTTAGCAACATCCCCGCGGCACCGGCATATGGAGTATATGTGTCACAATTGATACGTTACTATAGAGCTAGCTCAAAGTACATTGATTTTGTTGAACGAGGAATACTGCTTTCTCAAAAGTTGCTAAGACAGGGTTATGAATCAATCAAATTAGGGTCATCACTCTCAAAGAAAATTTACGGTCGCAATCATGACTTTAATGGCCATTACGACAAAAGTGGGTCAGAAATTATATCTGATATTCTTCCGCAGTCATAATAACCTTCGATCATTACCGAACTGACCAAAGAAATAACACGACGGGTGCCGTATACGGTGCAGGAAATGCTTACCCTTCTGGAGCACCTGATTTCACTCCCGGTTTTAGTGGAGTTCGTGTTGTTTCTTATTTATTGTTTATAACTGTTGATGTAAATGTGCTTTGGTTTTATGAGTCTTTGTTTACTCCTTGGTTTTGATTGTTATTGTCTTTAATGACATACACTCCAAAATTTTCCCAGACTATGTTCAGAAATAGATTTCAGGAAATTTTAGGGTGTTTGCCTTGTAAGGACAACATGGACAATGGTTTAGCAGTCAAGAGAATCCAAGCTGGTTGTAAAGTTTCTAATCTTATAGGATTTTTGAAAGGAACTATTAAGGAAAATTACAGGTAAGAATAATTATTCATGATGATGTTCTTTTTGAATTTTGGAATGTTTCTAGTAAACTGTTCACCAATGTCTTCAGGATTTGTCAGATATTAAAGTGTTAATAATTTACATCATTATTGCTTCACTTTATTCACAGTATTGTATCAATAAATTATCTACAATGTATGTGTTCCCAGCTTATTAAATCATTTCAGTCTTTTGCAAAATGTTTGAAAAAATGATTTATTTCACAGGAAGACACCTTTTAAAGAAATGCATTGCTAATTTAAAGGCAAACATATGGAGTGTCAAAGCATGGTTTCTTGCTGAATCGGGCAGTGGATACATACATCAATTACAAATGTAAAAAGGCAAATCAAATGCACCTCGTTATTCTGATGGACAAATGTATGCTGTTGAAATTATTTTACTATATTTTTATATTGCTTCATTTCCGACGGATAATTCAAGTCTGGAAATCATTAACTTGAGTTTCGTCTTATTGTTTATATTAAGCATCAAACAATGTAACATTAGTCAACATTTTTTCATGTACACTAGAAAATTGATAAGGGTCGTGTTCAGTTAATAAAATATATCAGTTCAATTTAGGTTTCTCAAACTTTGACATACCGTTACCTCAAACGCAATATAGAATAGAACACATGAGCATTGTGACCACTTTGAACTACATTTATATTGTAAAAAGAAATATAATCATAAAACCATAAACAAACATTTTCGTAGCAGGCCTTTGATGTATTATAAAGATAATGACTATCGACATGAATTATTACTTATTTCGTATTTTATATAACGGATTCAGATTCGTTGTCACGTGTATCTATAATAAACGATGCAGTGTATTCAATGCAATGCCATGCATTTTATATATTTCTAGAAACAAAGTTGGTATGCATCTGATGAGGCCCAACTTTAGAAACCACCAGCATGTGACTTTGACAGCTGGTTTTCCAGTCTTAAAGTTGTATATGACCTTAGAAACAGGGGTGCATTTTTGGAATATTTTATCCTTAATGCTCTTCAACTTTGTACTTGTTTGGGTTTATAAATATTTTGATATGAGCGTCACTGATGAGTCTTATGTAGACGAAACACGCGTCTGGCATACTAAATTATAATCCTAGTACCTTTCATAACTAATTGTTCTGATACATTCATTGCCACACAAAAAGAGATGTCGCAAACTTTTAGCAAAGTCAAAATTCAAAAGGAGGGAATTCTTGCAAAGTTGCAAGGATCTGTTATGTCAGTTTTATATAGTGATCCCCGACAGGTGTCCTTGTTTACAACAGCTGGAAGTGCAAAGTAAGTTTATTATTGAATGTATTGCACGATATTGACAATAAATCTTTTTCATCTTCTTCTACTAAGTAAGGAAACTGAGTTCATATATGAATGTGTATCTTCCCGCGAAAACGTTGCAGAGTGTCTGGCAGTTTTACTCACAATAAATTCATAAAAGTCACCGTCATTGAATATTTGTGAAAAAATAATTTAAACTCATAATACGTTTATACTTGCATGTACATGATTTGAAGTAATCAGAATATGTGTTTTATATCACGATCTAGATCTAGTAATTTTTTTTTAAAGACCCAAATGTTGCAAAACACTTGTCGTACCTCCATGACAAATGTGCTGTTTTCCCCGCAGAAAAAGCGCCACAATACATAAATTTTGGTTGTAAATATCATTACAATAACTGCTGGTTAAATACATTAGAATTTGTCAATTTACTTGGAAACTCAACATATACCCTCACGACACTTACAAAAGATGTTCCTTTGGAATTTAAACCAAAGAGGAAGAACTGGGGCCGTGTCAATGAAATATCCTATGATATGTCCTAAGATAGGCCTTATGCCATTATTTAGGATGGTCTTAGGACGTGCCTGAGACATGTCGTAGGATGTAAAACAAAGCTATTTTAGGCATGCCAGGACAGTCCTAACTACGATGGTTCTAGGACCATCCTGACACATTTATTTAATTAAAATAAGATATATAAAGAATTCAATGACATATATTTTATTGTATTTCACTTAATGTGTAAATGACTCTTTAATGGAAATCAATTTACGCTAAATAAAAGGTTTGCACGTAATTCTAGTAGATATGTTCTAAATTCATTATAAATGATACAATAAAATAAATAAATTTCATACGACAACAAGACTTAATAGTCACACTATTTGTTAAAATGAGGTTTTCGTGAGTCATGTCTTTGTGTCCACTCGATTTCATTACATGTAATGAATAAGTATTAACTAAAAATAAGTAAATGTTGTTAACCGTGCCCTGAAATTTAGAAATAATCCTTGTAAATTTATCGCTCCTTTAAATAAACTTATTTTAAAAGGTTACCAATTCAACACTGTTATAAGATCAATGGATATGTTTTTTATTGGTATAAATATTGATTGTGTTATCAGTAAGTTAATATATATAACATATACACATTCATGGGTCTACAATCTGTCGATACCTGTATCTTGGCATTGCACAAAATCACGTTTTTCTTTTACTGCTTATGACGTCTTTACACTAAATCCATTGGATGTTGGATGTTTACGGATTAATAATTTAGTCTTAGATGCATACTTTTGTTATTACTGGTTAGTCGCTTTGAACTAGCTGTCAATTAACTGCGAGTACTCTGAGATCTGTATAGTGTCTTTTTGTTGTTGGGATGTATAAGTACCCGGCCACGTCCACTTGTATTTATGTTTATCTGATGAGTTAAGCCTTTTTCAACTGATTGTTATAGTTCGTTCTTATGTTGTACTGTTATACCACTGTACCAGGTTAGGGGAAGGGTTGGGATCCTGCTAACATGTTTAACCCCGCAGCAGTATGTATGTATGTGCCTGTCCCAAGTCAGGAGCCTGTAATTCAGTGGTTGTCGTTCTTTTAAGTGTTACATATTTGTTTTTCGTTCATTTTTTTTAAATAAATAAGGCCGTTCATTTTCTCGTTTGAATTATTTTGCATTTTCATTTCGGAGCCTTTTATAGCTGACTATGCAGTTTGGCTTTGCCTATTCTTGAAGGTCATATGGTGACTATATTTGTTAATTTCTGTGTCATTTTAGTCTCTTGTTGAGAGTTGTCTCATTGGCAATCATACATCAACTTCTTTTTTATATGATATTGGAGAAAGAATTCACATATGATTAAATTTTCTTTCAATTTTAAGGCACCCCAGTGAACAAGTGGTCTTAAACGTTTGATTTGAAAATCACTAGCATGTGGAAGAATTATCTGAGTGTTGGAGCACTGCAGGCGCAATAATTGCTTTCATTGTTTTACTTTTCAACATATTTTGTACATTTTCAACTACCGATTGTAAACCTTATTCTCTTAAACTCTGTTTGAGTTTGCTTCATAATCGAACTGGTTTCAAAAAAATAAAAGAGAATCTAAACCTTCTAGAGCAAAATGTTTAACTCCCTTTGGTTTAATCATTTTGTTTACCTTGCTTACAGTATTAACGTTCTATTGTTTGTCTCTTTGTCTTCTATGTTGCGTCCAAGGTAATGTTTTAGACCTCCTATTTTATTTTTTATTGATAACTTTTTTGTGTATCATCAAAAGTTTACAAAGCAATTTTAATCATCGTACATGTAAAAGGAAATTATGAACAGGTTATTTTAAATGTCAATTTTCTTTCAAAGGACCAATGATAGTATATAACAAGCCAACACGGAAAGAAAAGTGTATATAACATGTATAATTACAAATATTACATTGTATAAATATATTACAGAATTGTTTTAACTTAACATAACACTGTCAGTCTGGACTTTAAATAACGTGAAATACTGATTGCCTATGCGTTGTTAAAGGATAAAATCAAAAGACCAAAAACCAACAACAGTTTACGAAAAAAACACATTGGAAACTCAAAACTTAGCAACATGAACTCATTATCTAGAATAATTAACAGCTAAAGATTCACTAGTTGTGTAAACTGTCATTTTGCCTATTTTAAAAAATCCATTTATAAGTCTGATAATGCTCTGTCATAAATCAGGAATATTGAACGGGACTGTCCATACGATAAGGAAACCATGTTTATGGTTAATATCCAATGATGGACAAATGAATCGTTATCGTATCGGAAAATATCTAAAATATGACTGAAACTTTTACCACTCAAAACCATTGGTTTAATTATTCCTGAAAAAGCAGCTTCGCTATATCAAGAATGAGAAACGATAAAGTAAGACAGCGATTCAAAAACCAATACAACACTCCAATGTCCAAAACACTAGAAAATGTACGTGTTAGTTCGGGTACAAAAAAAAATGGTTCTTTTATCAGATCAGGCGACAAATGAACATATATATACATGTATAGTGTAACAAAAGTCGGAATAGGCATAGTAGGGTAAAATCATCATTTATAATTGTTCTCACGAGAAATCGTTTGCACAGTTTATAAAGACAACTGGTATAAAAGGCTCACAAAATCGAATAAGGGAAATATGTAAAACATTTGTTTGTATTCATTTAGGCCGATTAAAGTTGAAGTTGGAATTATGAAAACGTTTTATCTGATGTGTGTGTATCTGTCAGATGGAATTTATGTTTGATTTGCAGTCGAATTATCACATTTCATAATGACGCTGTTCGTCAAAAATGTTGGATGTGTATTGCATGTACATATAGAAGAAGAAAAAATGACTTACAGCCACCTACAAAGGTTATTGAAACGTATTTTGAGTGAAACTAAATTAAACATAATGATTTCGAATTAATCATGAGAATATAACAAAAGAATGCAGATGTATAACATTCCATCGAGGAACATTTGTGACAAATTGTTTCGAGGTCATTTAAATGCAATTATAAACTGTAACGGACGATTTGGACTTATTGACAGTCATACATTAGAACAGTGTTCCTCAACTTTCAAATAAGAATTGAAATTTCCCGATATGCATTTTGATTTTTATTTAGATTATTTTTCCAATAACACGACGGGTGCCGTACACGGTGCAGAAAATGCGTACCCTTCCGAAGCACCTGATTTCACTCCCGTTTTTTATTGGAGTTCGTGTTGTTTCTTGTTTATTATTTATAACTGTTGATGTAAATGTCTTTTGGTTTTATGAGTCTTTGTTTACACATTGGTTTTGATTATTATTGTCTCTCTCCAATGTTAACTTGACTATGCTCCTTTGTTTTCCAAACGTTTCACCGAATATATCCGTTTTCCACACCGTTTGTATCGATCATGGAGTTATCGACCAGGTAATACAGTTTTCTAGAACGAAAAATCCTATATCTTGTATGATTCCAATTACATTGTATTTTTATATACATCAATTATACAGCAATTTATCGAAAGTTAATTGAGCAAAAATGCAACAACAGACGGGTGTCTATACAATAACATAAGCTTCTATAGTACCAAAATCATAAAAAGTTAAAATCATGTATATCCAACTTTTCCATTTATCTTAAAACTCATGGAATCAAATGACATAATTTACTGTAGGCAGACAAGTTCATTGACTTCCACGGGATCTTTGTAATGTATAAATCTGATTAAAACATACTCATAACCTTATTCTGCCGTAAAACAAACGGCATAACATTTAATCAAATTATGAACGCGTCTTTAAATTTGTTAGCTCCGATATTGCAGGTTTTCCTTACACGTGATTGGAACTACCACAAATCGCCCCAATAGCAACAATGTATAATGATGGCGTGTGTGGTTGTATGTACCAACATGCCAATGTCACTGTTCAAAGTATAACAGATATCCTTGTTGATATAAATCAGATATTCAATGACTAGTGTTTCCAATTATATTTTTTTAAAGAGGGTTTTTGTTTACAATGAAGCCAATCAACCAAGGTTTCTACATGGTCCAGTTCAAGTTATCCCTTCCTCACTTAAACGGACACCATCAATATTTGAATTACAAGTACAGAATATCTTTATCACAAATGGGAACAGATATATCCCATCTGTCGTTTTCACAATCTGGTTATATTTTCCTCGAATGCAAATTCTCCATGTTATTATTGTAATGTTATTTACCAGAGCAAACTGACTGTATCACTGCTTATCCTTTTGGATAATATGAGTCTATATCTAATTTTACACGGAGTCCATGGTGGACTCCAATGTTCTGGTTGTGATTTGTAGACTGTTGTTTGCCCTACAATTCTGTTTTTCTTTTGTCATGGTGTCATATTTTTCTGTTTCACTTACGGTTTGGTTACACTGACCCCTTTTATACAACATCCCAATTTAATTTAAATTCAACAGAATCAAGTACATAGAAAAAATTAAAAAAATATTGTACGACAGCACTGCGAACAACTATGTAGTTTATTATCAATTAGAAAAGAGTCTAAAAATTGTCTTTTTGAAATAATACAATATTCGTTCTTACTTTAACTCTGACTTGTTATCACCAGTCAAAAACCTTGAGAATGTCATCTGTGTTTTACATGAAAGGGTTCTATCGGAACAGGTACAGCTAATATATATTCAACACCGCTTCTGGTTACTGTAATACAATTGCGTTTGTAAAAGTCAACAAGGTCTTTCAGACTATCAAACCATTTCTTCGTATCAATGGAAAACTTTAGTTGTCCGCATTCTCTTCTCTTTTCTATCTTAAAATGACCAAGTGCATCACTCGTTCTATAAAATATACAATACATACAAATGCATATATGTAGAAAACGAATTAGATTTGTTTTTCACTGTATGCTATACAATAAGCATAAAAACTAAGTGCATTCAGGCTTTTGAATTTACCTGTTTGTTGTTTTGTGTACTTTTTCAGTTTCTAAGACAAGAGGGGTTTGATATTTTCACAAAAATTAGTTTAACCCAACACAAGTCCATGTGAACAATTTTATCTTTGATATCTCTTGATGTTTTGAAGATTCTAGTGGTAGAGCTTTAATTTGTTGTTTCAGTTTCGTTTGGTTAACACATACGATAATTTGTAAATGTCACATCACATTGTATGATTGGTAAAGTATTAGTAGAAAAAAACACGATTGCCAATAAAAAAACTCTCTACCAGAAACCGCAAGACGTAGAATTTAATAGCAATAGGTCAATAATTAATCTTTATCAATGAACAAGACCTATGCTGCTTTAAAAGGCTCCAAATGAAATAGAAAAACAATTCAAACTAGAAATTGACGGTATAGCATACGTTAAAAAAGAACGCAAAACAAATATGATATACAGTAATTATAAATATATATAACATAATTCAACCACTCAACCATCCACACTTTGGACAGGCATACACAGAATAATGTTGGGTTAAATATATTTGAAGACACAAACCCTCCAAGACCTGAGACAATAGAACAACACAAAACTAACTGTACAAAACAATAAAAGAAATTCAAATACGAGCAATAAAAAGGAAAAATATGCGGAAAATGGTGGATTGAACCTGGTATTGATAGCTAGCTTAACCTCTCACTTATATATCAGTCGCATACAAATCCATTATATTGACAACGATGTGTGAATAAATCTAACAGACATACTAATGACAAAATGTCAAAATTAAGGACACAGCAGTCTATATATATTGTGTAACAATCTTAATCACTATGAAAGCATACAAATATGCAGCAAAGAAACACAAAAAAAGACATATAGAAAAGCAAACTAGCAAAAATGAAAGACAAGAATATCTTATTTACCAAAGCACAATACATGTAACACAACGACGGGATGTATGCATACAGATCCACGTCAAATGGATGTCACTAAACGATGTTCGCCATTTTGCGTTCTCGCGTTTTTCACCCTTCATATTCTTTACAACGAAAACGCACAATTTCGATGTCGAAAACGCGAAAACACGATCATGTCGAAAACCCGAAAAGGCGAATAGGCGAAATATGAAACTCGAATAGGCTAAATATGTTTTTCTTTCCGATTTCCAGTTTTCGACTTCGCGTTTTTGAGTTTTCAATTACCCTTTTTTGTGTTTTCGCGTTTTTGCATTTTCGCGTTTTCACTTTTTATTATTTGTAAGATTCTTCTTTACATTGACCTTTTCCGTAGGAAGAAATTTTTTACTATATAGGAAATTGACAAAAACTACAAGGTAGTATTATTTCATTAGATTTTTCTTTTACGGTTGCATCAAAAAGGACATTTAAGCAGTTTCCGTTAATTTTAAAATATTATTTCAATATTGAAAAAAAAAATTGCATTTTATAGAAGAATTCGTAAAGAAAAATATATGTGCTTTATATCTTATATTAATGCACAGGCAAACTGGACACAGAAGATTCTCATTCGAGAACCATATAACTTTCCGATGAACACTTACATATGATTCTCATGATGCCCTTTTTATATGATTCCCATATGCTCGCTATTATATGGAAATCAAATGTGACAACTTCCTTGTGTTTATGTTTGTTGTTGCATCTTACTATTATTTAGGAAAATAAGATCATTTTTTGTTGTCAGGAAGATATTTCTGTACAGAATACTGCAAGTGCAAATGATTGTGATGCACAAAATAATCATCTGAAAATACTGTTTTCAGTTTATATGTATGTTTTATCAATTGATTGAGTAAGGGTGTGACTTAAACCTCAAAAACGACCACAACCCATTCGCCAAAGCAAATAAATTTTGTAAATTCAAGAGATACATGTCTATATTAAAGTTTAAGGATAAATTAAAGTGGTTGAGCAGCATTGTTATCAGCCCTACCGCTTTTGTGACTGTTTTTATCAGGCATAATAGTCTTTTTTTGTTTAATTTAAGCTTTTTTATCCCCGACTTATAAGATATTGCGCGAACATAAAAAAAAATGCGCAATTGTTTGTCCATCAGTTCAGTCTTCCTAGCACTCTCAAGGGGACAATTCTTTCTAGAATTTTATCAAACATACACTACAGTTGAATATTAACAATTTTTTGGACAAGTATTTAAATGGTTGCTGATTGCCATTTTCAAGAGATATGTCCTTGGACTATATAACATTTGATAGATGAAATATGTGCCAGGGACTACGGAACCTTTTTATTTAGTTTCTATATTTAAGAACATATGTGGCAAGTTTGCTTGTGTATTAAAAAAAAATAAGTTCACGTATCTATTTCCTTAAATATCCTCCATTAAATGCAGATTTTCTTTTTAAATAAAGAAATAATATCAAAAAAAGAATAAACGGAAACTGCTAACATATAAAAAAGAAAATGTGGTATGATTGCCAATGAGACAACTGTCCACAAGAGACCAAAATGTCACAGACATAAACAACTATAGGTTACCGTATGGCCCATACCGCATAGTCAGCTAGAAAGGCCCCGATATGACAATGTAAAACAATTCAAACGAGAAAACTAATGGCCTTATTTATATAAAAGATTGAACGAAAAACAAATATGTCACACATAAACAAACGACAAGCACTGAATTAAAGGCTCCTGACTTGGGACAGGCACATACATTAATAACATGTCCTTTTGAGTACATCTTTAAAAAAACATATCTAATAAAATGGTCATTCCTTGTGAACATTTCAATATTGTATCATATCCTATATACTAATAACGTTCTTCCCATAGAACAGATTCGTGTAAATAACCGACAACACGAAAACACGAAACCGCGAAATGGCATTAACCGGTCGCCATACTAAACAGTTATATTCTTAAAGACAAATAAAAAAGTACTATAACACGTTTTTAAGATGATAATTGACCAAAGCACAAAAACACAATGACGGGATAAATAAACGACAACTGCTAATCATTTGTGGTAAAATTAAACCAGCTCCCTGATAACAGACTTCCTTCTAAATTGGGACAATTACTGAATGTTACTTCAAAGCCGATTACAAATTAAAAAACACTCATGTCCCTTATAATCCTATATTCATTTAAATCAATAATTCAGAACAATGATCAGCTATTATGAAAATTATAAGTAAATCATTATGGTATCGTCATTTGCATCAGGTAACATGTTCACCATACTTTAATTCTGTACTATTACAAGTATAAGATATCATGCCTATATCTATATTCCCTATTTTAGCTTGTACTTTAATATCTGTTAAGTTGAGTATTTGTTTTCCTTCAGATTAATCTTCGTTTGTGATGTTTCATCTCTGCTTATACGTGTTCACAATACACAAATCTCAATTGTTACTTACACTACATCTAAGGAATAGCTTCCAATATTTGAATGATTATCTCTTACAAGAAAGACACCATTCCCCATTTGTTTCAATTTTTGAAGTAATTTCACTGACTATTGACGCGTAATTTTTCCATAATACTATGCCTCGTTGTCAATATATTGGTCCTGAAATTATTCTCATAATATATTTAAAGAGTGATATTACCATTGTGACTTTTTTCGTCCTCCAATTTCTACTGTTTCAGTAAAACACTTTTTGTTTAAAATATACAATTTCTTCAAAATAGTCCTTGTATTTGCTTCGCGTCACGGTGCAGAGCTATTGCTTTAAGTCAACATACGTGCAATTTGGAATTAATCACATATAGATTCTGATTGGCTGCAACACCTATTGACTTCAATGAGATAAAGAATAACAGACTTTTCTCGTCTCAGGAGAAGACATCAAATGCCGGAAAACTAACTATGTGTATTTCATTCCCGATCTATTGTCATTAGTTCATGTTTCGTTTTCATTATGCATATATTTAACGGATAAACTCAATATTGAAATATCAATTATTATCGATACGTGTTTATTTGCTTTGGTGATCTACATGATGCACGATTTGCTTTGCTAAATAATGTTCATAGCTATACAATGTTTACAAAAATGCATTATCCATATTTTATAACTTCTGACAATATATATGTAGGCACACCTCAAGAGTCGTTTTTTTCAACAAGTTATATTTCTTTTAACATGTTTAAAGCATGGGTGTATAACACACACTCTTAAGGTAAATCAATTGTATATCAATTAATACCCATTCTCTGTAACAACTTTAACTTTTTCGGCACACATATTCACCGATCTTTCTGAAAATTGGCTGATATGTAGATCCTATAAGACTAGTTAGAAAAATAATGCCAACAACCGAGATATATATTTATATATATATTGGTTGGTTACCATGAAAACAGCAGAGAAAGTTGGGATTTTCCCGAAAAATTCAATATTTGGTGAAGTGTTGTGAAATTATGCAGCTACATCTATTATAAAGAACCACAAGAACAATTAATTTTAGTCTTGGTTTAGTCAACAATCAAAAAAAGTTATGGGTAGTTTACCTAGAAACATGTGAAATTTATTTCTAAAAAATTTTCATTGTGCAAAATTCCTCACAATACGAATTATCTCCCTTTGATGGGTGACACTAATGACTGGACCAAAACGAAAACGCAAATAACTTTTATTTCCCAAAGGATTTATGTCAAATTCGTATTGTTATAAATTTAGACCATACAATCTGGAACTATGATACTAACTTAGTATTATAGTCCCAGATTCAAATCATAAATATAAGAAAAAATATAGAAAACTTTTTTTTAACCTTCATTAAACGTGACCTGACCAAGGCTGACAATAAACAGGACCAATTGAAAATGCTAATAACTTTTATATTTATTAAAGGACTTATGTTAAATTTTAAATATAATAAAATTTGATCATTTTATATATAAATTAATGAAAACATAGAGCAAAAATAAAAATTCAGAAAACCTTTCAAACGTTGACAATGACCTGACCAACAACAGATTTCTGTGTTATTTTATATCATTAAAAATTACAGGAAATATATATATGTTTTGGGGTAAAACCCTGACCTGACCAACATTGACTGTGTCCTGGTTTTTGTACTCTATTACTAGTAAAAAGTAAAATCACAAAAATACTGAACTTAGAGATAAGTCAATTCGGAAAGTCCATAATCACATGGCAAACTCAAATAACAAAACACATCAAAAACGAATGGACAAGAACTGTCATATTCCTGACTTGGTACAGACATTTTCAAATGTAGAAAATGGTGGATTAAACCTGGTTTTATAGCGCTAATCCTCTCACTTTGATGACAGTCTCATCAAATTATGTTACATTTACAATGATGCGTTAATTAAAGTACAGTATTATTGAAACGAGATCACTCCCAATCCGTTCCAATATATTCGACCAGCCAAAGTGTTTCGGGTACCTATTTAGATCAATTATGTATTTTTTCAATTTGATCGAGGCCGTAACCTCATCAGCGACTCTAGCCTTGTATATAGGTTTTATTGTTCTTCCTATATGCAGAAATAAAGTAATCAATTGTTATTACACAGCGAGGTATAAGGAGTCGGACACTAGGTGGTCTTATATACATATCTGAAATGATATTATGCATTTGTTATAACTTTTTAGAGTAATTTCTCTTCTTTCAGTTTAGCAGATGTCAGGTATTCTTTGAGATTTTTGTGTTTTTTGTATGCAATCATGGGGGGTCTCTCATAAAGACTCTTAGCGGTTGCATCTCTTTCGATAATATTCCAATGTTTTCTAATTACTCTATTCAATTGTTTAAACATTGGGTTGTATTTTGTACAAAATACCAAGGGAGCAGTTTTGCTATTGGAGCGTTGTTTATATTTTAAAGCTGCAGATCTTTTAATTGTTGTTGCCTTCGCTATCCAGTTATTCAATTCTTTGCTTTTATAACCTCTTTCTATTAATTTCTGTTTAAAGAAATTAATTTCGGTTTTGGTTTTTGACTCATCACTGGTGCATCTAATTATTCATAGATATCCCTAGTTCAGATATCAAATCAATAAAACAGACTAGACTGTAGTGCATAACGACCACGACAATCGGAATAGTTCCGCAGACTACGGTTAGTGCATACTGTCGATGCGGATCAGAGATAGGGTTTTTCTTTACTTTTGTTTAGAGATATTTTGAGTTGCAAGCAGCAGGACAAGACGTTTCTTGCAATACAGTGTTCTTTTGACATTTTTCCTAGAGGTGCACTGATGTGTCAGTTGTAAGTACCCCATTGATATGGCCAAAGTGTGTTTTGCAATGGCAAAATGTTTGAAATTGATATCCAATGATGCTAAATTACTGATTAAAGTTACGTATATTTAGCGCTATGTTAATCTATCCTGCATAGAAAACAAAATTATCTTGCGTCACTTAGTTCTAGATTGAATAACCGAAACTTTCTCCATTTTCAAACGAATAAAAGGCTGTTCTATCATAAAACATATCGTTTTAAAGTTCTTAGTTTATCTTAAATGATGTATATTCCTATCAATACAAATTTAGTTCATAGAAATCGTCATTACATTGTAAAAACTCAATTATAAGTATGTTTTGAAATAATTTTTGTTGTCTGGTTTGCATGTACTGAATTCTACATGTTCAACGTTAATGGTCAAAACTTAAGTTTTCACTTGCATTGAGGTATACTAGATGGTTATATTAATAAATACATATTTGTTTATCATTTTCTATAAATTATTTTTAGTTTTGATGGACTTTGTTCTTATTACTTGAAAAAAATACATCATTTAAAACTGAAAACTACCCCCCTTATCGTAAAGTCGCATACGTGTGTTCGGAAATCTCATTTAATGATGGGTTTCCACTTGTTTGATGAAAAATTGAACAAGGTAGAAAATATATTCAATTTTTTAATCATTCTACTGTTAAAAGGATATTCAAATTGGAGTAAAATATTCAACTTTGTTTTTCCTTGAAAACGACATGTGACCTTTGATCACGATTTCTGAAAAACTGCACCATATTTTTTTTTGACGACCAGAAGAATCTTAATGAACACATATGTCCAATGATATATGATATTGCTGTGTACCATATTTGACGATTAAAATTTCATAATTCCGTCTTTTATTTCTTAATCTAGTACAAATGATTTCCTGTTGATGTTCGGATTGGTTTTTGTTTGTCCTTTTGAAACAGTTGAACATTTTTTTACTGTCTATCATATAACGCTTTCTTATTTTAACAGATTTTATCAAGCATTGCTATCATAATAATGATTTTATACAATTTCCCTATTCAGTAATCTATAAGGCTCTTCAATTTGTACTTGTTTGGCTTAATATCCTTTTTTATCTGAACGTACCCGATGAATCTTCTATAAACGAAACGCGCGTCTGGCGCATTAAATTATAATTTTGGTACCTTTGATAACTTATTATAAATGATATCAAATTAATGATATAAATGATATCTTGTTTTCAATAACATGAATACTAGTTACAAGATCATGGGTCACGATATCTTTTGATTTTTTTTTTTCTTTTGTTGTGACGACGTTACAAGAGTTTAAAAAACCAAAATGTATGATGAGTTGAATTTGGACTGTAAAAGTAATTTACACTTGTTCTGTTTTAATATTGCTCTCAAATGAAGTATGGATTGGTCTGAATTATATACAGTCGGAAGGACAGTGGAGATGGATTTCAGATAATACTGGAATATCCTTCAGTTACTGGCCTTCTAATAACTGAATGGCGGAACCAGAGAAGAACTGCGTAGAGAATTGCAAGAGAGATATCATAAGAAGGATTATGGCTGGAATGATGAGTCATGTGTTTCACGAATGGGATACATCTGTGAAAAACAACTTGAACAAAATTAATTAATCATATGTCTGTATTTGGGTTGTCATCATAATTACGTATAGCGTACATTTTTCATGTTAATACAAAGCATATTAAATATAATATATAAAATTTTTTGAAGGCATACATTGCTTAACAAATCAAACGACTCACTCGAAAACTAATAATGTCCCATATGTTTTTTTCCTAAATGCACTTCAACATTCATTAAGTTTTTTTTTAATGTGTTGACTTCAGCTCCACTGATAAGGTATAAAACCACTAATTCATAGCCCCATTGCTTTTTATGTTAAATTCTACAATTTCAAGCATTAATGGCTTCTTTGTCTTAAGTTCAAATAAAGTGGCAGTTACTTCATTTCAAAACTGAACTTTATTCTGACTTGTGCTGGAAAACTCAATATACCTTTAATTGCATATTAGAGCGTACTGGTTCCCTGAAGTTTTATTGTACAAAAACAGGAACTCCAGATCTGACCAACAGGTCAAATGTGCCCTTTTATCAAAATTGCATATACTTCTTTATTATTCAAATAAATCTTTCAACAAGGGTTCTACAGTGATCCCAAGTTCCCAAGCTTTTATTTGATACCACAACTAACATAATATGCCCGCAATTAGCAAAGATACAGCTATGCGTAGGAACTATTTTTTTTTAAATATGTACTACTTTCTTGTATGTTCTTTCCGACCGGGCATGCATTAGTGGTTCTATACCATAAGACATGGACAAATATGATTCAACACACATATTTTGAATTTTATTGATTTGGAATGTCTTTTTGGCTTTTTTTTTTTTAAATGTGAAACGATAAAGTTGTCTGTTACTGAATATTTACCAAAAATATGGTTCACTTATCTCCTACCCAGAAATGTTTGCTTTTCCTTCATCAAGGAATCACGGATGAGATTTATCACTGGATTTTTACATGAAACGGGCAACTATTGTATCGTGTTATTTTCATTTTTGATAGAACCGAGTCGACACTACTGCCGAAAGATTATCTTTCCCTGACGGTATCATCGGATTGGTAGTCAGAAAAAATGGCAGTACTGACATGAGTTACAGCAACTGATTCATTGAAAGAATATCATAAAGTGTTTTGTTTTCAAATACAGATAATCAGTTTTTATCTATTAAAAAACAGAAACATAACGAAATTCTCTGTGAGAAATAAACTTTTTAAAAGTCGATTAAATCTCATTTTAATCAAAATATTTGTTTAATCAGTGTGTCGTGGATTCCTTTTAACACATGTTTAAACTTTTTATCACAGATTTTATTCTTTCGGAATAGGTTCCGTTAGTGTAAATTTGTTAGTTAAAACACCTTGGTGACAAGTATGCGAACTATGCTTCAGAGATTCGATTAGGTCGTTCAAAAAATCAAACCATAAAGTTTCTCCATCAAAATACTTCATCCGACCGCACTCCTGTTTTGTGAGTATTCTTGCATGAACCGGTTCACCATTTACCCTGAAATGTATCATGTTTTAGAATATTATTTATATATAATACTGAAATAAGTTATGTATTATCCAACAATAGCATTGTATGAGGCATAACAATCATTTTATTCATTATCATATTGTGTTGCGCTGAAAATGTTCAGTAACAACCATTTCAAAGTTTTTATTGTATGATGATTAAACAAACGTGACGCTTTGTAATAATGATCTTTTCTCTATTGTTGTTATTCTGAATATCATTATGAAAGCATCAGCTTATTAGTATATGTAAAGTACAGTTAAGTGTTAGGTAATATAAAACACTGAACGAGGCCCCTAAAATTGCAACTGGTCCCTGAAAAAATAAGATTTGTCTCTGCTCACAGATGGGTTTTTTTTAATATGAGCTCTAAATATTTCATAATTATGCATCATACAAATACTTTTGTAAATCTAAATTTTTTAAACATTTATGACACTCTTTATCGCAAAATAAAAACAAGAACATGTGGGTCGATGCCACTGCTGGTGGACGTTTCGATCCCGAGGGTATCACATGCTCAGTCGTCAGCACTTCGGTGTTGACATAAATATCAATTATGTCGTCATTTTTATAAATTTCCTGCTTACAAAACTTTGAATTTTTCGAAAAACTAAGGATTTTTTTATCCTATGAATAGATTACATAAGCCGTATTTGGCACAAGGTTTTGGAATTTTGGATCCTCAATGTTCTATTTAACTTCGTTCTTGTTTGGATTTATAAATATTTTGACATGAGCGTCACTAAAGAGTCTTATGTAGACGAAACGCGCGTCTGGCGTACTAAATTAAAATATTGGTACCTTTGATAACTCTCAACATATGTAAAAACGACGAATACATGTTGTGTTGGTAAGCTAAACATTACCAATGCTAGATAGGTTAATGTAAGCGAAAGTTTCTTTTTTCGTTTGGGCCTGTATCATATTTTCCCTCCGGTTTATATGATCCGTTCATCCTATATTGACTCTTAAAATTCAAGAGTCTATCTAAAAATGAGGGTACATTTTATATGGCCTTCCAAATACCGTTTCGATCCCTAACATCACTGAAGAGACATTTATTGTCGAAATCCGGATCTGGAGTACTAAACAAATAATGACACCTTATGTTTGTGGCATAACATCTTGGCCATAAGTTTTTTGGTTTATGTTTAGTATTGAATTTGTATTAAGATCTATTTTGTTACATCTTGTGATCAATTTTATTTGGCAGTCGCCAATGGCAGTCAGCAGGGTTAAAAACATCAGTTGTTCGACCTGTTAGTCAAATGGGTTTTGTTAAAATTTACTTCTTCACTTTTGTGGTCTTTTGGAAAATGTTGCTTGTGCTGTTTTTAGACCCTTCTACAACGAAATTTGTTTTACATGCACACGTATAAAAATTGCGGTTTTTATCCAACGCAATCATAGGTTTGAACGTAGTTTTCAATTTAGACTCGTTTATATTTTTTCGTTTGGGCTTGTATCATATTTTCCCTCCGGTTTATACGATCCGTTCATCCTATATTGACTCTTAAAATTCAAGAGTCTATCTAAAAATTAGGATATATTTTATATGGCCTTCCAAACACCGTTTCGATCCCTAACATCAGTGAAGAGACATATATTGTCGAGATCTGGATCTGGTGAACTAAAAAATATTGACACCTTATGTTTGTGGCATAACATCTTGGCCATAAGTTTACTGGTTTATGTTTAATATTAAATTTGTATTAGGATCTTTTTTGTTACATCTTGTGATCAATTTTATTTGGCAATTGCCAATGGTAGTCAGCAGGGTTAAAGAACATCAGTTGTTCGACCTGTTAGTCAAATGCGTTTTGTTTAAATATACTTCTTCACGTTTTTGGTCTTTTTGGAAAATGTTGTTTGTGCAGTTTTTAGACCCTTCTACAACGAAATTTGTTTTACATGCACACGTATACAAATTGCGGTTTTTATCCAACGCAATCATAGGTTTGAACGTAGTTTTCAATTTAGACTCGTTTATATTTTTTCGTTTGGGCTTGTATCATATTTTCCTTCCGGTTTATATGATCCGTTCATCCTATATTGACTCTTAAAATTCAAGAGTCTATCTAAAAATGAGGGTACATTTTATATGGTCTTCCAAATACCGTTTCGATCCCTAACATCACTGAAGAGACATTTATTGTCGAAATCCGAATCTGGTGTACTTAAAAAATAATGAGACCTTAGGTTTGTGGCATAACATCTTGGCCATAAGTTTTTTGGTTTATGTTTAGTATTGAATTTGTATTAAGATCTATTTTGTTACATCTTGTGATCAATTTTATTTGGCAATCGCCAATGGCAGTCAGCAGGGTTAAAGAACATCAGTTGTTCGACCTGTTAGTCAAATGCGTTTTGTTTAAATATACTTCTTCACTTTTTTGGTGTTTTTGAAAATGTTGTTTGTGCAATTTTTAGACCCTTCTACAACGAAATTTGTTTTACATGCACACGTATAAAAATTGCGGTTTTTATCCAACGCAATCATAGAAGTTTTCAATTAAGACTCGTTTATATTTTTTCGTTTGGGCTTGTATCATATTTTCCCTCCGGTTTACATGATCCGTTCATCCTATATTGACTCTTAAAATTCAAGAGTCTATCTAAAAAATGAGGGTACATTTTATATGGCCTTCCAAATACCGTTTCGATCCCTAACATCACTGAAGAGACATGTATTGTCGAGATCCAGATCTGGTGTACTAAAAAAATAATGAGACCTTATGTTTGTGGCATAACATCTTGGCCATAAGTTTTTTGGTTTATGTTTAGTATTGAATTTGTATTAAGATCTATTTTGTTACATCTTGTGATCAATTTTATTTGGCAATCGCCAATGGCAGTCAGCAGGGTTAAAGAACATCAGTTGTTCGACCTGTTAGTCAAATGCGTTTTGTTTAAATATACTTCTTCACTTTTTTTTGTGTTTTTGAAAATGTTGTTTGTGCAGTTTTTAGACCCTTTTACAACGAAATTTGTTTTACATGCACACGTATAAAAATTGCGGTTTTTATCCAACGCAATCATAGAAGTTTTCAATTAAGACTCGTTTATATTTTTTCGTTTGGGCTTGTATCATATTTTCCCTCCAGTTTACATGATCCGTTCATCCTATATTGACTCTTAAAATTCAAGAGTCTATCTTAAAATGAGGGTACATTTTATATGGCCTTCCAAATACCGTTTCGATCCCTAACATCACTGAAGAGACATTTATTGTCGAAATCCGGATCTGGTGTACTAAAAAAATAATGACACCTTATGTTTGCTGCATAACATCTTGGCCACAAGTTTTTTGGTTTATGTTTAGTATTAAATTTGTATTAAGACCTATTTTGTTACATCTTGTAATCAATTTTATTTGGCAATCGCCAATGGCAGTCAGCAGGGTTAAAGAACATCAGTTGTTCGAATTGTTAGTCAAATGCGGTTTTTTTAAATATACTTCTTCACTTTTTGGTCTTTTGGAAAATGTTGTTTGTGCTGTAATTAGACCCTTCTACAACGAAATTTGTTTTACATGCACACGTATAAAAATTACGGTTTTTATCCAACGCAATCATATGTTTGAACGTAGTTTTCAATTTAGACTCGTTTATATGCGAAAGCAAATTTACAGATCTAACATTGTTGGGTTGATGTTTAGACGAGTTGTATATGAATAATGTACACAGCCATGTATCACCATCATTGATGGTGATCCGATGGATACATCTGTTGTAGAGTTGTCACTGACTCAGACGTACTTATAAATATAATCATTTTCTGTGACTGTATCTTACATTAATTTGTAGGATCCTTTACTATAAATAATTGAGCTGATCTGTAACAATAACATCTCCATGCCTTATATATCATGTACTGTAGTACGACGCTAGATTAAAACTGACGAGGAAAGGTAACACACGGCCACCGAAAGCTTTATTTTTGTGAAGCCCAGGTGGTCGTGTGGTCTAGCAGGACGGCTGCAGTGCAGGCGATTTGGTGTCACGATATCTCAGTAGCATGGGTTCGAATCCCAGCGAGGGAAGAACAAAAAATTTGCGAAAGCAAATTTACAGATCTAACATTGTATGGTTGATGTTTAGACGAGTTGTATATAGATATATATATAAATCTATATACTGGCTTTCCGTAGGCCCAAAAGCCTTAAAGACTTGCTGGTGAGAGCTGATTTATCCTCTCAAGCAGGCTCTTCGTCGATGGTATATTGTAAGGGTTGCGGAAACAAACGATGTCTGACTTGCAAACAAATACTGGAAACCCAGACTTTTAACAGTCACTCCACTGGCACAGAATACATCATATTTTGCAATGTTAATTGCAAGACTTCAAATGTTGTGTATCTCTTACAGTGTAAATGTGGTAAACAGTATGTTGGCGAGTCAGAACAGCCGTTTCACAAACGAATGAACGGTCATCGTAGCGACTACCAATGCAAGCCAGACCTCCCTCTCAGTCGACATTTGAGATCCCCTGGCCACACTAAGGCAGATCTCAATCGACTGACCATTAAAATCATTGACCACCACTCTGCTTGGTCTAAGGAGGATAGACTTGCTCGGGAAAGATTTTGGATAAGAAAATTAACAACTTTGGCACCAAATGGCATACATTAAAAGATGTAGTTCGACTCCGTGTAGTGCTTCACATTCAGGTTATATTACTTATTATTACAGTCTCTGTTTCTTTTTCTTAACCTTTTTCATTTATCAAATACATTTGTTGAAGATACCAATTTAAATTGCTTAATTTTTTGTGAAATGTATAGGTACCTAGCCACGTTCTTCTAGTTATACTTAGTCAAAAAATATTATTACATTTTAACGGCCGTTTGTTCGCGATGTTTAAATAATCAGACTCTGTTGTAGCTACTTTACTCTCAATTTCAAATATTAAGATCGTTCAGTGCTGTCTTTTTGGTAATTTTACAGACGTTATCATGCTTATACATGTTATACCATCATTATTGTCGTTCCCGAGAAAGTTTTAGAATTGTGCTAGTTCAAATAGCATATTATAATTATTTGTATTTAAAGCATATATGTGAGCTCTCTGTCGTAATAAGCCATATAACATATGTCATGTTTAACAATTTTTAAGAATGGTACAAGCGTCTTCACTGATGTTCGGTTTGACTTTTTTATTGTATGAATTTCAAGATTTAGTAAAAGTTTAATCTAAGAAGACTTAAAGATGATTCATTTAACATCAGAATCTGACTGACGAAGGATATCTGTTATCCGAAATATTTATAAATAATTACATTTATAGTTACCTTTAATTGTATTTGGAGTTGTTGTGTACTCTTTTTTAGGCGTTTATATATATATAAATATATCCAACGCAGTCATAGGTTTGAAAGTAGTTTTCAATTTAGACTCGTTTATATTTTTTGTTTGGGCATGTATCATATTTTCCCTCCGGTTTATATGATCCGTTCATCCTATATATTGACTCTTAAAATTCAAGAGTTAATCTAAAAATGAGGGTACTTTCTCTAAAAATGAGGGTGCTTTTAATATGGCCTTCCAAATACCGTTTCGATCCCTAACATCACTGAAGAGACATTTCATGTTTAACAATTTTTAAGAATGGTACAAGCGTCTTCACTGATGTTCGGTTTGACTTTTTTATTGTATGAATTTCAAGATTTAGTAAAAGTTTAATCTAAGAAGACTTAAAGATGATTCATTTAACATCAGAATCTGACTGACGAAGGATATATGTTATCCGAAATATTTATAAGTAATTACATTTATAGTTACCTTTAATTGTATTTGGAGTTGTTGTGTACTCTTTTTTAGGCGTTTATATATATATATATATATCCAACGCAGTCATAGGTTTGAACGTAGTTTTCAATTTAGACTCGTTTATATTTTTTGTTTGGGCATGTATCATATTTTCCCTCCGGTTTATATGATCCGTTCATCCTATATATTGACTCTTAAAATTCAAGAGTTAATCTAAAAATGAGGGTACTTTCTCTAAAAATGAGGGTGCTTTTAATATGGCCTTCCAAATACCGTTTCGATCCCTAACATCACTGAAGAGACATTTATTGTCGAAATCCGGAGATGGTGTACTAAAGAAATATTGACACCGAATGTTTGTGGCACAACATCCTGTCCACAAGTTAACAATTTTTTTTTCTGTGACGTATTAAATTTATAATAAGATCCATTTTGTTACAACCTGTGATCAATTTTATTTGGCAATCGCCAATGGCAGTCAGCAGGGTTAAAGAACATCAGTTGTTCGACCTGTTAGTCAAATGCGTTTTGTTTAAATATACTTTTTCACTCTTTTGGTCTTTTGGAAAATGTTGTTTGTGCTGTTTTTAGACCCTTCTACAACGAAATTTGTTTGACATGCACACGTATAAAAATTGCGGTTTTTATCCAACGCAGTCATAGGTTTGAACGTAGTTTTCAATTTAGACTCGTTTATATATATATATATATATATACTATCATTTTCGAAAATTAACAATGCAATCTTAAAAGAATACATAAACATACCTATAGTTTACTAGTATCGTTTTTTTATTTATTGTTTATCAATACGGATATTGTGTTAATAAAATTCTATGTACCGCCGAAACTGTCTTATAGTGTAAATATTTAATGTGTATTGTTGCTTTGCCTTGACATTCTGTCATTTCTTCTTTATGGCATGTACAAGAGCCTTTCTTTCCTGACACTGCATGTCTTTGTTATATCAAAAGAATTAATTATTTGGTCAAAAAAATGAATGATATGTCATTGCTAAACTTTGTTGTGTGCAATAGGCATTACATCATGCTTTAACTACTATATATTATGAGAATACCTCCAAGTTTTATGATCAATCACCTTTACATTACCTAATATTTTCTCTATGCTGTGTCTATTCTACCTCTTAGTATGTCTGGTAATAATTGCGTCCTGGCACAAATGTGATTGCTATGCCGGATGTTTTAAACGTTTTGTTTGATACATCTTTGTTCTATGGAAACCTCATTATGTTATAGTTTAACGGCTGTATGTTGTGTTTATACATATAAATCTCCAGCGAAAAACAAAAAAACATCATGGTATAGTTCATATGCGTTTTGCCGAAAAATTGATACTCTCATCATTCATTACGCCATGTGCAAATGTCTTATACATTATGTTCAAAAACCTAATACATTATGTGCAAACACGTATAACGTTATGTTGAAACAAATATACGTTTTGTGCAAACATCGTAAACACTTTTTTGACACAGATTAAAAAAAAAGGATCAGTGATATACACTTTGAAAATTAAGAAATTACAAGTTTGAGCTTTGAAAAAAACTGCGGACTGCTTCGCTGTATCCTTATTTAAGGTAGTATGTTTGCATCATGTTGTTGATTTAATATTGGAAATATGGTATTTCTAGATATTGATTGATATAAAATTGCTATTTGAATATTAAGTTTTAAGGGGAAATTATGTTGTCCTACTTTAAGAGTGTACAAATATACAGACATGATTCTTGAGATGTGTCTTTCTTTGGGTTTGCCTAGATTTACAAAAGTTATAAAATTTATATAATGCATTTTTGTAAACATTGTATAACGACCATTTTTTGGAAAAACAAATCGTGCATATTGCAGATTACCACAGCAAATAAACACGAATTAATGATTGATATGTTTGCGCATAACGTAATAGATGTTTGTTCAACATGTTATAGGTATTTGCACATAACGTAACAGGTTTTTTGCACAAAATGTAATAGGTATTTGCACATAACGTAATAGGTGTTTGCACAACATGTAATAGGTATTTGCACATAACGTAATAGGTGTTTGCACGTAATGAAAAAGGTGTTATACATAACGTAAACGATGTTTGCACAAAACGTATAAAAGAGGGACGGAAGATAAAAGAGGAAGGTATAAGTTGTTTGAACATAACGTTATAAATGTTTGCATATAATGTATTAGGTGTTTGAACATAATGTAAAAGGCGTTTGCACATGGCGTAATGGATGCTAACAGAGAGTATCAATTGTTCGGTAAAACGCAAATGAACTATACCATGAGGTATTATGTTTGTTCACTGTAGACATATATATATATATACGAGTCTAAATTGAAAACTACGTTCAAACCTATGATTGCGTTGGATAAAAACCGCAATTTTTATACGTGTGCATGTCAAACAAATTTCGTTGTAGAAGGATCTAAAAACAGCACAAACAACATTTTCCAAAAGACCAAAAACGTGAAAAAGTATATTTAAACAAAACGCATTTGACTAACAGGTCGAACAACTGATGTTCTTTAACCATGCTGACTGCCATTGACGATTGCCAAATAAAATTGATCATAAGATGTAACAAAATGCATCTGAATATAAATTTAATACGTCACAGAAAAAATATTTTTGTTAACTAGTGGCTACGATGTTGTGCCACAAACATTCGGTGTCAATATTTCTTTAGTACACCAGATCTAGAGTTCGACAATATATGTCTCTTCAGTGATGTTAGGCATCGAAACGGTATTTGGAAGGCCATATAATTTACTCTCAATTTAAGATTGACTCTTGAATTTTAAGAGACAATATAGGATGAACGGATCATATAAACCGGAGGGAAAATATGATACATGCCCAAACAAAAAATATCAACGAGTCTAAATTGAAAACTACGTTCAAACCTATGATTGCGTTGGATAAAAACCGCAATTTTTATACGTGTGCATGTCAAACAAGTTTCGTTGTAGAAGGATCTAAAAACAGCACAAACAACATTTTCCAAAAGACCAAACACATGACAAAGTATATTTAAACAAAACGCATTTGACTAACAGGTCGAACAACTGATGTTCATTAACCCTGCTGACTGCCATTGACGATTGCTAAATAGAATTGATCATAAGATGTAACAAAATAGATCTGAATATAAATTTAATACGTCACAGAAAAAATATGTTTGTTAACTAGTGGCTACGATGTTGTGCCACAAACATTCGGTGTCAATATTTCTTTAGTACACCAGATCTAGATTTCGACAATATATATCTATTCAGTGATGTAAGGCATCGAAACGGTATTTGGAAGGCCATATAATTTACTCTCAATTTAAGATTGACTCTTGAATTTTAAGAGACAATATATAAATACAACATGAAGCCGTTAGACTATAACATCATAAGGTTTCCATAGAACAAAGATGTTTCAAAACAAAACGTTTAGAACATTCGGCATAGCAATCACATTTGTGACAGGACGCAATTATTACCTGACTTACTAGAAAGAATAGACACAACGTAGAGAAATATGAAAGAATGTAATGGAGGTTGATCATAAAGTTTGGAGGTAATCAAATAATATATAGTAGTTACAGCATAATGTAATGCCTATTGCACACAATGAAGTGAAGCAATGACATATCATACAGTTATTTGACCAAACAATAATTCCTTTGACATAACACTGGGATGCAGTGTCAGGAAATAAAGGTATCTGCACATAACATAAAGAAGAAATGACAGGATGTAAAGGCAAAGCGACAAAACACTTTAAATATTCACACTATGAGACAGTTACGAAGTCCTATAAACTTCGGTGTTGAACATTTTATACATCATTTCAATTAAGAACTACATCTCGCTCATGCTCAGCTTTTCATCCTTGAACAACTTTGGCTATATTTATGTGTTCATTTTGGCTTTATCAGTTCTTATATTATATGTTCATATATTAGCCTTATGCATCACTGAAGAGACATTCATTGTCGAAAGTCGCATCTGGTTTAGTACAATTAGTATCGTTAATGTAATTATAGCATTATTGTATACTGTAAACCAACTTATTTTCGCGGATACTTTATTTCGTATTTAGCCCTAACAAGTCCATTTCGCAGCGATTTAATTTCGCGATTTTCAAAGTAAAAAATAAATGAAAGACCAAATTTTACATATTCGCGACGATTTATATTTGTGTTTTATTTTTCTACTCGCGAATGTCTCGACAATAGTTGGTTATCTCTTTTGAATTGTCTAACATCATGCAATGACGGGGCCGTTTAAAGCTTCCTTTATGGATTTTCTCGTTGTTTACATTATCTTTATTTGATTTCCTGTGGATAACTGTGTGATTGGAAATCATACAACATCACTAATTTTCATCGTAAAAAGAAAAACATTAAAATTTAGAACAACGTTGAAACAGATTCATAGCCATACAATAATTATACAATTGATCATGAAAGAAAGCTGGCAGTTTGTAAAAGCAAGCCCAAAGCAACCATTCGATATCTAATGTAAGTTGATGTATTTCATGAAAAAATTCAGACAGCAGCAACTTCATAAATAATACAGAGAGACATGTTCTTGGGTAATGCTAATTACAAACTATACAACACAAAAATAGAAACAATTTTAGTATTACTAAAAGCTATAAAGAAGAACATTAATGTTGATCATCAAAATAGAAGTGTTTGATCTTAACAATTTATCATAGATTTATAAGACAAGTCATCAACTTATAAAGGTTAATTAAGGTACTTGAATATATTGTTAATGCATATAAAAGGGTATAACAAATGATAAAGAATTTGCTATCGCGTATCCTTCATTAATTCCACTCTTAAGGAAATGGATTTTTTCTGTCCTTTCTGAAAAAGGCCCTTAAGGGACTTGTCCAAAATGTTACATATACTTCCAGTAGTTCTTTCTTATTTAAATGTAAGCACAACAATTGCACAATCTATTTAACATGTGTTGAACAATAAATCACAAAAACAAAGATTGAATGCGAGTACCAATGTCAAACACTAATGCAGATCGTGTTCGTATCTTATATTTCAGGAACTTCTATAAATGAGAACTTTAACCTATAATGGTTTAATTTTTAAATTGTTATTTGGACGGAGAGTTGTCTCATTGGCACTCACACCACATCTTCCTATATCTATTATCAAAATCTTTATACCTATTTGTTGAAAGACTAAGAGAGCTCCTAATTAATTTTATCATTCGTTTTTGAGTGTTTTATACTAAATTAAAAAAATACAACGACGTGTTTTATCAAAACACAAAAAAAATGTGTTGGGGAATGAATTTGTAAAAGTTAAATAAATCTTTTAGTTTTCCTAATCGTTCCCCGTTTTTTTTATTGACCTTATTGTTTTAAATGATCAAAACACAATAATTTTGATACTTACAAGAAATCTATAGAATATTTTCCATTACATCTTATACTTTCTCTTACGAGAAAAGCACCATCCCCCATGTATTTGTATTTTTGTAGTAACGTCTCTGCTTCTATGCGCGTCATTTGTCCATGATACCATGGCTCGTTGTCGTAACATTGAATCTGTAACGATATATGAAATGGTCTCAAAATAGGGTATTGATTGACTTGTCATTTCTAAACACAAAGTACACGTGTATTAAGATTATTATTTCATGGATGTAAAACTGCTGATTTATGATACAAACATTTACGAGCGATTTTGAATACTTTATATGCAAAATCAATATATACTGTAAACCAGAGGCTGGTAGCAAGTCACGCAGTCTATGACAAAACGCTCGTAACATCGATATCGAGCGATCACTTTGATATATTTCAGTTTTTCCTTCTCTAGATTCAAAAAGTCTTATATTTGAATACATGTAGAGTTTTAAATGTCAAATTTCCTAATTTCATTTGAAAAAATGTTTTAAGGAGGCTCGCGGGTATAAGATTTTTAGACAAAAATCAAACATTCATTTTTCTTTATAAATTTTATTAATTACCTTAACTTGTTGTTACTTTATCTTATGGTACAATATTTTTTCAAAAATATCAATACATGTTGGCCCCAGGTGACTTTTAAAATTTAGATATCATTGAAAAAGCTCCAAATTATCTCCCTTTGGTGCAAAAATGCCATTTTTTGGCTCTAAAAATGAAATATCTTTTTTAACTCATCGGTGACATATATTTTTTATTGTTGTTTTCGAATAGGCTGTTCATTAACTGAATACTTGTAAAATTTAACCAATTTCTGTAATTTAGTTCTTTTTTTATTTCGATATTACCAATATTTCTCCTATTAGTTCAACAGAAAAAAAGGACATTTACAAAAATGTATGCTTTTTTCGAAGGCAGATTGTGAGCGTAAATGCACGGTGAACCCATTTTTTTATTTCATTTTTCCATTAGGTATAAGATAAAGTTAATTTATAG
The DNA here is from genome assembly GCF_036588685.1 of Mytilus trossulus. Taxonomy (NCBI): domain Eukaryota; kingdom Metazoa; phylum Mollusca; class Bivalvia; order Mytilida; family Mytilidae; genus Mytilus; species Mytilus trossulus. The sequence goes on along the minus strand of NC_086383.1, from coordinate 34,141,561 downwards.
AAAAATATATAGAAATCCTATATTAAATAAAAAAATTGATTTAGACCCGCGAGCCCCCTTAAATGAAAAAAAAGTGTCATTCACCTTACACTTCGTGCTCTAATTTCCATAGAAATCACCAAATTCGGGCTAAGACCCGGATTAAAACGTTATCTACTTTCATATCCGTAAATACACACTTCGGCTTCGCCTCAGAATGACCAGGGACATTTGAGGGCATCATATTAAAGGAAATGAATGTTTATAACTTATATTATCCCCAGTTTAGTATATGACTAGGATTTTGATTGGCTAACGCACGTCGTTAAAAACCTTATAGCCCGTTGTGTTGCTAATCCATATACCCGGAAGTTGCTATTATTACACCGGGAGCCTATCTCAAGTTAAAAAAACTATGACAGTTGTTTTCCATTCGATTGATTTTTTGAGCTTTTGATTTTGCCATTTGAAGGGACTTCCGATTTCAGTTTTCCTGCTAGTTCGGTAGTTTTGTTATTTAATTTTATATATATCTATGAATATGACCCAAAAACGTTTTTTATTTAACAATTCTACCAAAGGTCATTGGTTTATATATGAACTGCGAGTACTCTCAGATATGTACTTTTTGTTGTTGGGATGTACAAGTACTCTGCCACGTCCACTCCGTGTTTTTGATAGATGTTTTTTTCTATTTGTATTTATCTGGTGAGTTAAGCCTTTTTCAACTGATTTTTATAGTTCGTTCTTATGTTGTACCGTTTCACCACTCTCCCAGGTTAGGGAAGGTTTAACGCCTTCAAACTATTTTAACTCCACCATATTCGGAATGTATGTTCCTGTCCCAAGTCAGGAGCCTGTATTTTAGTGGTTGTCGTTTGTTGATGTGTTACATATTTGTTTTTCGATCATTTTTTTGTACATAAATTAGGCCGTTAATTTTCTAGTTTTAATTGCTTAAAAATTTGCATTTCGAAGCCCTTTATAGCTGACTACAAATTTATGCGGTATGGACTTTGCTCACTGTTGAAGGCCGTACGGTGACCTATAGTTGTTTATTTCTGTGTTATTTGGTCTCTAGTGAAGAGTTGTCTCATTGGCAATCATACTAGCTCCTCTTTTTTATATTTAGATTCGAATCAGTTAGTAAATCTGCATAGATATTTTAAAATAAATATTTCCTTTAAAACATAAAATCTACTTGAAATTTATGTTCGATTATAGTATTCCATTTTGTTACCTAGACACATATTTGCACAAACACAATATCTTTAAGATGTCAATAACCGTGACAATAAGAAGAACGAATTAGCCGGAGAATTTGGTGGGTAAACTTAGTAGCTTGTGGAAATGAGCCATTCTTAGAATAAGAAGGTACACTTAGAACTGCTTATATGATAAGAGGTGTGTATATGAACATACAAGGTTTATTTTAATATGTAGTTAAAATTTTCATTTCTAAAATATCTTTATAGTTCAATGTTCGCAACATATAGTTGAATTAACAGAAACAGCAGTTAAATGTACAACATAAATGATATAGTTTTACAAATATATCAATATTAAACAAACTGTTAATGTTTTACCTTTACCGCTTCAAGAGTAAATTTCCACTGCCATTATAATTGACTGACCAGTCGCCATACGGCTTCATACAAATGTTAATTTTAATAAAGAATTATTGCGAATAAAACAGACAAAAAAGTTGTTATGAAGCAAAGATATACACATGCAAATTAATAACTGGTATTATATAATTTATATTAACCAAACTTATAAAACTGTATGGACATCTTCGTAATCTCTAGAGAACAAAAGTAAAAATTTCTTCGAAATACTAAAAAAATGTTGCTGAACGGAAAATTAACAAGCGTAGCACAAAACAGTAATGTGCAGTGAGTCATATTTGCAGATTCAAAAAATTCATGCAGACTGTACTTTATTTCTTTTGTCTTTTGTTCTCAATATTATGAAGAAAAATTTGTATGATGACCTATTAGACAATTTTCTACCAAATGAGTAGTTACATGTAGCAACTGTTTGTTATTGTAAAACCTTCAACAATGGGCATATCCCATACCTTATACATGTAGCACGCTCTACAAGCACTCGGTATGACAAAGCTTAAGAATTCAAACAAGGAAATTAACTACCTGATTTATGTAAAAATACAATAAACGATTGCACAAACTCTCCTAACCTGCAAAAGTTGTGTAACAGCAAAACATGCGAGCAAACTATAAAAAGCAATTAAAAGGCTTGACTTATCAGAGAAACACAAAGCAAACAAAAAACAAATAAAAATTAAAAACCAATTGTTCAGAGAACAATTGAAGGTCTTTCCATCAAAATATATTGATATTTTGATATGAAAAGTTGTGAAACTAAGTTTAAAATGTCATTTCAATTGTCAAATGATAGCTCCTAGTAAGCTGATTCCAAAAATGTAATGTTTCCATACATTTTTTTTAAATAAGGGAGATAATTTGTTACTTTCGGTTTGAAAAATGTTACTTCCGATTATATTTAAATATTTACTTGAAACCGATTCCAAAAATATCTGGTTCTATATACTTTTATATTAATAAAGTACCAAAAATAGCTACTTCCGGTTTACAAAAGGTCACTTCCGGTTGTGTTTTTTCAAGGTTAAATGGTTTGATACCTTTTTCTAAAAGTTGTATATCTTTATCATGTATACATATAGAATAAAAGCAAAGGTCAAAATCTAGAACGTCAAATTAAGCTATGACCTTGAGATCAATTTCAAGGTCATAAACCAAGGACCTCAAATCAAAAGACCATAGGTCTTAATTATATATAGTTAATGAGTTATATCACCAAACGCGTATTTTTTTATACAAGAGGGGAGAAAACTCCCTTTTACATTCAACGTACGCTTGCAATCAAAATTTAAATCTTACGACATGTCGCAACTAACAATTTAGTAAAAATAATTTGTTGATATCTTATACAGTCTTTGGATATAAGTGAAAATAAGCCAAATTCAAATATTAAAATATGACCTTGACCTTTGACCTTGACCTAATTTTAATTTTTTGGGACCAAGGACCTCAAATCAAAAGATCCTAGGTCTCTATCACTTATGGTTTATAAGATAGAATTTCATATCAGTTATATCAGATGCATAAGGGGAAATAACTCTCATATGGAGCGGTCATATCGCTTCGGTCAAAATAGGACAAATCATGCGAAGGATATAACGAGCAATTTTGTAAAATGAATTTGTCATAATCTTTTACGGTTGCGAAGGAGATGCGCTAACAAGGAAAACAGTGTTTGGGGAGATAACTCCTACAAAGAAAAGTATTTGTTTACGCAGGGTAAATTTCAAAAGCGCATTAACTGTTCGATATCATATACAAAATATCTAAGCGACATATTGCGAAACAAATGTTTATCGCAAGAACAAAATTAGGCGGAAGAAAAAAAAAAAAAAAAAAAAAAAAATAATCAGAAGAAAAACAATAGGTCTTTCCACAGAAAAGTGGAAAGACCTAATTAAAAATAGAAGTTACAGATCAGAGAGTACCTGGACTTCTTGAAGGCAGTTTAGAGGCACTTGCAACTATGAATAAACCATGTGACCAAGACTGACGTAGCAATTAGTACACATCAAATGGAGTAAGTGTAATAATGTCAAAAACAGTTAGAACGAAATATGAACTTCTGCTAAATATTAGTATCTTCAGAATCAGGGATCGTTAATCTTCATATCTTTAAGCAATAATAACTAGTAACGGTACACTCTTTCAATAGTTGATTTTTATTTTTTTATATATATTTTATAAAACTTAATGATATTTTTTATACATTTTTACATATTATCTAGGAAAAAAGTAAAAGGCACTTTTACATCAGCTGTAGAACACTAACGAGTGGCCGAGATGAAACGATACTTAACGTGTCTGTACAAACACAATTTTTTTTGCGAGTATTTTACGTGTTTTTCTTTTTCTATCAAAGCACAATATTATTCAACAATGTTATTGATTTTTAAATTATTTTCTTAATACGGTATTCGAGAGTATTTATTCATCGATCTAAATCAAAATCAAGAACCAGATTTTTGCCGGTAACTCCAATTTAAAAGTATGATTGAAGGGTGTCATTAATAATCTGACGAGTGACACTATAACCAATGTATATTTATCATTTATTCAGAAGGATTTTATCTCTAGGTCTCGAACGAAGTTGAGGTTCCAAAAAATAAAGTGAGATCATCTTACAAATTTTCATGTTTCGCAGTCTCAAGTAGAAGGAGCATTATTTTCTATAATGGCGACTGATGTAACTGGTGTATAATTAGCAAGAATGTGTCCAAAGTACAAGGATGCCTCATCCGCACTGTCATTTTTCATGTTCAGTGGACCGTGAAAATGGGATAAAATCTCTAATTTGGCATTAAATAAGAAAGATCATATCATAGGGAACATGTTTTACTAAGTTTCAAGTTGAATGGACTTCAACTTCATCAAAAACTCCCTCGACCCAAAACTTTAACCTGAAGCGGGACAGACGAACGAACGGACGAACGGACAAACGAACGAAGAAACCGACAAACGAACGAACGAACGGACGGACGGACGGACGCATAGACCAGAATTTAGTATGCCCATAAATGGGGCATAATAAATTTGGGATAAAACTAGCTTCTTCGGTTATTTGGTATGTATTCGAAATCAAAGGTGGTTCTATGATATTAAAAATAAGGAAGTACACAGTCTTGCATTGCAGATTGAAAAATACTAGATAAGTTAATAAAATCAATACCGTCGTTAATAAATTTAATTTTCAGAATATTTCGTACATGATCTTAAGATTTATCGATACGCGTGAACATGCTATTGACAATAAAATAATGAGAAAAAGCGGTGCTTTACGCGTACATTCAAAGAGACATCTATTTTTCAATACAAGGAATTTTCACACCATTTTGTAATATGTATAGCTTAATGTATGATGTGTGTATGGCAACATAAATATATACGTCAACATTATAAATGAGATACTCATATAATAAGCTTTAGCAGCGAATTCTTTAAGGATTTGAAAACAATAGATTTTAGGAACGATTTTTTTTTTAACATTTAACAGACACTTTAAATAAATAAGTAAAATAATCTTTATTTCAAGAGGATAATCCCATTAGTTAAAACTTATCTTCCTGGGGGTCTTCAAAATAATTATAACATAATTATAATGTATAATATTGCAATGAAATGTATACAACAATACACAATTTTATAAAGACATTTATTAAAAAGCATATTAATTTGCACCATCTATGAAAAATGTGTAACATTTAGTTTTAAAAGATACAAGCTACTATATTACTTATCTTTATTTGTTGTGGTAAACTGTGTCATATTAGAGAACCAATATATGGAAATGTTTTTTGTCAAAAAATAATTTTTGGCTTCGGAAGATTTAATTGATTTTCATCAGCTGAACGTAAATTATAAGAAGATTATCATTACCTTTCCGATATCTTTAATGTACACTATCGTATGATTATCTGATGACTTAAGTCTTGTATGATTTTTTTCTTTACACGAATCACATAGAAATATATCGCAGTCCTCGCATTTGCATTTTATATTTTGTTGATCACAAAACTGACACATGAAAGCCGTTTGACAAACATTTTCACTGGATTGTTCAGCCATATGGAAACCGTCTAAAATGATAAAACTAATATTAAATATAGCGATGTCTACTTATATATAGTCTCATATGGCTAGGTTGAAAAAATACAATAATCGGAAAGATAACAAATTCCCACCATATATGGGCGTTTTTCAATAAAAGTGTGAATTTCAGACCTTAAAAAATGGAAAATCAACTGGTCTAAAATTGTATTTTAAGAAAAATTTTGAATACCTCTATTATAGACATGTTTGTAAATAAACGTGCAATCTTAAATACTCCTCCAAATGATATGTTTTTCATAATTTATGTACTGTTTCGTAGGGGACATTTGTCAACTACGAAACTGCTTCTTATGGCATTTTAATGTATCCTATTGACATTCCAGTTTGTTTTACTTTATATACTAGAAAGATCTCATTTTTTTCTGAATTAGAGAACCATTTTTTTTATCGATTAAGATTAAACAGTACTTCACATATGATGATACAACTCATGTTACGTAGTGGACATTTTGATGAGTTTCGTAGTAGAACAAACCGTTTCGTAGTGGACAAAACGTTTCGTAGTTGACATCAACCCTATTCCATGTTGATAAAAACATACTGAAAATTACATAAACTTAACCTTGTTATTTGTTTTGCACGAATGTAATTGAAAAAAGAGTAAAACACGACTGCATGGTAGTGATAGTGTCCACTACAAAACTTTTTCCTCCCATACTTGTTTCGACTTCCTATCCAAGTCATAGATTACCTACGCGGTATTTGTCACAACTTTTTTGAATTTTGGGTCCTCAATGCTCTTCAACTTTGTACTTGTTTGGCTTTATAACTATTTTGATCTGAGCGTCACTGATGGGTCTTATGTAGACAAAACGCGAGTCTGGCGTATTAAATTATAATCCTGGTACCTTTTATAACCATTTACACCACTGGGTAAATGCCACTGCTTGTGGATATTTCACGAAGGTATCACCAGCCCAGTAATCAGCACTTCGGTGTTGTCATGAATATCAATTGTGTTGTCATTTTTATAAATTTCCTGTTTACAAAAGTAAGAATCTTTCTAAAAACTAAGGATTTTCATATCCCAGGCATAAATTACCTAAACTGTATTTGGCACAAATGTTTGGAATTTGGGTTCTCGTTTATAGTCAAATTTGTACTTGTTTGGCTTTATAACTTGTTTGATCTGAGCGTCACTGACGAGTCTAACGTAGAAGAAATTTAAACGCGCGTCTGGTGTATTAAATTATAATCATGGTACCTTTGATAACTAATTATATTATAATGTTTTCTCATGTTTACAAATTGATGTTGTTAGCAGATATCAGATGCTCTCTCTACGACCATTTGTGTTCAAACAATCAATTCTGCAGATTAAAATACCAGAAGAACGCACCCTTGTGGAAGGGTCATATGCTAATTTTTACATACAGGACCCCATTAGCGCCATATTTATACCAGTCGATTGGTAAAAAAATATTAAAGGTCTAATACCACCATTGATTTTCCCCTATTAGTCTTTGTTGAATTTGCACTTTCAGCAAAATTGTGCATTGTTAACCTTAGTTTCAATTAAAAAAAATACTTGGCATGAGTAAATTTTTAACCTGTCCAGTACTATAGACAAAATTTCGCATACCACATTGTAACGGTTCATTGCATATAAGAACATAACCATCAATCGAAGTAAACCAATAAATTTTTCATCTCATTATTGTTTATTCTATTTTTTACATTCTATAAAAACCCTCCAAATAATAATGGTGCTCTGAAATACCATAGATATATGTTGATGACCCAGACATTGTTTTGCTGCAATAAAATATAGGATTAATTACCCACAAATGTCAAATTCAAGGGAATGTTTTCGACCCTTTTCCGTATACAACTGGATGTGACGTTGTATTACACCTGAAACAAACCTGCGTTGGTTAACAAATTTTACAGAAAACTAAAAATTAAAAGTTAAGCTTACCATTTACCATACATTATTTAGGAAATGCATAGTAATCAAATATCACTTACTACAACTTACTTATCTTGTATGTATATCTTTTAATATTTACAAGAGAAATATCTACTTCTTCTGTGTTTACTTCCTGTTTCATTTTATTATGTCATATTTCATTCAATGTTTTTCTAACGAATAATATTTTATATTTGTTCACTTCGTAACTTAACCATGAAGTCATTATTATCTTATTAAAGGGGGGAAACGAGAGCAAATTGAAACAAAATTGATAGTATATATTGTGTAAACAGTTTATAACATATAACCTGGAGATGTGATATAATTATAACTCTCTAACAAAACATCAGTCTAAAAATATGTATATTATTTAATTTTTATATCTGATCACCTTTATTTATTGACCAAATTTGTATGCTTTTACAAATGTATGACCTGTAATAGCACAAGTCAATTAACTACTCTTATGTCCGTTCCTATGTGATATTGTGAGAAAATTCTCCAAGGATTTCATAAATGTTCATTAAACAAAGGCGTGCATTTAAGTATACACGGTAGTGATAAGATTTTTTAATGACTTTTTAGAGTTGTCATGCGCAGGATATTCTTTGTGCCCTTACATGATCCGGAAATTTAGAGAATGCGTTATTTTCTATTGTTTGTTTTCGCTAGAACGTTTTTCCTTATTCCTCAGAGAAAAAAGGTATTTAGGGGTTCTGTACTATACAATATGTTGGTTGTTCGTCTTATCCTTTTGTTATACATGTTATATGATCATGTATTTTTAAATATGGATAGGTCTATTATTGGTTTTAAAATATGATAAATGTCTTTTTTGGTAAAAATAATTTTTAAGTATTATAATATTTATTTATGCTTACATGAACCCTGCGTATGTTATACTGAACATGTTCATTAAGACGTGTTTGGGGATAACATAAATAAAAATATGAAAAACAAAAAGGAACATACGCATTTTAAAAACGAAAAATAAGACTTTACTCCTTTAGCATTCTTATCACAGGATTATTTTACAACACTCTGTCTTGTGGAATCCTTTGTCATTTTCAAACATAACAAAAACCCCAACGGTTATCTTTAACTTACAACTAGTCATATCATGAACTAATCTTTAAAAGTTTGTTCTTGTACAACACAGGCGGATATTAAGACGACATCTTACCGTAATTGCGTTATGTACGTTAAACGTGCGTTTTCTCGTAACATATACATGTATATCCACCATCTCATAGTCGGTATATTCGACATTTACTGCCTAATACTTTATTGTTTTCCTCCTGTAGATATTGATGGCGGATCTCAGAGGATCTCTCTACTTCCATTTTTATTTAAACAGTTAATTCTTCAGATAAAAATACCTGAAGAACGGTACACTTGTTGATAACTCGTATGCTATTTCTACAAATATATGACCCCATAATGTACCATACACATGTCAGTTGTTTGATAAGTAAAACGTTTCAACAAACATGCGTTGAATTAGAATTTTACAGAAATTGAAAAATTAAAAGTAAAGATTTAGCAAACCCATAGAATAGAAATTAAAATTAAATATCACTTACTACAACTAACTTCAATTACATGTATTTTTTAATCTTTACAAATGAGGAAGTATCTACTTGTTTCGTATATCCTGTCTGTTACATTTTTTGATGTCGTAGTTATCATATGTCTTTCAAAATTGGGAAGGGTCACGAGTTTTGCGTCAATTAATTTTACGTTTTACGTTGTTAAAATATAATAAACAACGAAAATGTGTTTTCAGTTGAGTTTTTCGATTTCATTTTAAAAGTAATTGAACAAAAAAGGAGTGTGTTTTGTTTTTATATTCGATTTCTAGAAAGAACAAAAGCGTTTTGCTATCTTAATGCGAAATCAAATATTTTTTTTGGAGGAAGGGAGGGGAAAGCTTCAACCGTCCAAACTCTGCTTTTTTAGATATTTTTGAATGAACGTGTTTACCATTGATTCTTAAAAAAAAAACCAGCATGCATACAAATAAAACAGTAGAGACAACAAAACCCAGATACTATCAATTGAATGTTTATCAAATTAACTTTGTTGTACAGATTAGAACTGTTTCCATCTGTACAGTGAATAACAATAAATAGCATCTGTTTCGTACCGTTTTTTCCATAGATGACATTCAAAGATACAATACACAAAGAACAATGACTGCTAAACAACATTACACGTGTTATTAAGTCAGTAATCCTTTGTGGTACAATGTGTGAATTACTCTAGAATTTTAACATTTTGTGTTTAGGAAATTCCGACGTTCGAAAGCTGGTGCGCTTGACATGTTTTAATAGATGAATTTTGAATAAAATTGACAAAAATTATAAAAAAAAAAAAAAAAAACAAGGAGCAATCCCCGTTATTTGCGGGTAAAACATATAGCATTTTAGTATGTCATATTACTTAAAGATCTTGTCAGGATTGGTTTCTTTTATTTTACTTCTTATATGTTGTGAGACACATATCGTATTAGAAATTGTAAAGACTTGTTATACTTTTGTCGTGTATCGGGATGACATTAACACATTTTCGATTGTTGTATTGTTAAATGTTTTTTTGCGTTGAAGATAATTTCAATTAAATTCATTGCACATCGTTATATTGTTTTATTTCTAATGTCTTTTTTCTAGACAAAAGCGTGACGTCCATGTCTGCCTTCATTACAAATATGTTGTTGTCTCCGCAGATAAAGTCTCAAACAACAGCATTCATAGCATATTACATTTGGTTGGTAAGTGAATTTTATATCTATTATAAACAAGAAAACTCACCATTTACCCCAAAGATATCTACCTATGAGGAAATTCTTCATAAGCAAAGGTATGTTGTATGTTCCTTTGGAATTTCAATCAAAGATGCAGAACTGATTTTTCCGAAAAGAAGAAAAAATTGTGAGCATTATATCAATGTCAAATACACCGCCAAATTGACAACACCAAATATAGGGATCACAGTATAAACAAATGCCAAAAAAATCACAATATGATTAACACCATACACAAGTATTCCTCATTCCAAACTATAAAAAAAACTACATAGAAACAAGTGTCTAGTCTGTTGGAGGGGATAAATTGTGCCTTGTGAAAAATAATTCTGTTTCAAACAAACACAATTCCAAAAATGGCATTATCAAGATACACAAGATACAACTGCATAGTCTGCTTTATATATTGACTTGCAATTTTAAATTGACAATGAAGTAGGTAGACAAACAAAATTTTACGACAAAAGAGATAATTTCATCTTTTTAATTGTGAACTGTCCATTTCAATGTAGCAACCTTCAAAGGCATCACCATTATAAGGAGTAGATATGTCCTAGTTGGTACTAAGTGAAAATGTTTTTGGTAAAGTTTGCATACATATACATCTTAAATGAAGATTATTTGCTGTGTGTCTGAATTGCCAAGCAATCTTTTAGTCCAATATAATTTCATAAAGAATGTTATATACATATACATTGATACGTTATGTGCGTGAATGTTCACACTTTACGGACTTCATATACACGAGTGTTCTCCTTACGCAGAAAATGCTCCAACTGAGTTATGAGGAGGTAAGATTAAAAATGACACTCTGTACATTTTATGATACCATCACGAATTGGTTGATTAACATGATATGTTTGTGTCTAAACTAACGACATTATTACGACGTCTTATATTTTTGTTTCCCATCTACATGTACGTCATCTAATCTGCCCAATACCGAACGTGAATATTTTCCTAATATTACTGTTGTGCTCAGTGTGAATTCGCATAGCTGTACGACGTGTCTCGTTTTTTCTATATTCAACGTTCATGTATTTAGTTATGATTTCTCGATTGTTAGTCCCGTTTTCAATATTTGACGACATGGTTCGGTATTTGTATACTAGTATTCCATTTTCAAGCATTTATCGGGTATACTTTCTCATTCGTACGGAGCCGATGCGTCATTTTGTGCTGCGTGTTTCTCCGTTAATCATTGTTTATTCTGTGGTATGTTTATTCTGTTGTTTGTATACTATTTAAAATGAATGAATGAATGCTTATTAACGTCCTCGGACCCCAACTGCACCGTTTCAAACCCCTAGGGTAACCTGATAAAACACTTTATACTGGTTTAAAGCCATACATTTCTTTCCTTTACATCATTTTGTCCACTGAACGTTAAGTGACCAACAATCAATCTATTCATCTAGCTTAATTCTCCTTTCGGTACGTTATGAATTCGACCAAAGCTATTCAAGTCACAAGAACATTGCAAAGTATGTTTAATGGCTAATTACAATATTTGTAAAATACAGGTATAGATTCACGAAACTCATAGTGATGTTTTTGCTCAGAAAAATAATAAATATTTTGTGTGTTGTAATGCTATATTTTAGCGTATTATATGGGGATTAAGTGAGTATTCAGGTTATCAAAAATGAAATATTTTGATGAAAATATAGATTCACTCATATTGTATCTGCATCGGAAATCTAAAACCAGTTGTTGACATGGTATGGATTATATTCGTCTCATATAATTTATGATGGTATGATATTAAACCATTTACGGTTTGTATTGGATTATCATAAGATGAATACATAATATTTAATCACTTTAATTGAGGTCTAAAGCTAATGATTATTTGAACAGATATATGACTATCAATCTTTTACTTTTAATCAAATGAATTCTCTGATCTTTCTTGCACTAATTGAAAAATAAAATGTTTGGAATATCTGTTTCACATGTGACGACGAACATGTTCCATGCAGTTGTCGTAACCATAATACGTTCATCTTTTACTCGAATGTGAACTTCCAAATAAAACCAAATCACTCGGTTTGCAATTTCGCGAATAACCCGTCGAGCAGAATCTCTTTACATTCATGGGGAACCCGAGATCACCCCGATGGATTTAAATTACCCAGTCATACCGATCTATTAAGTCGGCCAATTGAAACTGGTTTCTAAGCTACCGCTACTTTACCGCAACTGAAAGTTGGGGGCATAGTGTTTAACCTCTGTCCGTCCGTTCGTCTTTCCGTCCCATTATATAAAGTTATTCCGCATAACTCCTCCAACATTTTGAATCCTAGGAAGTTTTCTCTTTACTCTCCGTTTGTACATATATTGAAGGTGTGCTGCATGTGGTCAGGGTTAAATTTTTATAAATATGTGCTCTTTTGGGGAGAAAGTTGAACTTTGTCATTTTTGGAAAATTTACTTGCATAAGTAGGGCGTTTCCAGATAACTCCTCCTACAGTTTGAATGCTAGGAATATATCACTCTGCTAGCTGTTTGTACATGTATTGAAGGTGTGCATGTGGTCAGGGTTTTTCTTTTTATTATTTTCCCCTTTTGAAAGAAAAATTGAACTTTGTCCTTTTTGGGGTATAAGCGGTTAAATGAATGGAGTGCGGGGCATCACTTTGTCTAGTTTAAATTTGTTTTCTCTTGTTGTGCTGTTACACTACTGTTACAGTCCGATGTTCTGTCACATACATGTTCAATTCTGCCACGTGCACTTTCTTTATGTACCTGCCCCAAGTCAGGAGCATGAAGTTCAATTGTTGTCGTTGTATACATATGTATCATATTTGGGTGTTTTTTTTTTGTAAAATAGACCGTTAGTTTTTACGTTTGATTTTTTTTTCACATAGTGCATGGTGGCCTTTTGTGATGACTATACCAAGTGTTGAAGGCTGTACAGTTGCCTATATATGATTTCTTACATCCACTGCATTGAAACTCTGGTGGATAGTTGTCTCATTGGCAATCACACCACATCTAACTTTTTTCAATTCATGTTGCGTTTTGTATACTGCTACATTGTTTATTTAGTACGCATATCCCGGAACCCTCTTTTCGGTAGCCCGAGCAAAAGCCCTTGTTCCGCGATAGACAATTTAATTACGAACTCAAAAAGACATAAAGAAAATAACTCGAATTTCAACTCGAAATCTTAATTAATTTAAATAAGACATAAATTCAAATCATACTCAAACTCTTCCTCAAGAAGTGACTCAAATTCAAAGTTGATGTAACTAGAATTCTGCCTTCAAATGTGACTCAAACTCGAAGTCAAACTCGAAACTAAACGCTAACTAGAACTTTATTTCTAAGCATGACTTGAATTCGAAAACTAACTCAAAGTTTAATCCAAACAGTAACACGAACTTCAATTTGAACACTAATTAGATGGATGGCCACCCGCATTCAAGGCACATACAACATGGAAATATATCTAAAAATAGAACAGGTTTTTCCGAAATTGATCACGTGGTTTTATCTCATCAAGTAATGGGATAACCACATCAAAGAATGACAGGACCACATCAAAGAATGACAAGACCACATCAAATAATGAAATAAACACATCAAGTAGTGTAAAATCATCAAACTTTGAAACATCATTACGTTATGTTAAAACCATATAAAAAATAGACAAATCATCATTACGAAATAACACAACCACATCATGTAATGAAACAACTACATTACGTTAAGTCACATACACATCAAGTAATGTTAAAACCACATTGACTAATGACACAACCATATCAAGTAATTGTGAAACCACATCGAGTAATGACAAAACCATATTGATTAATGACAAAACTATATCAAGTCATTACGAAACCATATCGTGTAATATCGAAATATCATTAAGTAATGACTATTCCATATTGAGTTATATTAAAACATCATTACGTTATATCAAAACCTTATTAAGTAAAGACAAAATATCATTAAGTAATAATAAAACAACATAAAGTAATATCAGAGTTCTACATAAGACAGCTGTGGCGTTCCATAGGGTCATATTTATTCGCTAAAAAATGGGGATAAAAAGATAGGTCGTTGGTTAAGAAATATTTTAGTTATAATTTTAGATGCAATTTTTTGCTACTTTATCTTAAGTTCAAATAAAGTGGCAGTTATAGTTCATGTGTATTTACTATGCTGGAAAAGATATTTGGGACATTTTACATTTCCATTGTATTTTGACCCTCTGCAACTCCTTTACAAAGTAACAATACTCCAAGTAGTAGGTGGCATGCATTAAACACGCTGAAAAAAAATGTTTGAAAATTTTACTTACAACGTAACCATTGTACTTTGACCCCTTTGTAATTGTATATTGAACCCCCTCCTATACATCTCCAATTTCAAAATGTATTGCTATTCTTACTTCTTTACATAGTTATAATACTCAAAGAGTTATTTAACATGCTGCAAAAAACTCATGGTATATCGACCCCCTCCATTTAAACACCTCTAATTTCTAAAAAATATTTTATATAGTAAAAATACTCCAATATTTTAATGAATAATTAGTATTTTATTATGTTTATATGTATCTAACATATTATGGAAAAGATCTTTTGAAACTTTTACTCAGACATTGACATTTGACAACTCCCTTACAATAATATATTGACCCCTTGCCTTCATATATTGAACCCCAACCCCAAATCCAAAACCCCATAACAACTAAATTGTAAATAAATCCAATTCTTCGGCTGTTTAACATAGTTTAAATAGTTTAAATACACCGAGCAGTAGTTTCTATGTATTTGACATGCAGGAGAATATGTTTGGAAAATTTAACTTAGCCATTATATTTGTACCCCCTGTCATGGTAAATGGAACCCCCTCTTATACAAATCTAATTTCAAAAATTAAATCTGTTTTACTTCTATCTATAATAATAATACTATTATGAGTAGTTAGAATGTATTTAACATGCTGGAAATATGTTTTTAAAATCTAACTTAGCCAAAGTATTCCAAACACTGCAATGGTATTTTGAACACCCTTCTATACATCTTCAATTTCAAATACTAAAGCTGGTCTTACTCTTTTACATAGAAGTAATACTCTAAGAAGTAGTTGGCATTTAATTTATATGCCGGAAAGGATGTTTTATCAGATTTGTCATGATATCTTGCCTTCCCTTGTTGTAATGGTATATTAAACCCCTTCCTACATATCTTATACATCTCCAATTTAAAAAAAAATAAAGCTATTTAAAATCTTTGGCTCAAGTACTAATCAAAATCAACAACGCTTTAATTATCAATAACATTATCATCGGAAAAGCAAAGCAATATGGTAATACAGAAACTGGTACAAGTTTGGAATGATCTTTACAAAATAGTAAATATCAAAATCATCGTCTAACTAGGGATTTAAAAAGTGGACAAGCTTTAGCTTTTATTATCCAAGGAGATGACAAGTATTCACATGTATTTGTTAAACAAAACATTGATGTTGTATACACTAATAATAGGCACAGCATGGTAGTCACATTTGATAAGGGTTTTAGCAGCAAGTAAGGAACTTGTTTGTATAGTATCAACAATCTACAGAAGAACATGTAAATAATTTTTAAAATGACGCTGTCAGTGAAATAGATGGATATATTTAACAAATAAAAAATATTGTGACTTACAAAAACGTGCCAAAATTAATGTAACGTACTTTGAGTTAAACACAAACAGCCTAAATAATTTATGACGTTGTCGATAAGATTATATACAATATATTTAGAAATATCAAGTATCAAACTGCATCGAGGAACCCTTGAGATATTATTAAAAAGTGATTGATAATTCAACTAAAATTATAACGAAGGGTCAAGACTGATGCACAATAATAGTAAACAGTCTTCCTCAACTTTCAAATCAAGATTGGAACTTTGAAATATTATGCCGTCGATATCAGCTCAAAATTATAATTTTTAAAGAGCCTTCACTATATTTAGTCAGCTTTTTTACAATATTCCTCTCAATTCAATGTTGACGTGTCTATGATCAAGATTGTTCTCCACATTACAATTCTAACCGTTTTTTTCAAAAATATGCCTTTTTCATCTATCAATGTTCAACAGTAAACTTGTTCATTAGGTAACAGAAGAAAAACTGTGTCGTATCGTTGAATTAAAAGGTTTCAATATTATAAAGAAATATGAAATGAAAATAGCCTACGCATAAAATTAAAGAATGGCTATATAGCTATTCTGTAGCAAGTTTGTATATTTGTTTCTTGTTGCATTGCAGAAAAAAACGTTAACACATTTTCTTTCACGAACAAAACTTTATAGTGTGATAATCAATCATTTTCTGTAGTACTTACCTGTTTCTTAATTCATGTTACCGTTTGTTGACGAATTGGTTACACACAATATCAATGAACTGACCAATAAAGAATCTACACTATAACATTACGTAAAGGTAAATAAGATAAAAACAGATTCATTTGTTGAGGTACACCAAAGGATTTGAGAATGATTCGTTAATTAAATGGTGAAATTAATTTAATTAAAAAAACGTTAACCCATAATTGCGCATTTTCTCGAATTTCATGTTACCGTTATGATAAGTATTAGCACATAAAACAAGTATGAGAGAGAGTGAGAGAGAGAGATCAGTTCTGCACTATTTAGAAAATTAAACGATCACGCAATATTAAGAAATGCTGAAATTCCTGTAAGTGCAATGAAAATTTTAGAAAAACAAAACAAAGTCATCTGGTCATTTTATTGATAAAAAAAACTGGTACCCATTGGAATGTCCCAAACTTCCTTGGATATCAATCCACCAAGCTCAGCAAATATGTTGTACATCTTTCATCGTATGGTGTTTAATATTTCCAGTCAACATTGTTATATAATATTAATCATTACAAAAATAATCACTGTTTAAACAAAGAAAAATATGTTCACATATTTACTATTAAAAGTTTCCTAATTACAATTAAAAGTCCAAAAGCGAGAGATAATATATCTAAATCATATAACAATTCAAACATGTACATGTGAACATATTTGTCGTCATTTTCATGCACAAATAGATGTTCTAATTTTTATCAGTATATATCAATCAGTTTTAAATACAGTTTTCTGCATCTTTTTCGATAAGATGGAAAAACCTAAATTTAAAACTGATTGACGAAACATCAATTAGTTTGACCTAGACATCACTAGCATAGGTTATAATGATATTTAAATGATATATAATGACTAAACACTTTATGCAAAATATCATAAATCGATGTCAAAAAGATGTAACAAGTTTCAGCTCGGAAAAGTGTGTATGAAGAATACTTCCGTTCAGTTCTGCTTAGAAGCCAGGTAAACTGACAAAGAAAAAGGATTTATTACTGAATAAACTGCTGTTTCTTTCATGATTTAACGAAATGTGGAACAATTTTGTTCATTTGTAGTTATGATGTGGATATTTGCAATTACAAACGAAAAAAATATTTTTCCTGCCGTTGTCGATTGATTCGTGAAATTTCATGTATTATTCATAGTAAATGTATGTGTTCTTTTGCATTATGTATTTTTTCGTTTTGTTTTTGTGTTTTTATAAAAAAAAAAAATGAACAAAGACATGCACGATACTAGACATTTGTGGAAATTGTCATTCACCTACGATTAGGATTACAATTATACTTACAGGTAACAATTAAATCCAAATTAATATTACAATAGAACTGCTATTTTAAGAGTATATATGATTAATTGTGTGTTGTTTTCTGACCGTCTAATGACAAACACTTGCATCATTTTTTTACGGCAAGTAATAAAGAGAATACTTTTCGGACAAGAACAAAACGATGTGGCACGCGTTTCGTTGAAAGAAATCGGCGGGAAGGCAGTGTACAATTGCAAAAAAAAAACACAATCAACATCAAGTCTTAATTTTTACTCAAGATACACAATTATAGTGTATGTTTGATATTTATTACTGTAATTTTTACAAATTGAATAAATAAAATTGTTGAGTAAGGAATGTTAATTCAAAATGGATTTCTGTTTTAATACACTATTCTACTGATATTACCTGTTTAAGATATCTTTACAGTTTTTACACTACAAAATACATGGTTATGGTTCAAAACAGTTGATGGCTTTGTCACAGTGTTCTTAACATTATAGTTACAATTAAGTATAAAAAAATATTAATTGTTTGAACAAGTTATTAAAAAAATTTGGTTTCATTTATATTCACTGATTCTAACCTGTAGAAACTATCCATTATAGCACACAAGGACAAGTCTGTCGTCGGATCCAGTGAATACCGGATATCATCTCCTGTCCTAGTTCGTTCAAATATTTCGATGATTCAATGAAAACAAGACGACTTTTGTTCAACTTTAAAAAAAAAATTAACCATAACGATAACTAAGATATTTGAACTGAATCATCATTTATATTCCAGGAATGTCAGGTATAATATGATCGTAGGCCGTAGGTACGCTCATAGTTTGAAATGCAGAAGAAGGTTTGTTCATTGACATTGTTTCGACCTTTTCGCAAATCTTGATATGTTTACAGCAACAAAACATGATTATTTCCAACCAAAATTTACAAATCTATTGATGTTTGCAAATGTAGTATTATAATTTATGACATGTTATTTTAATTTGAACGACAATTGGGGGCCGTTCTCTTGTGCTTACCGTACATTTTCCTTTCATTCTTCCAAACATTTATTCAATGAAAAGAACGTCCCATTAACCTGTATTTATTTTATTCGAGATTGAACCGTGGAAAAGCTTTTATTAAAGGGGAGAAGTATAAATATGAGATCAAAACAAAGATAATTAAAGGGTAAAATAAGCAAGTAACAAACTCCAAAGAAAAATCAAAACTGCAAGTCCCTAAACAAAGTTAATTAAAACTTCAAAACATTAAACCAATTGGAATCTGCTTTTCTATTCCATAGTAATTACATGCATTTCTTAATGTGGAAAATGATGGATTAAACTTGGTTGACTGACAATGTTTTCAAAAGTTCGGAAAGTCTTTAATCACATAGCAAAATAAAAAAAAAAAACGCATAAAAAACAAATGGACAAGAACTGTCATATTATTGACTTGACACAGGCATTTTCCAATGTAGAAAATGGTGGAAATAAACTTGGTTTTATAGCGCTAACCCTTTTACTTTGATATCAGTCTCATCAAATTCCGTTATGTTTACAATGATGCGTGTACTAAAAAGACACTAAGAATAAAATAGTCAAAATATGGATACAGCAGTCATCATCGTGTAACAATTTTAATAGGATTAATTTAACAGAACACAAAAACATCTATCTACAAACACATTCATTGATGTGTGTGTCTGACGTCAGAAAATTATATACGTAACATAGATTTTTCGTTCAATGTTTATACAATGTAGCTACAAACAACTATGAAATTACTTTATTTGTCACAGATGGTTTCTTTCGGAATAGGTTCAACAAGTGTAAATTCTTTAATAGAAACACCGTTTTTCGTTTTACGCTTTTTTCGTTTTAAAAGTTCGATAACTTCGTTAAGACTATCAAACATTTCATCATCTCTGGAAAAATACCTCAACCGTCCGGACTCCTCTTTTGTGAATATCCTTGTATGAACTGGTTCCCCATTTACTCTTAAAAAAAATGTATGCAAAAGAATGAAACTGTACAGAAATCGAAAACCAGATGATTAACCTACGACCAATTTAATGATTTCAATTAAGTATATTTTCCGAGGGCATTTCATTATCATTTGATATTTGTTGGTACTTGAAGAGGTCCGGTTCAACCATTCTAAAGTTAAAGTTTTCGCAGATACTGTGATAAACAAAAGCTCGTAGTTGTTCTAAAATCTACTTAATCTGTATTATCCCACTATTGATCGAAGATAAACGAAACTGTCAGCGCTATTGGCGAGTGTGTATCGATCAGGGCTTATCGATGGAAGAAACTACCGACCATCGACAGGAAAAGGCCGTACTTTAACCTATAATGGTTTACTTTTTAAATTGTTATTTGGATGGAGAGTTGTCTCATTGGTATAATAGATTTATATAGTTAAAGTACATATTGTTTTCCATTCCATACTGAGTCCACATAGTTTTTTTCTTTATATATCTAATATTCCTTTAAGACCAAAACATCATCTATACTCACAATACATCCAATGAATACTTTCCACTGGATGTTTCACTTTCTCGTACGAGAAAAGCACCGTCCCCCATGTATTTGTATTTTTGCAGTAACACCAATGCTTCTTCACGTGACATTTTCCCATGATACCATGGCTCATCGTCGAAACATGGCATCTGCAATAATTGATATATTTCTATTCAATGTGAGGGACGTTGAGATATATACCTGTTATTTTCAATACACAAAATCAGTGTGAATGAAGATTGTTACTTTTAAGACTGGTATATAAAGGAGGGACGAAAGATACAAAAGGGACAGTCAAACTCAAAAATCTAAAACAACCTGACAACGCCATGGCTAAAAACGAAAAAGACAAACAGAAAAACAATAGTACACATGACACAACTAACGAATAAACAACACGAACCCCACCAAAAACTAGGGGTGATCTCTGAACAGTATACACGACACAATTGTAGAATGAATTTCAGTAATTAGGAAAAATATATGTAAACGTATATTGCAATACATGTCCTGTACTAAAACACAAATTTTCTTGCATTTTATTTTTCAGTTAAACCGACTAGTAACGTCCAGGGTCTAGTTCGGCAGTTCTGAATAATAATAGATATAACAGTGGGGGAGTAAAATTATACAAGACAATTAATGTCCCATTCACGGTTTGTAATTTTAGCAATATGAGATCGTCTAAATATACAATATGACGGTTAAGTCTTTTAATGACATGATATTCGATAAACTATTTTTTTTTCAAATTTTTTATGGTTTGAAACAGGAATCAGGCTTAATGTTCTTTTTAACAAATGTAATACCAAGTTTTTATTTTTTTTTTTCTCAAAAATGGTATGTACTGAAATTTTCAAAAGAACAAATAGCACAAAACAAAATACATGTTTGCGCACGTTGTTTCACGGTTACATTTTCAAAGAGTTTTGTATTTCCTATTATAGCATAATGACAAACATATACCATTTTACAGACAATTTAGTAATACAACATTAATTTAAAAGTGATTTGTCACAAGTATCATTGAAATTCGATCTGCTTAAGGTTGATAAATTCGAAATTAGTTTGCAATAGGTAAACGTTAAATGTCATTTAAATAAAACATGCAGATACCAAAGTGGCAATCAAACATTTTAATTCAAAATACACACGACAGAAGCAAAAAACAACAATAGTATATTTGTAACACAACGGAAGGAAAAAACAATAAAATTTTAACAAAGGATAGAGAATCGCGTGCCTCTTCGAAATACACAGGTCGCCTTTGTCTGCAGTAGTCATGTTTTTCTTGAAAGTGGCCACATGTCAAACCTTAAAAATCAGAAGGAACAAAAAGACGAAGAGGGGAGGAAATGATCTAAGTTATGTTATCATAATTTCAATAAGAAACAAGTATATCGTTGCAACCTTTACAATCATGTGTAGTGTATTTTACAAACACATTTCCAGACAACATAGCAAATAGTTTCAAGCTAATATTGGTAGTACTGTACTAGTTTTAAATAGCACTAACAAAGTCTCAGTTAGAACCCATATGAAAGTTTTATGTCTCGCCTGTGAAACAAGTCGCAGACTTTGAGACAACAAAAGAATGTAACAAGACAGTGGTGACTGTTGCGGCAGCAAAGGAGTAAACTACTGAATATTGAAATAGCTGTATTCACACTTTGACTTTGTATAAAGATGCGTTGTACTACAAAATTTTCATCTGTCATATGATCATTTTATCAGATAACTGTATTTAGTTATAAGTTTATGGTGGTCATTAGTACATTGTATCCTTGCAATGTCTTCATATGGTCATTTATGCGAACTCGACCTCACTTATGGTTCGTTAAACAGTGTTCAGCTTTTGTGACTTAGTTGGTATAAGATACTATAAATAGTTGGTCAACTACACTTGGTGTATAGAATGAAACGGATACATGTGGTAAATGCCTGTAAATTTTAGGAATGCCATTTTTATAATAAGCAGCGCCACATGAACAAAAAATTGGCCAAGATGTTTAGGAAATATAAGCTAATAATAGAAATGACGAAAACTCATATAATTACCTTTCCAATTTCTCTAATAGATATGATCTTGTGCTTATCTGATGACTTCAGTCTTGGATGAATTTTCTCTTTGCACGCGTTACATAGGTAAACACCACAGTCCTCGCATTTCCATTTAACATTCTGTTGATCGCAAAACTGACACATGAAAGCAGTTTGAGCTTCATTTTCATTGAATGGTTCCGCCATATTCAAAACCTACTGAAATGCTTAATTGACATGAAATAAAACATAGTTTACCACTGTTTAGTTATACTGTTATCGTATAAGAAAGACAGAAAACACAATTGTTTCACATTATGTATGTTTCATTTTTTATGCTGTTGGAGATATTGATTATATCTATCTTTCAAACTTCATACGGCATCGAATCATACATACTTTGAAAAAAAACTATCAATTTCTGATCATTTATGTTTCTGTACAAATTTTTTGTTTTTAAGATTTACTCAGCAACCATGCTGATCTAAATTGTTTTATTGTGTAAGTGTGTTTTTCATATAATATATGCACTAATGGCCAGAAAACACAGTTATGTTGTAGTGCATTTCTCTTAGATAATAAATTCGCATCTGCTCTATCTCGAAAAGATTTTTTCAGTGTAGTGTACTACCAGTGAGACAAATGATATCAAAATTATAGAAACTTCTACCAGCTCTAACTCAAAATATTGACAATTCTATGTTAAGTGTGTGTAAAATTCAGTTTGACAGCTTCAGACGTAATAAAATTTGACCTTTTAGAACTGGACCAATTCACTACTCAACATAAAGATTCAGCACCCAATTTTTTGGCATGTAATTACATCCTCCAACTTAATTAATATTTCATGCATTTAATATCAAAAAATACATTGGGAAAGTGTATCAAATTAACATGCAAGTTATACGCTGTTTACACTAGGGACTATATTCGTAAACAACGAAAACCAAAGGACGAAGACAACGAAAACCAAAAGGACGATAACTGTGTCCTTGGACATCAATATTCTAAGGAAGATACATAGAAAATTGTCAGTTTATATACAAGAAAATCGTAATAATCTCAATTTTGAATGTGCATTAAATACAATTGCGATTTTTGAAGAATGGAAAATACTGCGAGGTTAACTATTGTAATTTTGGAAAATATATAAGTATTATATATTAGAATTTGAGTTTTTTATCTTGCGATACTCACACATAATGAGCATTCAAAAAAATCGCCATAATTTCTGAAGTAACAGTAGTATAAGATAATGTACTAGAAAATAATGTATGTAAATTTCATCTACCTTCTGCTGTAAAGGTTTATATTATCTTTACTAACCGCAAGTGTTACCCGGGTTTGGTTGGTACGTAATAATAAAGAATTATTTTCATAATGTTTACTATACATGTGGTATGTTGGCTTATCAGAATTATAATGATTAAGATAGGTTTCACAAATAACATAATATCTGACATAATTAATAACCATATGAGTGTACGTGATGAATAATTTACTTAACACATTTCTTAAACTCTGTTATGTATAGGAGTCAATTGAACTTCTGAAATCACTTTAATGGGTCTTAAAATACTTTTTATGCATTAAACGAACTTCATTAATTAATTCAAATAACTTGTCATAACATTTATTTAATCAACTAAACTTTTTTTCATTAAACAATCTATGTATTTCCTTAAATCAATGATGTTTTTGTTTTTCATTACGTACATTTGAACATTAAAAATCTACTTTTATCTCGGAAAATCTTCATTGATACCAATTCAAAGTGAACTTGATGGTCAATAAGGGCCAAATGAGATAAGAAAATAATTCAAAATAATATCTAATCAACGGATATAGAGCTACATACAAATATATAAAAACTAATCTAATAACAATGATATAAATGTTATAAAGCCTTCAATGTATTTCTACTAGAGCACAGCTTTATATCGAGGTATCACGATAATTCTTTGTTCTCTGAAGACATGTGCTATTCTTACACACCTTTTCATTTAATGAGATAAACAATAATACACTAATTCATAATATTTATACTTTCTACTTAAAGTTTAATTTTATCTTTCTGCTTATAAATTAATTAATCAATTGATCAATTAAAGAATTATAAAAACATTTCCATAATAATCATTTCACAAGTCATGTGGTAGGTCGGCTTATCAGCAAATATAATGATCAAACCTAATGCATCTCCAGGATACACATGATACCGTAAATCACATAAACACCTGTATTGAAATTGTAATTATAATAATACAATAGAAAATAAGGGTCCCTACTTTTTACAAAACTTCCATGTCTCACACAATGCATCTTATTTCTTATGCAGCAAAAATACTGCAATCTGATTGGTTGACTACCCCGGTGTAAATATCACCCCATCCTGGTTTACCCTGTGGATAAATAAAATTTTGCCAAATTTAAAAATAAAATGAAATTTTGCCAAAAAAATTTAGAATGTAAAATTTGGACAAAATAAAGGGAAAAAAAATAAAAAAAATAAATAATAATCATAAGAAAATGCTAAAAAAAAATAAAAAAAATAAAAAATATATTTTTTTTTGCAAAACTCAAAAGAACACAAACATTTTCTGAATGTTTCCAAAAATAAAGTAAAAAGGTATGCCAATGTGCAGCAGCATGGACATTGAAAAAATATTACGCTGGAAATTTTTCATTACCATTTTTACAATTTTACATCCTGGTTTCAAAATGAGTAAAGGAATTGTTCATAAGAAATAAATTCGTTATCTTGGTGTAATCAGGGGTGTACGGATTTTACACCGTTGTTGAAAATTCATACACCCATTCGGCTGCGCCTGAGGGTGTATGAATTTTCAACAACGGTGTAAAATTCTGTACACCCCTGTTTACACTAAGATAACTAATTATGTTTTATGTTTCGTAATAAATTCACATATTTACCTGACACCTATAATATCTTCATTTTAGAGATTGGTTCATATAAATTTAACAAGAATGTAATTGAATTATTATGTTACATCATCCATGTGCATGTTGTCTACTGTACGTAAACACTTCTACACATAGATGCATGTACTGATATGCTTTGTAAACAACTCCTCAGTTGGCATTAACGTGTTCGATACGAATATTGTAATGTAATGAAACCAGGCTTAATGAATGAAACCATTTCTTCGTCTTTTATACCTTACCTTATACTGTATAGAAGAACACACTTATCTCAACAACATACGTACTTACATGAATCGTAATATTTAATCCAAACTTAGAAAATGCGATGTTTAAAAGTATCCATTACAACATAACTTAATAATACACAATTTAAATGTCATTGATTTTTCTATTTAAATACCTCAGACATACACATTTGAAATAAACTTACCTCCCTTTGTCATCAAAAAGCAGTCATTTTAAAATTTCAATCGACGTTTTTAAAATCGAAATCTAATTAGTAACTCTACTATGTGCACAGTAACAGCAAAAGGGGCACGTACAACCATTTTTGTTTTGTATATCAAATATTTGTTTGATTATCTTTTAACGAAAAGCAAAAGTCATAAAGCTCTGTTAACAAAATTAATTAAACATATCCTGAATTTCATTCGTCTGAAGCTCTTTTTTAATTTAATTTTATCAAAAACGCCTAACGCCAGTTCGTAAAGTATACGAAACGGAACAATCAAAAACACTCAATAACAAAGAAATGGCCTAACAAAGTAATATATGGTCACCTTAAAATTTGAACTCTTAACTTTTGTCTGATGACGAATTATCACGAGGTTAATACAAATTCAAATTAAAACCTTTGGCAGTTATTGTGTATTGTTAAGAATGTTGGCATTAAAATACTGTTCTTAATCTTTATTTTAGATCCAACAAGTTTTCTTCTATTTCTTAGATATAAATACGAATACAAGAAAACGTCTTTTACAGAGTGTTTAACTTTCGACGTCATAATGTGAAGGTTTCATACATATCTCTACGATGAATGGTCATTATAAAATATCAATTTAATTGTGAGTTCTGACACGAAAAATCGTATACAAATTATATATGTTATTACAAAAATGAAATTTCATTTCAGATTTTTCCATTGGCAATAATTTTAGAAAAACTAATGTAATATTAACATGATTAATGAGTTGCTGAAAGTATAAACAGCTCAGAGGAAATCCAAATGAGTTAAATAATGTTTAAATACAGTTAAAACATTTGAACGGATCATCCTCAGAGAAACAATTAAGCAAGTGACGGCAAAGAAGGCATTAGAAGAGGAAATGTTTCATTTTTTGAAGGTCAATTAACTAGAACATTGACATACATATAACATTGTCTCAATGAATGCAGGGATAATGAGATTAACTGGATAGATAAAAAAAATTAGAATAACTAAAATCAAGTATCAAAGAGTTACGTGAACTAAATTGCAATCATTTCCTTAAACACAAAAAAATGGTAGTGTAAATCTGACAATTGCATGAAATCATGGAAATCGATAATTTTCTTTAAATTCTAAATTTTAGTTTCTTTTGTATATTTCGGAGTTTAGTATGACGTTCATTATCACTGAACTTGTATTCATTTTGGTTTAGGGGCCAGCTGAAGTACTGGTATCTATAATGAGTTTACTTCATCGTGTGTGTACCACAAAAGCGTTTGGAGGACATCATAGAACCTGTATTAGAAAAAGATACAATCGTTTCTGATGAACAGCTGGTGTAAAGTACCAGTCTTTTTCAACTTTCAAATAGAGACAACAGTAGTAAACCGCTGTTCGAACTTCATAAATCGATAGAGATAAAACAAATCAAAGTTACAAACTAAAACTGAGAGAAACGCATCAAATGAAAGAGAACTACGACACAACCGAAACACAAAAATAAAATGTAACACACACAGAAACGAACTACATTTTTCCATTTCCTATCGTTAATTATCCATTTTTAGATGGTGACGTTCCCTTGTCACCATCTTACGGTGTTTATATATCTAAACTTGTACGATTCGCTCGTGAATGTAACAATGTTTTAGATTTTATGTATTACTGAAAAATTATTACACCAGGGTTTTCGATATCACCAACTAGTTAAAACACTTATTAAATTTTATCATCGGTATAAGGACATTATCCGTAAATATAGCTTTACGTGCAGATTTCTTATACGTTCAGTTATTTCACATCCAATTTGTTATGGAAATATTCTGTATAAAGCACAAAAATGTCAGTATTTACCTCAGAAACTAACAAAACCTTTAAATAGACTTATTAAGTATGGATATAGTTACGATACTGTTGTCAGGTCGTTAAAGATTGCATATTTTGCCGTTAATATTGATTCACTTATAAGGTCTTTGCATCGGAACTAAACACATTTATTAAAAAACCAGTTGTTGGCATGACACGGGTTATATTCTTCTCATATATGTTATGATGGTATGATAATAAACCCCTAACGGGAAGGATTGTGCCTGATATTCATATGATGAAATCATAATCTTTCAATCAGTTTAATTGAAGTCTAAAGCTAACATGTAAGATTACTGCTAGTAGTATGTTGTTATTTATGTATTATTGTCATTTTGTTTATTTTCTTTGGTTACATCTTCTGACATCAGACTCGGACTTCTCTTGAACTGAATTTTAACTGTGCGTATTGCTATGCTTTTACTATTTTACATTGGCTAGAGGTAAAGGGGGAGGGTTGAGATATCATAAACATGTTTAACCCCGCCGCATTTTTGCGCCTCTAGCCTTTGCTAGTCTTGTATTATTTTAATTTTAGTTTCTTGTGTACAATTTGGAAATTAGTATGGCGTTCATTATCACTGAACTATATAAATTTGTTTAGTGGCCAGCTGAAGGACGCCTCCGTGTGCGGGAATTTCTCGCTACATTGAAGACCTGTTAGTGACCTTCTGCTGTTGTTTTTTCTATGGTCGGGTTGTTGTCTCTTTGACACACTCCCCATTTCCATTTTCAATTTTATACAATATAACAATGGCCAATTCCCTGAATTGGTACAGGGCATTTTAAGATATAAATGGTGGATTGAACCTGGTCTGGTGGCATGCCAAACCTTCAAATAAGGATTGTAATATTGAAATACAATTGCCAACATTTTTTTTTTAGTTAATTCAACTATGACCATACTATGACCCGCCGTCGTTCATTAAAGAACATTTACAATGTCCTTTTCTTAACACCGTGATTGTCTCTTTTTGTAATTTTCATGATTATTGACCTGATTTAGAAGTCATTTTTAATGGTTAATGTCATATCTTTAATTATGTATATATGTAGATGATTTCTGTTAAATTTGTAGAATATATGAATCAATTAGACAACCAAATTTTGACCCCTCTAAATATACAAAATTTAGTCCTGGTATCAATAATGAGTTTACTTAGAGTAAGGAATAAACATGCCCTTCATCATATCGTGTACTGGTTTCTTATAAAGCTTCTGAATTGCAAAAAAAAAAAGAAAGTTGTAATCATCACTGTGGGTATGGTTGTCCTGCGAGAGAACGTTCTGTGCTGGTGATTTGGTCCTGTCAGGTGTTGGTTGGTCCTGATTCTGTGCTGGTGGGTTTGTTTACATTGTATCAGAACGGCAATAAAACGACTGTTATGTTGCTTAATTTTTCTGATGCGTCAAAAGTACCATGTAAAGTATATTACAACAATATTATATTGCAAACGTCGTGCAAGTTCGTTAAACGGAATTGTCCTGACGCTGTGCTGGTGATAAAAAAAAACGGTCCTGGTTCTGTGCTCCTATGTCCTGGTTCTCTGCCTTTATGTTTTCGTTAAAAGTGGCATATATTCAAGATCATTGATGCTAAACAGTTATTGGTTAATTAAGGTTTGTCTGCTTTCTTGAAATTGACATTGTTGTGAATCTGTTTACTGTTATTATGAGAGAAAAAATATCCCTATTTTTTTTTATTAATTTTAAAGATAACTGTAATCTCATGTATTGGTCTGTTAATGGAACCTTTCTTGCCACTTTTTAACATAAGAAAATATGTATACGATTTTTGGGATTACGATCATTTTGCAAGATTACCAAAATACGTTGTAATTTATATAATACTTATATAAAGTAGATGATGTGTTATGTTTGTTGTCAATGGACAAATTTCCATAAGAAACCAAAGGAAATATGTGTTAACAACCATACGTCATCGTACGACCTTCAACAATAGTCCATAAAATAAAAATATGAAAGGTTTTGCATAAAAATGGAGAGCAAAAATATAGAACAGAGGACTTTCTGAGCGTTTGAATCATATGTCTTTAGCAGCTTAAAACACATTTGTTTGCAAACAATTGAGTGCTGACTTTATAAAGAATGACAATTGTATTGCGGGGTTTTTTTTGGGAGGGGGAATGGGGGAAAAGTTAGAGCGAGGTTACAGTGAAAGTTTTAAGCTTGGAATAGTTTCCCGTAAGATTTTAAAGTTGTAGTTTAAAAGAAAAATGTATCTTATAGCTATTAAGAATCACTTGCTGTATCTGTAAGATTTTTTCAACATATGTTTTTTGTCTGAACGGTTATGAGGTATTTTTTTTCGATAGAACACTAAAAAAATACACTATTTTATGAAAGGGCAGACTAGAATATGTCAGAGAATAAAGACGAGATAACCTAGAGAACACTAACAAAACTAAGATTTCTTAGCCTTTTCATTTCAAAATTCCAAAATAAATAAATATTTTTGATAAAGAATAACGGGGAGGAAGTGAGCAATGAGCCTTACTTCTCTATATTTAAATATTGTTATGAATAAAAATCAAATGTGCCTTAATTATAATTGAAAATAAATAAATGGAAAAACTACCTAACTAAAATGTACTTTTATTCTAATATTGACAATCTCTGTAGTAATGACTCCTTACTAAGATATTTCACTTCATCCATTTTGTTCTGTATTTTTTTATATTATGAGATCATAGTACTATTATTATATTAAAATGTAGCCTTTATCAATATTTAAAAGAATTGAATCTAAAGCAAAATATATCAAACATTTCTGTTTTCATCTATCCGTTTTCAGGAATTTAACCGTCAACGTAATCACGCCTGGAAAGTAAAATGCGTACTCGGCAGTCTGTAATCGACCATTTTTAGACACCCTCCTAAAAAAACAAGCCGGGGGTGGGGGTTCAGAGATGCAAATTAAGTACTTAGATTAATATTTTATCTTTTCGTGTAAGGTTTATGACCCCTTCTGTGGCCTGTCAATTACGAAATGTGCAAACTACAATAGTATCAAAACAGCACAGACAATGAATAATAGAGATTTAATTTTGTACATATATCTAGGAAAACTTCTTGCAAAGCATTATTATTTATAGTTCATTATTATATTTAGTAGAAAAAGAGTATTTGGTAAAAATAAAATCACTATTTTTGTAGAAAATTCACAGACCTTTGTACAGAGATTTTTATTATGTTTAGCATTGGATCAACACAAGGGTACATTATCCTTAAAAATCTATTTAAAAGTATATCAACCTAACGTTTGCCTGTGCCTTCAATTTCAAAAATTAAAATGTCTCGTAGCTTCATACTACCAATTGAGTATAAAACAAGTATAAATCAGTTTAAATAAAAATTTTAGATTAAACACACACCTACCTTTAACTTTAAAAGGTCCAAACAGTTTAAAACAATACAAATCTACACACACACAAACACTGGCTTTTAATTTCAACAGCTTATCAATCCAAATTGCTATAAGATAATATATAAGCTCACCTGTGTCGAGGTGTCGTGTGGGGTTCATTTATTGTTTTGGTGTCCGCAATTACAAAAAGATCTTTTCTGAAATAATGTGACCAAATGTTACCAAATGATTTTTCAAGAGTGAATCTAGGAAAAACAATACTCATCAACAAACATGATCACTGTCTGTTAAAATGTATTCGAGTTTGTAGTTATAGCCGATTTCATTGAGTATGTAGGCAAAGGTAATATCTATGGTTAGCTTGCTTGTTAGCTAAACCGTGAAGTCATTGTTAGGTAAGGTATACTATCCTCCTTTCGAAGAAGCCTGGTCCTATAGACAGAAAGATTTGTCATTTGTCGGACTAGTCTACTCTTAAAGTAGGGTAGTTTACATAACCTAACAATGACTTTTCTGTTCAGCAAGCAACATCACCAAAGATATTCCCTTTGTCTACACACTCATTGAAATCGGCTTTAATACTGCAAATGTTCAAGCAAATAGGGCAAAATGTACCGAGTAAAAAAATCTAAATGTCTATCTACCTTGCACATTTCAGAAAATTCAGATCAGATAACGAAAAGCAAGCAACATTTATAAGCAATTTAAGATTTTGACTCACAGTTTCCATTCACCACAAATATTCTCGTTACAACGAATCATTTTAAATACAAAAATACCAGTTGCAGCCTTTTGTTTATCTATTTATATATGTATACGAATAAAGTTATGAAAGGAAGCAGGGTCACCAGGGTGAGGAGTCCATTTCGTCTGAAATAAATGCTAAGCATAGATCTAGAAAGTGACAGATAATCATTACATTTAAAAAAAATCTCTTCTTTTCGACTTTTTCGAACAAATTCACACATAAAATGAATTAAAACGTATTGTGGAATTTTTAACTTGTGTTCAATTCATTGGTTACAACTTTTACTAGGATAACAATCCTGTCAAGTATGAATGAGCTGAGTAAAATATTTCAGAAAGGAAGATGGAAATGTGAAAGTTTTCGTGCGTCAGGTGCCACAGCATACGAACATCTAACATGCCTCGTCAGGGTGGAAGCTTAAAAGTTCACGAAATTTTGATTTAAAACCTTTATTCATTTCAACAAATTTATTGAAATTGTATTGAGGATTTAACCATCTACGACAACAAGATTTTTTTTTACAATTTACAGCTCTTTTATGAATATATGCAAAGCAAACCATTGATTAACTTGCTTTCTATGATTCTTTGGATGTTTTTAAACGACAGGTGAGTAGTCTGTTTACTATATACTAGAATTTGTTTGGACAATAAACATTAACTTCAATTCCTGTCAGTTTGTATTTGTCCAATCAAATCCCAGTATTATTGAAACTCCGCTTACCTATTGTTTTAAAACACCCAAGCAAACATAGCAAGCAACTCAATCAAAGTTTTGTTTTGCATGCTTTTATAGCAGAGCTGTACTATATAATGCAAAGAAGCGTTTAAGTCTTTCGCCAAAAAATACTATCAATTTCTTTTAGTCCTATGTAAACTTCCGTTCCATTTCCTTCCATTCAAGGTCATTAAATTGAACTGTTAAATATGTCTTGGTACCTTCTTAATTCCTTTATAAGTCTTATGTAAACATAATTATGACAATAACTGTTGTGAGCATAGGATTCACTTCACACTTTTAAAGTTCGGCTTCATCAAACATTAACATGTGAACTTAAGTTTTGAGACTTTTTTAATCGACACGATTGGGATTTTTGTATATATGAGAACATGGTTTATCTATTAGTCGAAAATGCGGCTTTGAATTAGCTTTCAGTACCTGCAAGCATTCGTTGTTCAATAATGTATGTCTTTGTGTTATTATTTTATGTGATTAACTGTTTTGTTGGAACACCACTGTAACAATGAAGGAGGAAATGAGGAGGGTTGGTTGAGTGGAAGTGCAGGAGGGGTATGCAGATCGCTAACAAACATGTCTATGCGGCATGGGCTTTGAACATTGTTGAAGTATCAATGTAAGGGGCATTTAATATCTTTATAAAACTATTCTTATTTTAGATACTATATATTATTATCTGATATTGGACGAAAGATGTTGCCCTTTTATGTAATAATGTAATACAAATTAAGATCCTTTGAAGACAAATATTTAACTGCCAAATGGATGCACACGAGCTAAAATAGGAGTCATAGATCCTAGTGACAACAATTATCTGCCCAATTTTATTGATTTTGTAACATGTGTTTCAAATATGACCAACTTCTTATTCAAAATCACCAGCACCGTATCAGGACCCACCAGCACAATAACTGGACCTACCAGCACAGTATCAGAACATGAATAAATTGAAAAAATGCAAAATTTTAATAAATTGCAATGTTTCTTTCACAAAATAGTTTTGTCGTGTGGAAAGCAGACTCTATGAACATTTTTGTTTTATTTTTTCAGTCGAGATTTTCTGAAAATGAGCATTTTTGTGTTACGCTTACTGAAACGGTTTAGAAGGTAAACTTTTTAATGGTTTACATATGAACCCATTAGAAACAAAATTTAAAAAATCTCAACTGTTTTCTTCTTTTTTTTATGAGTGAAAACGTTAAAATCATAATTTTCGTCTTTGTTTACATTTTCTCATTGATCACCAGCACCCGTCAGGACCGAATCACCCGCACAGAACGTTCTATCGCAGGACAACCATACCCACCGTGATCATGTTCATCCAAATTTAGTATGTAACCTAAAAACCTTATACGAAAAATCACAGTTGTATGATTTTAAATAATCGTTTTTCATTTGAATATGATTTTAAAATGAATTGTGTAAATATCTAAGGAACCAGACTCGAAGAGCAAAGCATACGTTTGATAATTAGAATATGCACTGTATTAATTCAAGATATGTAGATTGTAAGGCAAATTTGAGAGAGAAAAAACAAATGCATTTTATTTGTAATAGTTTAAGGTTGTTTTTCACAGACATATCCTGTTGGATAGTCACATGGGAGATCATTCCATCCATAAGCCTTCTGTTGACATGTCTTTTTGCAAAAGTTCACGCAGTTTTCTGTCCTTTCGCCATTTGGCTCAGGATACTGCCAGTAACTACTGGATATTCCAGTATTGTCAGACGTCCACCTCCACTGTCCTTCCGTCTCGATATCGTTCAGGCCTATCCATACTTCAGCTTGAGAGAAAGAAAAAACAAATATAAATTAGTAAACAAAAGGTTTCATTTATAAAAAAATATGTCTTTTTTGTTTATTCTGCATTGGCTACAGGTAAAGGGGGAAAGTTGAGACCTCCCAAAACATGTTTCATCCTGTACAATGTTCTGCCTGTCCAAATTGAAGTAAGGTAATCTTGTATATTTGGGTTTTTTAATTCTAAATAATTTATATGTTAACGTGATAAGTATGACGTCTATTTTCATTGTTTACGAGTCAGCTGAAGCCAGTCTCCAGATGCAATATTTTCTCGCTATATTAAAGACACATTGGTGGCCTCAGGCTAATATCATTTCTTCAAAAGAAAACATTTGAAGCCATATATAAGGTTATCAAATTATACTTAAACAAAAAGTGACATTCGTCCTATAAGAATAAATCAATAGAAAATACCTTGCAGTTTAGAAATTAACCATGAGTTCTCTGCTCCACTGTCAACCTTTGCCAAATAACCACCTTTTTGTTGGCAGTTTTTCTACAAGAAAACATAAAAAAAATGATGAAGCTTTTTTCAAATTTCCAAAGATTCAACATAGACATTTGTATATTAGTGTTGTCCTAATATGCAGGTATAAGTAGGCATGGTCAAGATGTAACGGTAAAATAATTTAAACAAACTACAATTTAACTAAAGGGGAAGAACAGATATAATTTTGATTACATTGAATTGGGTTTTTTTTGTCTAAAGCCAGAGACAAGTTGTAGACATAGATTTTTTCGAATTTGATGTATTTGCAAAATCTTAGACATTTCAACGAATGTGTCATCAAAATAAAAATCTACAATCGCTTGTATACTGTGATATTGACCTTAATTATGTATGTGAACATATTTTGCATAATTTGGTCTTTATGGCTCAATAAGGATATTAAATTATAAGAAGAACAATTTCTACGAGGTCATATTAACCGAAAGTGATAGATCTAGTTTGAATTACCTTTGCAATATTCCATGTCACATTTCTATACACGAACCAATAACAGTGACCCGAGAAAGTCACCCAGTCGTCGGGACATGAAAAACTTTCTGAAAACAAAATATTAGACATTGAAGATGGATGTGATTGAAATATATTATTTCTTCCTGGTTACATTTTTTGGTTAACTAACTAATATATTTGAGGTTATTGTTGATTCATAAATATTCGTTGGATACCAATTTTGTGGGTTTTGTGTGCAAAAAGGAACCACAATTTCAAATGATACACGAATTATAAATTTCGAAAAGTAGTAACTGAGAACTTTGCCAAAGCAAAAAAATTAAATATTCACGAGAGTGCAAGTTTAACTCTGTCTATGAAAATGTGTACCTACGAAAATAGATAAATCCGCAGTAAATCTAAAATTGTCACGGCTCAATATCTGTTCGTGGTTTTGGCTGATGCGTTTATAGCAGATCTGTCTTGGGGTGATTTTCTGTATGTGAAAGTGTCTGTTTTAACAGATAGAAAACAATGTACAAAATTTGAATTCCCTAGCCAATAAATCGGTGAAATTGATAATATTTGTTCTAACCTTACTTGCATCTGCATCATTTAATTAATTTAGAAATATATATGTTTCATTTGATTCTATATTTTCTACAATAATGCATAAGTAATTGACAATGAGACTTACTTTTCTTCAAGTTATTTATTTCCAACTGCATACCCATCATTTTATTCTGATTCCCTTTAAGTAAAGAGATCATTGCAGCTTGGTTAGCTTGAATACTTCTGCATTCTCTCTTTTGAGTACCAACATTCGATGCTAAACTTGTTATCTGTGCCTTTTGTTTTTTACAGCAATCCTCCAAACTTTTGACTTTCGTTTTAATGTCTTCATCTTTCTCTAGCTTTCCTACGATTTTGTTTATTGCTATTTTATTATGATTACTGATATTCATGAATTCGTTAAACCGGTTTTCTATACTGACAATTTGTTTTATCATCATCCATAAGCAAGGACTTTCGGTAGATTTGTTTGATGATTCTTCCGAACAGTTTTTCTCCGTGGCTAATGAAGAAGTAGCAGACCAAACCAAAAGAATGTAGAAGCAACTACTAGTAATCATTTTGTCATGTAAGCAGGCGAATGTGCAAAATCAGATTATGCTCAACAAGTTTCCGAGAATAAAAATTCAATGAAGTGATACTAGAAACCGACATAAAAACGTATTTCATGCATACGTGACACGTGTTGAAATGTGATATATTATTTCATGTATTTACTATTGAATGTAAAAGAGAAAAAGTATAATATTTCATCGATTGTTATATAAATAAACGTAATGAAATATGACTCGCCATTAAGTGTTTCATGCGTACTTTTATATTTTTTTTAATTGTTTTTATTTTGGGGGGGGGGGGGGGGGATAAATCTTGATTTGTTAAATCTCTTGAAGTTATCCGTTTATTTTGTACCATTGCATTTTGCACCCAAAATAACAAATTCGTACCTTGAATTTGTCATTTCGTACCATGAAAATTAACCATTTTGTACCATACGAAGCACTTTCCTACCACATGACATAACAAAAGTACGTGATTGGCGTGTGATTACATGTATAAATGTTTTTTAGCTTATTAAAAATATTTCTAAATGAATGTTGCGTAAAAACATACTGAAATAATTAAAACCAAAAGAAAGGCCAGAACATTTGATTAGTCTTTGCTTAACTATTTTGGGGTTTGTGGAAATCAAGCGCAAATGATGGCTTGAAAGGCTTTTAAATATTTTTTTGCAAAAGTGAAGGGCAAAGCCCCACAAAAATAGCCTTTCAAGACGTCATAGTTATTTTGTCTAGGATTTGCCTGACTGAAAAACAAATTTGACATTCTTCTGCTATGTTTTCAACTAAAGAATATAAAAATGTCTGTCTGACATTGTTTTAATCATACACAGAGTTTGAGATACACAATCACAGTTACAGTTTATATGAATTTCGTTTATGTAAAAAATAAGTCAATAATAGATAAATTATTTCATTTTCACAGCTAGTTTAATTGGTTATCAGTGCAAGATCAAGAAATGATAATAAAAGTAGAGGTTGCACTGACTGGTACCTACTTCTGACTTGGTCCTATAGTTATAATCAACCCCATTTTTGCCACAAAAGATATCCTTCATCACTCCTCTGCCTAAATTACCCTCTGAACAGTTGCTTAGTAAATTTACCAAGTAAGTTTCTAGGATACTTGTAAACCCTTAAAAACTATTAGTTTTGCAATATGTACATCCTATCTAAAGGACCACGCTAAAGCGGATACTCTCTTCCGGTTTTGATACACCATGACTGCTCGTTTGAAATGTGAAATAAAATTATCTCATTAATCAAATAAGCTGTAGCAATTATCATCCAGTTAAAAAAGAAATGTCAATAAATGCATTAAGCAAGACAATTTTTCGTGACATTTCCATCATGGATAAGCAGATCATTAAGCATGTGACTGTACATCTATAGAAATTAAAATGTTAAGTCATTCGATCATTTGATAGAATGATAGGTGATGATATATATGGCAGTTTTAAAGTCAGAACTGACACAAATGCAGCACAAATAGTGATGCATGCATATATAGCAAGACAAACAAATATCCATGTGTCAATTTATGATTTTCACTGACCAAATTTAACATCTTTGTATAACTTCAAACTTCAAATTCCTTAATTGCCCAAAGATTGGTATTATAGAACATTACACATTAAGAGAGGCAATTTAACCACTTTCATTCATTAAACCGTCATATTGATCATATGCATGGTGATTTGATACATGTATGATGTATAAGAATATTATAATAATTACATGCTTTTTGTATAGTCAAATTTTTAAGGCAAATCTGTTGGTATTATTTCGAAATGATGGAGTCAGGCATTTTTGCAAGTTATCATAACTTCCTTTTATGCAACTAAAATTTGTTTTCTTATTTTTAATGAAAGTTCATATACTTAGATAAGTACGAGAAGATAAACGGTCAAAACAGGCTTTCTAGACTGTATAGATATGTATGGATTTGAAAATTGCTGTATTGATTTAGGTGAATAAAATAAGGTGCAGCAGCTAATGTACCATTGTGTGATGCATTGAATTACACATTACATTTGTAAATATATTTTATCAAGTGAAAAGAAAAATTATACCACATCTTTTTCATATATATATATAATTGTGTTACATCCTCTAATTATATAATCATATATGATGTTAGAGGGTTTTTCATGCTCTTTTCGTCATGCTTGAAGATATTGATTGATAATCTGATATTATTTCTTCATGACAAGTCACAGATCAAGTTCTATATTTTGTTTCAGTCTGATAATTTTGTGGAGAGCTAGGGACCTTGGACTTGGATAATTCACTCATATAATTTGGCATGATTTAGAATAATGCTTGTAGAGGACAATCATGTTATCAGTAGCGTTCAGTGGTAATTTCATGGTAACACAAATACTGTCAGTGTCTATTTTATCTGTTTTTGGTCAACTTTGTTTTAAAGTACTTTTCAGTGTGAGTTTTACAATAAGTTGTGTTTTGAAACCTGATCTTATCGGAATAATACTTCCTCTTATTCAGTTTCATTTAGATAATTTACAGAATGCATGCTGATGCGAAACATGAAATGTACATAAAGGAGCAAAACTCAAAAAATATTTTCAGATCACAAACCAAAAAAAAACTCCTTGTATTTTACCAGACAGTCAAATATGTCTTAATGTACAGCGTAAAATATGGGATGTCATTAACTAAAAATACTCAATTGGGTCACTATTTCATACACTTAGCGAAGAATTGGCAGTAGAGAAGGCTCAATTAAGCTTTAGTAAATTTATACTTGAATTAAGTTAAAGAGCAACAAATCCGGCAGTTATTGGTGAACTGGGTATATATCCACAATATGTGAAGGATTTATTGAACATGTTTTTAAAATATAAAAAAAGAAGGTGTGGTATGATTGCCAATGAAACAACTGTCCAAAAGAGACCAAAATGACTCAGACATTAACATCTATAGGTCACCGTACGACCTTCAACAATGGACAAAGGCCATAGCTCATAGTCAGCTTAATCAGAGGCCCGATATGACAATGTAAAACAGTTCAAACGAAAAGACTAACGGCCATATTTTAAAAACGAACGAAAAACAAATATGTAACACATAAACACACGATAACCACTGAATTACAGGCTCCTGGTTTGGGACAGGCACATTCATTTATAATGTGGCGGGGTTAAACGTGTTAGAGGGATACCAACCCTCCCCTTACCTCGGACAGTGGTATAACAATACAACATAAGAACGAACTATACAAAAAGTAAAATCACAAAAATACTGAACTTAGAGGAAAATCAATTCGGAAAGTCCATAACCACATGGCAAAATCAAATTACAAAACGCATCAAAAACGAATGGACAAGAACTGTGATATTCCCGACTTGGTACAGGCATTTTCAAATGTAGAAAATGGTGGATTAAACCTGGTTCTGTAGCGCTAACCCTCTCACTTGAATAACAGTCTCAACAAATTCCGTTATATTTACATTGATGCGTTAATTAAACAGACACAATACATTAAATAGTCTTAATATGGGTACATCAGTCATCATCGTAAAACAATTTTAAAAGGAACAATTTAACAGAACACAAACACATCTACTACAAATTAGTTGAAAAAGGCTTAACTCATCAGATGGACAAAAAAACAAGTGGACTATATGTTTTAAAAAATCGGATGAATTATTAGAAAAAGGCTTTCATCCGCTCAAAATCTCCACACGATAAAAGGAAAAATCCTCTTATACAAGTATTCAATTTTTTTTTTTAAATTCTTTGGCATCAACGAAAATTAAACACTTAATTTTAAAACAAAGTTAAAAGAAAACTATTGATGCAAACCGATACCATCAACATTTCCTCTTTGAATAGCTGTTCAAAAGTAATAATAAGGTAAGCACATTTACAAAATGTCCTATCATTACTTTGATTAGTTTTCTATTTTCCACCTATCATTGACAATCTTATAATTTTTATGTCTGTTTTTGTTGTCTCAGTAATTGTTCTATTTTCAAAATGTGCCGTCGATCTGCATTTTTTTCTCTATAGCTTCTAAAGCTAACAGGCATTGGACAGTTACATTTAATGCTCCTATTTTCTTCTTTTCATTTTTAGCATCAAATACCGAAAATATAAAGAAAATATATCTAACTCATTGTGTTTTCCTGATGTTGTACAATGTATTTAAAATAAAATATTACCAACCATATGTGGTTCCAAGACAATTTGGTTACAGTTAACAACTGACAATAACACTTCTTATTGTTATAAATAAAACAAATAATGAGAATGGAAATGGGGAACATTAACCTAAACAAAGAGCAGAAAAACAGCCGAAGGCTCCAAATGTTCTTCAACACACACCTTAAGGTACTCTTCAGCTGTCCACTTATCCAAAATATGCATTTGTTTAGTGAAAAAGAACATCATATTTTCTAATTCAAAATAACTCCAAAACATATAAATGAACTTAGATTAAAAAAATCATACAATACTAACATACAA
Organism: Mytilus trossulus; assembly: GCF_036588685.1. Taxonomy (NCBI): domain Eukaryota; kingdom Metazoa; phylum Mollusca; class Bivalvia; order Mytilida; family Mytilidae; genus Mytilus; species Mytilus trossulus. The sequence goes on along the minus strand of NC_086383.1, from coordinate 34,100,450 downwards.
AGTGCTGATACACTATCTAAGATTTTTTGTATGTGAGAAACTACCGTGAAAATGAGGTTAAAGTAAGTTTATCTGTCATACAGACATGAAAACCATACAATCAATATATGCACCCAATAAAGTTACACTGTGGTGAATAATAACAGAGAAACAGACCTTATAACGAATCAAATGTTGACCACTGTACCTCCAAAATGACATCAAGGTTACAATGGACACTGTCAAGTAGATATGGTATTCCGTTCAGACATTATTTATACCATATAAAGTTGACTTATTGTTTATAGTATATGAGAAAGGGATCTGTCAAAAAAACATAACTGTATCATCCAAACCGAAGGCAGGACGAACTAATTCCTCATTCATATTATTGGTTGGGTGGGGGTTTTTTTGGAGGAGAGAGTGATTGGTTTCTCACTACAGCCAGTGTTCCTACTAGGAATATCATTGTGTATCCCATATTTTTAGTTAATGCCTTTATATCAAACAAATGGGTTTTTTTCTTGTTTTTCGTCAATTCACGACGAGATTCAATATTGCTCACAAAATAGGCGAAGAATGTACGATAAACAATATTTGTTTGGACAATAAGTGTGACCTGAACCTGGTTCGCAATTCTGAACGTTTTGAAAACTGTAGCTCTGTGATTTTCCAATAGTAAGAACATTTTATACGTCACTTAAAGTTGTCGTTCAATGTACATACAAACAATTTTAGAATGACATTAATAGTAGGCATTACCAATTCTAGTTGAACATATGTTAATTTTTACTCAAATTGTGTCACATAACCAAATATCAAGCATATTGGTTACATAAGGTAAATACCTTTTGCATGATTCTTAGGTGGAGTCATACTTAATCAAATATTAAAATATAAATGAAATCGGTGAAAAATAAATTTTATACCTTATTTTCCTTTAAAGATTATTATTATGATAAAATATCAATGTACAATGCTTTTGATTATTTTGACACAACCAATACATATAAATCCGATACATTGTGTTTGTAGTATAACAAACACAGCTTATCTAACAATTTAAATTTTATGAAAAGAGGTCAGGAAGAAATATATATTGAGCCAAAATTATTATTCAATAAAATGTAAATTTTTTTTTTATTACAAAATCATATCAACATACAATTTTAATACTAAGAATATATCATTGTGACATGTTAAAGCCAACATGCATGTTTATCACTCAGATTTGCAAGGTATTTCTTTGTAAGGAGCGCAGTAGGGTAAAAATGCGGAAATGATTATAGTGCTATTCAAAATCAATTTATCGTCTATGCTCCACGTGCCTCAATGAAGGATTGTCAAACCCTTCAGTAGCTGCCCTTACTAAATGCATCACTCTTCTGGCCGTAATAGACTTGTCCCGTGTTGACGTCAAGGTAAGGAAGTGCTACTCCCTCTGGGAAATTGTTTTGTTCTACCAGATATCAGCTAGTCCTGTGTAATTGCATTTGGTCGATAGCTGTTTGTTATTCTCTAAACTGTGTACTCATGGACATTATATTGAGCAGCGACGTTTGCAACACTCATTCCTACATTAATCATTCCAGACGCTTTTTAACGGTCGCTTTAAGGGAAGTCTGGAGGACGCCCCATGTAATTTTTCTAATGTTTATATGTTTTTTCTTACCAAATGTTTGTCACTGAATGTTAGTGAAAAACAAATTTCAAATTTCGTTTAAAATGTACAGATACAGAAGGTAACACATCAATTACACGTGTAAAGCTTAAATGTCGTGAAATCAATCATTTGGTAAAAAGTACGACTTTTTACAATTACAGGTAGACCTTAGGTTTATATCAATCTGTATCATAAAAAAAACAAATGGGCAGAAACAATTAAAAGAAAATGAAAAAGAAGTGTTGCTAACTTTTTTTGGCTCAGTATAGATACGGCACTATATCAAAGGTATACATTACTAAAAATCAAGATTGAAACACGTTGTATTGTACTATGAGTATTTCCTTTTTAAAATTCTTATTTCATATCAGAATGATAGAATATTGCCCACTTTTCTTATACTCTATTATGTTATAGCAATTGTATTGTTTTGTTTTTAATTAAAATCAAATCAAAAAATTAAACACATCCGCATTATGCTTGTGAATAAGCCTATAATTGAGAATATATCTTAATTAAGATTGCAAACGTACAATGTAACTCTAAACTCGTTTCACAACATGTGTGCATTGTTCTTACTTTTGATTTGTTCTCCACCTAACAATAATAATTCACTCCCTACAAAGAAAGGTTGTAGATTAACTATTAAGATAACCACATATGCTACATTTACCTTCACATTGAATTCATTGGGGTGTGACTTATAATAAAGCTATTGTTTTCATTAAAAACAAAATACCTGTATGCAATGACTGAGAGTGCATTCATTTATCGATTTACCGTTTCTATCTAAAGAAATGTGCCCAATGCTTACCTTATGCATTCTTTGTTGATAGTGTATGTGTTAATGAATAGTTCGTCTTCGTAGGATAGTTCTGAAATACAATAAATCCAGAAGGTATATTTTAAGGTTCACTGATCTGAAAGATAACTAGGTAAGTTTCAATGTTTACTATTTGTTTACATGTATTTCAATTGATTAATTTTATAGGCATCCCCATTTCATGTGATGGTATTATCAAATTTTACATTCAATCAGGAATGATTCTTAGAAAATACATTTGCCAAACAGTTGTGTTCTTCGATTTGAAAATATTCATATATATATATTTGCAGTTTGATGTGTACTAATGAAATTTGATCTTAGGTATACCATTTGTTTTGGTGTAATTGGCATTTGGAGTAACTTACAGTAGCTGGAAGTACATTGTACTCTAATATCTGTACTTTGTGCTGTTATGAATGTTTTATTAGTGCAGTAAACCCTTTCCAAATGATTTTTATAGGCTGTTCTTATGTCGCCCAATTACACTACTGTCCCAACTAATGACGAGGGATGTGGCCCTTGCTATTATGTAACCTCACATATTATGTATGAACCCGTCTTAAGTCAGAAGCTTGTAATTCAGTAGCATTCTATGTTTACTGTTGATCATTTTTTTTTTCTTTTTCTTTTTCTCGTGTATGTGTTTTAAAGTTTTTTCGCGGCTTTTAATGTTTGCTTTATGGTCAGTCAGGGGCGTTACTTAAACAAGTTATTTTTTTTAATTGCTCATATAAGTAATTTTTCATTTTAAAAATAATAAAATTACTTAATTGAGTTATTTTAATTTTAAAAAGAAACATACACTAAATGTAGTTTTCATGATTTTAAACAACATTTTATATCATATTATAAAGAATTTATCAGATTTGAAAGGAGAATAGAGATAAAGGGTTACTTTGAAAATAATGACAGAAATATTACTTGAATAAGTTATTTTAAAAAATTTTGAAAAAAATAGCAATTACACTTATCTAAGGCACATATGTAATTGATTTAGGTTACAAATTATAAATAATTTCTGGTCTTAATTAATTCACAAGTATCTATCTATTTATATCAGTCTTCCTTCAAGATTTTTGAGGAAAATGATAATTAAATAGTCCAAAGAGACCAGTCTTTGACCCAGAAGCGTCGGTATGAAAGATAAGTGCGTCGGAAAGTTAATTAGTGTTTCTGAAGAATTAGTTTTTATACATCAAGGGAAAAATAACCAGATAACTGTGAGAATTATTTAAAGCTAGTAAAATCTGTATTCTTGGACACCTATAAAGATAATATTCAGAAAAATAACTTATTTAAGTAATATTTAAATTAGCCTCGTTTTCAACATTACTACTATAGGTAATTTTAATTGTTACTTGTTGAAGTAATGCCCCTGACTGATGGTATGGGTTCTTTTCATTGTTGAATACCATAAAGTAACCTATAGTTTCAAAGCTTCTAAGTCATTGGATCACTGTAAGCAAGATGTTTCATTAGCTGTCATTTCATGACTCCTGTTTGTATATAAGTACGCCTTTTTCAAGTCAGCAATATTTACATGTACATTGACAAAGTTACGAAATGTCGATTAATATCAATATGACATCTAATATACAGCATTGACGACATGAAAACAGAAACTGATATAGACATGAATGTCGAACAACACATTTAAAAAAAATCACCCTATAAAAACTAAAACTTTTTAGTGGGTAAATCGAAAACGAAGAGACGATGTTTATCTAAATCGTGGACATTTAAATATGACGCAGAAAAATAATAAAACTTCATGCTTGTTTTGCTTTGAATATCCATTTGAATGCCTTACAAATGTTTCCCATGGAATTCCATTTTTTTTAAATCTTTTACATGTATATATATACATGTTATAAGCCATTTGTAAAAGTCTTATGATTTTTTAATTTTTGTTTTGAAATAGTTTTTAAAACTTTAACTTTAAAGCTAAAACAACTCAAGAGAGAACATTTTCCCGCCAAAATGGCAATGGTTAATATCTTGCCAACAAGCACATTGACCCCTATTTCATTTTTTTTCTCGCTTTTTTGCTTCTTCAATCATTCCCCTATCAATGTATACTAGTGTTATGGGAAGCTTTTTATTTTGAAACTGAGCAGCGAACTTCCATAACTACAAAATCACGAGACATGTTTCTTCGCACAGATAGTGTCTCCAAAATATGCATCCACGATGCAACCGAAAAATCCTGCGGATATTCTGGTAAGCAGATACTAGTACTAGTTTATAAATACAGAAAACACCTATTGTTGTTGAGTTTGGACATACATACAAATAACAAATGTTAAACAATTCACACAAGAAAACTGACGGCCTAATGTATGTATAAATAATGAACGAAAAACAAAATATAAACAAACGGCAACCACAGGATCCTGACTTGGGACAAACACAAACATACATACTTTGGCGGGTAAAAAGTGTAAGCGAAAACCAAACTATTCCTGAACATGGGATAGTTGTGTTACAGTACAAGATAAGAATGAAGTATAAAAATCAGTTAAAAAGGCTGGATACACATAAAAAAAATTCTAGCAAAAAACAAGAGTGGACGTGGCCGGGTCATTGTATATTTATACAACAAAACTTCACTTAGTACTAATATGAGAGAACTCGTGAAGTGCGTGTAAATTCGTTCCTCTTCATACCTCTGTTTGATCATTCTTTCACACGAAATTAATTGCTATCTAATAAACACGCATGAATGTATCGTGTTCATTAGGAAATATAAACGCATAGACAGTTTATAATCCACTGTTGATAAATGTTAAATATTAAATTATTGAAAATAAGAAAACAGTGAAATTGTAATACGTGATATGTCATTAAAGATTCAGGCTTAACGTAAATATGGAGGAAAACTAGAGTATGAAGCAGACCGTCAATTAACACATATAACTGAACTATATTATTATAAAAAAAACATCACTGAAAAGATTTACTTCCACTTTTTCCTCTAGCCGACAGAAGTTTAGTTAATTGCAATCTACTATTATTCCCATTTTATGTAAAACAAACCATCCTCAGATACAAAATGATCTTATCCATGATAGTGGTACATGACATTCAAGATACACAAACATATTAACACCATTAAATAATGTTGTTAATAATTATAACCACTGCAGAACAATGTTATCCGTATATCATATGTACAATTTTATGTTTTGATTTTTAACTTCAGGTGACAACTGTTAACCAATGATCATAGCTTGTAAACTGAGTAGAAAATAAAATTCAAGGTAACCGATAAAAGTTAATGTATTTCTTGAACTCCAGAAATAGAGTTACTCGAGATGCATACTCGTGCATGGCAGTTCAACGACAGTCAAGACGTTCCAATAAGAAATCATAAGATTAAAATCTGAAAACAAATTTTGCAAGTGAATAAAGTACAATCAAAATAGAAAAAACTGAACTGCGCGAGAAATTCAAAACGGAAAGTTCCTAATCAAATGGGAAAATCTACAGGTCAAACACATCAAACGAAAGGACAACGGTCATATTCCTGACTAGGTGCAGGCATTTTCCTAAGTAAAAAATAGTGGATTAATCATAGTGTTTAAGCTACCGTAACCTCTCATTTGTATGATAGTCGCATATAATTCCAATAATTTAAAACCGATGTGTGAATAAAACAATCAGACATAATTGGTACAATGTCAAAAGTACGGGTACAGCAATAGTCATTGTGTTACTATCTTAATCAAACTCTTAGAAACAAACTAGTGAATAACCATTAACACACTAACAGGATGTACAAATGCAGAGCCAAGTCATATGTATCATAAAAACACAAAGAGGCACATTGTTTTGACAAGTCATTGTTTGTAGTGTAAAAATCACACAGTTCGAGAAATAGAGCAAAAATAAAACAGTTCTTCTACTTTGTTTAAACTCAAAATAAATGAATTGCTTTTAATAAAGAGAAGAAATATGTTCACCCTTACATGTTATTTATGTGAACAATGGTCTACGGAGCTCAGTTTAGTATAAAATACGAATGTAATCGTATCAGTTACCAATACATGTTGACCGAATGGATATGTTCCAGACCATATGAGTATTTGGACCGTACACGTATACTCGTACGGTCCAATCATACGCGTACGGTCGGACCGTATGAGTATACGCGTATGGTCCAGTATGAGCTGACCATACATGTTATTGAATTATATGGGTTACATCTATACAAAAAATATCACTATCTTTATTTTTAGTTTTACAAATTGTTATTATTACTATAAGTATAAGATGGATAACATGAACTACCTAACAATTTAAATTAGATATTTGTTTAATTGTATATCTGAATCCTATTGTGAAACTCTCGCCATAGGTGACACTCGCTACCAAAAGTATATTTTGGATATTTACATTTTTTCAGTTCATGCATGTTCCTTTCGATTAGCATTTTTTTGAAAAGTTGCTAAATATTATAAAGCAATTATCCTCCCACATTATACACATTCAATTTCAGTGAGAATAATTATCATAATTCAATTAGTGTATTATGTATTACTGATCTACATGCTAAGTACTAGAGATTTACAGATTTAATTAGCGTAATTTTTTTAAATAGTTAAAATACAAAGTTTTTATTTCAATTACAATTGATTTTTTTTCTATTTATTTAATAGTTAAGTTATGTTGATCAGTTATATGTGTTTGTATCTAGTACAGTTGACCAACTCCTTGATATTAGTCAGACCGTACGCGTACGGTGCGACCGTATGAGTATTTCGAAAAAGTACGCATACTGTCCAGACCGTACGCGTACGGTCCAAATACTCATACGGTCTGGAACAGATATAAATTATAGATACCTTTGATTGACATCTGCAATGTACAACAGGCAATTTATCGTTAGAACAGCACTATGGTTTGTCATATTTTTCAAACATTTCTTCATTTTTCTAACTCGACAACATAGAAACCGAACATTTTCATCATACATTCATTTTCATTTTTAGATGATTTCATTGTGTCGATGTGTTATTGTAACTTGTCTGTTGAATATTGCATGTAAGTTTTAATTTATTGTGTTCTCTTACTAATCCAACTTTTGAAAATATGGATAAATACATAAAACAACTTGAGTCTAATTCATTATGTGACGTTGTGGCTGGTTTTACGGCTTCACGTGTTGAAACCCTATTGATGCGTTTTCTGTTATTTGAGTTTATATAGGGGTTCAGGTTCTCTGTTAATGATGACCTGGTTCGATCCCCGCTCCAGGTAGAAAATTTCAGGGACCAGTAAATAAAGGCAACAGTAGTATAACGGTGTTCAAAAGTCATACACCGATTAACAATAAAACAAAACCAGGTTAAAAATCAAGAGCGAGGGAACAACTGCAATGGTCCTGACTTGGCATAGGATATTTTTGAAATGCTGGATTGAACCTTGTTTCATACTAAACCTCAGGCTTTATGACATTAATAAATCAAACTTATAACTTTAGACAATGTTTCAATGTATATCATTAGTATGTTTGAAAGGAGTCATTTTGTATGTGATTTGTTTAGAAAAGACTCATCAGTTCAGCTTGAATCACAAACATTTAAGCAGCCAATTACCAAAAAAAAGATTAAAAGCCTTAGGACCAAAAAATCATTTAAGTGTTACCAAATTCAGCTAAGGTTATATATTCTCATGTTAGAAAATTAGCAGTATTGTGAACAATATAAGTTTTGAAACACAGGACATTTAACGATTATATAAGTGTTGTAGTCATAATACAGACATTGACACTATCTTTTATAAACGATATTATCAGCGCTGAATTGTGCCTAGTTATGAATAAAATCAGCACTATCGATGGGCTTTTCTGGATTTACCGTCATCAGGAACACTGAAAGCCGAATAGAAGAAAACGGAGGTTGTATAAGAACCGAAACATTTGAAAAGGTTTTTGTCATAAAAGGACCTTACATAATTGCCAAATCCATCTAAGCTCAACTTTGATATCATAACATGAAATTACCATTTTCCTTTTTAAGTCTTTTTTATGTATTTGGTGTTCACGTGCACAATTAGTATTTACTGCTAATAAAATGAATAATGTAATACAAAATTTCTTCAAAACGATTATTAATTCCAGTCTGTCTAACATATATAACACTTGTTAAACAAAACACATACTGATAATAGAGATTTTAAATAGGTTGAACATTTTAATTAATGTAAATAATCAATATTTCAGTTACTTTTGAACTAAAAACTATAGAAACCTTAGGTGAGTCGAATAATTTCAATTTATACAAAACATACATGTTATTTTTCTTATTGTTGTGAATGATAATCTAAATCACAACGGATCTGTCTTTTTTTTCTAAAAAAACACCAGCATTTGAGGAGGGAATGAAACATTGACGGTCATTTAACCTTAAAAAAATACGACAAAACGTTTGAAAATTTTTAGGATTGATAATTTGAAGCCTTTTTACAACTTTTCCGTGACATTTTGATTGGTTGCAAAATACAATGACGTATGGTCAAATATATGTTTAGTTACGAAATCGATATAAATTTATCGTATATTTAGTGGTAAATACAGTAGTCTTGAATATTTGATAAATAACCTGCTGTTTAATCCACATTGCGCAACTTTGATGCGCACCTTTTATCACACCCATACCTTTTTTTTACATAAAGTCAAAATAGGTCCTTAAGGACGTTCATTCGGGCGTGACACAATTCAATGCATGACGTCATTGTTTGGTATGTGACGTCACGAACGTCAAGTTTTTATATTTTTTGGCACACTAAATGCAACTTTAAAAATACAAAGCACACAAAAAAATACAATAATAAACAAAATATTTTTAAAACAACAGCACTCAAATTGTAAGGTAACTTAGGTGTTTCGGATAAGTAATTAAGCAATTCTCTTAAGGCTTTTAAACAAGACAAAAGTAGAACTGAAGGTAACCCAGTGATATTGATCTGAAAACTCCATTTACTTTAATACTCTCCTGTCGAAATATATGATAAAGCGTAAAAACATTGAAAAATCCGTATCACATGCCGCATCACACTCGACCAATATCATCACTCGGGCCTAAAGGCCCTTGGGCTGATATTGGCGTTTCGGGATGATACGATATATGATACGGAGTTTGCCATGTTTTATTCTCTATATATCAGATTTAAATAATGATGTATGGAAGATACTTCAGAAAATTACTGCATTCCTTTTGGATGACCAAAACAATGTATGAATGGCCATGGTATATCACAAATATCTTGTGAGTTTTCATTTGTATGTAAATATTAGTATCAGGGATATCAATTGTTTAAAATTATTCAAATCCCTAAATATGTTCTTTCCACGTTGCATTCCAGAATCTTTTGTATATCTTTTCAGTGTCTCAAATTAAGCTCATTCAATGTCTATGGAACTTTTTGGAATAACCAATACTTTTTAGTAGGAATATTTTACAACACTGCCTGGCTTTTACACGAATCATCTGAAAAGGATTCAAATCACGTAATACGTGATTGTTGTATATGTTAGCGACAATAAGTGAAATTAGGCATTAAGCTTAAATCCTAGGCAAGAAGCTAACGCCTAGGCATTGATTTATTTGCTGAAATTTTTAGGCATTAAGCTTATTTCCTGAAATTTGATGGTAATCATTCATCCTATTGCCGAACATAATTTTAGTAAACAATAGTACAATAAGTAAACTGTAGGAAAAAAAATAAAGGAAATTTTCCTTGTCAACAGTTCCACAACTTGTGATAACACAATTATTTCAACATTAATTTCTATCAAGTTTTCATCTTTTTAAATTATTATTTGATGCGCTTTAATATTATTAACATATTTTATAAGTGATTCTATGTCCGGTCTCTTGTGGACAGTTGTCTCATTTGCGATCATACCACATCTTCGTTTCTTTTTTTATATTTAGGATGAAACTGGGCCTTGTGGTTTTGCATCAGTAAAATTATTTCTTTTTCTTTTGCAGTAATAAAATAAAATATTTTGAAGTGCTCAGTGTTTATATGAAAGATGTACCACTATATATTTAATTATCACTATTTACAGTGCAACTCTAATATAAAACGTAGTTTTATTTTGTTTTACTTATTTTTTATTTGAAAGAATTTAAATGTTCAATTATAATATCAAAATTATGTATTACCTTTAAATTTAAAATTGATAAGTATTTTCACATAATTAATCGGGTTTTAAATTAGATAGATAATTCTATGTGCATGCTGAGACATTTCGTAAGTCGGTCCTAACTTTATCATAATTTCTGTCCTAAGAATATCTTATACATGTAGAACCAATCGTAGGACAGTTTCGATAAACCTAGTTCTCATAATGTTATTATGTAAAACATATATTTTTATTTAAATGAATAAATGTCTATTTTTACTCGTATTTAAATTTTAGGCATTACTCTTAATGCCTGCACACATTTTTCAGGAGTTAACCTTAAATTCTAGGATTTAGGACTTACTGCCTATCCGTTAGTTTATTGCCTACGGTTTGAGCTTAATGCCTAATTTCACCTATTACCGCTAACATATACATAAGACTGAGAATGGAAATGGGGAAAATGTAAAAGAAACAACAGCCTGACTAACAATAAGATGAAAATTTGTAATGAATATATAGTTAATTTGTTAGAACTCTCAATCATACTGTATTAATTTCGGCCGTTATCAATGTGTTTATTTCGAAACCACCCAACAGTTTAAACAGATACTTTGAAATTCCTTGATAGACGGCTAAATAAAACATTTTAAAGTAATGTCAACAAATATTTAAGTGTGATACAGAACGAAAATAAAACGTTCAAGATTTGCTTTTATATTTAGTGATAATCAGCTTAATTCCATTATGAATAACTAACTCTCTTGTTTGATTTTTTCATATGAAAAATATAGAGGAACTTTTCATTAACGTCAGTAGAACTAACTATTCTACAATATTTGGAACATCTGTTACTCTTGAGTGTAATGTTATACCAAATAAAGACTTTCCAACCGTACATGTATATTGGATCAGAATAGTTGATGATGGCTTGATTACATACTTAAATAATGGATATCCTGGAACTGAAGGAATAACCATGATAGAACCATCACTTACCTTAACAAAGCCGACGTTTGATGATATCGGCCAATATTTCTGTTCTGCAAAAGACCAGTTGACAAATTCATCAAGTCCAGCAATATATTTAAACGTGATTGGATGTGAGTTTTTTTTTTTGCCACATTAACTTATTATTGTCATTTAGAGACAGGACAGGTATTTTTTATGAAGTCAGAACGAAATTCAAATATGCATTAAATACTATTACATGTTTAAGATCTGTTCCCCTCAATCAATAATAAGAAGCTTTATTTAGGATCAATTCTTAATTCTGATTTAGCACCTTATGTAGAACATTTATCCTGACACGAAGAACTGAATCTTGGAAAAACGTATTTAACCAAAACAAAATGTTCATGACAGTTATTACATTTTGAAAATTCGTTACATGAGATGTTTTTGCTATAGAACAGATTTGGAAAGTAATATATATAGTATAGATTCTAGGTACTGACGTTGTTATTCGTGTTTTAGTGTTCTTTTTATTTGTCGTTGTATACTAGTGACCTTTACTATCAAGTCCAATTTTGGTAAATCCTTTTTGCGTAGCCTTATTTTTGTCTTTCTTTACATAGTTATTTTTTTATAGTGATTACGATTATAAAATCAAAAGCGGATTTAAAGATAGATCAGGAAGCCCGACCCTCCTCCCCCTTTTGTTGAAAAATAGGCGGTCAGTTATCCCTAAATTCCCCCTCATGAATATTTCTGGATCCACCACTGCAAATATTGTTCACTGATATACCGTTTTGTCATTTTTAGCTATTTCGTCTGTTTGTTCAGTTCACATATTGCTGTCACTTTGATGGTACACTATGCAAGTTGTTATTCATTCGTTTGATGTGATGTAGCTTTTGATTTTACCATTTGAATCGGGACTTTCCGTTTTGAATTTCCTTGGAGTTCAGTATTTTTGTGATTTTCTTTTTTTTTTATATAAATAAAATGAAACTGTTTAAAGGTAAATTACATAAATAATATAAACCGCAAGGAAAATTTAAACGATCAGTCCTTTCTTTAAAAATAGCAAATCAAAAGCTCATACACAATTGGCGAATATCATATTCCTAACGTGGTACAGTCTTTTCCTTAATATACAGCTGATGGTAGATTAACCTGGTTCTAAAGTTAGCTAAACACATTTCACTTGTATGACAGTCGCCTAAAATCTTATCATATTGACAACAATTTGTGAATTAAAAAAAAGGAAAAAAAGGAAAAAAATATTGTTCAGGAGTCAACATTGTGTCATGATTTTAGTTGCGTATCATTTTATTTGTTATTTACTTTATTGTTTAGTCAATATTCTGTATATCCTATTGGAGTGGCCTATGTGAGAGGTTAGTCAAGCCACAGATATAATACAAGGTTTAAACAATCATTTACTCCAAAAAGGAAATGTTTTTACTAAGTCAGGATTATAACAGTTGTTTTCCATTCCTCTGACGTGTCTGAGCTTTTGACCTTCCAATATGATCCGGGTCTTTCTGTTGTAGATTTTCTGTGGAGTTGGGTATTGTAATGTTATTTTATCATTCATACCTCAAACACTATTTTATACCATATACCATTTTTGTACATTTCTACTCCAACCAGTATATATCGATTAAGTTTGTGTTTTAATAATATTCAATTTAATTAATTTATAATTGTTTTTATTTATCATAATTATGCCCCACCTACGATAGTAGAGGGGCATTATGTTTTCTGCTCTGTGCGTCAGTTCGTCCGTTCGTCCGTTCGTCCGTTCGTCCGTCCGTCCGTTCGTCCGTCCGTCTGTCCCGCTTCAGGTTTATGTTTTTGGTCAAGGTAGTTTTTGATAAAGTCCAATCAACTTGAAACTTAGTGTACATGTTCCCTTTGAAAAGATCATTCTAATTTTAATGCCAAATTAGAGTTTTGACCCCAATTTTACTGTTAACTGAACACAGAAAATGATAGTGCAAATTTCAGGTTCAGGTTTTTGGTCAAGGTAGTTTTTGATAAAGTAGAAGTCCAATCAACTTGAAACTTAGTATACATGTTCCCTTTGATAAGATCATTCTAATTTTAATGCCAAATTAGAGAATTTTTTTCCAACTTTACGGTCCACTAAACATAGAAAATGATAGTGGGAGTGGGGCATCCGTGTACTGTGGACACATTCTTGTTTTAACTTAGATATTAAATACTAGTATTTTTTTTATTTATTTCTAATTTTTTATTTATTTCTTTTTTAACTTTTTTGTTTCTTTCTTACTTTTTTTTTTTTTAAATATCAAACATATTTCATTAACAATCACCTGTTACTTCAACCCTCAGTTGCCTTTATTATTTGTTTTTATCTTTCTTTAGATCGTTCTTTCTTTATTATCATTTCTGATTGTTTTAAATTTGTTGTCTTCTTTTTAGCTCACCCTGGCCAGTCGTCCGTCGTCCGTTAACATTTACAAAAATCTTCTTTTCTGAAACTAGAAGGCCAAATAGACCAAACTTGGCCACAATTATCACTAAGATATCTTACAAAATGTGTTCGATGACCCCGCCTGCCAACCAACATGGCCTGCATGGCTTAAAAAGGAACATATGTCCTTAGTCAGAAATCTGATGCTCAGTGGGTGTCGTCTGTTTGTGTGGTTTATAAGTGTTTCTCGTTTTCATATAGATTAGACCGTTGTTTTTCCCGTTTGTTTTGTTTTACACTATTGATGTTTGGAGCCTTTTATAGCTTGCTGCTTGGTGTGAGCAAATGCTTGGTGTTGAAGGCCGTACCTTGACCTATAATTGTTTTTTTTTTATAAATTGTTACTTTGAGGGAGAGTTGTCTCATTGGCCCTTATACCACATCTTGCTATATCTATAGAGATAAAATGCCTATAGTTGGCTTATTTCTCTTAAACTAAATCATTTAGAGGAAATCTGAACCAACGAAAAGTTGTTAAGGTGGTATGGGAGTCTAAAATAAAAATGATAGAATTTGTTCATACTTTGTCAAAATGTAGTATCTATTGATACATGATCAAAAATATTATAAAAATTATTGGTCACCATGCATTTTCTCAAGCTACAGGTTGTGACAAAATGACAAATTTTGTATGGATTATACAGGAAAAAACACCATTTTGTGAATAAAAACTAAACAAAATGATAGAATTGTAAAATAAATTAGGAAAAGATTGCTTTCAGTTAATGCTTTGAGAATATCAAAAGAAAAGATAGGGTCACCGTACATTTTTTCCGGCTAAAAGACAAAATAGGAAAATTTCATGTAGAGTCCTTCAGAAAATGCACTGTTATAGAGTTACCTCCCCTTAAAATGCCAATTTGAAAAATAGTCAAAAACAACCAAAATTAATCTACACTTGTAAAAATATTTATATTTCTAAGTTATATTCTTATAAATTGGTTCTTTTAAATGAAAATTCACATTAAATTCTGCATTCCGGCATCAAATTTTGCTAACTTGATAGAAAATATGGACCTTAGATTCTCTGTTTTTTACAATCCAAGATGGCGAAAGACACCCATACCACCTTAAGCAGTTTAATATCTATCTGCTCTGATATTTTCAGACGAATAAAAATACGCGTTGTGGGGTTGCAGCCCTTTAATTGGAGATTTTAAAGAAATTTTGCAGTTTTTGGTTATTACATTGAATATTATTAAAGATAGAGATAAACTGTATACAGCAATAATGTTCAGCAAAGTTAAATCTACAAGTAAAATAACATGATCAAATTAGTCAATTGACCCTTAAGAAGTTATGGCCCTTTAAGGTCAATTTAAAAAAAAATCGTAAATGTTGGATTTTTTTCAAAAATCTTCTTTTCTGAAACTATTGAGACAAAGGCCACATTCATCATTAGGGAATCAAGTTTTAAAATGTGATCAATTACCCCACCTGCAAACTAATATGGCCGACATGGTTTATAATTAAAAAATGGGTAATTTGCAGATTGTGGCTCATACTGAATCTTGTTATCATCATTATAAAGAACTTAGCATTTTTAAAATTGATATTGGATTTTTGTTAATGGTTTTATCTTTATAAACGGTTGGTAATGTTAGCGCGTACCATATTGAATATTTTAATACTCAACACAACATGTATCAATAAATTAAATTGCATAACACCAGATAAACGTAGTCAGTATTTGATTGATGTCTGTTGATTTGTTATTCGTACAAAATTATCAATATGGCAGTTGTTTTCATTTATATTTGGACTTATGCAAAAGTGTGGTTGGTTGTTTTTTTGTTATCATAATGATCCGGTTGTTCCTATGTTTCCTTTCGTGGTACTTGCAATCTTATGTCTCACATTTTCTTGTTTCAATTGTTATATATTTTTTTTTTAAAAAGGGGATTTTTGTAGCTGATTATTGGTGTTGTGGCATACATGTATAATTGTTCTCATTGTAAAAGCCACATACAATGTAGGTGACCTCTATGTGTTTACATCTTTGTCATGTTTACTAGTCTCCGAGAAAATGATAAGGTTACTGTGTACTGCAAATATTTGAACTCTTTTCAACAGTTAAGTAATTCTCGACTAGGTTAATTATGTGTCTCATGAATTTATTATAACCATAACAATAACATAAGCAATACATTACATTACTGCTAACTTATTATATTTACACATGGAAAAAGTATTGCAACACCTTGATTTTTTAAAACTTGAAAAATCAGCCTTTTATTTTGGATGAAATATAATAAAATATGTTTACCTTGTTATTGAAACATAGTTTATGATAACATTGGCATTTAAACGAACAAAAAAAGTTTGAAAAAAAATGATTTACATAACCACAATTTTATTAACAAAATAAAGTGTTTTTTGTACAAAAAATGCATTTTACAACTTTTACTGAAGTCGAACTTTACAATTTCAGACATTTCAAAATTAATCTTCAGATGACTGTTCACATCATGGTTGATCGTTATAACCAAAGAATTAGTACTTTGTGCGTAGCTTCTACTAAAACGGGTAACCGCATCATAGCGTCTTCTTATTCCCGCCAAAATCGACTAATTTGTTGCTACGGTAGCATCAACCATTTCTGATGTTTATTTCATGATGTGTTTGAACTGGGGTGTCCTTTCGCGCACTTTCTGCCCAATAGTGTCCCATATATGCTCGATATGTTTCAAATCCGGGCTAAGATCGGGCCAAGGAAGATGAACCGAATTGCATTGGAACAATAGATCTACAAAATGTACCTCCACGATGCTAATTTCCAACTTTGGCGAGCTTTGCACTACATTGGATACGGAAAACTGTGTCTTTTCATAAGTAAAAGTCTTCGAAATGGTCTTATCGCATGAAAGGCTCCTGTATGCCCACCACTTTCTTTTTAGGATTGTATTGTATGCAATGAATTTCCTTCTGACCAACCTTCATTATGCTTTTTTTATGTAGCAAATGATATAGGGGGTCTTTATTATCTCAGAAGGTCTTTAACATCGTGTTTTGCCCGATTTTTATTCTCAAAATGACTTATAGTGGAATGGAAATGACCAAAAATACATGCGGTTTTTACAACGACATCCCTGCTACTCTCATGTTGATAATCTGCCATCTTGCTGCAGTGAAGAGTTGTTGAGGACCCATTTCAAGGTGTCAATCACATAACTTTAAAAACTTAGTTATTTAAAGTGTTGAAAACAATGAGGATAAAACACCTGTGTTGCTGTTTACGGGGACAGTAGCTGCATGTGCATCTAAGAACTTATCGAATCGATATTTATTGATTAAACCCAGGTGATACTTAATTAATGTTGAACTAGTTCTATTTTACCAATTATATCACAAAAAAATAAAGAGTGTTTTTTTTATTTCAATTTCAATTTGGTGTTGCAATACTTTTTTCCATGTGTATATATACGCATAAAGATTGTGTTAGTTTTTTGTTCTTGGAGACATAACATAACGAAAACATACTAAAATATAAAAAAGTGTCACTATTTTCACTAAATATAGCCTTTGTATCTCTTATGTCACTTTAATTTCTGAACTACATTTTTTCGATATTATGTACAAGGTCATTTTATTTAGGGCAATTGTGGCGTCTTCTCACAAAATAATTTAAAAGGAGTAAATGCATGTATAGTGTTTCAAAACAAAACTTATTACTTTGTTGTTTTTGGCTCTGTACAAGTTATAAGCAGGTTCAAACATCCTTAGATCGGAGCTTAATGTTATTTATTTTAAAGGTATATATTTTATTGCCGTGTGTTATCAGAAAGAGTCTTTTGCATTTAATATAAATTATATAGTGCACCGTTATGCAAACAATAGAATACCGTATAGTGGGTTATTTTCGCGGGTGTAAAATTTCGCGATTTTCATTGATTAAGGTATACGAAATATTTTGGCGGTTATTATTTTGGCGGATTCTAAACTTTTATCAATACCTTTGCATGTGCACTTTTAAATTGGCGGATTTTAATTTGGCGATTTTGTTCTATCCGTGAAAATAAGCGAAAATTAACACCCCGCGAAAATAACCCGCTATACGGTAACACAAATACCAAACTCACATGAAAATTCAAAATGCAAGTGACAAAATCAAAAGTTCAAACAAAATCAAACGAATGAATAACAACTGAAATATTCCTGATAGTTAAGCAGCTTACCACACAAATCATGCAAATGGTGATACAAGCATGAACTTGCTTTTAGGTGTATGTAATCATATTAGGGGGGTAGCCACGACAAAAATTCATCCGATCATGGCGGCCATCTTGAATTTTCGAAATGACGTCTTCACAGGGAAAAGACATCATATTTATGGTCGGTTTTGCTTGTATTGTATTCAAAATGTTTCAAAATGGAGTAAATCATTGTTATGTAAGATAAAGTATCACTTTCGGTCAAATATCGGTCGGTAACCCACTCCTGGTTTTAGGAATATCCCGAATATGACTGTTTTATGACCAGAATAACGTCAGTTGTCATATTCCACAAATCTTTGACTAATCTTCGATTAATACATTAGGTTCGATAGCTTATAGGCCAAAAGAGGGCGCAATTTTATTCTAGTAAACCTTTTTGAGAGTGTGTGTTCTCATTGTTATAAGACGTGGCTCGGTACTTGTCTATCCACCGTTCATATTTTTAGTTACGAAGTTTTATTTGCAATTTTGATCGGATATTGATTTGAAGGAATTATATCCCTATTACGAACACAATTCTATAATAATAATGTTGTTAATACATCAAATAACATAATTAGAAAAGTAATCTTGAATTTTATACAATTTCTAGAATTTTAACTGTGAGGTTTCTCTATGTTGCGTAAATTTATTCATGTTACAGACACACACTCTTCATGCACTTCTCTAATAGTTGATTAGTTTCACTCGGTTATAATTTGCTGTTGCATTTCATTGTTGCTCAGATAATATTTGCGTTATTGTTCTATAAGTTCATTGTGGATTACTTTTTTTTACATATAGTTACTTAGGTTTTACAATGGCGAAAAGAATTCGCTTATCAGCTTCTTCAGCAAATAGCTGTGAAATTGATTGAACAAAATGTTGTATGTGTCAGGAGGTCACAAAAGACCTGATAATCGTCAGACAAATGTTATACGATGTTAGGCAAAAATATCCCTCTCTTTCATGAACTAAATGCCCTCCCTATCCCTCTTGATATTCGGTGATTAAACCACGGAGATGGTATTGAAAGCACAATAAAAAAAGAAAATGCAAAATACCATAATTTGTGTAGAACAAGGTTCCATAATACTAAACAAGAGAGAGCCCAGAAACGGAATATGTCACCAATACGATCTCGAAGTTCTAGTGATTGATTGTACGTCTCCTAAACCTTTAAGGTGTACTCCTCGTTCTAAAGATCAACAACAAAATCCAGTTGAAAATGTGCATACATGTTTCATTTGTGATAAATAGTCACCTTTATTTGTCTCAAGAGAGGGAATGACAATGAAACTAAAACAACGACTAGTGGATTGTACAACAGCTCTTCAGGATAAACAACTGTTGGCAAAGCTGAGTAGCACTGATGTTATAGCACAAGAGATGAAGTATCACCCGTCTTGTCTCGCAGCTGTATATAATAGATACATATAGAGAGAGAGATCAAAGAAGAGACAAATAGAGATCGAAAGCTGGAAAAAACTATATTGAAAGAAACTGCATTAGCTGAGCTGGTCGCATACATTTTTGAAACTCAAAGAAACTGAAGAGTCGGTTGTGTTTCAATTAGCAGACCTGGCAAACCAGTACGAGGAAAGATTGTCACAGCTTGGTTCTTCTTTTGCACAGGTATATTCGACATGACCCAAGGACAAGCTAAAGCAAAAGATGTCAGAATGAGAAGCACACACAATGGCAGAGATGTACTTTTGATGTTTGAAAAAGATATAGGACCAACTACAGCTTTTGTATGTGATTATAATGACACCATGCATATGGCAAAGACGGTCGAAATGAATCGCTGTCAATTAGCTACAACGAAGTCAAGACAACATTTTCTGGATGCTTGGTCTCTGAAGATATCGATTATAGCATACCCCCTCCATTAATATTGTTACAGTTGGTGAAAATAATAGAATATGGACCTAATATCAAATCGCAGTTAGACAACGTTTCTACAAAGTCTGATAAGCTCTGGCAAACTTTTAATGTGTGTTTATCACCCAAGCAGCCAAAAGGTTACAGTTTACAACAAAGACGTTCAGCTGATCGTGAGACACCATTTTGTGTGTATCTTGGACGGTTACTCTATGCAAAAACCAGAAAAAGACAGCTAATAGATACACTATTTCAACAGGGGTTATGTATCTCTTACGATTGGGTACTGGAAATATCAACTCAACTAGGTGAAGCTGTTGTTGAACATTATTTAAATGAAGGTTTGGTATACCCGCCTTTATTAAAGAGCAAAGTGTTTACCACAGCTGCAGTCTACAACATAGATCACAACCCTAGCTAAACAACATCAAAAGCATCTTGTCGTGGGACCAGATTCTCTATTCTTCAACATCCAATGATGATAATAATGGCGTAAGAGGAGCTGAGTTAATATTACCTACATATAAACTAAAATCTAAAAAGGTACCTGAACTCCCTGCTGCTTATATGATTATGAAACATGCATATCTTAAAATAAAACGAGAACCTCTCATTCTGCCTGACGATATTACTAATATACTTTACCACGATTATCTATTCATGAGTTTGCAAAATGAGTATGAGTGGTTAGATGCGTGAGGTAAACAAGTGAAGATATTTCGTCCGAAAATATTTCATGGTCATCATTTCATTCTTCAGAGAGACGCGGAACAATTGTTGAAGTCAGTCTAAGCTGCTTAATGTCATTATTTCAAGAACAAGCTCACTGAGTTGCTAACATAAAACATGTGATGGATAAGGTCAGGGATGTTGTGTCGTTTTTGAATCCTGGTCAAACTCCAAGAGAAGAACATTAGACAGACATGGTAGTTGTTGGTGGTGCGGCTTTGGTCAATTCAAGACCACCGCGTTGAACATACACTTTTGATGAATACGCAAAAGATGTGATTTTGCCGTACTAATCCACCTTACTTCAAAACATGATAGAGTAAATGTTATCTATGATATTTACATAGAAAACAGTCTAAAAGCACAACGCGTAAAGCGAGGGGTGCTGGATTCAGGAAGAAAGTTGTCGCCACCAGAAAGAAATTGTAATGACAAATTCTGATGATGACCATGATGATCTCAGTCTGTGTAATCACGAGGAAGCAGACACAAGGATATTTGTTCATATCAAAAGTGCAGGTGTAAAAGGATAATCAGCTCAGACACTGATGTAGTGGTTTTGGTGGTGTCTCTTTTCAAAACACTTCAAGTAGAAACACTTAGGGTTGCCTTTGGAAAGAAAAAGACCTGATATGGGTTCCGATTCATGAAATTAATCATGCTCTTGGTCCTAACTCAGAAGCTTTGCCTTTTTTATGCTTTTCCGCTTGGAAAGGGGAAGATATCGACATGGCAGACATGGGAAATATTTGATGATGTAACCTAGGTTTTTGAAAGATTAAGTAAGAAACCTGAATTGGTCAGAGCCGCTGATATGGAGTTGATAGAGGCATTTGTTGTGGTTATGTATGACAGAGCTACAACAACATTTGACTTCAACGAATCCAGACTTGAACAGTTTGCACGCAAAAAAAAAAGACAGTATGACACCATTCCACCAACAAGAGCTGCACTGCTTGAGCATATCAAACGAGCTACATATCAAGGTGGCCATGTATGGGGACAGGCAGTCATACATAATCAACATCCACCTAGTCCTGTTGATTGGGGATGGGTAAAGGAGAACGCAGATGGAATGTGGATTCCTTATTGGACGTAATTAGCAGCAATTGCTGCATTTTGCCAGGAGTTACACAAATGTGGCTGCAAACAAAATTGTTCTGGTAGATTTAAGTGTTACAAAGCTGGCTTGACCTGTACAACATTGTGTTCATGTAGCTGTTAAAACGGAATACATCGGAAAATACCGTAGAGTATTACACTGATCAATCCTCCAGCATGTCGAACACAATTATCGATATATCAAACGGACATTTTTATCATATATGTATACCACAATTATTTCACTCGAGTGTGCGAACTTTTTCGACCCAAACCGGAAGTGATGATTTTTTTTAACAACTGTTGTCTGTTTGACATATTGTCATATCATTTTATTGTATTTCAAATAGTTTTCATGACAAATATAGCGTTAAAAATGGTTAGAACAGTATTTTAATTTCAAAGATTAAGCAAAATGATGTCAATTTTGAATTCAAAATGGCCGCCGTGAGAAAATCGAAAACATGTTGGCTACCCCTCTAATATGATAAAGTACTTCCTAATGAACGTCTATGCCAAATCCCTTGCTTGTATGACAATTTGCATGATTTGGTCAAATCTCGGTACTAAGCCGCCCCACTATGATTTAGTAAAGGCATTTTATAAGGTCGAAAATGGTGAATTATACCTTGCGTTATAGCTAGTCAAACATCTCACGTGTATGACAGTCGCATAACATTCCTTAACATTGACCAAAACACAACTAACTGCGGTAAAGTCGGTTGTGGGTATGGCTCATAGAACGCCCAATTCTTTATGAGCATTGTTTTATTGATCAGTGTCTGTTATGATTTTCATTTCTTGTTTTTTTTTTATTTATGAGACAACCAGTCCTTTCTTAGTTTTATTTTGGTTTTTTTTTATCGATGCACATTTTGTCATATCTGACTTTGTTATCATGTAACCGATAATAACATATAAACCTTGCGTTATAGCTAGTCAAACATTTCACGTGTATGACAGTCGAATAAAATTTCTTTAAATTGACCAAAACACAACTAACCGTGGTAAAGACGGTTGAGGGTATGAATAAAACGCTCAATTCTTTATGAGCATTATTTTGTTGATCAGTGTCTGTTATGATTTTCATTTCTTGGTGGTTTTTTTTTCATAAGACAACCAGTCCTTTCTGGTTTTTTTGGTTTTTTTTTCGATGCATAGTTTGTCATATCTGGCTTTGTTAACCTGTAACGGATAATAAAATATCGGTATTTCTGTATTGTGAAGTTATCTAAGTCATGTACAAATAGAGGGGTTTTGTGGATAAATATGTCAACGGAATTCATATCACATCTCTGTGTTTTTACTTTACACATTTTGAATACGTAGGAAATTACATTTTAACTTCGCTCCATAACTTGGCAAACAATCGATACATCAAATGTTAATTTGTAAAAAAAAAAAATATCACATAGGTTGTTAGAAGCTAGCTACGGAACCGTAGCTCATAGGACCTTATGTAACTTTTTGACTATTTGCGGACCATAGAGCTACGGATATTTTCTATTTCAAAACGTCCGGAATTGCGACCCAGGTTGAGGTCGCACTTATTTCCCCCACACAAATTCTTTACAATATTTGCAAAGCTTGTCAATATATCTAGTTCGTTTCGTTAGATATTTTTCTAGAATATGACGTACCTATTTATGTTTGAATATTTATTTCCTTAACACTATTATTTCCTTTGCATATGTTACAGTAAATAGGTGAAATTAGGAATTACATGTAATTACTAAAATTTAGGAATTACATGTAAACCCCAATGCACTTAGTAAATACAAGTAATTCCTGAAACGGTCCAGTTATTGCCAGTAATTACTAATTTTAAAATAGGTATTGCGCTGGTTTTAACTCATTCCAAATGTATACAAAGGGTTATATAATAATTTGAACATACAATTTGCAACCCTTAATCTTTTAGATACATATTTATAGAATATAGACCTTTATTTGTCATTAAACATGTAACATGTTACATCAATAATTGTCCCTTCATTGAAACTGTACAGTATATTCATTAATAAATGTTGTGATATATTTATATTAAGATATTCCAAGCGTTGATGTTCTTGAAGATACGTTTGTTGTTGAATACGGTCAACGGATATCACTGCTGTGTAACGTCACCTCTATCCCTTTGCACTACAATGTATATTGGCAACGAAGAACTGTTGGAATAGTAACAAATATTTCAGGGAATAGCACGGGTATCGACGGTGTTACAATAACGTCACCTTCGATAACGATACTGAAAGCTGCAATAGCTGATTCGGGACTGTATACATGTTTTGCAGTCAATTTAGTAGGAACTGGAAGCAGTCAGAATGTCAATTTGACTGTAATTGGAGGTATGATCATTTCATTTTGTTAATGTGTATATAGCTATATCACTGAAAACTTTTGTACTCAGATAAATGAGCACAAAGGCACATTATTTTCTATTAATTGCATGCATTTTTTTATATTCTCAATATATTTTGTTCGACTGTTTAATAATGTACTTAAGATATTCCTGAAGGTTTGCACATTAAGGATGTTAACTCATCAAAGGTACAAGGATTTCGATTGTGTACACCAACCGAACGTTTAGTCCACAAAGTAATCAATTATAACACTCAAATCATAAGATTAAAAATGATGTGCTTATCCATGGAGGAAACACCTAGCGTATTAGGCACAACTTTTTGAAACTTCTAGTCCTCAATGCTCTTCAACTTTGTACTTTATTTAGTTTTTGGTTTTTTATCATATGAGCGTCACTGTTAAGTGTTGTCTCGACGAAACGCGCGTCAAGCGTATTAAATTTGTAACCTGGTACCTTTTATTAGATATTATTTGTGTGTTTCTCTGTCATATATGTTCTCCCATTTATTTGTATTGTATGCCTGTCATTTAATGTTGTTATTTCAATGTTATATTTAACTTTACCATAAAAGCAGGAGGTTTGTCATGACACAAAATAAAATTCAAGCCACCATTTCTTTTTCTTAAAAGGTCCTTTACCAAGTCAGGAAAATAGCCATTGTTATATTATAGTTTTTTATGTGTGTGTTATGTTATAATGGTATGTTTATGTTGTGTCGTAGTTCTCTTACATTTGAGGTGTTTCCCTCAGTTTTTAGTTTGTAAACCGGATTTTCTTTTCTCAATCAATGATTTTCTTACAGCGGAATTCTACTGTTGCCTTTATCATGTTTATTAAGTACAAAGTTGAAAAGCTTCTAGAAACAAACATTCCTGGGCCATAACATCTATAGTATTTCGAAAAATTCCATGTTTTGTAAACTGTTAACGTTCATTTGTTATAATGTTTATGATAATCAGTCTAACACAGACGTGATGACTACTGATGTAACGTCAACTTTTGATACCATTTAGTGAAACAGAAACATTATGTTAAGGAGAAAACGCAAATTGTTAATCTATTTCTGTATTACTTGTACAGTAAATACAAAGTATTACATAAAAGTATAAGTGCCGTGTGGTTCATTCCAATATGATTTTATAATAATGAAAGGATATTAGAATTTACTGGCAGTAATCTTGTGAGTTTTGGCAATATGTTTGTATTATATATTCAGAACACATCGAACATATGTAGCGATTGTACAAGGGACAATGTCACTGACGTTTTTTTGTGTGTTTTTTTATAGTCTACAAAAGGGGTATTATTTGTTATATGTGCAGTGTTCTGTTTTGTTGAACGCAGGATGTGTACTTTAAGTGGGAGCAGAACGTATGAATGCAGTTCATTCTGTCCCTGGCATATCACGTTTCTGGCGACGATAAATAAAGTTTGAGGAAAACTTTGCAAGACATTGATATTAGTCCGGGTTTTTTTCAAAGATAACCTGTTATCTTTTTACAATTTGGTGTTTCAATTGAAAGTTTTAAAGTACTATTGATACATGTTATAGGCATAGTATTCTACGCTCGAAAATAACCTTAACGAATTTTTGTTCTCACTAAAATGCGTCTTTATCAAAATTATAGCAGTAAAGAGATCACAGCATATACTTGAAGTCTCCTTTTACAGTACATATTATACCCCTACCCCTATTTTATTCTTTAATGAATTTGAAAACAAGAGTTTAATCATAACTAGCTTATCCTATTTGCATGCTTTGTTTAAATGAACTGTCTAGAACCTGTTTGAAACTATTCTAATAACAAATTAAAAGCATTTTAGAGTACTGTTAATGTAATGTTTAGTAGTTAAATTTCCAAAATTCAAGACTATTACAAAGATTCCAATCATGTCTCTGTCTCTAGTCCACATCTTACTATATGGCTACCTTTCAATTAAAATTCAAAATGTCTGCCTCCAATGGTCAGTTTATAGTTTTTGACATAACATTATCATCTTTTGCAATATGTATCTAACCTTATTTAGCTAATATCTGAAGTAGAATTTTTTTTACCAGTATGGTGTATAAAGTCACTAAAAAATTTAAAGAAATAACTGCTTACATCTAATTTTTAAAAGCACAGTTGGTTTTTTTTGCTATACAAAAAGACCTTTAAATTATTAAAATCATAGCATTTACAAGTTGAATTCTCTGTTTTATGACCTAGGTGGCAGGCATTTTCCCAGGATTTGTTTTTATCTAGCGCCTCACATGTTCTGAATTATTCATCTGTGTCTAGCAACGTGAAATATTTGGTACATATTTAGAAAAGAAGTTTTATTAAAAATATGTCATGTCGCGGTCACAAAAAAAACAACAAATTTAGCTGTTACGGCTTACTCGTTGGTTATTATCTGGACAAAAACGCCCCACCAATTCTATTTAGGAAGGATCAATAAGTAGTAAGGACTGCGAATAGAAGAGTAAATATAAAAAAATAATTTTGAGAAAATGTCTTTAAAATCTCTGAGATAAATTTGTGTGAGTATGTTCTCTTTATTAACCAATAGGTTGCATTCTGAACATGTCCCATGAGAACTTCCTTTGCTGCTAAATTTGTGACTCCTTTGCTATTGATCTTCTGTTGCTTTTTTTTCTTCATCGGTCAAAGCAAAGAGCTTGGTGCATATGCATGCCTTGAACTTGTTTCAGCTTATACCAAAATTTTGTACTACCCCTACCTTTTTGCCTACTTCATAATTATTTTTTTTATCGCAATAGTATGTTATCAGATATGCTTCTATGAAGTAAAACCTAGAGATCATATCTGGGAACCAGTATGCCAACAAATCAAATTCTCCATGAATTTTGTGTATCTTCCAAAAAAAGACGTGTTTTGAGAAACAGCTGTATTTAAAATGTGCAACCTATATATATGGAACGCCACAGATGCCTTTTGTGTAACTCTGATATTTCTTTATGTTGTTTTGTCTTTACTTGATATGGTTTTGACATTACGTCATGATGTTTTAATATAACTCAATATTGAATAGCCATTTCTTAAAGATAGTTCGATATTATACGATATGGTTTCGTTCTGACTTGATATAGGCTTGTCATTACTCAATATGTTTTTGTCATTACTCGATATGGTTTCAACATTATTTAATATGGTTGTGTCATAAGTCAATGTGGTTTTAACATTACTTGATGTGTATATACATGTGACTTAACGTTATATAGTTGTTTCAATACATGATGTGGATTTGTTATTTCGTATTAGTTGTCTTCTCTTTATATGGTATTACCATTATTTCAAAATTTGTCGATTTTACATTTCTTGATGTGTTTGTTTCATTATTTGGGGTGGTCTTGTCATTAGTGTTCAATTAAAGATCGGGTTACTGTTCGAGTTAAACTTTGAATTAGTTTTTGAATTCAAGTCATGCTTAGAACAAAAGTTCTAGTTAACAATGAGTTTCCTAATTGGTCACGTGGTTTTATCTCATAAATTAATGGGATAACCACATCAAAGAATGACAGGACCACATTAAAGAATGACACGATCACATCAAATAATGAAACAAACACATCATCAAATTTTGAAACATCATTAGGTAATGTTAAAATCATATAAAGAATAGACAAATCATCATTCCGAAATAACAAAACCATATTATGTTCTCGCATTATTCGATTTGGCTATGTTTTGTTTTTGTTTTGATTCTCACATGTTCACACTTATTTCATTACTTTTAATAATATGTCATGCCAGGCATTCCAACTGTAACAGCGGAATCGGAATGTTCGGATATCCAGTATGGACACAATCATACTATAACATGCACCATTTCGTCTGTTCCTGCATACACGGAGGTGTACTGGGAACATATTACCAATGAAACCACAACAAATATAACATCTGAAAGTTTGGGTTTTGATGGCATTACACTAACTAGACCATCTCTGAAAATACTTAAAGCTAACGCCGCTGATTCTGGAGATTACATATGCAATGCTTTGAATTTAGCAGGCCATGGAAGGAGCAATTCTATAAAACTCACAGTTTTGGGAAGTAAGTTCAAGATAACTAATTTCAAAAGTATTTGTTATCTCTGATTTTATATTTTGTATATAATGTTGAATTAATTTAATCTTTCAAATTTATTTCGAACTTTGGATTATCAGGAATCATCATTTAGCCACTTATTGAACCAATTGAACTAGTAACGTCAAAGAATTTATATGTATTTAAAATGTAGAATTAATATGATTATGATATAGTAATTTGATTTGATTACAATGTTACAATTTTTAAATAGCAATACATAAAAAAAGAAAAGTCATTTGAAATAAGGCAATAATGGAGAACGTTCAAAGATTTGCAGAGGATTATTCCATATACTAGTACAATAAAGAATAATTTGTCAATTGTATGTACGTGATGCAAGTACATATGTAGCTTGAAACACTAATTTTTATTTCAGACGAAAGTTACCCCATTGTCGGTATAGAATCGAACATTTACAACGTCAGATTTCTGGATTCGGTAACAATTAAGTGTTCTGTTCAGGAAAATCAAAAATACCCAGTTCAACATGTTCATTGGGAAAATGTTAACAATGGTGTTCTTACAACGATTGAGTCTGGTTACAAGGGTATAGCTGGAAGTACAACAACCACACCATCTCTTACACTTGAAACAGTTACAACGTCTGAATCAGGAATGTATTCATGCTTTGCAACAAATGATATTGGAACAGCAAAAAGTAAACCAATATATGTTACTGTTAGTGGAGGTGTGTTCTTTAAGAGATATTTAATGACATGAAATATATATTAAATTTACTACCAAGAAAATATTCGTTGGGCAAAAATACTACTTCCATGATTTGTAAGAAATCTTTCATCAATTGTTCTTTGTACATTTCAAAAATTATCACGAAACGTTGGTTTCAAACTCCTCAGGCAATATTGACATTTAATGCATTTGTTTATTATTTCATGTTTTTGTCACATAACTCGTCAACTGGTCATATACATTCTTGGCTTTCATCTATTTTACTTTGAGTGTTCCTGTGTGGTAAATCCAGGCAAGGGTTTAGGATTCATGACTTTAATCAACTGTTGCTTGCATTTGTTACATCACTTTGTCGATCACGCTGCTGGTGGACTATTTTATCCCGAGGTTATCAATATTTCAGAAGTCATAACTTTTGTAATAATTGTAATGTGACGGTACCCAAATTGCATCTATTTTGACAGTTTTTTCACCTACGTTGTTTTATGATCAAGAACAAAATGTCCATAATGTGTTTATTTTGTAGCCCTATCCTTCTTTATTGTATAGGTACACCAATTTAGTTTTTATTCCATATTGAGTCATAAAAAATGGGTTTGAATTGACCTTCAAAATGTCCATGATTCTGTAATGAGGAGTACCCAAATTGCATCTATGCTTAAATTCACATCGTCAAAAGTATAATAACCGAGCTTTTGTTCAATTTCTTCAAATATTTGAACAATTGGATATTAGTCCTTACTCTTCATATTTTACGAAATGGATACTTATTATATATTGTATTTGCTAATTTTAAAAAGATGACGTTTTGATGACGTCGTATGGTGACGTTTTCGTACTTTTTGCTTTTTTCAGTAAACAGTCCATCTGTTGATAAATACTGTGAACGCTTTGTGTATATCTAAATATGTTTACCTATGTTGAAAGACGTGCATATTATCAAATCATAAAAATACAAATTGTTTAGTCTCTAGGAAATCTTGTAAAATTTCCGTTGCTATTTTTTCTAAATAGGGACAATTTGGGTACTCGGTGCAATTTGGGTACCCTTACGTTAAGCAGACAAATGTTAAAATGTCCGTTAACAAAATTACAAATGATAAAGAAACTGGGTGTTTAAGTCCTTCGAACTATGGTTAACTTGACTAATATCTTAAAATCATTTGCCGTCAAATAGCTTTTCAACTTTATAGCTTATTCACATCCTTGGTTATGAACTATTCAACGTTATGCGTTACCGCTGGAGGTGAAACTAGTTAGCCTCTTTGGAAATAAGAAATATATTAAGTGTTATTTTTAATCTTCCAGGTGCAACTTATTGATCTGTTTAATTTTCAAATACGAACAATCAACAGAAAGTAAAATCTAAAAAATGCTTTCGACTTATAACCAGCGAAAGTACCTTTTTTGTTCTGTTGCACACGATGTGCATGCTAATTGATTATTTGTCATTTGTTTGTGAACATATTTTGTTAAAACTGTTTAAATCAGTTTTATTTTATGTTTAGGGTATGGCTCGTTTTCACTTGTTGGACTATTGTTTTTGTTTTCTTTCATGACAATAATACAGTTTCAACTTTTGATATAATAAGGTCATTTGATATCAGTCGCGTCATATTAAATTGAGACATGAAGATATCTGAACTGTTACGAACAATGTTTTAGACAAAGCACTATCTGAGAGATCATGTTCATATCAACGGATGAAAAAACAAATCCGTCCGAAAAATTATAAAAATAGAGCAAATAAACGACAAAAACCAATCACAGTATGAGCAACATTACAAATGGAGTGAACTCAAATGTCGATGATTTGAATATATAAATACATATAAATATAACGGCTGCAGTGCAGGCGATTTGGTGTCACGATATCACAGTAGCATGGGTTCGAATCCCGGCGAGGGAAGAACCAAAAATTTGCAAAAGCAAATTTACAGATCTAACATTGTTGGGTTGATGTTTAGAAGAGTTGTAAATACATATAAATATATATATATTTAAAAAGACTCTGTTGTGTTAAAACATTAGTTTAATTATTTATTTGTTCTACAATGTACGTTCTTATAAAAGATCTGATTTGCTAAACATTAGTATTCTACAATTCAGTAGTGTAAAGAAGGAGAAAGCAATGGGCTATTTGAAGATTTTCTTTTCATTCGTGATATTCAACAGAAGCCATTTTAAATGTTTGCCAATGAGACAAATCTCAAACAAAAGAGTAAGAAAATATATGTCACCTTGAGGGCTTTAAACAATGTGCAAAACTCTAACATGTCTAACCGCATAAAAAACTATAACATGTACAAACAGCAAAAAGACAACCACTTATGTCCATTTCTAATTTGGCAATATGTAATGTATTTGGATTGCATTTTGTGTTTTGTTTTACATAATTATATTGATCAATTATCTAACTAAGCATTCCAGTATTTAAAATCTACATAATTGTCATTTTTGTATACCTAATAGGATTGCCAGTTGTAAAC
This sequence comes from Mytilus trossulus, assembly GCF_036588685.1. Classification (NCBI taxonomy): domain Eukaryota; kingdom Metazoa; phylum Mollusca; class Bivalvia; order Mytilida; family Mytilidae; genus Mytilus; species Mytilus trossulus. The sequence continues at coordinate 34,068,861 of NC_086383.1, read as the reverse complement.
ATTCCAAAAAAAAGATATACGATATGGTACGGTCAAACAGTAACACTGACTTGTGATATAACAGCCGATCCATCCCTTAAATTTATCTATTGGGAAAGAATTACCAACGAAACAAGAACTGTGTTAAATAGAGGATCAATTGGAATAATTGGTATAACACCAAATAATCCTTCGCTTACTTTAAAATATAGTACTAAAGCTGATACAGGTGTATATAGATGTTTTGCAACAAACGATGTTGGAACTGGTCGAAGTGAACCTTTAAGTTTACAAGTAATTGGAGGTAATTATTATCGCGGTAGATTAAATGGTTATTAAATTCAAACAATTTTTAATAAAAATCTAGGTTTACAAATATACTCAAGTAATCAGTAATTCCAATAAATACTTAAAACGTCCTTACCACTACCTCATTTCTTTTTTTTTTCATCTAACATATCTGTTAATCAGTTTCTATGAAATATACACCTAAAATTAAATATGTATCAAAGAGTTACGTTGCCATTCTGTATTCTGCACTTATGCGTTTCAAATTCTTAAGTGATTTGAATTGTGTTATGAAAACAATGACGACTTCTTATATGATACTAGGCAGTCTTTTGGCAACATATTCAACTCACAGTTCTATTTTGTGTCATATACATGTAATCTATCAAACGTAATAAAATGTTTGTTGGCATTTAAGTTAGAACTGCGTATTGAAAATATATGTATATCACCCATGAAATTAGGTAAAAGTTGCTACTAGTATGTCGTTCGAATTCGCAATCATATGGGGGAAAACATTTTGGATCAAGGTTGTTGTTTTTTTTGTAAAATTATTATAAAAATGTTCAAGTAATTATTTGTTACAGTTTTGTAATAATGGTCATGTAATTATTTGTTACAGTATCATAATAATGTTCATGTAATCTTTTTACAAATAATCAAACTGTATTAAGGCTAAAAAAAAAAGTATACACACGCTTAAAAAAACACGTGTCTCATGCCTATCTCTAGATTCACCTTCCGTGACAAGGTAACACTACGACTATTGAAATTATATTTTATATAGCGGATGTGGTCGAGTGGTCTAGGGCGCTTGACATGCGGCTAAGCGATTGGTGCTGTAGTGTATCAAAGGTGTGAGTTCGAATCCCGCTGAGGGACGGACAAACATTTGTCAGTAAAAAATCTAACTCTAACACTGTTTGGTGTAATTTTCATACTACTTATATATATAACTACAACTTTTTCGAAACACTTAAGTCGACTAAACAGATAGCGAATGTTAAACAAACGAATTTCAAACATATAACGATCGATACCTGTATGTTGTACGAAGGATGATATCACAATGGGAGAACAGTATTCCTGACAATCAAAAATGACTAACATAATTTTTTAATAGTTTAATTTTGTTAGATGTTATGTACAGTACATATCAAACACTTTAAAAATAAAGGTAACAATGATAAGATTAATTTTTTCCCTTTAAACATACATGTAAACAAGTATATATATCACACACAACATAAAATTCATTGTCATTAATGTTGGTTTTAAACACATGATACTATGTTATTTAGAAACCATCCCTTATCTATATGATTTATATGACTGTGTATAATTTAAAATGTGTATGTAAACAATTTAAGTGTGTGTATTAACAATATTACATGAACTTATTTACTTTTTAAGCTCAATCTATTATCTCTGTTATGTAATTCTGAAGACATGTGAAGTATAGAAATTAATTACCCCTATAATTAGTAAAAAACTAAATATATGCTCCCTAAAATGTCAAGGCTTAGGGCAAAATGAAAAAAGAGAAAGATTAAACCTAAGGTGCAAAAACCAAAAATGTACTATTTTATTCATACAAGAATCAGACTTTATCGAAAAACATGAAAATGTTATAAACAATGAGATAAAGGGGAAACTTTACCATAGTTTTGTAAATTCACAATCGAGAGGTGTTAAAATTCTTATAAAAGACAACATAAAACTTAAACTATTAATGAAACTAGCGATAATGACAGAAGAATAATTGATACTCATTAATATAGAACCTGATGGTAATATTTTCACACTACTGAACGTGTATGCTCCGAACAATCGTCGAAATAGGAATTATTTTTTTCAAAAAAGTAAACAATAGCATTAACACTAACCGCTTGAGAATATTAATAATGGGGGATGATATGAATGAAAGTTTAACTTCATTTGATAGAAAAGTATTAGCCCTAACAATCAACATAAATCTGTTAACGATTCAAAGCAATTAATAAAAAACGTGCAAACTGATTGATATTTGGAGAGAACTAAATCAAAACAGCAGTCAATTTACATGGAGAAGAAAAAAACAATAGAATTATTGCAAACAGAATTGATATTTTTCTAATGTGCCCAGATATAAAATCCCACATTATATAGAATACAGATCACCAAACAATCTCTTTACAAATAAGATTTAAAGCTCAAAATAAAGACAAAGGATTCTTTAAAATAAATAACATTATACTGAATGATACAAAATACAAAGAAATTATAATCAAACCAATTGACAGCCATAAAGAAAAAATACTCAACAAAAATAATGATCCTCGAGTTACTTATGACATTTATTAAACTGAAGTAAGGGAAGTAACAATTGCGTATTGCAAACAAAAGGCTGCTGCAAGTTAAAATGAAATTAAACATTTAGAAAATAAGTTAAAATTCTTATATGAAAAATCAAGTAATTCTCCACATTTAAAAATAGAAATAAATAATGTTGAGAACAATTTACAAGATTCGTATTTGAAAGAAACTAGAGGTTTTACAAATCAGATCCCGAGTCAGATGGGCAAAAGAAGAGAAGAAACACAAAATATTTTTTGGGTCTCAAAAAATCAATACAAACCAAGAAAACTATTTCTGCCCTTAGAAATGACTAAGGTAATATAGTTACAGACGCATCAGATGTTCTTATTCTTGGGAAAAACTACTACCAAAATTTGTATAAAAGTACCGGACCCTTCAGAAATCAAAGAATTATATTAATCAAACAAAGATAGATCACGCACTATGCAACATTCATAGTAAACTATTGGGCGGCAACCTAACATTAGAAGAATGTACAAATGCTTTATTTAATATGAAACTGAATAAATATCCTTGACTAGATGGTCTTAACTTAAAGAATCTGCAGTGAAAGTATTTAATACATGTTATGAAAAAGAAGAAATGACAACTCTCCAAAAAATAGGTGTTATTTCCTTCAGATATAGAAAAAAATGATCCATTATCATTAGATAACTACAGGCCAATCACTTTATAAAATGAAGACACTAAGTATTCATAGTGATCAGAATGGATATATAAAAAATCGGTACATAGGTTTTAACATTCGCCAGATTCAAGATATAATAGACTACTCAGACAAAATTAATAAAGATCGGTTTTTATTGTTCATATACTTTTCCAAAGTCTTTGATTCTTTAGAATGGCCCTTCATGTATAAATCCATTCTTAAATTTGGAATACCACATTCCTTTTTAAAATGAGTTAAAACTTATCTAATTATACTAAAGAATGCCTGTCTAATAACGGCTGGATCTCAGAAACCTATATTCTTCACAGTGGAATAAAACAAGGATGACTGTTAAGTTCGCTTATTTTTGTAATAGCAGTTGAAACCCTGCCCTATAAAGTAAGACAAGATTCAAATATTAAAGGGTTTCAAATTAAACTTGATGGAAAAACGCATAGTCTAACAAATAACCAATTGGCTGATGACACAACACTCTTTCTCAGTTCTAAAAATGAAATACACCAAGCATTGAACCTAATAGAAAGGTTTGGAACACCTTCTGGTTTAAAACTTAATTAACCTAAAACAGAAGGTATATAGTTAGGTAGACTTAAACATTGTGAAGAAAAAAAATGAAAATATACACTAGAATAAAAAAACAATTAAAAGTTTAGGTGTTTACTTTGGATTAAATAAAAGTGAATGTTACAAAAAACAATGAAACAATCCAAAAAAATAATATTTGATTGAGGAAAAAGAAATTTAACAATAATAGGTCCAATAACAGTTGTTTAATCGCTTATTTTACCTAATCTTACTTTTTTCACTTCGGTTGTTTCAAAACCTTAAATCTACATGACAGATTTTTAAAAAACGTATATACAACTGTATATGGAATAATGAACAAGAAAAGGTAAAACGTTCAACACTTACCAAAGATTACACAAATGGAGGTCTGAAAATGACACATAGATAACTTCTAAAATGCATTACAAATTTCATGGGTTAAACGATAAACGGCAAAGGAATTTGCTAACTGGAAAGTCATTCCAACATATCATTTCAATAAATTTGGTAAAAACAACCTTGTATTTCATTAGATGTCAGACAACATAAAATCATACCTTATTTAAGTGATGCACTACCCTCATTTTACTTGAACATATTAAAGAGCTGATTCAAAGCAAATAATACACCAACAAGTAACACACCAATCACCAACTTTAGAAATATTAGGTAGCAAATGTTGTGGGGTAATAAAAATATAAAATTTAAAGGAAAATGTTTAGTTTACCTAAATTTGATAAAAGATGGTATCAATTTCATTAATGATATAATTGATAAAAAGGGCATATATCCCAAAAAGTTATATTGGAGAAATTAACCTCGAAACCCAAAATTAAACTCGTCCTTGCCTGTTAACAAAAACAAAACAGAATTAATTGAAAATTTGTCATCCAAAGATATATATAACCATTTAAGTAACAAAAGTGATGAGAGACCAAAAGGAATCTCCAAAAGGAAAAACATCTTCAATCTAGAATCAATCAATCCAAGAAATAATGTGCTACAATTTACTGTTACCTATTTAATTAATAACAAATATAAAATGTTAAGATGGAAATTACTCCATTATATCCTTCCATGTAAACAATTATTTTTACAATGGAACATACAAGAAACAAGTATGCGTGACTTGTTTAACTTGACTCATATGTCAATTCTTTCATGAATTTTGGAGAAAACAAATATTTGTTAGCAAAATCAAAATTGGGTCACTTATTTTTATTTCTAATTCTGGGCTATAAAATATATGATCCTATGAATAACGATCCAAATATCTTCCTAACTATCTTAATATATTCAATTCATAAAAGTATTGATTATCAAATTATAAACAAAAACGTATAGTCGCTTATGCAGTTTTCAGAAAATAAGTTTTAAAAACATACGAAACTAACAAATACAAATGTATATAAATGCTAAAACCAGCAATTTTTTGAAAGATGTAAAAAGATATATATGATCATGAATAGCTAGATATAAAATACTTTCATGTATAGATTTTTTTTCGCAAAAATTGACAATGTATCTAAACACGTGGCAATAATTCAAAACAGCATGCTTTATGAAAATGTACAGAATTTTGTCTCCAAAAACATTTATGCATACTTAATCAAATGAATTTTCAATTAGAATATCGAGACTTACCACAAACAATTTTTAACTTAAGTTTAAGTTGTTGATGAGAATCAATAAAACGTATAAATTAATCCGGACAATTGATCAATCAGCTTTAACGGTTTTCAACAATAAGGTTAAGGTCAATTATCATAAAGTTTTAATCTTTAGAAACAGAACCGGACAAAACTGTACACTTTCCGTAATCATGAGACAATATATTTTGCAATATGTATGTAATAACCATGAATTGTAAAACAAACAAACTATCTATAAATATGAATTCACTGAATACATTCCCTGGTTATCCAGTGACTAATGGATATTCGGCCAACTGCTGTATGTCGAATAATTTGTCATAACAGCAAAGAAAAGTGCAATAAAGATATTATTTTATAAGAAAAAAAGAGTTTCATATTCTTCCCCCTTTCTTATCCTATCGAATACTTCATTCACAATTCCAAAATGAGGTTTTTTAAAACGCTTTTAAAATTTGAAATATAAACATATTTTTATAACTATAAACACTTTTATATGAAATTTTTATTTTTTTGTAAATGTAATCTTTTGTCGGATCGCTTTCCATATAGATATATCATATATTGTAAATACACAATACTGTTGCATAATTTTTATACATGTTTTTGTTTTTGCAGAGAAACCACACTTAAACACATCCGTTAATTTTTTGATTGTACAATTTGGAGAGAAAGCAACACTCATGTGTTATGTTTATTCAAACCTCCCTATAAATATTGTGTATTGGGAGAAAGATATCAACGGCATTATTACAAAAATCAACACTGGGGATATTGGTACCGATGGCATATCTCTAAACAATCCGTCGTTGACAGTACTCTACTCAACAAGTGTGGACTCTGGACTTTATACATGTTTCGCTGGTAATGTAGTTGGAAAAGGCAACAGCTTGCCAATTAACTTCACTGTAATTGGTGGTAGGTTTGGTCACCTTTACATGAGTATTTTCTCTTAAACAGTTGTGACGGTTCTGGTGCAAAATATATATATATATATGTGTTTAAACATCTTATTAGTATATATTTTACCGTGTACACTATTAACCTTCGTCAAGTTTCGTTCCACAATAAATTATGAATGAGAATCACTTAACCTTCGAACACTTAAAGTGTTTCACAAATTTAGCCAATTCAGTTTTACTCATAGTTTCTGTTGTACTGCCCTTGACAAAAAACATAGTATTTCGGTAATGTCACATTTGATGAAAATACTACGCATCGACAATAGTAAAGTATTGTTGTGGTTATTTTACTTGTGTGACTACCTAGTGATGACACATTGTATTATCGCGGATTTGTTTATTTAGCGATTCTGTATAAGTTTGCCTTCAAATTAAAATCAAAATTGTACTTTGTTCAACGCTTAAATTTTGATTTCAACTTTGATCAAGAAATTAACGAAAATTGGTACACAATACTGTTTCAACGTACCAGAAGCATTATGCCTGGTCCCTGACATTGCAACAGAAGTACGATTGTATATGTTTTTATAATTATAAATTACAAAATCGGTGATATTGTCTTGCTGAATGACGTTTATCATTCGAGAAAGACACCATAATCATTTTTAGGGAGTATGTGAAAGAAACAGTAAAAAGGGGAGGACACGCATAAAATAAGACAACAATATGTATTTTGTGATGACAATTTCATCGTGGGCAACATTCCAAGTGATAAACGTCAAAACATCAGGAAGGATCAAATCACTTACTGAACTGTTGATAATTTTTTTTTCTTTAAAAGCTTTTTTCCTAAGATTGTTGTTACACATTTGTGATAAGTTTAAATTATTTTAGCCAATGGTTGTATTTGAATTTTAGCAAAAAGGAAACCAACTGCTGTCGATGTTAAAGGTGTTTTTTTGCTTGCTTTTTTTTTCTCACTTTCCAACATGTACACTATTACATGTTTTTGATGCGATTAATATCATCTTCAACGGACATCTTTTTCTGCTTCAAAAGCTTGAACTATTCTTATTGTTCAACTATCACAAATGCATCAAAGAACAGAGTTTGAACGAATCATTTCTATATCTTGAAATAGTGTTCTCATAACATTCGTTTTCCTTATCGAAACCAATGTGCTTCTCTTTCAAACAGGTTTACCAGTAGTCACTATCGCATCCTCCAATTATACTACTATTTATGGTCGAGAAATCGTAATTGAATGTAACGTCACGGCTTATCCACCTGTTACATTGGTTTATTATCAAAGAATCATCAACAATAGTGTGTCAACGCTAAATGGGGGAGCTATTAGAACAAAAGGCATAAATACTACAATGCCATCCTTGGTATTAACATTTCCAACGACGGAGGATTCTGGAATTTATATTTGCTTTGCATCAAATAAAGCAGGTACACAGAAAAGTTTACCAGCGACATTGCTTGTTGAAGGAGGTATGTGTATAAATACTTATTCAAATAGCATTCTTCACGTTTGTCAATACACTTCCATGAATTTTTGAATATTATTGATAGTTTATTCGGAAAATCATTGACTGTTCAATTTTGAATGTCCTTTTGGTCAACAGAAAACTTCAATATTGAAGTTTTGTTTTACAATATGAATTTTCATTTAAATAACTAATGTACAGTACTGTAGTAAATATCTTACATTGTAAATAGTTACCGTTTGAAACAATTATTTCAATAATAATTTGAATATTTCAGTGCACTATGTCCAACCTTTAATGGTTTTCGTTGTAAAGGGATTGCACTAAATCTCAATCTGTTTTCAATGAGTCGTTTATTCATAACCTACGTCGAAGCTAGGTTCACACTGCCGCTCAGATCAACAAGATCAAGCCCGATTACGCCAAATTACGTGATCGGGAGACTGGTCCGACTCAATCGACAAGAATGTTCGGGAAAGTCTACCATGCTCGTCGAAGTCATTAATCTGACTTTCTATCCGAGAGTTTTTGACATGTCGAGAATTCGTCGAGTACCAGTCGAATTGATCGGAAAAGGATCGTGCAGAGATCGAGTTTGGTCGGAATACAAAAAATTTACCAATTAGTAATCGATCATTATGACCTTTGCTCCACTAATGTCCGATCATTTCCAGATTAACTCGATCAATGCTCGATCGCTTCCAGATTACTGCGACTTGTTTATTTATTTTATCCCAGACCAACTCGACCAATACCCGATCCCTTCGCGACCACATTCGACCACTTTTCGATGTCTACTTGGTCATACACAAGAACACATGACTGTTTCACGATTCTTTAAAAGTGTGTGCAGATCTGTTTGAATCGCATATCTCTTCTTCTGCAAAAAAATCCTCCATGTACAGTACGTGTCTTTACTTTGACAAGGAGAGGTTACCTATCAAAAGAGAAGCAAAACACACCACAGGAACAATTAAACTCAAAGGTCGAAAACAAACCGACACAGCCATAGCGAATAACGGTAACCGACGAGATGACAAACAGCAGTCTACATAACATAGCAAATTAAAAACTTAGCACCACGTAACCCAACAAAACATGGGATTATCTCAGATGTTCCGGAAGGGAAGAAAAATCTTCCAATTTTGAGACCGGCGGATTTTTCAATTATTAAAGTAATAATATTCATTGTTAGTCTGCTTTCAAAGTTGGTTTATAAAAACATCAAGATTATACTTGACCTGTTTTGTGGGCTATTTTATTTTTTGTCTGTCCGTATTTTCCTTTTGTACAGTAATGTTTGTAGCATAAAAAAGAAGATGATGTGGTACAATTGCCAATGAGACAGCTTTTTACAGAACAACAAATGACACAGAAATTGTGAAATTGAATAACAAATAAAAGTCACCTTAAACAGTGTTAAAGCCAATATTTTTTTTTCATTCGAACATTTTGACGTAATTCCAGGTCAAAAATTAGACGAAAGACAAATATTTTTTTTATTTTGTGCGAATTTTTTTCTAACAGTAACGATACAAACTGTTCAGCGTTTTGACAATTTGATTTCACCATACTTTTGCAAGGTTGCATAAACGTTAACAAACTATACACTCGTTGCAAATGCGTCTATAATTTGTAGTTCGTCATTTGTGACTTCAAACGATGCATTTCTTTCTATCTTTAACATTAAATCTATTATCTAAACGTGTTCTTGCTTGTAATAACTCAAAACATTGTCTAAAATTACTCAAAATTTCTATCCCCTCTTACCAAACGATGCATTTGTTTTTACTTCTTTAACGTTTAACAAACTGTAACATTCGGCACACAACGTTTACAAAACTTTGTTAAGAAAGAAATGCGCTCTTGGATTCTTTTTTTTTTTTTTTTTTTTTTTTTTATGGATATATGTAAAGTTGTAAACTGTTTTAGAAAAGATATCATTTTGGGGTTGTGACATCTTTGCCCTCTTTTTACAATAGTTTTTGGCAAATACATACAGGTTGTTGCAAAACAAATAAAAGAAAATGAAAAGCTGTTACAATATAACTACTGGATAATAAATCTGTGAAACATACTGATTACATACTTATGCACGTATATTTGACAAACAGTATACGCTTTATTTGTAAGAAAACAAGGAATTGGTTTGGTAAAGTTTATGCATATTGCTATCTAACATTAGTACTAACCCGGTGACAAATCTCATTTGTGGTGTCGTTTTCAAAAAGAGCAATAAAACTAGCACTACATATAAGTGTTTACTATGAGGACTTTTTATAGGCATTGGGTTTCCTTTTTTTTTTAAGTTAGAACAAGTCTCGCATAATGCCAACATAGTGGTTGTCGTGTCAGCCACTGCCTCACTAAGATTTCTCGGCGCAATTTGTTGTCTACGCCTTCCTGTTCGTCTTCTATACACTCTTCAAGCTCCTTCACAGATATTAAGCTGTCTCTCTGAGCTCTTACTAACTTGTTCCATCTTCGCTAGCCAAGGGTCACGATCCACTTCCCCTCTTGACTAGCGAAGATGCACCTTGCCCACAAATCCAATTGCTTTATTTCTATCTAGATATTATAAATATATGATTTAACTTGGACCTTCTACTAAATATAATCAAATAAATGGATAATGCCCCAGATAGAATATATAACATTATAAAGGGTCATGTTGGGACGTACGTGTGTACGGACGGAAAAGGGTAACAATAAATGCCCTCTCCAAGGCGAAAGGGAGCAAAACATGGACGTTTTCAAACTAACAATATGCATACCAGCCCATTGCCCGATTATCCCTACGACCCATATACGATCAGGTCGATCTGGTCTGATCGATATCAGGCTGATATCGTGACTGGTTGATTTGGTCTAGCTAGTCGAATAGTGATTGTGTGAAGATCGTAAATTGATCGGAATAAACGAATAAGTAATTATTTCGGTGAAGGGATGGAATCGTGATAGATTCATAAAGAAGTCGTGAATGGTCGAGTAAAGGTCGTGAACAGTCGGATGGCGTTCGGATGGAAGTAGTTAACAGGCCTGATTATAAATTTAACACTTTTCAATTAATAACCACGACCACTGCCCTTTCCTCGATCTTAATATCTATATAATTAACGGAAAGTTCAATAAAAATAATTATGATAAAATAATCTATTATTCATTTTCTATCGTTAAATATCCATTTTTAAATGGTGACGTCCCCTTGTCACCCTCTTACGGTGTTAATATATCTCATCTTGTACGATTTGCTCGTGTTTGTAACAACGTTTTATATTTTAACGAAAGACATTTATGTAATACTGAAAGAGTATTACACCAGTGTTTTCGATATCACAAACTAGTCAAAACACTAACTAAATTTTATCATCGATAAAAGTGTCAACGTATATTTCTTCCACCTAACAGAGGATGCAATGGAAACTTTGATATACACAATGTCATTATATATGTTACTGTTAGACCATATATTCTAAAACCTTTATTCCGTAAGGAACACATACTGAAATATGGTTATAATGGAAATAATCTTACAGAATATTTTTCCACTTGGATTTAATATTATAAGGGAACTTCTATTTCGTGACACAATGACATCATTCGCAAATATAGCTCAACATGCAGACTTCTTATACGTTCACGTATTTTACATCCAAAATTTTATGGTAATATTCTTTATAAAGCAGAAATGTGTCGGTACTCACCTCAGAACCTTACAAAACCTTTAAATAGACTTATCAAGAAGGGATATAGTTACGATACTGTTGTCAGGTAATTAAAGATTGCATATTTTGGACTTAATATTGATTCACTTATAGGGTCGATTATCGGAACTAAACACATGTATTTAAAAAACAGTTGTAAGAACTGCTAGGGTTATTTTCCTCTCACATATTTTATGATGGTACATGTATGATCATTAACAACTACCGAGATCGATTTTGCCTGATATGCATATGATGCAGACATCATTTTTCAATCAGTTTTATTGTAGTCTGGAGCTGGCATGTCAGTTGACTGCTAGTAGTCTGTTGTTATTTGTGCATGATTGTCATTTTATTTCTTTTCTTTTGTTACATCTTCTGACATAGGACTCGGACTTACTTGCGTTTACCCTTCTACATAGGCTATAGATATAGGGGAAGGGATGAGATCCCATAAATATGTTTAACTCAGCCACAATTGTGCGCCCGTTTTCAAGTTAGGAGCCTCTGGCCTTTATTAATCTTGTGTTATTTTAATTTTAGTTTCTTGTGTATAACTTGGAGTTTAGTGTTACGTCCGTTATCACTGAACTTGTATATATATTCGTTTAGGGGCCAGCTGAAGGACGACTTCGGTTGCGGGAATTTCTCGCTGCATTGAAGACTTATTGGCGACCTTCTGTTGTTATCTGTTTTATGGTCGGATTGTTGTCTCCTTGACGCATTCCTCATTTTCGTTCTAAGTTTCAATTAATAATTATTATTTCTAAATAACAAAAATACCCTTGTTTCGATTGGCAAGATAATTTTAAATTTGTATCTTATCGCTTGAAAATATATGTGTTCATTTGAAATGATTGTATCATTACTAAATGTAAGACAAATCACCAAAAAAGGGATATAGTATATAAAAAATACACAGTGAAGCATTGGAGGCATTTCACAAAATTGCAACAAAATAAGCATTGAAGACATATGATTTGTTTTTGTGGCGAACCTGTAAAAACACTAAACGATTATAATATAATAATATATATATACAAAAAATTTCAAATGAACAAAAATATCGAACTCAACAAAGGAAATTAAATGAAAAATTTCAATTGTCGAAATCAAAAGCTGTTATATTCCTGGTTTTAGTATATGCATTTCCACATCCATAGTTAACCAACTGTGTTAACGTGTTCATGAAACTACTGTATACTGTACATGTATGCAAGTTTGATATGCTTATGATTTTGTGTGACTCTGTCCTAAAAATAAATCGTCTACCTTCCTCCTTAAACCCTGAATTAGAGGAATTTAATGTTAATGTATTTATTTAAGATATTCCAGTTGTAACCATTAGATCGCTGCTCTATATTGCACACTTTGGTGATTCCATAACATTAGAGTGCGATATCAGAGCAATTCCACCACACACCACAGTTTTCTGGTATAAGACTGTAAATGCGGTTACAACAGTGATTGAAAGTGGATATACAGGGACATTTGGCATTACTCTTAAAACTCCTTCGATGACAATTATATTTGCTACATCAGCGGAAACAGGAAGATATTCGTGCCTTGCAAGTAATGCAGCTGGAACTGGTAAAAGTCAGTCAACATACTTAGATGTTCATGCAGGTAAAACTTATTACTAGTAATACAAATGCAAGCAACGAATATAGCAAAACTGTTATAAACCATGACATTTTGCAAATCAGGACCTGTTAATATGACACTTATATCAAACGAGATTATGCAAAAAAATGTACATGTCTTTAAAAGTAAAAGAACAGCTTTAACATAAGCTATGGAACGCCAAAACTGTCTTATGATGACCATTTTTGTTATATGGTGTGTATTCACCTTTAGATGATGTACATTTAGCCTTTATACGATGTGTATTTACATTTATATGATATGCATTTACCTTTATATGATGTGATCCTGATATTATATACAGTTTCCCTTCTATTATGTACAAACATCTTTATATGATGTGGTTGTGTCATTATATTATGTTCTTGTACTCTTATATCATATGGTTCGGTTAACTTCATTGTATGATGTCATAACGTCATTGTATGATATGCTTTCATCGTCGTCATGGTCATTGAACATAATAAAGTTTAGAAGGATTAGTGTCTACCCATCCGGAGCACCTGAGATCACACCTGATTTCTGGTGGGGTTCGTGTTGTTAGTTCTTTAGTTTTCTATGTAATGTCATTTGTACTATTGTTTTTCTGTTGATTTTTTTTCATTTTTAGCTATGCCGTTGTCAGTTTGTTTTAAGATAGATGAGTTTGGCTGTCCCTTTGGTATCTTTCGTCCCTCTTCCATAACTGATTCCTTTCTGCTTCTGTGCTATTAGTATAAACCTGGATCAAATCTGTATATATCATGTGTAAATATTTGAGGTTTAAAAAGAGAAAAACCTTGACAGAGTTGTTTCTCGATTTAAGATGAAAATTCACACCAAATCAAATTATGAATTGCAAAGTTTAGTTTTAACCGATTGGTCTTTAATAATGAGCATACAGTTAAAGTTATCAAACTAAAGAAATGATTATTGTATGCCATGCAGTATGCTTATTTTCCCAGGTTTATATCTAACTATATCGTTATATCTAGAGTTACCGGGGTTTTTTTTTTTAAAGAAGTAAATACATGAAAATCCAGTATATTCAGTATTTTGTATTTATAAATTTTGTTTTACTATTCATGTAAGCTTTAGAAGTTTCTCTTTATACACCAATGCTCTCAAGAAAGACACCAAAATAAATCAAAACTCGGATAGTGTAATTACTAATATAAAGGACCGGACTTTTGCAACCCCCGAACAGAGGGGATAGGAGAAATTGAGGGAGCCTTTCTTTTTTTTTATATATAGAATGGTGTTATTCGATTGTTTATAATTATAGATTTGCCGGCTTATACTCTTTTTGCAATGAGTTCTTTGTCAGTTAATACTTTGATGCCAGACAATAAGTTTTATAGAAATAAGTGCTCAAACCCGGACCAAAAGCAAGCAATTCTTATGAATCATTGAAATGCTGAATCTAGCAGTACATTATATTTTGGATATTAACCAATATCATAGGTAATTGTCCAATTTCAACTTTTGAAAATTGAAGACCACATTTATTTTGTGTCACAAACCTGTGGTTGCCCCCAGTAAAAAATGATAGTTTTGACTCGCAAGACATTAATGTTTACGCCTAGCTCCCATAACCTCACTTATTAAAATCTAGATTCTTATTTTCCACAATAAATTTCTACTAGCAGAGTACGTTTCATATAAAACTTGTAACATTGAATGAAGGTATGGTATCTATCAATAACCGGCATAGCCAAATTAAGTTTCAAGTCGCCAACAACTTCTACACTATATCTTGAAGTTCTAGATGCAACATTGACGTGCTATTTTGAACTTATAATGTAAAAGAAATTTAATGCGTGTTTTTTTTTTGTTATTACGAACAAAAGTATTGCGAAAGGTGTGCGTAATTTTTCTCTGGTTAGTTTTTTAGGGGGTGTGTGCTTCTTTGGAATGGGAAACTTGGAAAAAAAGAGAAACATTCATGTTTCCTACCACGTCCTCATTACAATGATAAAAATGACAATAATTATAATTTACTTACTTTTAAATCAGTTCTTGTCAAAACCATTTTGCTTAGGAAAGGTGTATATATAGATGAGACCAAGATAATAGGCAATAAAACAACAAAACATACAAGAACCAAGATGAAATTTAACCTTAAACTTTACAAAATAATCTATTCAGACACATTGCACTATTGTTTAATCTATTGTAGTTTTAAATATTGAAAGTCCCTGCAGTAGATATTCACTTAGAAAAATTTGAGACACAACTCTCTATCTGTCAGAGACAACCAGGCCATAGTGAAAAAAAAATGCAGTGTTTTGTGTTAATTTCGACACCATTCTAATTAAATTACAGACGTTGTGTGTCCAAGCTTTGCCTACGCGGATATAAAAACGTTATTTTGTATATTCTGTTTGAAGCCCATTGGTATTATCGGTTTTGTATAGTATTTATATACACCTTCTAAAATGTGAAGGCTGAATTGCATTAGTTGATGTAATATCTATCAGAACAGAAAGTATCAAAGGACTTAAGAACTGCACTGACCGCAAGTTCTTGTTGATGGTCACACACAATTTTCTGAAATCAAAGTACTGAAGTACTGAACATCGGGTGACCGCAGGTTCTTGTGGATGGTCCGTTAAGCACCTGTTTCAGAAAAAAAAGTTATATCTCTATACCTGAAAGTTAGGTTAATGTACAGATACATTTTTAATGACAGAAAATTCGTTCTTGTCGTGATAACTAGTATATTGTAGTGATACAAATCAGCATAGTATGGATTATTGTTATATAGTATGTTAATACTTGTATATTACAGTTACATGAATATAGGATTGTCACGTATTTGTATATCATGCATACTATATTAATAATAGTACACGTCATTCTTCTTCAATAATTCGATTTTTCAAATAGAATAGATTTTAGTAGGTATTCGTATTTTCCCGTAAAAGTGTTTAATCATTAATGCAGATTAATCGCATTTGCATAGGTATTCATGATTATTTTTTACTCGTATGTATATACATTTATAGAAACATTTGAATACTATTAATTTAATTTCTTTTAAAAGTATTTGATAAGCATTCAGTAAAGAACTAAACTTAAAAGAAACGATAAGGAATGTTACCTCACCGTGATCAATATCAATATTGTAGTGATACAAATCAGTATACTCTGGTTTGTTGTTAAACATTATATAAATATTCTTATATAACAGTTACATGTAAATATGAAGGACTCGGAACAACGATGGTACTCCGAACCATGATGGTCAGGCTGAATTTCGATAGTCTACCCTCGAAGTGCGTTGATAAACATGCTGAAGTGTGATGGTGACATTGTGACGTTTTTTTTAATATACTAGCGACGGACTGAGGGGGAATTTTATTTGATGTGGAGGTTTAGTGGTAAGCGTACTAGTCTTGCGTTTGAATATACTTGTAACTAGTTCTTGTCATATCATAGCTAAGGAAATGATTACAACACCCAGTGATCAATTCATTTGATATTAAAACTGTGTTATGATTGATTCATCGTGGGTAATAAGTTGCTTCTCCAATCATGACCAAGTCGGGGCCAATTAGATTTAATGTTTGCCTATCTAAATGCAGACTAAGATTAATGCTGTACGAACAATAAAATAACTGATATTGTGTGTTTTCTTATTAAGCAGGATCCATCTCAAGCCGTTGAATAAAACAAAATTAGCGCTACTATACTTAAAATAACGAAAAGAAATGCTTATAGTTTGTTTATCTTATTGTAAAGTCGTCAACTTAAAACCATGATAAGGGTACTTTAAAAAAAATCAAAATCAATAATAAGATCAAGACATTTTACTGGTCGTACATAACTTTTCCGGCATATATATATTGTACTTCTGTATACTGGTTAGCTCATCTGGAAACCAAGATCATCAAATCGATTACCTATTTCAGTAACCTTCTCACCAATTGGAGAAAAAAAATTTCGGGACTTGAATAGTTCGTGTCATTCTATTTCGACATTAAACTTTCATTTAGAAAAAAAACTTTTGATCCTTCTTGCATTTTGAAATCATTAGTTATAACGTTGTATTTGACAATATTGCAATGTCCAAACGTCATGCAAAACCATTGCCCTTCGACCACCACAACCCAGAGTTCTACATATTTCATTTTCATCCATTTGTAAATCATTCAACTATTCTTATAAGATAGTCTTCCGCATGGGGGTAACACAAATTGTCTGTACATGTGCAAAGATAGTAATGATTTTCTACTTACAAATCTACATTGTATATGTTAACTTCTAACGACAAAACACATTCATTTTATTGATTTAGTATGCTCTATAAAACATTTTATGAGTATTCCTTTAAGCGACAAGGAATATGTTTAGGGGTTGCGTTCAATATCATAGCGACTATGTTTTGCTACGTAGATTTATTACCATTGAACGTGTAGCTAGCCTAGCTGCTATCAATATATATGTCACAGCTACACGTTCAATAGTCACTACTCTAACCGTATGTAGCCGCTACAAAATTGAACACCAGACTGTTCATTGTTTCTTAATCAGGTTGGTCAGGCACCTTCTCCTCATCTAGTCTGGACAGAAGCACCACCTGTACTTCCTTGTTCCAGGAAAATATCAACTCGAGTTGATGATCATCCTATATCTCCTTTAATTATTTTACTTTTATTTATTTTATTTTTGGGGTGAGATGGGGCTCAGTACCCGAGTGGTTTAAATATCTAGCCTGTCAACAATTAGGTTTTGAGTAGCAGGTAAGGAGTCCAATCATATTGAAAAGAATCATTAGTTTTTCCTACCGAAAGTTGGTGGTTTTCTCCTTAGACTTTGGCTACTTCCATCAATATAATCCCACCGCCACGAAATAGCACGATAAGGTTGAAAGTGGCGTTAACAAACAATAAATCAACAAATTAATCAATCAATTATCCATACCGAAATAATTGTACGAGCGTAGAACATTTTACAAATATCCTAAATAATCCAGTCGTAATATTTCACTCACTTTAATGAAACATCAAAATCATATGTTTTATAGCTATGATTATGATACATTTTTAAAATTGACTATGCGTTCATTAGTGTCTGTTTCAATAAATTGATAAAAGAAGCTGTGGTATTCGTGCCAATGAGGCACTAAACATTCAAGTCATAATATAAAAAACGTAAATAACTAAAGGTCAAATTACGGCTTTCAACACGGAACCCTAGCTCAATCCAAACTGCAAGCTTTAAATAAGAGCTCCAAAATTTGTTTTATAATGTTTTCGCCGCAGCCGGGAAATTCATCTATGAAATCCTGTATTAACTGATCTTAATCTTTCTCCGAAATGTTTTAAACGTTAATTTTTGTTTAATTGTATTGTCTCACTTTATTTTGATAATGCACTGTCGCTTGTGACAGTAAAATATTTAAGAATTATTTCTTCAGCTTAATTACTTTAACTGCATGCTCATTAGTGTAGACCCTGTATGTTCATTATTGAAGACATGTCGAATAAAATTCATAATTTGACAATTTTCCAACAATATTTGGTGAGATCTTTTAATCTTTAATCGAGCAACTTTTCAATGAATATTTCTTTTTAAATGGCAACAATTTTTAAAATGGGAGCTACAGATTTGAGCTGGATGTATGTAGTTTTCACAGAAGTAAATCGGAACCGGTTATGACGTAGATAGTAATCATTATAATCGTAAGCATGTTCATTCACCACCACGACGATGAAAGCAAATCATATAACGACGTTTCGATATCATATAAGGACGAAAACTGAACCACATGATATAAGATTACAAGAACATAATATAATGACACAACCACAACCTTTAAAGATGTTTGCACATAATACAAGGAAAAATGCACATCATATAAGAATATTTACACAACATATAAGTACATTTGCACATCATATAAGAATATGTGCACATTATATACAAATGTTTGCAAAGCATATACGTACATTTGCACATCAAATAATTATGTTTGCACAACATACTAGTATTAGTATGTATTCCCATCATATGAAGATGTGTTCCCCCCATATAAATATGTTTTCACATCATATAAAGGTGTTTGCACATCAAATAATGACAACTGCGCATCATATTAAGATAAATGCTTATCATATAATCGCAAGTGCACATCATAAAAAGTAAATGCACTTAATATAAATAGAGAATACCATACGGCCTTTTCAATATCGCATCCGTATAAACCCGAGACACCAATATAATCCAAAGAACTCTGCTGGAGGGATTATATTGGTTGAGGGTTGGTACTGTGTGATATTGAAAAAGCCATATCATATACACTTTATTATATACATATACATATACCTCAAGTAGATGTTTTTATGTGACATGGCGTCATACAAATAAGAAGGTTTGAAATGACGTCATACAGATTATATGTATGACATGACGTCATACAGATAAGGGATTTGAAAACATTTGCAGCAGTGACTGCAACCGATGACGTGACGTCATACAGATCAAAGGTGTGATAAAGCTTTTGTAACCGTGCTGATATCGATATCATCACGGGTGGCTGATACAGCAAGCTTGCCAATGATTGTATTAGACATACAATTTATCTGTATTTATTACTAAGTATATAATAAATGTAAATACACACATATAACGAAAAGTAAAAAACATATAAAGGTTAATGCACATCATATAATGGAAATGATGATAAAAAGACAGTTTTGCGTTCCAGAATAAACTAATATATGTCACAGTTTTGTTCATTCACTGTTCTACGAATAGCAAATAATTCATTGTGGCTAGAATTATTCGTCCATCGAACTGTACTTAATTAAACTGAATTACCGGTCAGCAAAGCTGAAGCAGGAAATAGGATGGAAAAACCATTTATAGTTGAGCATCGTAGTTACAACATGTATATTATGCTTTGTTTTTTCAATGTCATTCTCAAGTCTATGGTTTTGGAACTCATGAAAGTCAGTTGGTGTGCGCATAAAGTATTTTCTAATCTTTTTTACGCCTTCACATGCACCACCAACACCGGGCATCATGTAATTCAATGACAATGATATAAATAATGCAGGGAATTCAGAATTAGTTCATGCAAAACATACATTGAAAATCTGTTGTGTCATTTTGGGTAGGAGAAAACAGAAACAAATGAAATAATTATTGGGTTTTTTTTCAATAGATATTCCAGAGGTAGTTGTTCCATCTGAAATTTACACAACAGGAGTAGATTACACCGTCACGCTTGTATGCGTTGTTTTAGACGCATCACCAGAAGTTATAAAGGTCTATTGGCAACGATTTATAAATAATGCAACAACTGTGATTACGTATGCTTCAGCAGGAGTTGATGGGGTAACAGTTGATAACCCGTCCTTGACCATACGATCAGCTAAGGAATCTATGTCTGGAGAATACACATGTTTTGCGATCAATTATGTAGGAACTGGAAGCAGTTTTCCAACATTTCTAAAAGGTGCTGTTATCGTTTTACACATATAGTCCATCAATATTGAAATATCAGTGTTAAATAATTACATTGTATATGTTTATGCTATGTTTCTTATGAAGTTAAGATATATTTTGTTCTAAATTAAATTATAATCCAAAATTGAAAATGAGGTCAACTGTTACTGATTCAGTTTGAATTCAGCAATGAGTTGTCTCTTTGACACATTCCCCATTTCCATTCTCAATTTTAAAGAATATTTATGTAGTATTGTTAATTCTATGAAAATTTACAGTACAAGTCATCTTATTGTCATAATGACATATTGCAGTTTATAATTCATAGTTTTCCCATTAAGACATGGTTTAGGAGCAAATTTATGTTAACTTGTGGTTTGTCACCTTAAATGATATGTTATTGCTTTTGATTCGAATTCTAAGTAGAAATTTTCATCGTTATGTAAAAAAATATAAGCCTGCCTATTATTTTAAGATTTTTTTTAATTTTCTTTTTGATGTCATGGTATTTTATCTGGTTTTGGTGCTTTTTAGGGAGAGGAGTATTGTGTTGCTCCTCCATTTGTGTTCTCGTTTTAAAAGACATACTACATGTACAAAACCGACAGCAAAGGCGATTAACTCAATATTGACATTGTAGTATCAGCTTTGTTGTCTGCGAAGTACACTTTATGTGTTTGAAAAATGATATGAAAATAATAAATGCTTGATTAGATTAGATAAAATTGTTCCTCTATTATACAACCTATGGAATATTTTTAGAAATATAACATAATCTAGTAGTTTATTTCACACCCGAATATTTGTTCATGTTTCTAGAAGACTTCTTCGTTTTGGATACACAAATTTGCGAAGAAATCTAAACGTTTCAACAAACGTTTTGCATTTCGATATGTTTATCAGTTTACCAAACCTTGTTCTAGATGTTGTGTCTATAATTTCAACACTAAGACAAAATATTATGTTCTTAATTAATCGTGGATTTCTCTCCTGTTTTATTATTGTTATTCTTATTAGGTCTTTCCACTTTTCTGTGGAAAGACCTATTGTTTTTCTTCTGATTATTTTTTTTTTTTTTTTTTTTTCTTCCGCCTAATTTTGTTCTTGCGATAAACATTTGTTTCGCAATATGTCGCTTAGATATTTGGTATATGATATCGAACAGTCTATGCGCTTTTGAAATTTACCCTGCGTAAACGAATACTTTTCTTTGTAGGAGTTATCTCCCCAAACACTGTTTTCCTTGTTAGCGCATCTCCTTCACAACCGTAAAAGATTATGACAAATTTATTTTACAAAATTGCTCGTTATATCCTTCGCATGATTTGTCCTATTTTGACCGAAGCGATATGACCGCTCCATATGAGAGTTATTTCCCCTTATGCATCTGATATAAGTGATATGAATTTCTATCTTATAAATCATAAGTGATAGAGACCTAGGATCTTTTGATTTGAGGTCCTTGCTCCCAAAAAATGAAAATTAGGTCAAGGTCAAAGGTCAAGGTCATATTCTAATATTTGAATTTGGCTTATTTTCACTTATATCCAAAGACTGTATAAGATATCAACAAATTATTTTTACTAAATTGTTAGTTGCGACATGTCGTAAGATGTAAATTTTGATTGCAAGCGTACGTTGAATGTAAAAGGGAGTTTTCTCCCCTCTTGTATTTAAAAATACGCGTTTGGTGATATAACTCATTAACTAAATATAATAAAGACCTATGGTCTTTTGATTTGAGGTCCTTGGTTTATGACCTTGAAATTGATCTCAAGGTCATAGCTTAATTTGACGTTCTAGATTTTGACCTTTGCTTTTATTCTATATGTATACATGATAAAGATATACAACTTTTTGAAAAAGATATCAAACCATTTAACCTTGTAAAAAACAACCGGAAGTGACCTTTTGTAAACCGGAAATAGCTATGTTTTGTACTATATTAATATAAAAGTATATAGAACCAGATATTTTTGGAATCAGTGTCAAGTAAATATTCAAATATAATCGGAAGTAAC